>NC_090981.1:17896441-18550816 GCF_040807025.1 Struthio camelus
CCCATATCTGCCATTAAGGCAAGAGATTATTTAAGTTCTCCATATCTTTGTGTACTTGTCTATACAACAAAGACAGGTAAACTTAAGTGACCCAAGCTACAGCAGATTTTCTAAGAAAAATACACAAAATATTTACATGAAAAACCAGCAAAATTAAACACTTTTCTCCCTAATTTTATTATGAGCCTCAGAATAAGTGCATCAGAGTACTAGAAGGTGCTTTTTCCTTATGTATTTGAGTGCAAGCAAAATTGTATGACATACTAGATCTATCAATGGAGGTATCAATATATTTGTAAACAAAGATCCATGGAAGCACCTTTTAGAACTCACCAGGCTCTCTGAATGTCTCAATAAATATTTTTATTAGCTCTGAGATCTTTTCAGAAAAAGGCATGAATTTTCATGCAAAATGGGGGGAAAAAATCAAAACGGGAGGTACCTCATTTATTTTCGCTGCAGATGTCTCATTTCGGTTATTTTTGAATTCTTCGTTTATCTTTTGTCTTGCAGCTAAACACAGTAAGGAAAGAAAGCATGAACAGAACAACTTTATTTTTACTTTTTCAGCAGCTCATAACCCACATTTCTAAGGCCGTTCTGACTGTCTCTGGGCAATTTGTTGATCAGGTCCGTATCTACGTTCCTTTGGCTACCTACTCCTTTCCATTAAAAAAACCAAAAACAACAAAAACCACATCCCTTTCCTGGTACAGTCAGCCCAAAGTTTTTTCAATACAAGATTTCCATGGAATTCAGGTGAGAATGTCTTATTTAGATTTAATTGGTGTAAGGATAAAATATAATACTAAGACTGCTCATCTAGTATTCTGAAATTTAAAAAAAATTAACATATAGACACTATTACTAAAAGTTTCAATTACTACAGAAGCAATATTGATTACCTGAACAGCAACTATATAAAGAGGATCAAGTCAAATGCTTAGTACAGTTAAGCATGCTTTGACTGCACTGAGGGGGGTGTGGGGGGCAAACTAAAAAAATCCCAGAAAGATCACCAAGGCTCCAAAAAGAGACACTTTCAGCAACATTATACTTCAGAAATATGGCACGAGTCTAACAACTGGGTTTTTGTTTCCACTTATAGGATGTCTGGCTACAGACACACAAAAGTTTCCTCAATGGCTGTCTATTAAAAGTGGAAGGCAATCGTTTAAAAGGAGATTTTAAGAATCATTTTCTTTCTAACTGTACTCTTTTGTCTGCTACTCAACTTTGTTTTCATTAGTCCTTCTAAGTTCATTCTCTCTTACAAAATACACACAAACACATTTGGTAAAGAAAACCAAACTGAATGTTAATTCACTCCCCTTCATCAATTGTTCTATAAACTGGAATTAACGTACCCTCCCTCTCATTAGCACTGTTGCTTCTGTTAACAAGGCTAAATAGCATTAACGACTTGATATCGTTTGTCTTTGCCACACACTCTCACAACAAACACAGGTAGAAAATGGTAAAGTTGCAAAGAAAAGTGAGAAAGAACCACATACAGTTAATGATTTCTCTTGAGCAGCTGGACTGGATGAGACAGGGAAATTACTGCTGAAATTACAGTCACCTTAAGATGGCATAAGCCAACAACGACAACAGAAGAAGTACTCCTCTCTCCTTCCCTTGCATTTTGGTTCTTGCATCACCTACTCACTGGCCCCAACAGAAGCATTAGCATAGTTATGTACTATCTGGCACTGCAGAATTGATTTGGATTAACACTAGCCACCTCCACATCCTCCAAAACGGGGAATCTTTAGCTCCCTTCTCCACCTTTCACGCTCTTTCTGAAAAGCAAAAAAAAAACTAAAACAACAACAACACCCACCCCACCTCCAGCAACACACATGTAATCCCCTCAGCTGATTAGAGAGCTGACTAGAGGCCCTATCAAGTCTTCACAGCCACAGCAATGACGCTTATTTTAAGAATGAATCATATTCAGGCAACGTAACATGCAAGGAGAAGAAAGTTCCAGAGAGAGAGGTGACCATCTACCACATAACAAGAATATCTTACCTTCTAAGGCTCTGGTATCATTTTTAAAAACCTCTTGTCGGGTTCTGTGCAACAATTTAAAAAGCTTCAAAACCTGTCAACAAAATATCAATAGAATGTTTGCTAACAAGATTCTCATTTAAAATGAACATGCTACCATTAAGGATATTTTGCTTTTGCTTGATATTTTATGTTCTTTCCATTTAGTATGTAATTTGGTTGGAAATCAATTTCTTATATACTATGTCTCAATTCTTGATCAAATAATCTGCAGATAAAGGAAACCAAAACCCTAGACAGTTTGGACATTTCAAAATCATCTGAGATGCAAGAAAGTACTGGCACTACACTTATTATCACTTTGCATGATAGCAATCTAACCCTGAAACCACATTCATGCAAACATATTTCTCATGCCAATATTTAAAAAAAAAGAGTAATTGCCCAAGTCAAGTTACCTAAACAGACTTTGAAGAGTATATCATTGAATTCAATACTCTCATTACAAAGAAGGAAAGAAATGTAAATGGCTACAGTGTTCTCATGTTGTGAGAAAGTATTCTCACATGTGAGAAAAGAGAATTTTAAAAGGATCTCGACTAGCAGATTAACTAATTAGCACAATTATTTTTAATGTCTCTGTATAATGTTTAGGTATGATCTTCTACAGGTGATATGGCAAAACCAACACAAAACAAAGTCCTTCCCTAAAAATAAGTAATCAGATCAACAAATAAAAACCTCAGTAAGAACAAATATTCAGAAAGATTAGGATTTACAACGTAGAGATGACAGACCTCAGTACGGACATAATGCAAAAACAGGGAGAATGACAGCTCATAGACATATGCTTTTGGCTGTTTATTCATGCATATTGTCATGAATTACAGAAAATATCAGGATATTTCGATTTGTGGTCAATCACTGACAAGCACCAAAAAGTCTGAGAACATGTTATAGTTATCTTTAGTACTTCCTTGTGTGTTCAGGCACCTTTAGAAGGCACAATTTTAGGTATTTCCTCATAATCTTCAACTCATCCAGAAGTATGCACACACAACAGGACAGTCAAGAAAAGGAAAAAGTCATAAAACAGTAAGAACAGGTAATCTTCCAGTTCAATGCGGCTTCTATAACATAAAGTATCAAGGGGTTACTTACAACATTAAGGGACAACTTAAAATAACAACAAATTCAAATGTCGCTTTGCTTCAGTAAAGTGCTTTATAATTTCTATTGTAATTTATGACTACATATGCTGCTGTTGAGGACATACTTTCCAGACCTTTCTGGAAAGAAGATAAACTAGTGCGTTCCCAATTGTCTAAGATTCTTGGCGATGCTTCTTTAAGTTAAAAATCTGAGTCACTTTTACAAGACTTAAAGCATGATCTGACAAGCAGTTAAACAAATGTGAGCAGAAATATATAAAAGCGAGCATGTTAACTCCTGTTTGTCTTTTTTGTCCTTAATAATTCACAGTTAACCAGGACTAGGTTGTCTCCAATTGCAGTGTTCCCTTTGTGGCTAAAACTGTGGAAAGTAGAATGAATAGAATTAAGAGCTAGCATATAAATTCGTTCTTCTGTAGGCAGATTTTAGGAGATTGATTGCATTATTTGGACAGCACACCTTGAAATATTTCCAGCCTGTAATATTTTACCATCTTTGCAAATAGCAAAATTAATATTACAAGTAATTTTGAGCCACAGACATACGCAGGGTGAAACCAGAGGCCATATTTTCTGATTATTTCAAACTCTGATCAATACTTTTCAGGTATCTTCCTCTAGCACTGCTTGCATAACATCAGATCACAGAAGTTACAAGCATAACATTACATGACTTCAAGGCAGGGTTGACCAATGCACTGACTCCTTCCAGCACTGTAGTCACCTAGCAAAACACAGAACCCTCAAAATACCCCAACAGGCTTTACAACACTTCTATTCTGAGACAGGGGGCTCAAATCCCCAGAAAAGCAAGGGTGAGATAAGCACCTGTTTTTCTGCCGTTGCTTTTCTACACCTTCCCATCATAACTCATTCTGTTAAGGGATTTCAACCACTACCTTACTGCTCTCTCACTTTCTGCCTCTTTTTTCCACGATGGCCTTTGCATACAAAAGTGCACCTTCTATGACCAGGTGTAGCGTCCTTCCTGTCCTAAAGCCTCTGCTTGTTGATGCTACAAATGCTTACTACTCTCTGGTGAAATATAAGGAAAAATTTCCTCACATCCCTAAGAATACAAATACATTTCAAGTTCAATTAGTATTTACATCCGCAGGCTGCCGAATCTGAAGCAGAACACAGCCTGTCTTCTTTGGTGCTGTGCACATTACCATCAACTCCAAACAGCCGAGCACCAAGCACCACCGTATGACTGACAACCAGATCCCGTTTGCGCATCACGACATTAAACTGTCCAGGGCACGCTAAAGCACGACTAACTCAGAAAACGTTGAAATGCTTTATTCCAAGTGGCCCTGCACCTCCTGCCAGCTCCCCTCTGACAAACAGCCCGTCACCCGGGGGCAGGCTTTGCTTGTGGCCCCCGAGCAGCCGGCCCTGGTCGCAGCGCTCCTCTGCCCTCCAGCGGCCCGGGCCGCCCTGCACAGCTCCTCTCCGCCCCTTCCCCAATTCAACTGAGGCGACCCCGAGCACCGGGGAGGCCGTAGGGGCAGAGGACATCTATCCGTCAGCCCGCCCGCCCGCTCTCCTCAGCGGCCCCAGCCAGGCCAGCGCTCCGCCGGGAAGAGCCAGGTATACCCCGAGCTCCGAGCAGCTCCAACGGCTACTGGCAGCGGGGCGACCGTTACCCCCCCGCGAGGACCATTGGCCACCTTCCACTCCGCGAGCGCCGCGCATGCGCGCCACGCTCACCTGCCCGCGGCTCGCCATGGCGAGCGCCGCGCCGCCCGCCGCCGCCGCCGCCGCGGGAGCGCCACGCCCCCTCCCGCGCGCTCAGCCGCAGCCAATCGGAAGGCACCGCCCCAAGGCCCGTGGCCACCTCCTTTTCCGCTAGAAGAAGGTTACCGGAAGGGCGCGCGGCAATCCTTCCGGCGCGTCCCTACGCCAAGGGGCTTCCGGGCGTCCCCGGCAACGCTGCTCTCCCGGGCCGCGCTGGCCTCCGCCCTCGTTCCGCGCAGGGCTTGCCCGCCCGCGCCGACGGCGGCCTGCGCCCCCGAGCGCCGCTTCGCTTGGTCCGATGCTGAGGCATCAGTATTTCACCTTAGGAGGGGTCTCTCTGTCACCACGAGAGCTAGGAGCCTTAAACAGAAACACTGAAGTCACGGTTTTCTGTTTGTCTACATGGCAACAAGCCTCTAGGTGTTTTTTGGGGGTACACTGAAGCGAGCCTACATCACACAACGCCAGCACAAACCAGCTGCCCCGAAGAACCGGTTGGCGTGTATCAAGACAAACCTAGGGGAACGCAATGCCAGACAATACCACAGCTGATGCTGCCAGTGTGATACCAGCTGGGGGACAGCAGCCTCCCTCCCACTGCCACCCAGCGACCCACTGTGCCCCTATGCGTGCTGACCACCACTGCTGGCAGGGCCACAGCAACAGCACTAGGCTGCGGGGGGTGGAGGGGGCTCAGTAGGAGACTGGGAGGGGCTGCAGGGCCCCCAGCATGAGCACATTAACTGGGGAGCAGAGAGAGGTTTCTACAGTTTATACTTTCTGGCAGCTCACCCAAAAGGCTTAATATCATAATTCTTGCTGGGATCATGAGGCCTTTTCTGATGTGACTAACAAAAAATGATTCAGATGGTGTTGTCTTTCCTCATGCCAAGACTTATTAAGACACTCCTGCCGGCTTCAACAGGAGTTGAATGGGACCTACATAGGACTGTATGCAGCGCTGGGCTTTTGTATATCTTAACTGTTTTCAGGGAAAAAATAAACAATTCAAAGACTAAATCTACTAATTCTCTTCAACCTTGTTTAGCCTGTAGTGCCCACAATCCTAGAGCCAGCCTATGCATTCCATAAACATAATGTATCTTACTAATTTTCTTCTGAAGAAAGATCTCATCACTTCAAACACTTAATTGGAAAGCCATCAATTCACAACCAACATATTTATTTTACACAGCTGCCTTTTAATCCCCAGGAGCGTTCAAGTGCATTTAAACTCAATTTCTATTTCTTAAAAATATCAACACTGGCATAATCCAGGTTTATTCATCAGAACTGATCTAAAATATATATATTTTTGGAACACCTTTTATCCTGGAAAGACTATTCTGGAGAAAATTGAAACACTTACTCTGTTTCTAGTTCTACTAAAACTGATACATGTGAATCCAATCTAAGCTTAGAAAGACTTCAGTACCCTTCTTCAGATGACTTAGAGAGGAACTACATACTTCCATACCAGAATTATACTTGATGTTTAATGTCAGGGCCCTACGTATACCAATAGGCCTTAACGGCCCCGACCGGCCTCACCCGGGACACCCGCTCACACACCCACTCCCAGGGCCCAGGAGCCCCCGCCCAGCCTGGGGCCCGGACGCCGCCACGGCCCCGCTGACTCAGACCTCACCCGCGGGCCCAGTGCTCGGCCCATCCGTCGTGGGGCTGCGGCCCCCCCCCCCGCTCACCCCCGCGGGACCTGACCCACGGACCTCCTGTGGCAGCGAGAACCGCTTCGCGCCGCAGCAGCCTCAGTGCAGCCACCGCACTGCGCAGATCCCTCCGCGGCGCCACTTAACCCTCCCCGCACTGCGCAGATTTCCCGCCGCAGAACCGCTTAACCCGCTCCACCGCCGCCACCAGATCCCTCCGCGCCGCCGCCACCAGATCCCCCCAGCCCTGATAAGCGCCGCGGCGCCCAGGACATGCGCGTAAAGGGACAGGTGAGGAGGCCAATCGCGGCGTGGGGCCGGTCGCCGGCGGTCCAATGAGCGCCGGGTAGGGCGGGGCCGAGCCGAGCCGAGGGAGGAAGCGCTGAGGCGGGCGGCGGCGGGTGCCGTGTGGGAGGGTGCCGCTATGGCTGACGAGATCAGCAAGGCGCAGGCCGCTCGGCCGGGCGGCGACACCATCTTCGGCAAGATCATCCGCAAGGAGATCCCCGCCAACATCATCTACGAGGACGAGCAGGTGCGGCCGGGAGGCGGCAGCGGCGGCTCTGCCCGGAGTGTGGCCGCCCCCGGCTCGCGGCCCTCTGCGGCTGTTGGCGGCGGTGCCGCCCTGGGGGGGCCGGGCCGGGCCGTGCGGCTCCCTCCCTGGCGCATCCGCGAAACGTCGGGGCGGGGGGGCGGCTTCTGGCACTAAAGCCTTTGGCCTCGGGGCGCCCTTGCACAGCTAGTGACCGTAGTTAGCTGTTTCTTCGTTATCAGAAATGCTGATGTTGATAGGCCTAGCAGTGGTTCTCATAGAGATTTCGCAGCTCTGCCGTGCCAGGCTTTGGTTATGAACCACCAAGCTTATCAAAAATTACTTCTTTTCATTTTTTTTTTAAACTTAGAAACTACTCGCCCTACAGGCTGCAAAAATGCCTGTGATCTGGTGAAGTGGGACCATGATCGTGGCATGCTTGAAAAATTTGCTGATGCTAGTGCCCTGCAATGTGCTAGGAACCAAGTGATCCAGTTCAAGTCTGAAAAAAAAAGTAGATGTTATAAGAGGTTAGCTTTAAGTTAGTATCCAAAATGAGTGGTGCTTTTTTATTTGTTTGTTTTTAATACTAAGTACTTTGAAAATAGGGTTTATCTGTAATGTAGAAAAAAGGCTCTTACTAAAAGGTGCTATTTTGCTGATCTGTGTGCTTAATAACAATGTATAGCTTGGAACAGTGCTTTTTTAATGGATCACAATAGCGTTGTAGCTGCCATCTGTTTTCCAGAATGTTGGAAGTGTTCATTACTTTTCAAAAATTGTGCGATTCATCGTTCTTGTGGTACTGCTCTGCGTTTACGAAAAGCTGTGCTTATTTTCTTTTGTCAAGGTGAAATGTGCATTAGCTTTTTACTCAGCTGTGCTGGCTACAGCAATCTAATCTCAACGGTGTGCTTGACTGAGAAGCATGTTACAAACTTGAATATGATGAGTGATTTAGGAGTAGATAAACTACTATGATTTCCAGAAAATATTGCAGATTCATGACAGACTAATTGGTTGCAGTATCTCACCTGATTTTAATTTAAAACTGCTGTTAGTTTAGTTGGTTAGAGTGAAGGATCCTTTAATTCACTCTGTTCACTGCACTGAAGGTCTGTTTGCTGTTGGTAGGAAATGTTATCTGGAGGGATGTAATGAAGATTAATTAATCATTAATTGATATACAGTGCAAAGGAGATGCAAACAGTACAAAGTTTCTGTGGAATTAAGCCTTATCAGTGCTGTTTTAGTTGCATTTGAAATAAAAATAGGTAAAATAACCTGAAATGAAGGTTGGTGTTACTTGCATTCACCGGCTTTCTGTGATTATGCTTTTGTTCGAAAGGTGTGCCCTCTACCCCATTGAAAATTATTTGCCACTCATCTACTTCATTACGTTCTTTGACTCAGCTTAGCCACTTGTCTCCTGGCTTTATATGAACTGCGTAGAATAGGCAGTTTGGAAAACCACTTTGGCTTTGATCAACCTAAATTAATTTTAAGCAATTGTGTGCAAATTACTTCCATTCATCCATTCTTTTTTTTATCCACCCTTTCAGTTTGGGAAAGAGAAGCAGTTAATCAAGGGAGAGTTACAACTGAGCATCATCTACATAGAGATGGCTTAAGGAAGGGCATGCTGGAGGTGTTAAAATAAGCAAAGTTTGGGCTTCTCATCACCTTTAGTCTTGGCAAAGGCTGCAGGTGCTCTGTATAGAATTAAAAAAAGCAATGAGTTGGAAGTGAATAGGAAATTCTGTTTCCTGATGCACAAATAACTGAAAGCATCTAGGAAATACATATTTTGAGGAATCTAAAATATGTGTTAAGGGTATGCCCTCTTACTTTAGGGCATAACTTGACCACTAATTGCAAAAAGTTTTGATGTTAAGTCTTATGAGTGAGTCAGAGGTTCCCAGTAGTTAGCAGTAGCAGAGTGTATGGGTAGTACAGCATGAGCATCTCCAGGTCATGGTTGTGGCAGTAGCAACTTCTGATTCTGCGGCTGGCCACTTGCATCAGCATCATGGCTCCCTCTTCCTCTCTTTGCCTGCTCTTCTACTTTCCCACATGCTGGAAGTCTCTAATCTAAAATGCTCATCTCTCTCCTTGGCCTCATCATTTTGCATGCAGAATCCCCCTTCTGGAGGTAAACGCTTGTCTTGAGATTGATTTAATGTGGCTAGTGAGTTGCTGTGTGCAGTTTCTGATTGCTAGTAACTTTCGTACTTCCGTAAAATTAATTGGAGTTACCTACTTCCTACAGGTAGGTGTTCATGTTTCAAAACTGACACCCTTGTCTCAGTTCGGGAATGTCTGAAGCCTTAATATGTTATTTAAAATATTCTTTCTCTGAAATAGCTGGTGTTATTGAGGTGACAGATTTAATACAGCCTCAGTCGGATAACTCTTTGAAACTGCCTTACTACATCTGACCAAAGCAATATTCAGATGCAACTGAAAGATGGTTAGTGGTTGTTTGCTGTTTAGATTATTAAACAGGCCCTTAAGAAGAGAGTGAAATAAGCATTAATGTACTTTCTGTAGGAAGTAATGCATGCAGTCAGCTCTGTTAGCTGTTATGCGTATAAGAAAATGGTAAAGCGTGAAGGTAACTTTATGATAGCCTTAACCCTCATTTAAAATGCTATTGCTTTTATATAATACTTGAAAAAATTCAATGTTCTATGTTTATACCAGCAGTTCTCTCTAAATAGATATTTGTGTATAGCAAGTGGCAAACTTTAATAATAATAGTAATGAGAAAAATCAACATCTTTGTTTGCCTTTAGAGTATCTGATATTCTACTTTGTATGTTTATTGGGCCCTATTGATTTGATTAAACTATTAACCTTCCTCTGAAGCAAACTGCATTTTAACTGTTTACTCTTCCTCTAGTGCCTTGCGTTTCATGATATTTCACCTCAAGCTCCAACACATTTCCTAGTGGTTCCTAAGAAGCCAATTGTCCGATTATCTGAAGCAGAAGACTCTGATGAATCTGTAAGTATTGTGGAAGCTTTCTGTATGCCAAACTGCCTTTAATTAGTTCAAAATCTCCTAGACTCTTCCCCATTCCCTCTTTCCTCTTTGACACTAGAAAGAGGAAAAGTAGGCGGCTATTTCAGCTCTTCTGACACCATAATCCTTTGCCTCTAGCTTATAGCAGCAATGGAATCTTTCAGTCAAAATAGAGATGTGCAATACTTTATATCACTGGATATGGATTCCTAGTGCAAAAAGCTATGTTGTGAAATACAGCCTATTTTCATGGCTTACAGTAAATAGTACTCATTTTAGTATGGAGAAGAGGGCTTGGGGTATTTGGCAGGGCGGAGCTGAAGAAAAGGTAAGTTGTTTGAGAGGGGTACTGAATATTTAATTTGTAGCCAGAAAAATGAAGTTCAAAGATCTTGTAAACCCATGCAAGAAAATGTAAACTTTCTTTTTCCATGAGAATTACTTCTATTGCCTGAAGAAATAATGGGGGCTTTAACCCTGAGACAAATTTAGCTTCTGTGACTCTTTTGTAGTCCATTACTGTTTAGCTTGACAAAATTCCATAGCTCTCTTTCCTCTCTTATGCATAATCACTCTTTGTAGCTTTACTTGGAAAATGTCAGTTGCAGACAGACAGCAATTTGGAGAGCAATGGTTGAATTACAAGGAATTAGCTAACTGGCTTCTCTGAATGGTTCTCTGCTCTCATTCCTTCCCTTCCTCCCTCTCCCCTCTTTGTGTGTTTTTTTTCTTTTTTCTTTTTTTTTTTTCCTCCAGCTTCTTGGGCATTTAATGATTGTTGGCAAGAAGTGTGCTGCTAACCTGGGCCTGACCAATGGATTCCGGATGGTTGTGAATGAAGGGCCTGAGGGTGGGCAGTCTGTCTATCATGTACATCTCCATATTCTGGGTGGTCGTCAATTGGGCTGGCCTCCTGGCTAAGACTTTTACACCACAAGAATTACTGCATGTGTACAAACCACCACCGAATAGATTTATTACATTGCCCATCAATCTAGCCACTGTTAATGTACATTCTTTTTTGATGTGTGTCTATGAAGACTAATAAAAGCTCTAAACAGTAGTAGCACAATAAAGATTTAGCATATGGGAGTCATCTGTCTTGTGTGTCTTACTGATGGAAACAGTTATGCAAGTTAAAGTGGTTTCTCTCTGGAGCGTAAGTATGTAGAATGTTTTAATCTGTAGTAACAATGTTTATAGGTACTATTTTGACCAATCATTTGAAACCTGAAAACCCAGCTGTTTGGAGACTAATTTTTCATGTCTCGTAGGAAGAAAACTTAAGTGTTTGAATATGATATGTAAATATACATACAACCTGTGTAGGTGGCTGCTAGAACTTAAAACAGCAAAAACCTGTATGTGTAGCTATGAGAGTGCCAAACAAGGGCTCTATCAGCACAGTGCAGGGTGTTGGAAACGTACAACTCCTGTTGGAGTGCTTCTTTCAATGGCTGATTAATAGGGCTTGTTTGGCATCCTTCTTATCCTTTCTCACCAGAAATGTATGGTAAGAGAGTAGGTCTTAATGGCAACTGTGCTGCTTCATAGCACAATGGTATTTCTACATCCTGATTTTGGGGGAAACTTGAGGACTTAAAATGAAAAGTGTTAAACTTCATCTAGGGCATCCTGAGATGCTCAGGGAATTCATCTTAGCAAGCAAGCTGCAGTACGGTAAGTATACCTTTTAAAGTCCAGATTTTGCTGGGCAAACTCTGTCCTTCAGTGAACAGTAGTTTCTCAGTGCTGCTGAATGCAACACTGAAGCATCTGTCTTTTCCGCTGTAAAAGTGAACCAACCATTCTTTCTGCTTGAGATGAGAAGCCCTGGATGACTGATTTTTTTTTTTTAGTGCTTCTTACTGATGGGAGCCTGTACTCGGAAACCTTTTGGCAAGTGCCTTTTTTTAAGAGAGGAAAACAAAAAAAAGCAGTCATATTTTGAGCACCACTTGTCCAGAGTGCAAATCTAACACCCAAGGCACAGAAAGAGTTGTGGCAATGTGGAAGGTGGATGGACAAAGATGGTTGTGATTTCTATTCAGATGAAAAGCTTAAAGCTTGGAAAAGGCATGTGAATTCATTCAACTTGGAACAGTTGTGAAATTCTTCTCAAGGCTCTCAATGTTAGAGCCTTTTACCGTAAGACATGGTGTCCACTGGAAAACTAGCTAGTACTTCTGAAGGCAGCTGAGTCTGTATTTGAGGGAGGAACAAAAAGGTGGCCCAAGGGTGATAGTCTGGAGGCTGTGCTTCTGAAAGGCCTGTGTAGAAATGAACCCAGCTCCTTAGAGGCACATCACCTGTGAGAAGGCAGCGGAACATATATCTCAAGAATGAGGCATCACCAGCAGACACAACGGGGCTACAGGAAAGGTTTATGGCTGGGAAACTTGCTATCAAACCAAGTCCTTGACAAGCACTCAACCATAGGAGGTAAAGGGTCTCAGCTGAGACACATGCTGGTACCTGCAGCTGATTAGCTGTATGCACCCACGTGTGGGAAAGGGGCATGTGATGTGTGTACCAATTTGACTTCTCTGGTCTCTACTCTTCTCTGTATGTGCCTTATACCACCATGGGTATTTGTGAATTTAATACATGACTGATAATGAAATTAATTGCATCACAGCTGGATGCTGTATGATATAATCAAACAAGGTATGTGGAAGTGAAGTGACAGTAAAAGCTTCTATTGCTTTACTTGGTTTCTAACTTGCAGAGATGCGTGCTTCAGGGAAGGTGGGGGTAAAGTGTTTCTGAGTGAGGGTAGAAGTGTAAAACTTGATGCAAAGGCTCATACCCATGAGGTGAACTTGCTAACCACTTTAACTGCATTTCAGTTTCAGTGGTGTGTTTAGCAGTACCTTAAAAAGTAAAGACTGAGAACTAGTAAAGAGAGCAGTGCTGAACTTAAGACACCTGTCAAACAATGCTGAACCCAGTGTGGGAAAATCCAATTGAGGAAGAGTTTTCTTTCACTGATTTATGACTCTGGAAGACCACTGAGCCTGCAAGAGATGGGAGAACTGAGGGGTAATTGCCTTCTTTAGCTCATTTATAAGGACCTGTCAGTTTGTTGCTAACATGCTCCTAGAAGGTAGACTTCAGCCTCCCTGACGTCTATTCCCTTCTGCTTAAATTGCAGTGTCTTACCTCAATTGCAGTTGCTGGTCAGCTAGATAATCACCTCTGGTACGGCTTCTCTATCCCCTAACTTCTTAGGGGCAGTTGCGAAGAGAAATTGAATTATATCACAAGGAGACAGCAAACTTCCATCTTTAATGTATATACGTATGTAAGGAAAAAAAAAAGGGGGGGGGGGAGATGGAGATCAGAAAGCAAAGCGATCCTCTGTTGCCCTTAAACACTTCATTCCTGAGGGGTCTGAGACACTCACTGGAGGATGTCCTCCTCTCTCCTGATTTCCTCAAGTAATCAGATTAATTAGGTGATGAGATCAGTTAAGCAGCCCAAGGACTTCGCTTTTATTTAATCTCTCTGGGGAGAAGATGGAAATGGTTTATCTGAAGTAGATGGAAGCTTAACATACAATGTCTCCCTGAAATTGCATTGGCGCAGTCTATTTACTGAATGAGTGAGCTAGACAGCCTCTATTCCATCTGTGTAAACTCCCTGAGGTATCTGGAAGGTGTTCTTGTTTCTTGGGTTTTTTCGGGGGAAGCGATAGGAATTTTGAGGAAGCTAGATATGGGTTATACATTTGGGGAGACTGGTTTCCTACAAGTTTCAAAAGTCTACGTAGCCTCTGCTTGAATTTGCATCACCGTTACTTTGTTCCAAACCAGAGTCAATACATGGTTATTAAACAGTGATCCATGGAAAAAGAGCTTGGTATAGAAAATTATTGGTACAGAAAACTCCTTGCCTGTATGAATCGGGTATTCATTTTTTTTGTTTTTTTCTTCCTTTTTAAGGTTTTAAGAAATGGGGTAATCGAGGGGTGTGCTTACGTTAGTGTTTTAGTTTAGATCAGGAGTACTCTTTCAAAGTGAGTCTTCAGGCTATATTTTTGTTTGTGTTTTTGGAGTGGTTTTGAACTGTGTGGATTGGATTCCTTTTGAATGAACTGGAGGATCCGTGCCAGGACAGATATACTCTGGCCACAGATAGGTATTTGGTTCATGGGACCAGGCTAGAGCTCTCCAGAAGAACCCAAAACAAAATGCTGAAGTGTATGTAGTGCAGATGTTAGATACTCAGATTAGCTTTACCAACTGATCCTTATTGGTCTGTGCTATTTGCTAATGTAGCAGTCATAGTCAAGGTAACATCCACAGGGATGGTGAGAAAAGCAGGAACAAGAGGCAGAGCTGCTCCGAAAGTCTCGCATGAAACAACTGAATGTGCAAACTGCAGAGAACGATCTTGAACCACTCGAACTGACTCCAGCTCATAGAGTGTCCCAGAACATTGAGCAAATTGTGAAGGAGTGAAATCCTAGGTCAAGTTTATTATTTTTGTCCAGCTTTGAGTAATTGTTACGCTAACAGAGCAGCGGAAAGGAGCGCCTCTCTTCTAAGCCAGCGACTATTCAGGTTTTGGGACTTAAAAGTACACAGAGCCCCAAATAGCCATCTGATGAGTGGCCAAGAGATAGAGCTAGGCTAGACATGTGACCTCTGTGTCTGTTTTTAAAAAGTCAGTCGCTGACTGAGTTTGAACACACACCTCTTAGGTATGAGCTTTTTACATTCTTTTAGGTATTGAGCCATCCAGGCTTGCTTGTGAGCCAAGCTGACCACACATAGACACACAGTTCTTGAAACCTTCATGTCAGTAACTGCTCCAGATTTGGACAAGCCGTCCTGCCTTTGGCTTAAGTTGTCTTACATTTTTCTTTGTGTTGTTTTTTATGTCCTTGTATGTTGGAACTTGTTTCTGTGAACCAGATTGAATTTATTTCAAGAGCGCTATGTTAATCTTTCTTTTATCTGATTATGGTTGTATTTGCTGTGGGTTTGAATGCAGAGTTCTCTTCTTATTCTGTCCATTTCTTCTCCAGTTATCAGGAAAAAAGCCAGCAGTGGCAATTTCCTTTACCTTTTAACAGACAGAGAATGTCTGTAATAAATTTGGCAGAATTGTAATCTTGTTTTACTGTTACTTTCAGTTATGATTTTCTGTCTCCTTGCAAAGCTATAGTATTGTTGTGTTCTAGACAGTTCATAGCTGAGCTCAAAGAAACTGGGAAAGAATTAAAACCTGGGCTGATACTGTTGCTTTTGAAGCCACGTATGTCTCTTTTCTGGGGGGGGGGCAGGTTTGGCCACCTGGTATTTGCCCCTGCCTATCATGAAGGAGTTAATGTCCGCATCCTCTCTTCAGCTGTAATGTGCTGCACCTGAGCTAGCTCTAGGGCTGCTGGGAGGAAGGAACTTGAATCTAAGCCTAAAGCACAGGCTCTATGTGTAGAAGTTAAAGTGTGCTTGTGGTTTAAAGAATACCGATGAACAAGGCTTTTCCTAGATAGGAAACACTAGGAAAACTATTGATGCTAGTGAAGCTTTTTCTAGATAGGCTATATTTGGAGATCCACCCTCTTTGAAGGGGAGACTTCAAGAGGACAGGTCTTCTGAGAAATAAAAGAGGTCCTAGTGAGAAATAAGACCTAAAGGCTCCAGGAGAGAGAGGCTGCCTCTTCTCAGCTGGTAATAAAAGTGAAAAAGAACTGGCAATCCTACATGCAGGGGGGAAAAATGTAAGTAGCCTGTTGGATGCTCTGTTGGGAACCCAGCGACAGCTATGAAGAAGTTACTGAGTAGATGGGAGCTTGGTTAACCTGGTCTTGCTAAACTTAATTAAAACGGAGCCTTACAAGAGACGTTGCTTTGTACCTGAGGGTGTGAAGGGTAAAAGGAAAAGAAGTGAGACTGGAGCTGTAGTTCCTGATTCCTTTGTCAGGAAGGATTAGAACTGGATTGTAACGTTGATTTCACTGAAACTCACGTACCAATCATATGTAACTCAAATATCGGTAGCAAGGGAGACTCAAAGCCGAGAATAACTATACTCCAAAGCAATGGGCTGCTTTTATTTTGTCAGAGTGGTAGCTGTGTTTTTGTCAAGCTTTGTCGATTTAAAGATTCTGTTACTGTGAAGAAGGTACTGAGTTCTTTAGAAACGTGCTGAAACATTGACTCAGTAATGAATGCTGGCTGAAAGGGGGAAACTAGGTGTAAGAAGCCACACTGTGCTTTCTCATGGCAGGGGAGAGCACTCTACCTTGCTTGTGACTTATGTTCTGTTTAAATCTCTTCCGGGCCTTGGAGTTGTATTTTCTTGCAAAGCAAGAACAGTTTTGTCAGCTTATTGGTAAAAAACATGACTTTGCTACAGATACTGCTGTTTTGGCTACTCTGAGAGTAGCCGGTCTCTAAATACTGTCCTACATAGGCAAGGAGAAAAAGTCACTGAGAGCACAGCAGCTGGCACCTATTCACACTGACACAGCTGTTTGGAGCCCCAGCGTTCTGGTCTCTTGCAAGGTCATTTATCCTTGTGGGGTTGAGATAACGGTAGTTCTCCCTGTGCCCCTATTGAGTTTTGTAGTAAGACAGACTTGGGTTTGGATGGATTGGCAATCCCAGAAGCTTTTTTTCAGGGAAGAGGTGAGAGTTTCTGGGGAAAAGAAGGTGGTGGAGGAGGAGGGGAGCTTACACTTAATGTGGTGATGCTGCAGTGAAAATCCATGCTTTTTATGTTATGTTATGGGAAGGAGGATAAAGAATGTTTTCATGGCAGGCCCCTTCTGCTTCCCTTTTGTGGCACCAGGAACTCGTGTATTCCCAGTGCGATTCTCTCTGCATCCTTTACTCAGTGCTCAGATGTAGAAGTCTGGAGATGAAGTTACATAGTCCCAGAGAAGGGGTGCTCTTCGCACCCCAACCCTTCGCAATTCAACCCTGTGCTGGGGGTGGGGGGGTCTGCTGTATAGCGTGCAAGTCAAGGGAGGCTCTGCACCTTGTTTTACATCAAAGCTCATCTGTAACTCGCTATGACTCTTTTATACTCTTACGCGGGAGGGAGGGTCCAATAAGCTATGCTGACAAACATAACATCACACTGCCTATGTAGGTCTTCCTTCCTGCAGTCAGTCGTTTGTAACACATCAAATGATTAGATTGCAAATGACACTAGTTTTTATTGATAACCTTCTTTTTTTTTTTTCTTTATGATAATTTCTGAAAAAGGATTTAACTTGATTCTTAATCCAAAAACTTCACCCCATAAATGGCTTCCAGATTTCAATTTAGTTGAGAACACTTGCCTTTCTACTTGGTGGAGTTAATCAGCTTATCATTTCCTTTTTTGTGCTTAGAAGAACCTTATTTGCTTCTTAATATTGTGTGTATGTGGGTTTTTTTTAATTATTATTTTAATCATTTAACGGCTCAGCAGTGTCCACAAATTTACTTCATCTTTTTTTTTTGCAGTAGAGCAAACAACATGCATTTGTTTTTCCAGCTCTGACATAGAAACATCCATGTTTGGAATTAAAAGATGTGAAGTAAACGGGAGACATGGTCCAGTTCACTTTTTACTCTGAGGTGCTTCTCTGGTCTGCATCTCATTTTTCCCTGGAGACTGCAGTTATCACTAAGTTACGAGCTCGCCTAGAGGCTTCCTCTGTTGCTTCCCCTCAAACAGAATGAATTTCGGCCTCATGGCCAAACAAGATGCATCATGACTGTTAGGATGCTATTTATATCCATAACACTCAGTGGAGCTTAGCTTAGAGAACCGGAGAAAGCACTGTAGTCCTGGTCCCAGAAGAGATGATAACACCAGCATCGGTGTCAGGCTGATATGGCTGTTTTGCAAAGGAAGCTGAGAGCAACAACAGGGTGGACTCATGTTCCTATACTTCAGAGTCAACTTCTGTGTACCACAGTAAAAGCATATGGGCTATGATATGCCGACTACTTCAAATGCAGGATATGAGATATGAGGATAGAAATTTGGTATTAATTAGAGCATCTGTTTGGGGTACAGTGAACTGAGCAAAAATCAGCAGTGTGCCCTTGTAGCAGTGAAGGCCAAGTGCACCCTGGGCAGCGTTAACAGTGGCGTAATCAGTGGATTGCAGGAACCATTAATCCCCTCTGTTCGGCATTTGTGAGATCGCGTCAGGAGTGCTGAGCTTCCCCTGCTCAAGAGAAGCGTGCTCTGCTAAGGCGGAGGCTGGAGCCTATGACATGCAAAGAGAGTTGGAGAGAACTGGGCTTGTTCAGCCTAAAGAAGGGAAGGCTTGTTGGGGCTTTGTGTTACCAGCTACCTAAAGGGTGGTTATAGAGGAAGTGGACTCTTCTTGGGGGTGCACGGGGAAAGGGTGAGAAGTGAAGGACAGAAGCTGCAGTAGGAGAAATTCTGAATAGATACAAGGAAGGCTGTGGCATCTCCATCCTTGGAGATGCTCACAGCTTGACTAGACAAGGCCCCGAGCAATGTGGATGTAACTTGAAAGCTGGCTCTTGTCTGAGCAGGTACATGCACCAGACAACCTCCAAAGGTCCTTTCTAACCTAAATTACTCTATGGTTCTATTAACAGCAGCATGAGCAACTTCAGACAGGATTCAAAATGAAGTGATGCAAAGAAGAGAGTCCATATTAGATAGTTTGTATTTTAAATGGAACTGCAGAACTGAAACGAAACGCATGTGAAAGAGAAAACTCAGTAGTCTTTGAAGCCCTGTGATCTTGAAAGTATGAATTGGTACTTATAGAACTTTCTATGCTTGTATATATGATTTGTATAACTATCTTCTTTTCTTTTTTGAGAGTGGGAGAAATGCCCTATTCAAGTAATCTGTTCATTCTTAGCTGCAATTAATTAGAGGGAAATCGCTTGTTGGAAGCTGTTAATCAGAATGTGGAACACACTTCTTTCAACTACCAGAGGAAAAGAAATGGAACAAAAGAGAATCAAAGCTGTTATGAACAGAGACTAAATCTTCCATCTCGAAAGCTGGATGATATTTTCTTGACTTACATGGCATAAATGGTAAGAGATCTGTGGATAATGAATATCTATATGAAAAAGAAATCTTGTGGGAGGAGGCAGAAAATAAACTAGATGTGGAAAAAGCCGGGTGAAATATCAAGGAATTGTGGTTACTAGACGAAAGTTTAAAAAAAACAAAAACAAAAAAACTTCATCTCTCCGTCTATTCCTCACTCTTGAATGAGGGAAAGAGATTTAAAATGTTACTGGTCATGTTGGGGGCTTGTTTGTAATAGCTCTAATCTGCAAGCTAAACGTTGCTGAGTTTAGAAAGAAAGGTTTGAAATTTCACATGCCTTCCTGAGCTGATGATGGACTGTGATTGCCCAGGGATGATGAAGGGAGTCAATCAGCCACTGTTAATCCCCCTGCGTGAATTCAGACAATAGCGCAATTTTGAACCCTGTTACCTGGAAATGAGCTCTCCTTCCTTTCACTTTGCTGCTGATAGGTCTGGTGTGTGAAACTATGCTGACACCTGTAACGTTGCTCAGCTCAAATAGTTAGTGATGGTGACTAAAACCCAAGCCCCGAACAGTGCAGTTGATTACCTACTTAAGCTTTTAATTTTCTGAAAGACTTCTGAGAGTTGCTTGAACCGGTGCCCATCTCCAGTGCTTGCTTGGTTTGAAACGTGTAGGTACAATGCATACATGTTACTTGCCTTAAAAAAGCAGAATGGCAGTATATGAGTTCTGGCTTGCCTTTCATACAGTAGTGTGTGAACTTTTTACTGTTGCACAGCAGTGCCGACTGACTTGTGCTTGCCTAGCAAGAGGCCGGGTCTGTGCTGCTCGCCAGATTGCCCAAATACAAGAGAACCGGAATAACAATTCTGTTACCGAGTCAGGTCAAAATTTCTGATGAAAAAGAGAAGCAGATCTTGAAAGAAGATCTCTTGGTGAGATTTATGATTTTTTTGATGTTCTACTTGGCATTCTCTTCTTTTTCAGCCTTTGTTTTTATAGCCTAGTTTTCAATGTTAGGAACTATCAAAACTGTAAACATATTAGTGAAAAAAGTCAGGGCTGAATGGCTACGTATGGGTAAAAGGTTTGGTTCTTGTGTTTTGCTTCACAATAATTGTATAATAAATAAGTATGATAAAACATCAGTATCTGTACTCAATCGGATCAGTAAAAGATACAAAGCAGCTTAGTTTTATGTTGTGCAAATAGGAAGCTGCCTTAGAGTGCTTACAGCCAGACAAAGCTCTGTTCTGTTAGCATTGGGATCTACAAGTCCCAAAACCAAACTTCAGATTGAATCTTATTTCTCTTCTTGTATCTAGAATATTTAGAAAAGCTAGCCTCTGTTTTTGTTTGTATTGAGGAGAAAGCGGAAACAAAAGTATGCATACAGGCTATAAAAATACTTGCCTGTATAGTAAATCGTGCTGTGAGGATTTATGAAGCTATTTTGGTTAGTTGGTATTATGACATAATCAAAACAGGATAAATCTTTATTTTCCCCTTTCTTCTGTATTCTTCTATCTTCAAACTTCTGAATCAAGAGGCCACGTACTTTACCTGGGGTAAGGAATTGAAAACTCACAGTATTCAGTGGGTACAGGTGTTTAAAACTTTCTTCACTGTCCTGAAGGAAACGAATTGTTGCCAAGAATTTGTGAGCAATTTGGAGTTTCCTGGCTGGTCTAGACACTTGTAGCCAGGCACTCTGATATAATTGTTCCTTTTTTTGGTTTTCTTATCCCAAATAGAATAAACTGTTTCTGGGTAGCACTGAATTTTTCTAGCTTCTTGTGATCTGTCTTTAAACTTTTTGGCAGTTCCCATTTTGACGTACACTGGAATAGGTTTTAAAACAAAAACCAGAATAACTTTTAATCAGCCTTTCATAAGGAAATATTTTATTAGTTGTTTATCTTGAGCTGCTAAAACTTATTAAACGAACTGCACGTGATTTCAGATGCAATGTTCTGACAAAATGGGAAGGTAAAAACAGATGAAGACGGGAAATTGCGTCTGAGAGGTAGGAGAATAAATAAGTAATGCTTACGGACTTGATTTATAATCCAGCTAGTAGGATATTGCAATAAGCATCTTTATGTGTATTTTACTAGGGTAATTTTCAAATGTTCTCAACACTTGTTTAGCTTTGAGTCTGACACTAGTTTGAGTGGGAACTGCATTCAGCTGTCTGTGAGCACTTCTAAAAATTCCTTTTGTCTGGTTTAGCTACACCAGGGCATGTTAAACCGTGCAAATCTCGTGGAGGTGAAAAATATGTTGGTACCTAGTGAAGGACATATTGATTCTAGCGTGCGTTCTGTAACTGGAATAACATGTACTTTAAGTCATTAGAAGAAGAGATGCCACACTCAGATGTTCACACTGAAATATGCTTGCCTCTTTCTTGCAAATCAACATGCTGACTTTTCCATGAAAGATTTATTCCCTAAAACACTGCAAATCAAATTTCTGAGCAGATTTTCCTAGCTGTACTTCCCAGTCCGGCCACTTGAGGGCAGGGCAAGACTGTCTTTAAATTTAGTCTCTACTACTGTAACAGAGGCCTCCAGTGTCTTGACTTCTCACTGTATTACAGTAGAATGTGAATGCTAATACTGAAAGCTATAAAAGTAAATGATTTTACTTTTTAAACGTATTCTTCTCTGAAGTGCAAAATTTCTTGTTGGCAGAACGATACACCTCGGTATTTTAGCATAGCTGATATGGTTACATATCCCTTTCCAGAGGTTTAGCTTTTAATTAGCCTGGTGCAATCTTCAGAACTGTTGTCTAATAGTTCAGAAAAAATCTTGATGGTGTCCTCGTCTATCGTGTGTTGTCCTTGAGAATTTGATGCATGCGCTTGTGTTTTTCTGAACCCGATATCTTCTGGACGATTCTTTCCAAGAATCATCAATATAAGTGTTATGAAAACTATACTCGGTTCCGTGGCTTGGAAGTGACACGTGTAAGAGCTTACCTTCACATTCAATTAATTGTTACTGCAGGCATGTAAAACGCATGAGGTTACCTAGCACTTTCCTGCTGAAAGCGTGCCATTGCAGTCTCATTATTCAGACAACTACTGGATTATGGTAGTGAATTGTTAAATTTCTAGGACTGTATTCAGAACATTCGGAGGGAAAGAAAAAGGTCATAAAAGTTCTCTGAACAATAACTAGAAGTAGACCAAGGATTACTGGACTGTAATTTTCTTTTTAACTGGAATTATATGCCAACTTAATCTTTCTTTCAGAAATGCTTTGGATTTATGGACAAAATAATAAAAATCCCTACTGAATAATGCTATCAGTCCTTTAATAATGATGATGATGATTCAAGTCTTTGTGTTTTCAGTATAAATTCTTCAGCATATCTTTATTAAATAAGATCATTCTGTAAGTAGAGTTGCATTTTTTTAGGAGGAAGAGCAGTAAAGTGGCTATAAAATAAGAGACTGAATGCCCCAGGTTATCAAAGGTGTTCTTCACCAGCTCCTATATGTGATGTTTTGTGCTGCTCCATCCTGATGATGCTGCACGTGCTTCAGAACCTTACTGAAGCATGACCCAGTCCTGTACGTGTCGGGTGCAAACGCTGCATTTAACCGCGGGAAGAAATAATTTGGCTCATGATATCTGCTAAGCAGTACTGATTATATGCAAAGATCTTGAGCTAGAGGGATTGAAAAAGGAAGAAGCAAGCTTTAGAAGGCTGCGATGTGAAAACAGTCTGGATTTAGAGAGAAAATGAGAAAGTGAGGAAATATGAATCTAGTATGAGATGAGTTAGATTTGACTGGAAATGCTGTTGGTTTGCCAATATGATTAAGGTTTAATAACTTTTAAGCTGAGACTCTTTTACCCCTTAAAAAGTCCTATTTTGGGGAGACTACAGCTTAAAGTGAAAAGGGCCTTTCCCTGACTCTTTGTTTATAAAGTTATGCTATTTCTAAGATTTCTAAATCTAAATTTCTAAAATCCAAATGATAACAAAAATCAATCTCTGAACTCCGTGGTACACGGACGAGGTTTTAACTTAGGAGACTGGGAGAGACATCTACCTAAATACTGCCTGAGCCTACGCAAACTAGTTGGAAGAAGCTTTATTGTGGTGATCGTTTGCTACCTGCTTGCCTGTGGCTGGACACTGAAGTTTTGGAGTTGTCCATCTGCTCTTCTCAGTGCGTTCCCTGATAGTGTTGTGTGCCCAGGGCAGCTTGCAAGATAAGGCCCTTCGCTGGCATGCCAGAGGGTCTTGTGTGGTTGCATCGTGAGCATGTATGATGCTAAAGAAATTATTCCAGATTCAGGAAAAAAACCCTCTTTAGGTTAGCTGCAAACATGGACTTGAGTGAAAAATATAATAGTGTCTTATAATTCTGAAGGTGAAAGTCTTAGCAACAAGTAATGAAAACTAATGACAGATTTTTATTTTAGCCTGCGGTGCTTCATCATTGGTAAATATCCTTCATAATCCGTAAGAAGAGTGTGTACTGTTTTCTTTGTGCTCTTTCGTAGTCACTGCGTATGTGTGTGTGTATGTGTACGTTGCTGTCTTTAAAAAAAACAACTGTATTTATGGAAATACACATTGTTAAAAATCTCATCCTATGTAGATCATATTTCTAGCTTTTAAAATGCCAGTGATTAGGGTAAAAGTGAAGTAGAGAAGGATGTTCTTTTGGGAATCCCAATACTCAGTTCAAAATGCCTCATAAATGATTCTTTCCAGATGAATATTTTTTTGAATTTTTTGTGTTTTTTTTTTTTGTTGCTGGTGAAGTTCATGTCTGAGTACTGTGTTTTCTACTTATTCATCATCAGTGCAGTAGGAATGAAAGGTGAAATTTTAATTGTTTGGGCCTTGAGGTAAGATGTTACAATTTTCAGTTTTCCCCAGCTGCTTCAAAATACCTGATGTCTCATCTACAAAATGAAGTAGTGTACTTAATAGAATAAGATGAGTTGTAGGGAGGTTTGGTATTCAAGTAAAGAGCTGATGGGAGGAAGAAGCAAACCAGCTTTTATTTTCAGAAGCCCTCTTCATGTGTGGAATAAAGGCTGAAGAAGGGTTTGTGCAGTTGTGTTCTACCATGTGATTACTTATTTGCTGGGAGCATCTGACATTTCCCAGTTGTACTTTGAGATTTGCCATCTGATGAGATAAGGTATTATGCTCTCTTTTTGTGGTTCGAATATGCAAGCTGGTGACTGCCCATTTCTGGTAAGAGTTTCAGCTTATTGGAAGCAAGTACAGTTTTTGCACAGATTGTTAGATGTTTACTTGATGTAATCTTTCCCATGCACCAGGGATCTGCCTTCCCTCCGTGAACATTTGTGGGAGCAAAGTTTAATCCTTGCATTAATATATGTGGAAAGTAAATATGCTAGAATAAAACATGAGTCAGAATGCGCAAAAATGTTGAGAGTCATATTCCCACCGTTTTCTCAGTACATCTGGGCTGTGATCTGCCCTAGGATTGCTCTATCTGCTGTAGTGTAAACTTGGAGGTTTTCTCAGCTATGTAATAGCTTTAGCAGGAAGTGAATGTATTTTAAGTAATGTCTGACCATGAGTAAGGAGCATATTTTGAAATAAGCTGTGTAATGAATTGCAAATGTAAAATGATTGAATTTTCTTTTTTAGATTTCTACTTCAGATTGCTTAAATGCAAGCTCTAGAACAAAACCACCACCAGTTCAGCTTTATGGCATGTTTTGGCCATTTCTCCTTCCCTATATTGTATTAGGGAAAATTAGTCGTACTTCAACTGCAGCTAAGTTTCTTTGTGTATTTTTCCAGAGAAGAAATGCGTATGAGAGATGGCGAGAAAGGGGAAAATGAATTTGGAAACGCTCACTTTTCATATAACGTAAATATTCTAAATACATTACGAAGGCACCGGGCTTGTAGGGAAATACAGTGGAGCCTTGAGATGCCTGGCAATCCAGGAGGAGAGGAGAGTCTCGAGAGGTGGTATTTCCATGCTCTGGCATGAAGGAGGATTGCTCAAATTTCTGGCTTCTTTCCCATGAAAAATTCAGTCGGAAAGCCACAGCTCTATTTCACATCAGTGTGGAATGTGTGAGTTTCCACGTTGTTGCTTGTCTGTCTCGTTTTTTGGAAAGCACTGACTTTGCCTCCATTGCAGTGGTTTCAGGTGTCCATATCTAAATACTTGAGATACTAGCTTTCCTTTTCTTCCCTTGGTGGTGTGGACCTCGTGACACTGCTTGTCGTTCTTTTGGGTATGCTCTGAATCAGACTGCAGCTCAGACATTTCTAAGCCTTAGTCTCTCATAGGGAATGGGTTTTGAGGTAGCCCAGCTACCTCAAAAATGTTTTATAGATGAGGCGTTTTTGGTGAGCTGTTACCACTGGCTGAAAAGTTCAGGAATCAATTTTCCTCTAGGCAGTCTTTGGATAATCTTTTCATTGTTTGTCTTTTCAAATACAAAATAACTTTTCTTATGCTCACTTGAGACCTTGAGATAATTTTGACCAAACAGTTAACTGATTTATAATTTTTGTATTCTGATAGAGCAGAGTGCCCGTATGGGAAAATGGGATTACTTCTTCCTTTAAGTCTTGTTGCCAGCTTTCGTAAGGCTGTATTTGTAGGAGCTTCAGAAAAAGATGCGTACCTGCAGGTAAAAAGTGATTTCTGATTAGTATTGAGAGTTTAGGAGAATTCTTAGTAAGACGTTCAAAATACAGCTCTACAGATAAATGAAAATAACCAGCACCCTATTAACACCACATCCTGGCAGGGAGATGAACAGAGCGCCACTTGACATCAAAAAGGAGACAGATAATTACCTTAGTAAGAGCTTTGTCTTGCTTCTGAGTGAAAGTTAAAGCACGTGCAATAAAGAGGCTATTACTGGGGTTAAGAGCGTTTGTGTAATACGCTTCTTGCTGCTTATTCCAGAAAATAGCAGATAGCTGCTGTAAATAGGACACTTCTTTCTCTCGCTCTCTCACTCGTTTGCACATACCCACACATGAAAGCCATTGATTTTTCTATTTATGTTTGTATTATTTTTAATTGGAGCATCAAAGTATCTGTATTTATGGAAGTATCAAGTATTTGTTTGAAAGCTAAGTGTATGATTTTATGTTAGGTGCTTCACTGTTGATTTCTGTTAAAGTAGTTGGAATTAATCTGGGACGTATCAAAGATGCTGGTCAGATTCTCAGTCTTAATAAAAGGCTTAGATTATCTATGCTATATGTTAAATATATTAATATGGACTTCCCTATACTGCTTCCCCATATACCTGATCCTTAGGTAGCAGTCAGTGAATGCTTTAGTCCTTAATCTGTCTGCCAATACTGGCAATGTGGTGTCAGTGATAAAGGTTGCCGGTCTATCTGATATAACTACATTCTTTTTGACCGTTTTATTCAGGAGTATAATCACTTTTAAAAAAATAATAAAAAAAAATTCATTGGACTTGTGTATGCTGAATGGAAGGCTCCAGGTAGCAGAAAGGAGCCCTAAAAGTCTGTATCAGAATATGTCAAATGCCCTTGTAAGGCAGTTTAAGGGGGGGGGGCAACTAGCAACGTACAGGATGAGCCAGAGGTGGGATTGAGAGTCGGGGCAGTGTGTCGGAAGCAGTTTTTCAGCTTGCATCTGGCAGTCTGCAGGTAGTAGAGCAGCTTGAGGATGCTGCTCTGATTGGGAGAACAGTAAGGAGTGTCTAAATTACAAAAAGGCCTCGCTAGTTCCTGGAGAATAGCACAGAGTCGGAAGGCTGCAAAATGCTTTCGAGTCTCTCTAGCATCCTTTCCCAGACCCCGGGTTCCTTCTGGGCTGCTCCTTCTCCATCGTGCCTAATAGAGTGGGCTGCGCTGGGCTTTGCTCAATTTTTAAGGCCTTAAACTGCTCACCTATATCTACTTTAGTTTTCCCCAATTATTTTGTTAGCAAGTCAGCTCTGTAAATAAGATGTAGTAGAAGTGAGGGAGGACATCGTGACCGTGAGATTCTCTGATAAGACTAATGACAACTATGCTTTCTTATCTGGGAAGAATTTATCCCGTTGCTTTGCTGGCAGATGGAAGGAGTTTCATTATTTCGGGGACTAGTCTTATTTACAATCTGTATGACAGACTGTGACTGGTGGTTTCCTACAGACACAAATGAAAGCGTTGGGCAAGGATGATGAATAAAACATTGAAGCTAAGGTTTACTGTATAGAATTTGTTCATAGTATTTCCTGAATATTAATTGATGCAGAGGAAGCACAGCTGATTCTCGATTGCTCATACACAATGAAATCTTCAAGGTGCGAAGAAACAAAATAATTAGAAAACCTTCAGTGTTATGGGAATGAGGCTAACGTTTGCTTATCGGAGAATTTCAGCTATACTCCTACAGTCCTGTAACTGAAATTCGCTGTTAAACAAAAGCTGGCCTCATCCCTCTAACATGGTATTTGGTTGAGGCTGTGCTTGCAGCCTCTAATGGATCGTGGCTTAAAGGCTCCACAGACCACGGGAGGTGTATTTGTACTGAAGCGTCTATAATGAACTGGCTTTTCTGTGATCCAGTGTTGGGTAGAATACAGGATCTTTTCAAGTACTTTTTGTTACTGTTTTTCTTCTGTTGGTTAAGCCACTGAAGCAGTCCATCTGACTTGCTCTGTAAAAAGAATTATTTATTGTGTGAATCATATGTGATATACTTGATCTATTAGTCTGTTGTTAACTGTACATAAAGCTGAATAGCATTTTCTCAACACCAGAAAAAGAGACTTCCTCTACAGACAGGAAGACCTGTCAGCTCGCAGCCTAGCCTTCCTGTAAAGAAAATGTTACATTCCTTTCAGATGAGTGATAGGCTTAAACTGAGTCCTATAATTGGACTGCACCTTTAAATGGAATACTTGTAAAAATGTGAACAAGCAGTTAGGATAAGATATAATTTCACTGGGGTATCCGAGTTTCATCGTGCCAAGGGGCAAAAAATTGCCATGGCTCACCTATCGTAACTGTCATGTTTTCCTTTCAGTGCATTATTCTTATCACAAATACAAAAATTAAACTCCATTGTATTTTTGATGCCTGTTTTACTTCTATGAAGATGCTCTTTTTCATTTCCATTGTAATACTAAACCTTAATTTTTTTTTTTTGCTTTTATCTTTTTGTCGTTATTTGGTTTTGACATCATATAGTGATCAGACTTATGGCAAACACTTATTTAAAATATTTTGAAATCCTTTTTTAACATGGAACCCCCTAAAATGTGCACAAATAATAGAATTTCTGATTCGTTGAGATTTGAATCTGTGTCCTATACTTATCAGTAAATTCAGAGTCCACATTTATAGTGTTCAGATGTTTTTTCAGTAAGCGTATTCATTTTTATAAACTGTTCTACTTTTTCCCATTTAGGAGAACTTTGAAGTATTTAAAATATCATACAAGAAGGTTTTCTTTCAACATTTTTTCCGCTTGCTAAAAGTAGAAAGCTTCACTTCTAGAGATTAAGTAGCAGATGATTTAAAATCTGATCAATTCAAAAGAAAAAGTAGTCTAGCTTTTAAAATTTTTGAATTTAGTACTTTTCTGTTGTATGTCTGACTTTTAATAAGATATTTCTTTTAAACATAAAAAACAAAACAGTAATTCTATGAACAGATTTCCCTCCAAGAGATGTGTGCAGGTTGTTTATTTTGATAATAAAGGAAAGCTTGGTGAGAGCGTTTCACAAGAGTTGTGTGGTGTCCAATTACAGAAAAAAATTTGGATGAGGATCTTTTAAGCAAGAGAGTCATGCAGAAGAAAGTAACAAATGTTGAATAACTGCACTGAGATGTGATTTTTGTTCTTAATACTAATCTTGGTTGCAGTAAAATTCACGAGACTTGAAGGAACAACCTCAATATCCACTTACTCTTTCACATGTGCAGAAATGAATACTCTCACACAGAACGCGTCGCTTCTGGAATCACTTTTTGTGCAACTTCTCCACGTCTGTCCAGCGTGGCTACCTCAGCTAAAGCTGGTGGAACGCAACTGGTTCTCTGACCCTCCAGTTAAATGTAACGGGGTGACTGGCTTTTGAAACACATCAATCACTAATATGAGGTATTGAGGCAAGGAGTCATGTTCGTGCTCACTCTGACTTAACGCCGTTGCAACACACACAGTGGCTTGGTAACACTGACTTTCTGCAAAAGGAGTGATAATTTAAGAATGGTGAGGCTCTAGGGTTGCTTTCAGGTGTTTTTGTTTTGTTTTACTTACTGGAGGCTAGAACAGCTTTTACTGTAGCCTTATTCAGCATACTGTTTGTCTTACTGAAGAGAATGAAACTATAGCTTGTGTTTTAGATGTTCATACAAACGGAGATTGTTTAACTGGCAGGTAAAACAGTGTCCTGTTACACCTCCTAAGAAAGTTCAAGAAAGATACTGGGCATCTTCACGTGATGCTGAATTAAATGAGTTTTGAGAAAGATTGGTACACTTCAGAATTCGGTTTATGTTATAGTCACTGAAAGCGTTCCATTTGTGTCCTATTTTTCAGTCCTACAGTCATATATGTTTCTTGTAGATATTTTCCAAGGAACCAGTGTTTGTGTTTCATTAGCTCTCATTTCTTTGCAGATATATCAAGTCTATAGTCCACTGAACTTTATATATGTAACTTAGCGTCTGAAGTAGCGCTGATGCACGCGTTAGATACGTGGTGTTAAAACAGGTGGAATGAGCTAGTGTCTCGGCACTGAGGTTTCCTGGATCCTGCTTTTGGCTCTGAGTTCTTATGTTGCTTTGGGCAAATCGCTGGACCTCGAGAGGTGCGGCTGTGAGATCTGCTGGCCGAAATCAACAGTTCTTGTGCTCCGTGCCAGTCACCACCTCAATGGTGCTGACGCGATTAAGAGTGCGAGTTTACGGCAGTTTAAGGCTGTCCAAGTCCAGGCTGCTGTACTTCTTACCTGCCCCTCCTGGTGCTTTCTGGCCCCTGTCCTTGTGCCAGTACCTGCATACCTATACTGGTTTCATTGCGTGGTGAGCTGGGATGTAGTTTGGCTAAAAATACTACCACTGCTAATCACCACTGCTAAATTGTATAAGTATATATATCTTTTTTCCTCTGTGTCTGCTTCCTGGGTGGGCTTACTGCCCAGCTGGACGTACATGGAGCCAGTGCAGAGGAAGAGGCTGGAACGTGTGCCGGAAGGGGAGCACAGGACTGCTCCGTTCGGGCTTTAAAATGTCTTAGGCTGCCATGGGACAGCACTGTTAGCTTTGCCTCAGGTGTGGTTGATAAATAATACGTACCCTATAAGTCTATGTCAATTCCTCTTTCTGTAAAAATTGGAAACTGTAGCGTATTGTATGAATCCTGAGACTCACTAGACATTATATTTATGGTAAGGCAAGGTAAAATGTTATTGTTCCTCAAAGACAACAAATTACAGTCTCTCCTTTTTCTTCTAATCACTAATTGTTCGTGAGCAGATTTTACTGGTGTGAATCCATAACGTTTTCATAATAGCGTGATGAACTATGGATAGTCAAACTACTCATAAACTGCAGATTGTTCACAAACTCTTTTCGTTTTGAATACGCATTGCCATTTGTTGTAGTTCGGGTCCCTGTGTCTCATTGAATGAGTCAACTTTTGAGGGATGGCAGAGGAGGAACGGGGAAAAATGTCATTGAGTTCCTACATTCCTGTTTTTTCTGCAGAAAGTGAAAGCTTTGATCTTAGAGCTGTGGCATAGGCAGTCTCCCCTGCTGGGACAGGGCATGTGACTGGGTAAACTAGAATTAACTCCTAACTTTCCTGTTGTTCTCTACCTGATTTTGAGCCATTTGTACCATGCTTTTTGCAGACTTTGTCTGCTGAGCTGCTCAGTTCCTTGTTAGCAATCACTAACTCTCCCTTTTATGTTTGTACAATCTGCAGTACAGTGGGGTCGTAACTGGCTGCTCATACATGTTACCGTAATTAATGTCTGTTTGCTTCCAGAAGACTCGATCACTGTCTGGCTAGATGACTACTGGCAAAATAGTGCTACTGGCCAATTTAGATCAAAATCTTAAATCTTTGCAAAATATTTTTATGCAAGACTAGTCATGGGGAGTGCATCTGGGTAGCTGTCTCTCTTATTTAATTGACTTTTTCAGTTAAAAAGCTTGGTTATCTAACTTTGATTTTTCTCAAATCTCACCTGCCACTGCTTTCCTTATTAAGAGGAAAGTCCTTTAATTGAGCTTTTTCTCTCTGTGAGAAATCTGGGAAATTTTGATCAACTCTGCTTTCTGTTATTGATTAACTACAGTGAGATTTTTAGCTGATTGTGCCTGGTGGCATGAGTGTGCAGAGGTCCTGATGCAACTAAGCATGTACTTCCTAAGTCGGGAGCAGCCATTAGGTGAACTGCACTTAAAATGAAACATATGTCTTACTGGATTAAAGCTTTAAATGTCAGAGTGATTTTACCTCAGAAACCCTTACGGCTTTAAAAATAAAATTATTTTTCAGGGAAGATCCTTGGGAACTTGTCAGTAAAACTGTAGTATAACAGTATGCAGATTTCCCTGGTTAGCTCAGTCCTTCTGCATGTTTTTTGCTTGCATTTTGGCAATGGTTAGAACATGTCACTTAGCCTTTTTAACTCCTTTCCCTCGAGGTGCAACAGTGTAGTATACTGTACATCTTGAGCTTATATCTTGTCTGTGAAAATTTGTTCTACATCTCTGGTTTGCCTGATTATGATGGGGTCAAACCGCAAATAAGTGAAAAGTGTCTTAGCTGCCAGCTACAGTAATAAAGTTAAAGTGCGATAGGAAAGAAAGGTGTTAAATCAACCTTGGTTCTTCGTATTCTATAGGTCTTCAGGGCTGATCTCTGAATGAAGACAAACCTTTTTATAAAAACGTGCAAGATAAAATAATTCTAACTTTGATTTGAAAAATGGAGCTGCTTTAGAATTAGCTCTTGTGACCTCAGCTGTTTAAAATTATCGGGACATGTCTCAGAGTTGTCTGTATCTGCCTGCTACAGAGGGAAATACAGAAAGCAAGGTTGTTAGAGATTGAGGGGAAGGAAATAAGGTAAAATGCTTTTTCAGTAGCATCACGCTGGTGGCATAACGATGCTTGCTGGAGTTCCTCACTGAAGGCGGGAGTTGTTCAATATGTAGAAGGAAGCCCTGATTCATCTTTGTGGCATCTGGACATTCTCATTTCACGAGACAGGGTGTAGAGATGATCTGATCTGCATTGATCTCTCCATACAGGTGTAAAACTTTTGACTTTTGTACAAGTGCTTATGCAGGACGGTCTTTTTGCATGGACAGGCTTCCAAAAGCAAAGGCTGAACAGAGTGAGTGATTCTAATCTCTGACTAAGAGGACTAATTTCTGTTCTCTTAAGGTGACATCCTCATGTTGTCTCCTAGGTGTGTTAAGAAGAGCACAAAGGTCTGTTTTTAAGGATTTCGTTTTCAGGACTGTTAGGGAGGGCATAAACACTTTTTACACGTATTTGTAAAGAGAATGAAGCCTAGTATTTGTTTTAAATATAAGTGAAGGAATATACGTACATAACTTGAAGTAAAGCTAATGGTGGGTTTTTTTTTTTTCATGTATACCTTAGCTGCATTTTTGGACAAATGGTCACCTGCAAATTTTAATTATTTTTCCATTTGTAGTGATATACTATATTGTTGCTATTCTCAACATCCAACTGTAAAATATAAGGCTGTAAAAAATTTGCACAGCTCTGCAAGATGTCCCTAGTACTGCATAATATCAATTATAATTTATCTAGGAAATTATGAATTCAACCTAATGCTCTGCAGCTTCTTATGGGACCAGATCAATAGGAGAGGAGGAATATATTAGAGGTTTACCTCTCTCACAGGAAATTGGGAAGGGAAAGATTTGCAATGGAGCTCACTTATGAATCACACAATTACCAGCTCCCGTGTGTTGACAGAGGTGCAAAATAAAGGTGAATTAAGTGTGTGTTACCTCTTCTCCCCTGTCCTCTTAGAAGAGTCGGGATTTTTCCTGGACAGGTATAAAGGATCTAGTTCCTCAGCTCTTTTTGAGTGATCCATCCACAAGAAGGCAATACAAAAGGTAGTGCTTTGCACACTTTTCTTGTCGTATGGAGCCACGTAGTAGCAATTGTTGTCTGGGTTGGAATGATAATTTGGTAATTACTTGTACTCTGCATGGTGTTGCAGGCCTTATGTGGATACCTACAAAAACTGAGCTTCTCAAAAGTAATGCTTTTGGTGGGAGGCAGATGATCTGGGCTAGGTTTCTCTAGATGCATCTGTAGGGTAATGCTAGCTTGGAACTTCAGGTCTGCATCCCAGCCTCGCCTGCAGCCTCATCCGTGCTATCTACGTGTTGGCACGCACGGGAGCTTGTCCATGGTCAGCAATTCACAGCAGAATGCATTTACAGTAAGAAATGAAGTCTGAGCGTTTTGTCCTGGTCCTAATAAGAGCCTACTGTGACAGGTATTGCAACAACTAAGTACGAATTCCAGATGCTCAGAATGGACCAATTAATACAGTCTTGCACAGAACTGAATCTAATCCTGTGGGATTGTTTTGTTCTTGTTTTCCTGAAAGGGTACTTCACAAGTACAGATTTGTATGCGGAAATAACTTGTTGTTCTTATAGAAAGATGTGAACAAAACCAAACTGATCTCAGTGCTCTGAAGCCTCAGCCCTTAAATATGAACCGATCTTTGTGTGCCTTGCTTTAATTACTTTCAAACAGATGATTTGGAGGCATCTCATTGACGATTTTCTGCAGCTCACTCCTATCAGTAGTTTATTTGAATATGTCAGCAGCTCTTACAGAGTATCATCTTTGCCACAGTCTCGCCCCACTCTTGAAAACTGCATTAACCTTTTCTAAACAAGCTGTCTAGGTATCCTGAATGAATTTAAGAACATAGTGTGTAAGGTCATCTTTTTTCCATTCTCCTTGAGATTTTTCTTCCCTACTTTAATTTCTTCAGCCAAGAAGGCTGTAAAACATTTCAAGATTTTTTTTATAGTTTCAAGTATTGTAGTAGGTGTTACTCAGCTACCTCTGCACTCTGAGAGTGGCCAATGCTTATGAAAGTGTTTTTTTAAAAAAAAAAAAAAAAAAAAGCAAGGAAGAATATGGTGATACTTTCTGAGTGTGCTTATCCAGCAGTATGAGGTTGAAAGACTTTCTGAGCCAGTAGTAGTATGCTTTGGGGCATTTGGCTCTTAAGTATTTTTTTTTTTTTCCCAGTGGATTTGTCCAATTTAATTTTGAATCTTAAACCTTTGTTATTGGCAACATTTTGCAACAGTGAGTTCCTCGGTTTACTGTAGAGCCTTTTAGGTATGGGGGTGAAAGTACCTCTAATAAACGAGTTAAAAAATCTTTTAAACCTGGCACTTGATAGTTTAATCTGATGCTCTTATGTTTGTGTACTCTGGAGTAGTGAATATTCACATTTTTTTCTGCAACTCATGATTATACTGGCTTCTCTCCTATCCCTGCCTGCCGTCGTTTGTTTTTAAATTTCTTCTTGTACAGCAGTCAGTCTGAGCCTTTGATCATCTCTGTTGCCTTTCACTGTATTCTTTTCTTGTTTAAATATTCCCTTTCATCCGAACTGCTCACGGTATTCAAGATATGGACTCATCATGGATTATACATTGACCTAGCGTTGTGTCATTCCCTACCAGAAATTAGAGAAGTAATTTTTTTTTTCCTTTGAATCCTAGCAAGCAACAAGCTGGCATCTCCAGTATAGAGAAAAGGATAATGTACCTTCAGAACAAAATCTTATCAAATTGAAAATATGCGGAGAGAAGGGGCACAAAGATACATGTCTTGCGTAATATAAATATAATTATGAAGATCTACAGTCTCTCTGAATAGACTGAATTCTGTACACCAAGAATGTCTTAATTCAAATTTAGATTTGCAAGTAAAATTTAGGCATTGTAACATCCGATGATATCAGCGATGGCCACTGCCCAGTGACTTTTGCAGTCCTGACTGCTGTGTAATATAAAGTAAGAATTCATAGCCTAAAGAAATGAGATTTATAGGAATCAATATATTGATTCAATCTGTTAGGAGGAAAGGAATGAGACTCTAATCCCACACTGAAAGAAATGTTAAATGTCTAACCACAGACTGGAGAGAGGCGCTGGCTTCTGTTTGGTATTCATGGCTGCAAATCCTCTCCTAGAGCCATGTGTCTGTGACGAGCTGGATGATCTCTTTGAGAAGAAGGCGGCAGTGAATGCCCCCTTATTCTTCTTGTGCAACTATGGAATACAGATTTCTTTCCTTTGGCTATAAACATCTATATTGCAGGCATCAGAAGCGAAGTGATATCTAGGTGTGGAGTTCAATTAAACATGGGTCAGAGAGCAGCTGAATATGGGCTTGGTGAATGCCAGTGATACTGAACTATTGGATTTGAGTGCCTTATTGCTAAGGGAGATGTATGGATCCTGCTGCCCTGGTAGTTCTAGGCTAAATGTATGTAAAATCTAGCAAAAGAACTTCTAATTTTGATTGATACCTCTTGGTACTACCAGAATGTGCATAAAAAAAAATCTCAGTAAGGATACAGTATAAATGCCAGCCCTTTTCGGCCACTACTGCCTTTTCCATTATACCACAGGGAAGAGAGACAATAAACTTGTATCTTATGTATCTGCAATTTGGGACAGGTTAAAAATAAATAAAACGCTGGAAATGAATGTGGTATCGCTTATTTCCAATCGCATACGCCTTTGTGTTCAAGGAATTGCAGAAGACTGAAGCAACAATTAAAATAAATACAACTTTGTGAGCACTGAAATGCAGTACTGAAACTTTGAGGCAGCTTTAGAAGAGGTTCAGAAACCTACTATGTTTGCAAATGGCTTTTTCTCCCCTAAATAGAAGGGATTAAATGTTCTGTTGAATGGGTGTGTAGAATTCCCACATCCTCTTGTCCTTAGAGACATTACCACTAATATCTAAACTGTATCTCAAAGTTGTTCTTTTGAGTTTGGCCTTTATGCGCCTTGTTCATTCATTTCACTGCCTGCAGTGAATCACAGTTTTTTCCATTGACTCATTTGCTTTTAGACTTCCCAACTGTGAATTTATAAACAGCCCCAATCTGCAGCTGAAAGATAACCGTAACTGGTTAGAAAATGTAAAACGTTCCTTAAAGGCACATGTGTGTGCATGTACACACACACGCACACACATATACACACACACGTGTATGTGTGTGTATATTTTTTTTCTCAGAATCCTGGATGACAATAGTAGTATCATCTTTAGGCAGAAGTTAGGCCAGTTTACAAGTAGCCAGCACAGGTTTAGACACCTGCTGGTATCCCAGACTACTGCCACAGAAGCCAAAAATTACCAGCAGTCCAGGACCTTCTTGCTGTGCTTCCGTATCCCCAGAAACTGTCCCACAAATAGGAAGGATTGCATGCAGGCTACTAAATTGCAGTTCTCTATTGTGGGGGTGCAGTTCTGTATCTGCTGCAGAGACTGGCTTTAGGTCAGCTCTGTGCGTTGGAAAATTTTTTCTTTTTTTGTGTAGGTGGCCTGGAAACAGAAAAAGCAATAAGCTAAAGTTTTTGGTGGTGGTTTAGTTTTCTTAATGCCTGTAAATACATTTATTTAGCAGGATTCAACACCTGTAATACAAAAATTAGATGCCATAATCCTATGTTCTTATTTTGTTTTTTTAAATGTTAAGTCTTTGAAGTGGGGCCTGTGATTTTTTTTTTGTTTTATAAATACCTATGTACATTTACAGTAATGTAGAAATTCTTAATGAATGAGGAAGCTGTACAAATGGGCCAGTGTTGTTCTCCATGAGGAGTCCTATGCACCTGGAAGCACTAAATCTAGTGTAAGCGCTCCTGAAAGTTTCCTAGTGCATTAAAATTGTAATGTCTAGAATTAATACTCTTATACTGCATGGGTTTCAGCTGATACTTTCCAGTGTCCAGATTCCAAAACTAATAGTCTTTGGGGGTTTAAACGTAATTTTTTTTTTTAAAGCAGGGATCTAAATCTTTCAAACTGGTTTTATAGACGTACATAAATCTAATTACAGAGAGCTATGTATCAGTTAAAAGTGAAATTGTTTCCTTTCCTCTGATTTATATTTCTTGTTTTTTGCAACTGCAGTGATGATGTTGGCCTGCCACGAAGGGACTTGCTTTTTAATGATCTCAGAACTTACTCTAATTGGAAACAAGCAACTGTTACCTTTAACGTTCTGTAATTAGCTAAAGCTTTACTGCACTTAACAGGTGCAAGTTTGTCTAGTCCAAGAAAGGCCACCTTTCCCCTCCCCTTGTCTTCCAGAAAAAGCTGCTTCTATTAAAGAAAATAATCACACCATCTGCTGCTGGAGCTAGATGTCAAGCGTGACAGACCCATGACCCCGGGAATCGGCTTTTCTTTTGGTTTGATAACATCTTGTGGTCGATTAGAAGTCCTTTAAAGAGCTAGAGGAACAGCCACTTGTTGTATAATCCGCTCTCCCAAACATGTCGTTCTTTCTACTGTAAAATTCATTCTGTTTTGTTTGTAAGTGAGGAATGAATAAGATGCAGGCATGCCTGTGCCTTAAACAGATGCAGCTGTCTTCAGGATTGACTAAACACTTGGGAGCTGGAACCATGGAAAAAAATTTTACCTGTGTTGAAGAATGATGTTCCTTCAAATCTACCAAGAGCTCTTATAAAATAGATAAGTGATCTTTTCCAAGGTATGCAGGTGTACCACAAGCATGTGTAGTAGCTACAAAAACTGGAAAGCCCTACATTTTGACACCACCCTGTAGACATAACATCATATGAGGGAAGACTTTTATTTAGGCTCTCTTTGACCTTGTTGATGCGATTTTTTTTCTTAGCCAAAGATGATAAATATTTTCTAATAATTTTCCCAGTTGCATTTAGTCTCTAAACGTGGCCTGTCCTCTGGTCCAGATATACTAAGTTTGTAGACTCGCAATCTGCAAATTCTCCCTGCAGTAGGGAAATTCTCCCTACTGAAACAATCCCTTAACTAATTGTGAATACGTGATTAATAGCATATAATTATAGATGTATCCAATGGCTTTGATGGAAAAACTTCCATAGACTTTGATGTTAGTCCCTTCATGATCACATCCTTAGTAGAGTGTTTTTATGATAAGCTGTGAGAGTTTTGTTTTTGAATGTTCATAAATCTTGGATTAAATCATAACCTAGTTGATGGTGAACATCAACCGAGACAGTGAAACAAAATGTCTTTGAAAATAACTTTAAACAATTCTTTAAAACTGCTATTTTATATTTGTGCTTGTCTCTGCAGAGTAGTGGTAATGTACCTACTGCTGTCTGTGAAACTGGGGGCAAGGCTGCAAGTAGAGAGGTCACTGTGGATCAGCTGTTCAAGTGAATTGAATGTAGAGATAGTTGGTGGTTTTTGCTTTTGGTAACAAACGTTTGTACACGTCCTCTGTTCCAGCAGCAACTTTCCTACTTGTTTTATTTATGCTTGCAATTCACATCTTTTCTGTAGTCCTGCTACTGCTCCAAATAGGACAGAATCCAACATGTTTCCTAACATGAGAAATACCTTCCTCTGAAAACAGATCCCTTCTCGTAGGTGGTACCTGCTACGTGGAGCATCGGTAAGTTTCTACTCCGTATGAGTTAGGGAGTTTCAATATGATTCAGCAACAGTACTGGCAAAGCAGCCATTGACTTAAGTAGGGGCAAGGGCAGGCTCAGTTCTTTCCTCTGGCTGAGAACTACCAAACTTCTGGCTAACCAAGTTCCAAAATCCATGCCTGACTTCTCTTGCCGTTTAGCCTGAAAACACATTCACCTGTCCTCCAGTGATGCAGACTATTTTTTCTTCACTAATCCTTTCTATCCAAGCCATTAATCTGCAGTCACCCCTTGATTCATTCTTCTGCTATATCCCTGATTTTTGCACTCTAGTCCATCCATCATAAAAACACCCCAACCTACTCACATTCTTCAAAATTTTCTTCCTTGGGTCACCGTTGCTCCTCTTCTCTGATCCCTCATTTTCTATCAATTCTCTGTCTAGCAGCAATGTTTTCTATAAGCTAGTTATTCTGGGTGTTGTTGTTGTTAAGCTACATCACCTATCTTGTCATCCAGACAGCAATTTCTCCTGCTTCCATGGAGCTCAGTAATGTATTCGATTCGGATCAGAACTCCTGGATCTTGTGGGTGTTCTCATATGGAGTTTTGGTCAAAACCCACCTGTCTTCTCAAGTTATTAATACGTTACAGAGCTGTTTGCATGCTTATTCATTAAGGGAAGGCTTTGTTTTCTAGATACTGTAAGATGTATGAAACTGGAAATAGCAAGGTGTTGCAACAGAGAGAATTTCAAATCTTTTAGTCAGAAATGACTTCTTGCTTGGTGTTCACAATCAGCACTTCCTAATGTCAGAAAGAGTGCAGCACATTCTCTGTCTCCCATAAATGTGATTAAAGGATTCTCTCTTTTCTTTATGCATTTTCAATCTTTTTAGGCATCTGAAAGTCAGACAGATTCTGAGAAAACAGCCTCTTATCCCTTACTCCGCCTTGAACATATACACGCTGCCTTGTCACAGTCTTACTCTAAGAGTAACTACAGTTGTGTGGCTCGTTTAAATGTTGTGTAATGATCCAGGACATCCACCCAAGTAAGTGGTCTGGTGTCTTTACCCAAGTGCTAACTTCATCTGGTGTTTTATTGTATAGTACAGGAATATCTCCTGAAGGGGGCCAGCAGAAGATTACATCTTGCCTACATAGGTATGCTGGACTTGTTACTTGCAGCATACTAATGAATCATTTGATTTCCATAAGTGATTGTAATAGTTGATGGCAGACAATGGTTTCAAGGTAGAAGAAGCACTGTGCATGACCAGGAAATCTTTTTTGAGATAAAATGGGGCTGAGCACACTGCGGATTTGGAACTACTTCTCTCTGGGACAGAGAGAAGCTCTGAGCAAGCAATGTGCTGTTTATTGGCCTATGCAGAAAGGGGTGAGAGAGATTTTTGACTGAGATGCCGCAGCCTCTTACAAGTAACTTTCCAGTCTGTAGGATTGTTTTAGGAACATTTCATAGAGGATTGGATGCTGAGAGTTTTGCTGAAGACACTGTGAACTCTTGCACAATAATCAGTCATCCTGAAGTACTTGGTGGGATGGTAAGCCAGTAGGCAGTAAGAGAGGGATACTTGTGTGCGATAACGGCACTAGATAGGGCTTTCCAAACATGGCTTGGGATAGGCAATGGTTAGAGGCAGCTGAGTGAGCTGCATTGAAACCACAACAGTCTGAACTTCTCGGAGTATGTTGTGGGGCAGCCACCAAGTTACAAGGAATTGATATATTGGGAAGATCTCTTGAGCTGCTGTTGCTGTGTGGTGTAATTAAAGCCTAGATAATCAAGGTGAGGACTAAAACAAGTCGTGAGGGAGAACAGAGAGTTAAGCGCATTATTGATTCCTGCTTGGAGCTCAGATTTGCAAGATTGTGTGCCCTCTGTGTTCTCATTGTGTGGATGTATAAGACTGCCAATAAGCTTCTGAACACTGCAGTTTACAGCATGATGTTCATTTCAGGGTAAACTTCACTGATTTTTGCTTGCCTTTGAACAATAGGCTACAAACTGTGATGGTTTGGGGGCTGATTGGTAAGCAGTGGGATTGGGACAACTATTACAGACTTAAGCAATCTTCTCTGTCAGCCAGAAATGTCATCCTGTAAAGACCAGCTGAAATTGCATTTATTGTTTTTGTACAAAATACTATCTCCATTCCTTCTACTGGGTGAGATGGCACATCAACTCTGCAAAGCTATGCTTTGCTGTGGTTTGCAGCTCTTGATATCTGAATTTACAGGGTATAGTAGTGCCCAGAAGAAATTGTGGGCCAGATACTGGAAGCTGAGAAGCCGAGACGCTTCTTCCCTCACAGAGACATACGGTCATATGACAGGGACATGTTCTTTTGGGCAAGGCACTGGCCAGAGGATGCTTTAGCTTGCTGTGTCCAGGCTGTCCATCACCACCTTCCCTTGACTGGTGATCTGCATTATGTTATCACTGGCAGTCTCCAACTCTTGTGTTCAGGCTTTAGGAATTGGAAACACCGTGACACTGCAGGGGAATGAGAGATCAGCGCTGAGAAAGAGTAAGCGGTAAATCTGTCTTTATGTAAATGAGTGAAGGACACCAGTCCAGGAGGTGGACGAACAGACGAGCGGGAAATGAGTGTGCCAATAAAAAGGTGATGATTTCGCTTGCTCGGGAAGATGAGAAGCTGTGCCAGTATAACTAGAAAAATTATCCAGAAAAAAACCCAACTGACATGCCCTCTATTCTGGGGTGGCTTTACCACTGTGGTAATGGCATGAAATATTCTCTCCGTGCCAATACGGGTGTGAACACTTGTTCTCTCAAACGCATAGAGAACTGGGGCACTCATTCATTGACATAAAGGGAAGGGCAAACAACGAAGAGGCTAGGCAACCGTCCCGAAAGTATAAAGCTGAGAACTCAGCAATACCCTAGCAGGTTTCTTTAGCTCACAGTGTCAGACCAATTGCAGAGAAATGTCTAGTTTGTCCTTAAAGATCTTAACACAATCCAGTCTCTAACAAGCAAGTTACAATGGATGGGCCTGCTCTGTCAACATTTAGTGTTTGGGATCTATTATGAGAAGAACAGGAGCTGTGAATGGACCTATCAACACAGAAGACCTGCGTTGGTGACAAATTACTGGGATTCTTAGAAGTTTTATCAATAATACAGTGTTTGTAAATGGTTTTTCCCTTACTTTAAAGGGTAAACTGGTAATAGTGACTGTACACTAAGCTTTTGTTGGTAACTGATGATGTATTTTTTTACCTTAATGTTACATTGTTTTTATATTGTACTACCTTGGACCAGGAAGGCGGACAGGAAACCAGATCTTGCTCAAGTATACTAGAGTTATCTGCAGATATCTAGTGAATTTTGGATTTCTGTAGGCTCCTTTAATGCTGAGATCACTGTGAAACGATGCAGTATTGGGCAGTGAAACTACAGATAAAATACCCCTTGAAGTATCTGTGTTATCTTTTGATTTTAGTTAATTATCAATTTTAGTAAGTGCTTGAAGTCTACCACACAAGATGCAGTTCTGTGTTTTGCCTTTAGGTGCTTACATCTAGAAGGATAAAGGTCAGACAAATGCGTGCCAAGAGATTCAAAGGGTAATGATAACTTAAGGCATTTAAAACATATTTTAGCTTGTATACCATATTGCTATTTTATTATTTGAAATACCCTAAATTTTCCGTTGCACTAAACAAGTGATATTTCATAGATGCAAATTAAAACCGTGATACATAGGCTTCTAATGGCATCATCGTTATGAAATACGACTTTACCTCGGTGCTGGCCACGGTTGTTTTTCTATATGTATTGGAAGAAAGTACAAACACACTGTGTTTGTTAAGATACCATTTTGCAGAGGCAGATTTAGTAGGATAATTGGGTGGATAGCATTGATTGTACAAGCAAATATCGATCCACAGCTATCTCAGTTATAGATATGTCATTATGGGAGAAGTAGCTGTAGGGCAAATTTGCTAGTGTTAAATTCATAAAATTACCAATACCTTTAGAAGCATTTGGGAATGAGAAAGCATGTATTTGCTGATTGTTTCATGTCAGTATCTGAAGAGGCATCAAGCCCAAAGAGAAGTTTCTCCTAGAGCCAGTTAAATATGATTTATTATGTTTGTGACAAAGTCTTTAGATGAGACAGCTCATGCAGCTGTGGGAATTAATGTATCATACAACCTCTTGGTTCATTGGCCTGTGATTATAGTTGGAATATCTGTTTTGTAACTTTAGCCTCTTGCTACTTTTTATTGGAACGTGTTTAAGACAAGAATCTCATTGATTTAGTAATTATGAAAAGTTTGTGCAAGAATTTTCCAATAAGGGCATGAGAACTATATATCCATAATGCCTTTTTTGCCCCCCCTCCCCCCCCCTTTTTTTTTTTTCCAGTCCCAAAGCAGCCCTCTACAGCTATGGCAACTATTCAGACAGAACAATGCTAGGCTAGTACTTAATATATTCTTGGCATCCTTAAGTCATTTATTACAGTGGTCTGTTCTGAAAATTGTAGATCTTACGGTCTAGGTCTTTTCACTCAAGTTCCTCCACCCATTTGTTTTGGGCTTTACAGCTATAAATAACGAAAAGAGCTAGAATCATGTGATTGGTCAGCTTCTCATAGATTATTAATAAATGCTTGGCTAACGGTCAGTGATCTAGACAGTTGGACTGACTTGCCTCAAAAATTTTTCTCCAGAAAAGAAAAAAAATCTGAAGCTCCATACCATAAGATATCTCTAGAAAGGAAGAAGAGAGCAGAGCTTGTGGCAATCTTTTTCCTTTTTTTCCTGCAGCCTTGAGAAGAAGACCCATTAAAAAATGGGCTGTTGGCCATTACTGATTGTTTTAAAACCCTGCATTCCAAATCCAAATTAAACTCATATTTGCTTAGATGTAGGAAGAAGCTTCCCAGTGTCTACTGGCAGAAGACCTGTAGTAAGATGTGAAAGCGAAACTAACTTATCTAGTGCTCAGTTAAGAGGAAAGTAGATGTACAAGTAATTTTTTTTTTCTGAACAGAGCTAATTGCTCATTTGTTTACCAGGGATTAATTAAAGCTTTTTTTGGAGAGGAGGGGAATGAAGGCATATGACAAATTATTAATGAGAAATGCATTAAGAAAATCTAGGGCAAAAGTGTATAAATGGCTAAAGTTCAGGAATGTGAAAGATGGTTTCTGGAAAAAGTCTGCAATCCTTGGAGCCTTGGCGTTGTTGAGCCTGCTTCCCAGGGGAGTGAAAGAGAGAGCAATTGCTGTGCTCTGAAAATCATGCCCTATAGGAATCAAACTGGAATGTGCTTTTTCAAATAGCAAGAAGATACCACGTTATATGCTTTCAGAATAATGTATGAACAACTGATAATGCTAGCCTGCAGATAACTGCTTTGGGAAGCCTACTGCACTTACCATTTTGGAGCTAAATTGCATCAGTATGTTTAGTCTTGAATAATTTCATAAAATTATTGCAGAATATTGCTGTCCAGTTGTACATGCAAGTGAAAGGTCAGCCTGAACTGAAATGCTGGATGCCTCTCTTTAATGTGACCCTATTTAGTAATAGGCTAATTTTTTTCGCTTTAATTTTTGTAATTCACTATTTGTGAATATTTACCTTAAAATAGTGTGAATTAAGAAACAGTTAATGGATAACATATCTAAACAGTTTCATGTTCAAAGCAGCAAGGACATATCTGAACTTTACTCAATTATCTGTAGAATTTCAATTCTAAATGGTAAAGAACTAAAGCTACAGGCATATAATAAATTTATTACTTGGTTCTACCAAGTTGAATCGGCTGAATACCCACCAGCTAAATTATGCAGTACAGTGAATCTTCCATCTGTTTACTGATTTAAGTATGTAGACTGACATTGCATTTTATTGCCTTACGTGTGTACAATGGTAGCTCCGTCACTGGCTGAGGACTGAAGTTTTCATGCAAACATCTTTGGTAGATTTGGATTTGGACTGGTTTTGGCAAAAAAAGTTCTGAAAAAAGTAATGTTTTTGATATTGGAAACTGTTTCTATTTTAGTTTTCTTTTAAATAAAGGTATGGTCCACTGAGGTCTACAGTACCTAATCATGGTATTTTAAAAGATGACATTTTTCTTTGCATATTGCTGGTCTTGGGCCAGTAAAATGGCAATGAGTCTTTTCTAATCTGTACTAGGGTATCAACTTGGGAAAGGTGCTGCAAAGTTACAAAATATGCCACATCCTTACCTGCAGCAAATTTTGCTTATTTGAGGACTTTTGGCCTCTATCAAACTGTAGACATTGATTGCTGTCAAAAGGCATGAATTTCAGAAAAATATAAAGTAAAAATAATGGAAATTAAATTGCATAGTAAACATTTTGAAAAAATTGAGAAAAAGCCCTTAATGGAAGGAGACTAAATAAGAGATTACAGGAAAGCAGATAACTGTGATATTCTGTGTTATCTTACTCAACCTTCAAGCTTTTGTTTTGCTGTGTTAGCCAAAAAAAAATACAGAAGATAGCCTTGCAGAGAGATTTTGTGCTGGATGACATAAAATATGTTTAATCCAAAATTAAGGTATATTCAGCTCCCCAGCCAAAAAATGTTTTGTTGACCCTCCCCTTGAATTCAAGTGGAATACTTCCATTGCATCATGATGCTGTTGATGATTCTTTTTCCTTTGCTGAGAAGTTATCTGGTTAAGCACCTTCTTCCAAAGAAAATGCATCTCTGATCCAGTTTTTGTTAGCCACAGTTCATACTTTAAGATGAAGAATGAAATAGTTTTAGAGATAGTGATGTCAGTAATGAAATCGGGCTATGCTTTCAATTCATTTTTAAGGGAGAAATGTCAGAGTTTGAGCAATACCAAGCATTTTCCTTTTCTAAACCTCTTGTTATGAACTAAAGCTTTTTTACACATGCCTTAGTTTTGTTGGGAGCATTAAAAAAGCATGGTCCTTGAACCCTGTAAAATAGTTCAGCACTTTAAGATGAATGAAAATATTAGCCATATGGGATAATTTTGACAAGCACAAAGCAGTCATAAAATGCAGAATGAAAATTGCTCAGAAGAATATTCACCTCAGAATGAAGCTGAATGAGAAATCTGATCTTTCCCCTGAAAAAGCCTTCTCATACTCATATGAGTATTTCTCATATGGAGAAAACTATGATTGCTCCCTATTTATAATAAGGAAATAATTATGAATCACAGTGGTTTCTTTCTCATGCCAAGATCATAGACGCACTATGGTATGTCTTGCCTTCACGGACTGGTGATTCTCAGATGTTTTTGGAATTTAATGCTTATTGATGATTAATGCAGTGAGTGACAAAGTATCAGGGCTAACTTTCATTGATTAGATACCACATTTTCCACTCTGAACACAAAGATCTGTCTGTAAATGCTTGAGTAAGCTTTTAGCATTTTACCCTCTTAGAAGGTTAAGTTCGTCCTCTTGATGATCGTATTTTGTATGTTCTGCCAGAATTTTGCAAAATAAGAACACAAGCTTACATGCCATCTTATTCAAATCTTGCATGCTCAAGGAGAACAAGTGTTTTTATTTGTATTTGGAGTTTCATCTAATTATAGTAGGGAGGAAAAAAAGGATCCTGTTCTTATCTGCAAACAGGAAAAAAATAGTAAGAAAATAATGTTTTCATGTGTTTTGACACTTTATTATCAAATAAAGAAGCATCATCAAGCTATTTTTCAGCTGTATACCCAAGAATTGACTTGTCTTGTTATTAGCCATGAAAGACACTGTGAGACTCCCTAATTTTATGGGAATTCATGGTCAGAGCAAATGTCTGGCTTACATGTTCTGTTGCCTCAAATACCCTCCTCTGAAAACTCCAGATGAATATTACTGTCTTTTCTATTTTTTCAGTTTGCCCAGTTTCCTCTATAAAGAGCTGATCCAAATAACCAGAGAGTCTTATTTTTTAAGTAAGTATTTTTAGTGAGGTAAAGCTGAAATGGGAAAGGTTATGTTCATTATCTATTTAAATAACGATTTTGTAATGATCCACTTATTCTCTTTCCTCTGTTTTTCCCATCACTCCCTGTAAAAACTATGAAATGGAAAATAGAATCATATTTTCATGTAATATTGGAATAAAAAAAGAAAGGTTTCAGCAGGGTCTGAAATCTCACTTTTTAAAAACTTGAATCTTGGGGGACTCTAACTCATCAAATAAATTTTCTTCCATCTTCTTGTTCGCTTTGTAACTCCTCATTCACAGTAAGATTTTAATGCAAAACGTTGCTGAAATTCAGCCATAAGGAAAACCAAGGGTACATTGATTTGGTGTTCTGCAAAAGCTGACAGTGTATGACTTGAGGAAAAACAAAACAAATTGTTTGTCAGTCAAGCAACACGTTTTACTCTTCCAGTTTCCTTATGCCAGCGTCCCAACAGCCTCCCTAGCTTGGTATAATACCCGCTGACTTCCCAGACTAGCTGAGGACCTATCCGCTTCCACCCTTCTCTTTCACAGCTTACCCTTACAAAGCATCCCTGTACTACTAACCACATTTATGCTGTCTCATCCTGCTCTCTTGTCCTGGAGCTGGGAAGCACAGAGAGTCTGATATGCTGGATACCTGTTAAGCGTGGTGTGCCAGGGGAGGCTGACTCAACTTGTGTGCCAAAAATGACAAGAGCCTGCTCCCGAATACCCATGTGCAAGCCCCTACAAGGAGTTGGGAAGCAGGTCTAAATCCCCCTCCCGTCATCTTTCAGCAGAGATGCACAGCTTTGAAGTCAGGGACCCTCAGAGCTGGAGATGAACTTAGAAGAAAGTAATGTCTTCCATGTGGAGTCCGTTTTCTTTTTAATTTTCTGCTAAGAGCGCATTTGTATGGGTTATCTTCAGATACTCCCTGAACTAGGGAGATGGGGCTGAGAGTAACAGAGGGTTTGAGTGTGTGAAATAGCATTGGCTGAAGAAAGAGAGGTAGGTGTAGCGCAGTTCGGACTGCAGATGCTAACAGTGCGTTTGTCAAGGCAGTAATAATCCCTGTGTGATTGGAAATTCAGTCACCTCCTGGAAATACCTACCACTCAGGACTTTTCTCCAAAATGAATGGAAAATGCTGCTTTTGTGCAAGATTCAGCATGAAAAACATATCTGGGACTCTCTTAGCGGCCACTTGACAGGTAATAGAGGTGCTGCTGGCACTTTCAAACTGATGCTTCTCCATAGCTGGGTAATGATACAGCAGTGAGATGTGATCATAATGATATGTAAGTGAGAGTAAATTGCCTTTACAGTTTTGCTTGAAAGTAACTGGTCTGACCAGCATATGTTGTTTCTGATTGACTTAAAAAGCAGATACCTCTCAGAGATGTCTCTGCAATGAAAGATCCTGAAAGAATAGAAGGAAATTTATTTTTCTTCTGAAAATAGCCACAAATCAGCCTCTGCTTCTTGTAACCACAGCCTAACCGATACATGTTGCTAAAAGGGATGTCAGGAAGTCGAAGAAGTGTCAGGTTTTCAAATTGGTATTGGAAAAAGTTGCAGTCAACTCCAAGAAGGAAAGAGAGGGGGAACGTGCTCCTGTACGCAGCAGGTGCCAGAGTGCTCTTGCAAAGGTGATTCGGTTTTTTGCATGCTGGTGAAGTAGCATGAGCATTAAAGAAAGTCCTGTGTGGCATGTCATAAAACTCTCAGAAATAGAGCTCTGCTTTCTGAATTGGTACAAAACTGAAATGGGATTATATTTGTGCGGCATCCACTAAACAAAAATTTCTTCTTCCCCCTACTTGTTACTAGAGTAAACTTTCTGTCTTCCTCTGAGTTTCCTCTGTTTCTCGGAAGGGGGACTGCAACATATTTCCCCATTAACGAGAAGAGCGACATTGGCTTTGCTAACTGCAGTGGGGCGTTCTCAGGTGGTCTGTTAGACTGGTTTTGACGTGGTAATGGTCTCTTTTTTTTCATTTCTGGCTGCCAGGTGCCTACAAAAGGAGTTAATGGTAGTTTTAAATACTCCCTAATATCATTTTTCTGAACAAACAAGGCCTGTAATTGTTTGGATGGTGTTTGTGTGCAGGCATCGTCCAGCTCTGTGAAAAGGAGGGGAAGTAATCATCAAGGAATCTCTCCATTAAGAAATGTTTTCTCTTTACTAATCCAAAGAAACTTAAACAACTGAATGGATTTTTTTTCCCCAATAGACCATGAACTGCACCACTGAAGTGCTTCAAAGAAATTTGACTAGGAAAATAGACACACAGAGAAGGCTGCTTGAGATTATTTTTTTTTAGCAGAAAACCCTTTCAGTGTTAGGTTCTGCTGTTCTTGCACAGAAAAAATAGAATGCAATATGCTTTCCAAACGCTATGGTAGAACTTCATTCAGTCCAATACATAAAGTTAAGGAGGTTTTGAAGTCACAGTTGCATTTCTTCTTTTCTTTTCTCCTCCTAGTTCTCTGCTACTGGAGCTACAAAGAGTATCCTGGTTTCAGTCCTTCCCCTTGCATGCAGCAGTCAGTATTAGTAAACTGCACTTATGATCTATATTGGAAATGATATTTTACTGTTGCAAAAGGCAATTGTACAAAATCCCTAAACACATATTGACTTTAAAAACTCGGATAAAATAACGGAAAGCCTGCCTTCCTCCCAGAAGAGCAGAATCTCTGATGAACCTGCAAAAAGTGTCATGAATACAGACAGAAAGATTAATTGCTTAAAATATTCATGGACTCTTTGTTAAGTATTTCTGACTGTTCTGGCATGATTGTTTCTCTCAGGGCTAAACGCAGTTCAAACAACTGAAAAGAAATACAGCAAAGAACGAACGCTTGTTTACTCCTCGATGCGCTGCCATGCGAACAGGCCTGCAATGCGCAACTAACCCTGCAGATGGCCCTTAGAGCAGGCTGGAGCGATTTGCTGTTGAGAAGACTTTGAAGTAAAGGCTGATTAGATCAGCTCAGATTGACTCACCTAAGCAGTGCTGGGTTATGGAAATACCTGTGTGGCAGAGCTCGTGGAAGAGGCATGGCTTAGCAGTGCAAAAGAAGGGAAGGAGTTTGGACCAGCATTGAACCCACGCTGTTGATAGGGAGCGATGCGCTTCCAAGAGTGATGCTATTGGCCTGAACCTGTAATGAGAACAGGCAGTTTGCCACTGCTGGGTAAAACTTTGACCCCAGTGGAGTTCACAGGCTTTTGTGTAACCAGGGTGACCCTTTATTTTTTGCAAAAATTGTATTAACCTCCAAAAAACCCACTGATTTGTTCTTGATTGTTTGCAGAAGTACGCTCTTCCTTCTTGATTTTTGTTGGCTTTTTGGTAGTTTTCATTTCCTCTTGCTGACCTTTTCTTAGAGTATCTTCATTTTCCCCAGAAATGTTTCTGGGAGATGTGCTTTTTTTCCATGTGCAGAGTTTGTGTTAATCCTTGAAAGTGTTTTGGGATTCCAAAAAGTATTACAGAAGCATCAAATAATATCGTCGTGATAATAGCAGGTTGGAGGAGAATTTAATAGGCTAAAGAGGTAGCAGCTTTTCCTTTGTTATGCTAGGAGTGCTGCAGGAGGAACTTACTCTTCAGAAAGAATGCGCAAGTAATGAAAGCCGTAACAATAATATCTGCCCATGTGCATTTCTGCTGGTAAAGAGAGCCTAATTCCTCTGATAGCAACCGTGCGCAGATCTTACACAGCCTGTAATGATCTGCGCAGCTGAAGTAGCCTTGCGCTGGGCTGAATCTTGATCTCGCAACCATTTGTTTTCGTCTCGGGCAGAATTTTCCTTTCGGCTTTATGAATAAGGTGATGCCGAACGTGTTAGCCTTGAGAGGATGTTCTTTTTGCGATGGGATTACGTTACGCTAACAAAACAGACTGCCATTATGAGAAAAGTGTTTTGTCTGGTAAAACGAAATAAGTCTCTGCAAAGATACTGTAAATCTTTATATGTTTAGGTGCAAATATATGGCAATGTTAAAATGTTGGCACTTTTCACCTGAGCTCTGCTGTTTTGGTTTTTTTTTTTTTTTTCCTTCTTCTCTTAATCTGCAGCAGATACATGTGGAGGCATTGCTGCATCACGTTTCAAATCAGCCTCAGCTTGGGCTTCATCTGAAAAATAGTCACAGGAATATCTTTACAATCTGAATAGCTTCACTGAAGCTGCTGAGGCTGCTGGCATTACTCACATGAGTAACTTTGTACTTGAACGGTTTTCTGCGCCAGCCGCTTACCAGCTGGTTGGGGGTAGCGTTAATAGTGGCATAAAGGGGCGGCTACTTAGCAAAAAAATACAGATGTATTGGATAAGAGAGAGAGGTTTGAAAGGCTTTTGTCCGCTCCAGAAGCAGCGCTCGGTGCAGTGAACGTACCTCTGCTCACTGGGTGGGTTGCAGCCACCTGGCTGGCCTGTTCTCTCTTCCAACCCACCTTGCAGGGCTAATTCAGGGCTTCTCAGCAATGTAAAAGTGAATCCTTTTCAAAGACAAAGCAGGGATGAGGACCAAACCAAACCAAACCAAAATCTGTCTCAAAAGTGAGAATCTGGGACAAAGAACTTTCTGAGAGCTCAGAAGCTGGGCCTGCAGCTTCCGATGCCAGTCAAGAGGATGGGAAAGGCAACTTCTGCTGCTGGAGAGACCCTCATCTCATCCACCTTGATTCTCCTCATGATCGTAGAGGCAGCAGCAGTTGTAACGAGCTGTAGTTTAGCTGTGCAAATGGGAGGCAGAGTGCGGCATATATTGTCTCATTGTGCTGGTGAAGACAAAATCTAGCTGGCTGAAGTAGGTAAAAAGGTGGGTTACTTATTCTTATAGAGATTCCTTGAGGCAGTCTCTGATCCTAGGCAATGGTTCAGTTTCCCTATGCCTGGAATTGCTTTGCAGTTCTGCTGTAAATTGGCAAGTATAGAAATACAGGCTCTTTCAAAATATTAGTGTCCTCTTTTACAGATCCATGAATGTGACCTGCACTTAGAAATGGCTAGGACATTAATTTTGGGGGACTCCGATGTCAAGGAGCCTGTTTTGGATTTCTGAAAGTTAACATTGCGTTAATGATGCTCTACGTGATCATAAGTGTTAATATAATAATAATAATGTTGTGTGAAAAATAAGGCAGAAATATTAGCTGAATGGTATTTTAAGCCAGAAGGTCCAAAAACTATGGCTGTGCGGCAGCAGCCTGTATGTAGGCAGAGTTGGCAGAGTAGCGCATGAAAGCAGATTTTGATGTGGGCATGTAAATCCTTGTTTTGAGCATATGTTGGAGTAGCAAAAATGTTAAGGTGCGACATTCAGGAATCTAGTTTAGGGAAGCCAGAGTCAGCTGGTGGATAACGAGCAAGGAGAATTTGGATTCAAAAACATCCTCTCTTCCACCCAAAAAGGCAATCTGTATTTCTTTGTCATTCATGCGCTGAGCATATTAGGATTTTAGGAAAAGGCACAGCTGATGCCTTCAAATGGGGAAGGGAATATAGCTACTCTAAATCACACTAAAAAGAGAACGGTTGATAGAAAATAGCAATAGACATTGCCAGGGCCATCCTTGCAAAGAAAAGCTGTCCGGAATTTTTTAACTTGCGCTACTGCCTGTTGCACGTCGTATGGTCAAATTAGGAAATCCAAATTGCCTTTGAAATTGTTTTCCTGAGAGAGATATTCAGTATTCGGTTCTTGAGGGATTCATCGTGATGACATAAAGGTCTGAGATTCACATTTGCATTAAGATCATGTTACATTACTTCAACCCCAAAGTGGGTATAAATGTAATTAACTTATTCTATTTAGTTGCATAAAGGAGAACAAAAAGCCCACGTCTGTCGTTTGTAAAAATGTTTAACTTTTAATCTTTTAAAATATTTTTTTCCTTCCCCCCCACCCCGCCCCCCGCGTATGCATTTCATCCCTTCTCAACCCTGCCAATTTTCTTCGTTTTTAGATATAGCCAGTCCGATTTGAGCTGGACTGTTTACTGGCTGTCTGCTATTACTTAGTGTACTTTCTAATCGGACTATTAGCCAGCTGGCAAAGCAGGACCTGTCTGACGTTTCCTAAATAACGTGCTCGCAGCCGCTTTGTTCACACAGAGGCATTCCGAACCCTTTTAGGATGGTGACATGTATGCGCTGACGATGCTGCAGCCTTTTAATACGTGTTTGTACGTGCGGGGAGGGGGTGCTCCTTGGCATTGTCTGGGGCTGTACGAGTTGGAAGCAGCGTTAACGTTTCGCACGTGCTCCTTTTGGTTGCGCCGAGCGAAGCCACGTTGTGTTGACGTGCCGCCGGGAGGAGATTAGCTAGGGCCACCAGATCTCCCTCCCCTCTTCCGACCCCCTCCACGAGCGGGACGGGTGACTGACACGCAGCTCAGCGCTGCCAAGTGCCACGTGGATAACCCCGTGTATTTCGGTGAACTCCCTTTGATCCCAGTTGCTGCTAATCTGCAGAGCTGCGTAGCTCCGAGGCTGCGTCACGAGCCGCTCTGCCGCTGCTGCAGCCTCTCGGCAGTCGCGGAGGGCAGGGGACGTTGGCAGGCAGGAGCGGTCCCCCTGCCGCTCACCCGCCTCACCTCACCCAGCGCCCTCACGCTCTGTCTTTTCATGGGTGTTTTTTTTCCGAGAAGCTGACCCTACCCACGTTTCCAGTTAGGATATCTAAAATGGATCGACAACCCTGCTGTCTTATTTTCTCTTCTTGCTATTAATAGCATGCACAGTCAGCACCTTTGGGCATATGAGATATAGGCGTTGTCACTTCCTAGGGACGCTCGTCATACCTTGCCCCTGGCTCCTTCGGTGAGTCTTACCTACTCTAAGGTACGACGGCACTGCTTACCTGCTCGCAGGGTGATTGCTCTAGGCCCTCGCGTCCTTTTGAAGTGACATGAGAGAAATGAAGAAGAAAGGAACCTTACCCGCTTGCTGAATGTTTTCTGCACTGTAAAAGGTGAAACAAAGGCTGACTTTCTAGCGCAAATGCTGCTGCCCAGTAAAAAGATCAATTCGCTGTACTAACAGCAAGATTTTCAGGTTGAAAGTTCCCCCTGTTGTTATAGGAAGCAGTCCAAAGGAATGATGCAGAGCCCAGGAGAAGTACTCAGACTAGTATTTGAAAAGATCACAGAAGCTTTGACTAGGAATGCCCCAATACTTAATGCTTACTGATTGTGAAGTGCTCATGGTTTAATGAACAAGCTGTTATCCCTGTACAAGTATAGTAATAGGAAAATGCACGAACCTGAGCCTCTAATGCTTTCAGTCATTGTAATTTAACGGGTTACATAGGCCTTTGAGATCTGCCATGCCAGAGTCAATCTCTGCTCCAATTTATATTTGCTTATGTCTGGTGGTGGTGTTCAGCATGCTAAAGGAAACGGGAACAAAATCATCTGGTGTATAGCGTTCCTGTTCTATCTTTAGGTTTTCCTGCCTTTTGGGTAGAATGTATCATACCTTGAAAGTGCTAGGAATACATTTTCTTAATTTGTAGTTAATAAATCGTGCCAAAATTTCAGAATTCTTTCCATATTATTTCTTAGGGAAGCGATAGATAAGATTATAAATACAACTTCTTTTGGTAAAGAAAGACAGAAAATTATAATAGCTTTATTTATAAATCATAGCATCCTTAACCTGAGTTTTTAAATGTCAAATGAAGGAAAAATATAAAAAGTAAAGTCTTTGGAATTCACAAACAGTGCTAATCTGGCTCTGCGGCCTTGATAGTCCTGCAGGTCTGTGACCTGTATGGGCATTCTGTCAAGCGAGTCAATAAGCAGTCTCCGAAGACAAGTAAAAGAGAACAGAAAAACAACCTTGCCCTCCTCCAGCACTGCTGTAAGCAGGAGTCCTGTGTATGCTTTCATCTGCTCTGCAAAGTAAAGAGCTGGAGTAACAGTGTCCTCCAGGTCTGCAGCGGTGTGACCCCAAAGTGCAGTGGGACAGCACTTTGGGGTCTGCTGTTGTTAAAAGTCTAGGGTAGCTTCTCAGTTCTTAAGGAGAAGTAAATAGACGTAAAATAAATCTCTGTTATGGCTCACCTATTGCATGAGCAGGTGTTCTGAGTTCTGTTTCTTATCAGGTGTATTTTATGAGTATGGTGTAAGAAGATTTTGTGTGTGACGTATAACATAGTAGTTGACGTGAGGTAGACTTACTTAAGAAAGCGATGAGTGTGAGAGGAGCATAGATCGTTCTTTGTTGAAGTATGGGCAAGAAAAGCGGGAAGAGGTTTGCATTGAACTGTAGCCCAAATGTCAGGTGTGGGAGGTAGGTTTTACAGAACATATTCCTGGTGTTTTAAGCAGAGGTTTGCAGTTTGTACCAGAGATGTGCGAAAAGGTATTATGATTTCATTATGGGATAGAAAAATGTGTTGGAGGTAATGAAGAGGTGGATAGTGCTTTGGATACTTAGGTTGAGGTTGTGTAAGGACTTTTCTTATTGTTGAGTCTTATCATGCTGTACTGGGATGTTGGTTGTGTCTTAAATAGCTTAGTTTTTCAAAACATATTTCTTATATCTGCTCTGCCTCAATGAGAAGTTTTCCTCACTAAATAATTGTGTGCATATATATGTATTTTCAAGCCCATCTTAACAGCAGAAAAGCGTCAACCTTTGCTATTCTTCAAGCCAGCTTGAATGCTGGTTTTCAGATAATTAGAATCAACAGCCAAACCATGCTGTGTTTTTGTTATATAAAATATATATTATTTCAGAAAAATACTTGAAGGATTATTTCTAAATTTAGTAGTTCTAAAATAAAATGCATTGTAGAATTGCAGAGAGATATCAAAATCAGATTTGTTATAAGAAACTTATTACTGACTTAGGCATCATCCTCTGAGTGCTCACGTATTGAGCAGTTTTATGCACAGGTAAAGTAGTATTACTTCTATGTGTAAAGTTAAGCAGTGAAGAACCCCTTAACTGTGATGACACTTTGAGAAAATTATAGCTACGGTATAAGGGGCAACTTGACGTGAGTTTCACTTTTCACTTATGAAAGGCCACTCAAAAGTATTCTGTCATTCAGAGGAAAAAAAAAAAAAAACAGAAAAGACAAAAGTAGCATGTTTGCTGTCTGCCCAAAAAAACCTTACTTCCTCTGAGTTTCTTTTGCCTGCCTCACATCTCCATGGAGTGCCTTTTATTTCTGAAGTCTGCATGGCATTAAAAACATCTCCGCAGCTTACCTAGCACTGACAAGCAGTGATATTTCTAAGCTTTTTAGAATTTCATCTCGGCTAGAGGACCCAGAGCTCTCCTTTTGCACTGTGAGGCCAATTCAGAGATGTAGAACTTCATTGCTTTTCTGTTATGTTGTGTGCCAGGGCTTATCAAATACTCTCCATTTTAATCCTTCCTTACTTTTTAGTTCCTTACTGAATTATGCATAGAAGTAACAGGAAGGTCTCAAGTAGAATCATATTATTGATAAGTAAATGCACTTAAAGAAATTTGGAAAAATAATACATCTGAATCTGTGCAAATCCAGACAAATTCCTATCTTTGGTATCTTTGCAGTATTAATTTAAGGAGATCTTCCTTTTAAATAGAAAGGACTTAGTCTTTTGAGAAAAGTTGGTGTAAAAAAAAAAAAAAGTGCTGTTTTGATTAGGCAGCTTTTTGGAGCCGCTTTCACACTTGGTGTGAATGACGTAAGTCACTGTCAGGTCAAGGAAGCAGAATATCGGGTTCCCTTGTATAGTTAAAAAGAACATAATATTTTCACATATGAAAATAACTTTGGACTGTTAAACTTGATTAAAAACACAATATATTTTCATCTTTGTTTACTATATTACTTTTCACTTGGGCTCAGGGAAAGGTGAAGAGGTTCTGGCCTACCAAAACATTCCCTGGCCTTCACCCTGACTTTTTTTTGTGGAGGATTGTCAGACTCGTAATGCAGTATGTTTCCTACCACTTCTTCTGGTGAGCTCCCAACCTCTTTTCCTGTTGCATGCATTGAGTGCTGTAAGGCCTCTTCTAGAGTTTTGAGAATAGGAATAAGAATCATAGAATAGGATCACGAAGTCTAAGAGTTTGGAAGGGGCCTTTGGAGATCATCTAGTCCAGCCTCCCTGCACAAAGGAGGGTCCCCTAGAACAGGTTGCCCAGGGCCATGTCCAGTCAGGTTTTGAATATGTGCAGGGATGGAGACTCCACAACCTCTCTGGGCAACCTGTTCCAGTGTTTAGCCATCCTCACTGTGAAGAACTATTTTCTTATGTTTAAATGGAATTTCCTGTATTTCAGTTTTTGTCATTTGCCTCTTGTCCTGTCACTGTGCACCATTGAGAAAATGTCTGTTGCTTCACCATAGATAATGACAGTGGGGTTGTCACAGCTGTGTGGGTAGTCTTGCACCCATCACATAATCAGGAACGCTAGTATTTTAGTTACATCATTGGTCGTGCAATTTGGTGGCGATGTTAGGGAATGTGACTATCCTTCCTGCCATCATAAAGGTTAATGTGGTCTGCAACGGCCAAAAAGATGTCACCTCTTGATTTAGAGAATCAGAGCAGTCTGGCCAATACATTGTTTTCAATAGTAGAGTGGGGTTTTTTGTTTGTTTTTTAAGTTCTCCAGTATGAGTGAAATGCAACAGTACTGAATTTGTCTCTGCTACAGAAAATTCATTTTTGTGTCACTGGTGTTTGTAAGCGAACAAAAGGTACTTATATGAACAGTGGAAAAATATTAGAAGGATGTTTAGTAGTTTTAAGTATTAGGAAAGAGTATTTTTACAAGACACAAATTTTGAGCCAAATGGTAACACATCATCTTCCCCTTCATATAACTTCTGTCTTCTCTGTTTTTTTTGGATCAGATCAGAGTTTTCACTGTAGGTGAGAAATCTGGCCCAGAGTTGACCACCCAGAGCCACAAGGACCAATGAAAAGCGACCACCCAGATACTGATTTTCCACCAGGCTCAAATCGGAGGTAAGTAGATTTAGTGGCACACACTTAGAAGTATGCGCTGAGCTCTTGAATCTTTCATGATGAAGTAGTAGGGCTCATAGTTCATACAGGAGCTGTAGTAAAAATACATTGCACAGCTACGGGACTAAAGTTTGGAACACAGCACGTTTTAATGCTGTAGACCTGGGAATATATAAAGCGGAAGCCAGGACAGCACAAAGAGGTCGTACGCTGGAGCCTGTCGGTTCATATACTTTTACAGGCACTGTGAAAAGCTGACAAAACAAGTGGTTCTTTGTGGAATAGTCATTTTTGTTTCTGCCACTGTTGGTTTTTTGGTAGCATATACTGCAAAGTGGAGTCTGCTGTTAGGCAGCACAAATACAGAATGAAAGTGGCTGCTTCCTGCCCGAATTGCAGTTTGTTGTTTTAGAGCTCAACATGCTCGATTCGTTCAGAATTCAGTGTGCTGTTCTGTTCAGTCCCTGTAAAATCTGTATTTTGGAGGTTTTCACACAAGCAAGGAGCCAGCGTGTCAGGGAAATTACGTATTTGTGGTTAGTCTGATGAGGGTTCTCATCCCAGTAAAGTTAGTGGGATCCCCTGCGTGTATAATGAAAGACTGAGACTTTGAAATGATAAGCCAGACCCGCTGTGGGTGAGCACTGAAAATCTGTGGCCGCAAGCTCATCCTAGCTGTTAAGCAATTGCAAATGCTGTGTCTGTTAAGCTTCTGCAGTTAATTTATCCATTTAATTGACTCCCAAAAACATGGGGCCACTGAACAGCAGTTCTCCTTCCCTTTCTCTCTGTGAATGCCTCTTTATACACACAAAACCTATGCACAAGTTTTACTGTATGTATCCTTGCTGTTAAAGGTGATGGAACCTTCAGATGTGAAACTTTTTAACCAAAAGATGACTTGTTCGTTGAAACTTTTGTTGAGAACAAGTTCTGGCATATACTATAGAGATGATTATAGACAACTCTTTCCTGTTTTGACATCCTGTTAATTTCAGTGACTGTTTGCTGTGTGTGTTTTGAGGGATTTGGGATTATTTCCTCTAATATATTAGAGGAACCCCTATGTCCAAGTGATGCTGACTTTCCCTAAGTGTTTATGTGAAAGGTGTGTGGTATTTTTGCAGTTATGATCATGACTGGTCCGTACCCCATGTGATGAGAGGTACAATACAAAGATAAAGAAGTAAATTCATTTTCACCAATTTAGGAAGGTTCAATTTATTCTTCTCTGCATCAGTGACTTGTCTGCATAATAACATTCTTAAGATTGTTTTTTCCTATGAAAGTTTTTCCTATGAATGTTCCGCAGTGGTCTTGGGGCAGCATGGCTGCCCTTACGATGCCTTTTTCCTCTAGGAAGTGTGCTGGTTGCAGTCAACGCAGAACATGGTATTGAACTTAGACCTGCGTTGACGACTTAAAAGTACTTCTAAAATACTCCGACTGTATGTAAAGTGTTATTGTTTTTGAAATGCACGTACAGTGTCAGTCACTTTCAGTGCTCAACAGATACAAATAAGTATCTCTAGTCTGTGACACTTCCAGGGGCAGTAGAGAGTCGGGATGATGTGGGAACGCACTTCCAGAGCTGCCAGACTCTAGATTTCGTTTCTCTTTGCTTCCAAATATGGTTATATTTGTCTGCCATGTAAGACTCCTAGGCATGCACACAAATGTTTGTGGTTTTGTTGGGTTTCCTCTTCCCTGTAACTCAAGATGAGGACTTCGGTGCCCCTGAAACCTCATGTAATATAGGTAAAGACTAGACAAAGCTTTATTTTTGACTGACATGGTTTATGCCTGGGGTTAGTTCTATTCCTAGGTGTCCCCTGAGTCAGCAAGTGAACTGTCTTGGCTCCAGCACTGATGTGGACAGAAGAATCAAAATTTTTGTTTACAGGGGTGAAAGGCAGACTGTTAATTTGATTATTAATATTGAAAAGATGCAAAGCAATGTGTGGGGGAGACCACAAAGAGCAGGCAGAATGAATTTCTGGTAACTGATGCAAATTAAGATCATGGACTGCAGTCCTGCCTCTACCTAACTAAATATGAATACAGAATGCAATAAAAGTAGTTAAAGTATTTGGTTTGCAGAGTCTAATTTTCTTTCCAGTGTCAGCCTCCTTTCAGGCATAAAATTAGGCATTAGATAATGTACAGTAAGAGTGACCCGAATTCTGTTTCATTAACAGTAGAAGGTTATTACTTTATAAATCTCTTTTCTAATTTTTGTAATCACTTGAATGTAATTTCCATATTCTCATTGTCTTCTTTCTCATACTTTATCTTCGCAGTTTCGTGATGGTAGTGTTATTGTTGTGGTGTTTTTTTTTTTTTTTTTTTTTAAGATTCTTAATAGTGCTGCTAAAATTTAGGTGTCTCTTAGTATTTCAACAAATGCCATTTTCAAAATATTCAGATCCAGAGATGGAGTTTGGCCTCTAGGGATCATATTTTTATTTGTTTTATTTGAATTGCAGAAAACGTTCAAAGACTCCAGCTGAATTATGTCCCTGTTGTCCAAAGCAATCTGTGTTCTCATCCTAAGGGATAGATCCTGCTTTCATTAAGATCATGATTGATTTTGTTCATTTTTCATTTCCTGTGCACGGGGATATGGCCAGGAAAGATATTTGAAACTCCTGAAACTATTCAGTTATTGGAAAGGAAATAAAACGTTCCAATTTTCTACAGTTTTCTTATATTTTATTTAAATTTCTCTTTCTTGTAGTTCCGGTAGTAGACTTGCGTTGTCTTGAGACTGTTGAATGCAGATCGTCCATGTATGCATTGCAACACGCAAGTAAGAATTCCTGTATCTTCCGGCTTCCACAGGTGATGAGCGTCTTATAAATTCCGTTACTTTAAACAGTTTGTCTTGAAGGCATTTTCATAGCCACTAAATGCTATCAAAATACTCATCCTGTTTAGTCAACTAGTGTGCAGTAGCATATAGCAATGTCAAATAAAGAAATACAGCTCCTGAATTTTTCTTTTTTTCAGAAATCTTTTTGTATATCGAGTTCTAAGTGCAATTGGTAAGTCAGAAGACTACACAGAACTTAATCTATTGTGGATATTTTGGCAGAATTAGCTTATTTAGAGAGCTGTGCATATATAGCTCAGGTGGGTAATACAGAACATACAGAATGCTAGATAGTGGGGAGGAAGCAATCTTTCCTACCCAGCTTTTTGCCATGTATTAGGTACATGTAGGTTTTCTCTTAGATAATATGAGAAATAGAATGTGAAAGTAGTTGTATGCTGGTCTTGGCAGTCTGTAGCACCGTTTCTGGTAAAATTTTGTAGCAGTTATAGACTTCTAGCCATTGTAATGCTCTGTTCACTTTCTCAGTGTGGCATGAATGGAAGATCTTTTTCTTGCTAAGAAATGCAGTCAGTTCACATCAGGACCACTGATTCTTTGCTGACTCTTCACTGGACTCAAACTCTTTTACTTTGTGACTAACAAATGTGTCAATGTTTATATAACAACGTAGGAGTGTTCATCAGGAAAACTACCCTGCTTCAGAAGTCCTGCTTTTCCTTTGCCTTAGCAGGTCTAAGATACAAGTCAGACAGGTAGGATGTATTAAATGGCTGTTTTGTAGGTGGCTTTGGCAAAGTGAGTTTAAGCATTTCTATAGGAGTATCGTGGTATTTACACCATATGCTTGTTGACATCTCTGAATGTTTCTTCCCCCCAGATTTATTTTCTGTTTCCATGGTAGTCTAGGGATTGTGATTGTTCTGGTGATCATTGCTCCTGGAGTGATGTTGACTCTGCAGGAGGACATCCAAGAACTCTGCAGATGGTGGTAAGGGTTGATCCCTGCTGATGAGACCCAGACATGATCAGGAAAGCAACCTATGTGTACCATGTGGAGAAAAAAAAAAAAAAACAAAATAAAACAAACCCTAGCTGGCTGCTTAGGCTCATGTAAGGTCTATAGATTTTATAAAAATAGACAGCTTGTCAGATTCAGTCCATTTCTGTCAGATTCTCTGATGCCACTTGACGCAGCTAACTGGCAGAAGAAAAATAGCATTAATATCCCCTGTATGTGCATATGATGGTCAGGTTCATAATCTCCACAAATGTATGCATAGACTATTCCAGAAATTAGTACTGACTCAAAGTCTGATGCTGTCTTGAGGACTCCTGTCACTAAGCCAACCTTCTACTCAAAGCTAAGCATATGTAAAGACAAGCATTGCGTGCCTGCCTTTTGCGTGGCTCTGCATGTACCTGAATGCACACAGTGGTTAAGTGTTTAGCTGTCTGCAAATAGGATAGGTATCATTTCTGCATATAATGTGAGGTGGTATTTGCTGTACAAAGGTAGATTTTTCAGCTGTTAGTTTGCTTCCGAAAGTTTAGATGTACAAAACTCTGGTGTTTCTTTCATCGTACTGGCCAAAAAAGTCAATCTGTACTTAGCAGTGGGCCCACGCTGCCATGTTCACATCTAAACACAAATTTTGAGGTACAGTTCAGTTTTGTGCCATTTGACATTTTTAGACCGTAGGCTTAAAAAACAAACATCAGAATTTAATAGTTTTAGTTAAAAATACCTCTGAAAGGTATTTTTAATACTCCTAAACTTAGCTATGTTTTTCTGCTTAATTGAAACTTTTTATATGCCTAATTATTTTGCTGTTTTGTCAGAACAAAATACAAATAATACACTATTTCATTTAGGTTCCTAGCTGTTCTGTGGGTGCATGGAAAAAAATAATTCACATATAAACATCCTGTGGTTTCTTAATCTGTGAGGTTGACAAACATGTAGGAGCCACATTGATCTGCTGAGGCACTGAACTGTCGACACTCTTTGTACTTGAAATCCACCCCTGTCTCCCACCTGGGGCTGGGGCCTTTTGCCAGTGAGCTGAAGTTTTACCACAGCAGCAGTCAAAGCGCCTATGGAGATTCTGAAAACATCCGCTACCTCTTCTGGTCAGAGATGACCTGGAAAACTGTGTAAGGTTAGATTCAAAATCATATCTGGTTCTAACTTCTGTCTTTCAGGTCTAGAGTGTGTCATATGAATGAGTATTCAGATAACCTACATCATGGATTTCTGGTCAACCACTGGAATCTATGGACTACCTCATGCTATCCTGTAGCCTACATATATTGCCTGTCCTTCGGAAGAAGTATGTGACAGATCTTTTTGGGGAGCTCTACACAAATGTAAATAATAGTGGAGGCATTTTCCATTTCTGTGACTCTACAAGCAGATACTTTAGCGCCAACTGTAAAGAAAAATGGCTCTGAACATCTAGAAAGCCTCTAAAAAACCTACAACTTGTTCTGTGTTGTATTTCTGAGTTCTGGGAGAATGGAATCATCTTTTCAAAATTTGTAGTCTTGCAGAGCCATGCTGTAACAGAAACGAACTTTTTTGCATATTGAATGTCCATTGCTGCATCAGGACTGAATAATGCCTCTTCTTGTCGCCCCTAAACAAACGGTTTCTTTTTGAAATTTTGTAAGAAGAACTTCTAAGCAAGAAGTGGGAAATACTTCTTTTATATTTGATTTTTTTTTAAAAAGTGACAGCTATGTTAAGCTTCTCAGAGCTTTGAAAAAGCTGGAACTAGAACACGTGAACAGTCACACATATAACATTATTTCTGCTGTCTACACAAGGATTTGCCTCTAAATCACGTTTATAAGAAGGAAAAAGCAGGATACTGAAATATAGATGCATAAAAATTAACAATACACATTTTCAAAACTTGTGTATATTTTTTATATACGGATTCACAGACTTGAAACTTTACAAAATCCCACCAGCTGAATAACACTAAGAATTACAACCCACATGCCTGCAGTACAGTGAAATTTCATGTGTCCAGGACTGCATTCGTATATTAAATATTTAAATGTACATACATATATATGCTACGTTGTTGTTTATTTTTCTCCGGCTAAACTGCACCAAAGACTTTAAAGAAATCAAGCTATAGAGTTGCAGAGAACAAATTCTGCCTACATCAATGCGCTATTTAGCACTGATGTGCTGCAGAAGGCACAAGAGAATATTCTTCCTGCATCTCCTGAGAAAGCATCCATTTGCTAAGTCATCTCTAAATGAAGCTTCAGAATTTATGAACTTTTATTAAAGCTGTCTCTGCTTAATACTGCTTCCACAATCTGGAAGGGACTTGGACTCCTTGTTGCTGTCATTCATTTGGAATAAGCATGCTCACACACTGCTGCTTGAGAAAAAAGCCTGGCTGAGAACTGGCTTTTGTCTTTGATCTAGCATGAAGGCTTTCCTACTGTGGCTCAGCAGGTAGCAGACTGCCCCTCCTGCTCACTTGAGATTTTTGAAGTGTCTTATCTCCCACAATGATTTCTTTGTCTTTGTTTTTCAACAGAGTCTCTTTATTGAATCCACAAGAGAAGAAAAACTTAGATGGAGCAGGAAAAGGAAGGCATCTTTTCCCCTGGGTACTGTACATTTCCACTTTCGTGAGGCACTGCTCCATCCTTTTTCTCACAGCCACCAACTCCTTTCTCGGATATAAAGGTATAAAGATCTGAAGTACACATAAAGATCACAAAGTGCAGCGCAGCACTATTTGGATATAATATCTTGTTCCTGAAAGCATATAATGTCTTGAATGTAATACCTTGTTCGTATTCAGCTGTGTTAGCATGGCACTGTGCCCAAGCTAACGGTTCTTGCAGCTTGAGGAAGAACTATGCTCCAGCAGCGTTCCTGCAATGGCTTCTGAAGCCAGTGTGGCTTTTGCTCGTTCTGTCATTCATGCTTTGCTCCACTGTGCAATGCAGACATGACTTACATGATTCTCATCTTTTTGGAAGCTTCTAGCTAAGAACTGTTCTTCTGCTTATTGAGGAGAAATCAGCAGCATTAAATCCTGAAAGTGCAGAAATCTTGTTTTTCCTTTCTGCCTTTCTCTCATGCTATTGCAGTAAGATCATAATATGTTTCAGTCGTCTTTCACTGTATCTTTTCCTGTGCCTTAAGTATTGAGGTACTCCAGAGAATGTCCTGTTTGCATTGGATTTCCTAGGTGAGGTCTTAGACTCAAATGAGGTAAAACTCTATGCTTTCAAGTTTATTAGAAGGCACAATCCAAATGATAGCTTTGAAGGATGAAATTTTGTGAACTAACCCAGAAGAGCACAGAATCTTCTTGAGTCTGTGATAGATCAGTTTTACATGGGCTGCTAGACTGTTACAATGACATGAAAATGAATAAGCATTTCTAATATCTTGGTACTAGTACCTTGCCTCCCATCAGGAGATTTCAGGGTATATTTCAAATGTTAAGAAGTCTACAGCAACTCCGTAAAGATAGAAAATATTAACAACGAAGAAACTGAGGCCAAAGGAGCTTGGTGTTGTGCTCAGGATTGTACTTACGCTTTTGGAGCCAGGAGCACATCCCCTCTTGCACCTTAGAGAAGGACTTTCCGTTCTTTCTGCCTCCTTCAAGAGAGTTATGTTACTTTCTCGTCAGGATAATTATTAGTAGAAAACATATCGCCACAGATATATTGCTAAAGCCTAATTAGAACCAACAGTATTAGGAGGTTTGTAATTAAACAAATACATTTTTATCTCTTAAGAGTTCTGTCTATCCTATTGCAATGCTGTGGACTGCAAATATCTCAAAATTGCAAATGATTGTGTATGCCTTTTACTTTGTAATATCAGTATCTGGCAGTTTCCTTGCCTGTGAGAGTTAGAACTTGAAATCAGATCCAAATTGTTATTTTGGCAAGATTTCCTTAATGTGCACTTTCCTTACTTTGCAGACTTGCTGCTGATAAGCCAGCAGATGTACTGCAAGCAGCACTGTAGGATGACAGTATGCATGCTGTATGATACACTTGTTTTCTTTCTTCCCACTTTTCTTATTCTTTTCTCCTCCTCCAGCAAGTTTGCTCTGAGGCATTCTTGGAAATGTGCCCATCTAGAAATATAAACACTTCTGAAATTCTCAGCCTTCAATTTCTGATACCCTTTTCATGGAGCAGTTGAGTTAGAAAGGCTCCCCAAAGTAATTTTGGTGGACAATGTAGTTGGAGAAAGCAGGGCAGCGGCAGGCAGAAGATCCCTAGAGATGTGAAGGTCCCGGTATAAAAAAGTCTATTTGTATTCTGTGCGACTACTCCGGGTGATACAAATTGTGCAAGAGAGAGAGAACAATGCTAATTGTTCTTTTAGTTCATTTAAATGTTTATTCCATTGTACGTTGCTATTTCCTATCCACCATCTTCTACATCTGTCCTTGGATAGGATTTTGGGTACTGCTTCTCCTCTATTTAGTTTTGTCAGTTCACACTTAAACTACAAGTGAAGAAAGGAAGTATAAAATCTGTTGGTAGGAGGCTGGTTACTGGACTCCAGTGCCAAAGCGATGCAGTAAGTTTTGGCATTTGCAGCAGCAACATCTACATTTTTGCTGCTCCCAAAGGACCAGCTCTGTAGAAAACCACCTTGTTTGCATCCATACCCTTAAGGCTAATCCAGACACGCTTTATGGCATGCTGCAGGGTGCCCTTAGAAAATATCTATCCCACAGGGCCTTGACAAAGCCTGTCTAATGCATTTTCTTCCCCAACTTGTCTGCTTTTGGCTCCTCTATGTAGGATACTAACTAACTTGTGCCACGAGTCCACCAGCACCTTGTGGCAAAAGAGGAAAGAAGTGTGGGTCCCTGGGCTCAGAGCCTTTGCTGCCTCTCCCATTAGCCAGATGCCCTTTCCTATGGAAGACATGCTTGTTTGGGAGTCGGCTGGACTCAGCAGGCCTCAAAAAGATGGCCTAAGCCACTGCACTGCAAGTGTAAGGGTAAAGTGTTTTGGGGATCAATGGTGTGGCGACTTAGATTGTTCCCCAGAGCACCCCGTCAGGAGACAAAACACATGTAAAAGTGATAAACACCTTATCTATGCCAGGAAACAAATCTATTATTATTATGCAGGAGAAAAATAAAATTTCTTTTCCCATTTTCAGGGGTTCTGAGCAAAGAACGGGATGTCTCAACATCCTGGCATCTTTTAGAAGTCCAAATAGACAGAAGAGACTGTGTCTTCTGTCTCACTGCGTAACCCAGTTTGGCCTCTAAATCAATAATATGAGGGCTGTGTGTCCAAGCAGCTGACTTTCTAAGGTGACACGCAGCCACCCCAATGGAAAAAGTGCTCTTAACCTCTCCTGAAGCCTGTCCCCAGCCTTCGCTCGTACAGAGCTGAAGGTACGTGAGATCTGGCTTTTGGAATCTTTCAGTGCAGGCTTGGGGTGGATTTTCCTCAGACATATACCTATGCTGAATGCAATGGACCATCACCACATGCGCTCTGAACACATCCTGATTCAAGAGAGAACCTTATCCAAATTATTTTCAGGATAAAGGGAACCTTTAGCTCATTCTTGCAGAGATATTTGTTGGAAAAACGCAGGGAGAGATGCTCCAGATTCTCTCTCTCTCTCTCTTTCTTTTTCTCCCTTGGCTGCTATATGTACACTTTGGAGATGTCCCTGGACAAGGATGGGTGAGTGTCTTGCTTTAGTAGCAAATTGTATTAGGCAAGGATTCAACTGGCCCAGTTCCTGGCGTACAGTGATGATTGTGAAATAGATAGAGAGGCCTCTCAGTGTGAGGCCAGTGCCAAACCTGCCTCCTCCCTTCCTCCCTCTCTGCCTGCGTTCATCTAGCAGATACTATGCAGGGCAACCCCTGGCCTTGAAAAACCATCTCGCATAAGAGTGGCAGCCTCGCTGCCTAGTCCTCACTGGGACGTGGACTTTGGATGACTGAGATGGGCAGACACCAGGTCTGACTGAGAGGGTAGCCCGTCATAGATGTGAACGTGTTGCTATGGGCCATTAAGTGGATAGGTGGACTGGGGGGGCAAAGGAAATAGGGCCATAACATCCCATGGGCCTGTTATCCTTGCTATTGTGTTACACTGGGACAGCCCAGATGGCTCTGAAATGTGTTTCTGTGGGCTCACAGATGAATGGCTGCCCTAATTGTGTTGGGATCTGTGAGGCCACAAGCCAGCTCTGTGTCATAGGATGTGGGTGGACTTGGATTGCTTCTGGCAAGGACTTTTCTAGGTATCAGACTGTCCAGATTGGCTTAGGATATGCACTGAAGAAGTCTGTACAGACCTGTATATTTCCCCTGGCAGTCCAATTGGGTCACCGTTTCCCCGACATGCCTAGCGTGCTCCAGTGCCATGGCGATGTGAATGAGGATTTGGCCTGGAGAGGACCAAATAACTGCTGAGAGTGCAGCGGCTGCGCAGTGCAGATGCAGCTATGCAGACCTCAGTGCTGGTTAAGGATGCTTTGAACATTGGTGGCTCCATTTAGCCTTTAGAAAGCCAGCTTGAGCTTACTGTGAGAGGTAGGAGTAGAAGCAGATAAGTCTGGATTCATCTTGGCTATTCTTCCAGTGTAATTTTCTTAGCGTCTTTCCCTTGCTGAGAAACCGTAACACAGTCAGGAAATGGGGTAAAAGTCTGTGAAAGTGAATATTAAAAATGCGTTTTGGATGCAGGCACTTTTCACATCCGAAAATAATGCTGGTTCACCAGACCACGTCTCACCTCCAGCTGGCAGTTAGGACTCCAGTGTCCTGTTGTTTTGGAAGTGTGATTGCCTTGTTTGTCTCTATTCCCTTGCCTGATGAACCAGTGACCCCACTGAGTTGTTCCATGTCGCGGTCCTGTAAATGAACAATTGTACCACTCAGCTGTGAGCTGTTCACAGGACAGCTGCAGACACAGGAAGAGAGAGAGAGTAAGACAACATACTTGTTGTTTTTTTTTTTTTTAAATTACAGCTGGTTTGGGGTACATTTGTATCTGGTAACTGGGAAATCTAATTAGACATCCTGGAGTCCTGATTAAGTGGCTTTTACGTTTAGAAGAGATTTTGAGAAAAATCATCTATAAAGACTTGGGACCCATGTTCCGTTTACATGTGCAGTTTCTATGGTTCTACGAGTAAGTGCTATAATTGCCTGTAGGAATTCAGTAAATGTTTGCCCAAATGGAAGAAATTACAAGTACTTCCTAGCATTCAGTTCTTATGTCTCTGAATTTAGAATTATGGAGACAGCTGACATGAAATGCTATACTTGAATAGAAATGCAAGAACAGGAATGACATTCTGTTCACTTAATCTGTATCTCTTTCGGCAACTTCTGTATCAATAGGCTGAAATTTAAAATTTTGCAGCTATTTAACACCTGGTTAACCACTACAGGCATCCTTAGTAGTGACTGAGTACATCTCGTTACATGGAATATATGTTAATGTTGTTCCCATTAAGCAGCAGTCATTGCTATTCCCTCTCATTAGGTAAATAATTTCTGAGGGAGATATACTAATTAAGTGTTTTTCCTCATTATGTATTTCATGATTAAGTAGAGCTTACAATATTTACAACAGTGTAACTCCACTATTCAGTACTAACCATGCTGATATTTATAGCAGTAGAACATAGAGACACATTGCTTATGATTCAGTGTTCTTCCTTACTAATTTTAAAGGGTATTTTTAGTTCCTTTAGAGGTGCTTTCATTCCTGTAATGAATAAAATTATCCCTAAGTTGATAAAGTGTTTTGGGATTCTCTAGAAGGTAAACCCTTTCATAAGATTAAAACGCCATTGTTATTTCAGTTCTCTGAGCTATCCATTGCTGTCTAGCCCCTGCTTTGGGTATTTATAATAATAATAATAACCTGTCTGCTAGCGCTTTATTGCCGTGTAAAGCTTTTCATTGTGAGACTATGGCAATCAGTTGGAACACTTAGGCTTAGAATAGATTTTTGTTAAATCTCACGGCAGCTTATTCCCTGCCAGCACTGCAAGCTTTTTATTCTGTCTTGAATATAAACCAGTTTTTTAATTTCTTGTTTGCGCTTTCTTAGAGGTGCATAAAGTATTAATATCCCATTTGTAGCTCATAGAACTTTATTAAATATTAGCTTTTATACACAGCTTTACTTCCAGCACATCAAGTTTCTATACCACATGGATGAGCCTACTGAGATTAAAACATTTCTGAGGTTATCATTTGGGCCTAGGTAAATACCGTACCTACTAAAATAACTTCTATTAGAAGCAAAGAGTGGTAGAAATAATAGAAAATTAACTACTGAGGACAGAGGCTCTTGACCTCATCATACAACAGACAGTATTGTGATATCTCATGTATTTGGGATCAGGAGACAGAGTGCAGTTTCCTTTCATCGCAACAGTTTGTCAGACGTTCCTGCAGCGGTTTTCAAACCATGCAATTTTGTTATGGATCTCCTGCTGTTTTGGCAATTTAATTTAATTCAATTTAAGTCTTGCTTTTCCTGAGTCAGTCTTCCACATTTCGAAAGGATTTGATCTTAGACAAAATGCTTGTCTTGCAGGACTGTGAACAAGGTAAATGCTTTTCTTTCTTACTTGTTGTCCATCCCATGGGCCCTTCATTTTGCCTTTACTCCGTTCCTTCAGATCCCTGTACCCTGTGAAGCAAGCAGAAGCTCAGAGGCCAGACAGCTTGTTCTGCTTTTGTTCCTCACTTGAAAACCTAAAGCTGTCACTACCCAGCCTGCTCTTCTCCTTGTAGTCATTCCTTTCTTACTAAAACAGAAGCAATTAAATTATTCTCTTTCTCTTCTTCACTCCAGCCCCGTTCACAGAAGAATCGAGGCAGCTTCTTGTGTAGCTAACATTTCTGTTTACTCTTGGGGGATGACTGAGCTGTTTCTCAGACCACTGAAACTGAGGCTGTTGGATGTTTCTTAGAAAGGAGATTTGGCAAGATTTGGCATTTACGGGTGCTCCTACGGCGTTACCAAAGTCCTTGCAAAAGTTCTGGGTTCTGATGCCTGGGAAAAGCCCAGGAGGTCAGAGCATGCGCTTCTGAGTTCTGGGGTCCTTCTTGCAAGTGCATCCCAGAGCTTCATTATTTGCATACAAACAGCACGCAACTAAGTGCAAGTAGAGTAGATGAAATGTGATGTCCTACAATTAAATATGAGTCCGTCAGTTCTGACTTCTTTGGGGATGCTGTAAAACACTGAAAATGTTCTTAGTCTAAAGTAAAGAAATCTTATTTCCCTAACCTCCACCCCATACACACCTTCTTTCCCTTCACGTCCCAGAATTGTCAATCAGACTTTTAAAACACATGTGCAGGATATGACATAGGCTTATCACGTGCCGATTTTCCAGGGAACCAGAGGACTAAATATTCCCGTTAGTGCTGCCCAGAACAGAGTACACAGTCAGGGTCACGCAGGTCATGCAGCTCCTGCATTTCAGTGCACCTACACTTGGCATTCCTTGATTGCTATCATTGATCCTTTCTTTACTCTTTTATAATAAGAGATTGTTGGAAATATTTTCTTTCAAATAAGGGTTTTTTCTCGGCTAAGCGGCAAGAAAGCAACCTTAACTTACGGGGGCGGGGGGAAAAAAAGCATTCATTTCCATGACTAAATGAGATAACGAGGACCAAGGATTAGGGTTGTCACAGATCAGCAAATTGGCCTGGGTATAGCTTTCTAAGGTGTTTTTTTTTTTTTGTTAATACCATTCTCAGTAACCGAAAAAATGCATTTCAGAAAGAGTCTTAATGTGTTCTCAACAAAGTCTCAAAACTTTTTATTTTTTCTCTCACCATTTGGCTTCTCTAAAAAGTTTAGAATGGAAGACGCTGGGCTGTATTTTAGTACAGTCTCTATGCACATAAGAGAAAAAAGAAACTGCAAAACCAATCAGTGTATGTAGGGCAGGTAGAGAAGGGATTGTGTGAGTTTATTAGGTAAGTCATTGACTTTCCAATGCGTCTTGCTATTTTCTTACTCAAAATCCTACTCCAGTTTTGTTTGGCTATTGGAAATGGCATTCTTGACACTCTCGGATAAGACTAGTCAGTTTAAAAGAGTAAGTATTGTTTAAATACAGACTAGCTCTAATTTAATTTTAGAGCCAGCCACACTGTGGCAAGTGCCCCAAGTTAACTTCCCTTCTTGGCATTGTTTGCATGGGAGGTGTTTTAATGTGCAGTCATAAAATTTTATTTCTCCTCATCTTCATTGTATTGCATTTTCTTGGTATGCCTACAGAAACATATTAATATCTAGATTATTATTAGTTACACAATACCATATAGTGACCTCCTAGGTTGAGATCTAAGCCTATCAAGGTTGGAAAATTTAGAGTAAAGACTTTTTTTCGTAGAAAAGAACTCTCTGGGGTAAATGTGAGTGGTTGTTAAACATGGGGAAAAAAGAATAAATATAATCAACTTAAGAAATAAATTTAATGTATTAAGGAAACAGAAATGTCTTGTCTTATATTGATACAGAGCCTAACCTAGAAGCATAATGAAGTCACTTCAAATCTGTTGAAGTTTTTCTAAGCATTTCAGAAGGCTTGGATCTACTCCTTAGTCTGTGCCAAGGGAAAATCCACTGAATATGTTGTTGAATGCAAGAGACTTGCAATTTTCCACTGAAATTAGTGGGATGAAATATTTAAATCTGGCCATTTAAGACGGAGAAGGCACAAAACACTGGAAACCCCAAAGATAAGAATACCTCTTGTGGGATCTAATTTGCCTAATAGGCAAAAATTGGCGATGTTTTGGGTCCTCTTAAAACAACTTTTTGTGTTTTCTATGTGATTGGTTGGACTTTTAGAAGAAGATCAGTTCTGTCTAAGTTGATGCAGGCTTTAATTTCTGCATGCTTTCAAAAACACTGCTTCCCCCTTTGGCCGTATGCAGAATGGCAAACTACCTTTCTAAGCCTCTAAAATGAGGCTGTAAATTAGGTACTAAGTTAGATAACCAGTAACTACAGTGATCTAGCGATCTATTATCACTGTGTGATTGTGGGATAGCACTTATGGTCACTAGTCCACAGAGGTTCTGTTGAACGTTTCATAGCTTTCCTGGCTTTGCTCATATGTATTGAGAGTTTGTCTGGTCCTTTGAGCAATGAAGAAAATAGTCAGTTGAACCTCAGCCTAAGGGACTTTTCGGCAACAGCTCTCCAAGAGTCCAGTGCTGGGATTATTCTAGCAATAGGGCTGATGTTTACAGTTAGCCTACCCCAATCTTCATTTTGTCCAGTCATCAGCATTCAGGTCCCAGATCTCAGGAGTAGTCCTCTTACTGTCCCATTGTTGATCCCCTCTCACTCAAAAAGATCAGTGTCTTGCAGTATGCTGCAGACTTCAGCTAATCCCAGCTGAAGTTGGACTCTTCAAAGCACCCGTCTTTACACAGAGTTCCCTGGTAATTCATATCCCCTCACTGGCAAACTGCCCCTTTCTGCTAATGTTCTGGTACCGTCCAGAGATTTTAGTCAGGATTGAGGTTCCTCAATCACTGATAGCAAGATGCTCAGTGATAAGAGAGTTGCTGTTGCAGTGAGCTGGTATTCAGGGTGCCAGATATTCTGGTTTTGATTCCTTAAAATTGACTGATACAGTGCTGAGTGCTTTTGTGCAGTGTTGAAATACATATTTTTTTCTTTCCAGTAAGGTACTTCATTCAACTTTTTAGCAGTGGGTAACACTCCCATAAATGCACTATATAGACGTAGTCATTCTCCATGAGAATTGCATGCTGTGTGACTAGCTAGGAGGGAAGGGTTAAAGAAGGAATGGCCATGAAAGTAAAGCTGGGCAAAACAAATCAGAAAATATAACAACTGAGTGCTTGAGCTAATTTTTTGAGCTAAGCTCTAGAGAGAACATCTAAATTTTTATCCTTACTATTGCAGGTCTAACTACTTCTTGGGACCAATTGTAGTGCTAGGGGCTCTTGTCATGGCATTCACAAGCTTTCTAAGATCAGGGTGAAGCCTGTTCTGAAACATGTTCCTTAAGAATGTTAGTGTGTTCTTAAGGTCAATGGTCTCAGACCATTATACAGCTAAAATAATGTAGAATTAAGAGTATAGGTGAGGTGATACAGATTCAGAGGACACAAGGTCTGTTTCTGTGTCCGCTCAAACTTATATGAATTGATTAACCTTTCGTAGACTGTTTCTTGAGTTGTACAGTGGAGACAGCAGTCCTATAAAGAAGAGATTTACAGATGATGAGTATTTTTAAAAAAACCGCAGTTATCTTTTGGATGCAAAAGTAGAGGATATCTTTTTGCTCTGTTGTAATTTTTTTCCCTTTGCTCCTCTACCGCTTTTCAAAGAGTACTTTATCTTTTGGATGCAATGGGTTTTATTGACCTACTTGGTGAAGTGACAAATCTATCTTCCTGTTAGCTGCAATATATTGTTTTTACTCCCAACTTCCTCCTCTTACTTTATAATTTTGGTTACTACCAGCCTGAAGAATTTAGAGATACTGACTCCTTGAATGAATATTTTCACGCTTTGTGGTGAGCTAATGTGGCTTGATCAGCTGTAGAGGAAATAATTGCTGTTCTAACATTAATAATGCTTCTGACAGACTTTCAGCAGATAAAGTTTTTTAAAGGGAATTTGATCTGATGAGTCTTTATAATCACTTAAATATGGCCAAATTTTTAAAACCTAATCAATTAATATATAGCCCTTCCTTTTCCAAGGCTTACGCTTAACATTATAAATTGATAACTCTTTAAGTTATTCGTTTTTTTTTCACTTTTGCTGTTTCTTTTCAGATAAATACAGTGATATTTGTAAGACAGAAATGCTGTTCCTTGGCCTAGGTAACATCAGTGATGAAAGATTTCATTTTAAATTAGGAATATTCTAAACTGAGACCCTCAAATTTAAGTCCCATTCATAATTTTAGTTGAATAAAGAAGATACAGTCACTGGCTGTGTAGTTGCTTGTACATTATCTCTACTTTTACCTTGGACTCTGAGCTGAAAGGGCTCTGTGTTTCCATTTATGACACTAAGCTAATATCTTTCAAGAACAGCAAGTTTGTAAGGTTTTCACTACTCAAGAGGGTGTGTTTTCAAGGTATTGGATTTACAAGGCTCCAGCCAGCATCAGTGTCCCATTGTGATAGAACACACACACAATGAGAATCCTTGATTTAAGGAATTTACGTTTTGAACCAACATGGCAGCATGTGGTCAAAATTGGGGCAGCATGCCGAAGTGGAAGTAGCTCAGAGACTTACTCAAAGGCACACAGGAATTGAATGGCTGGGCAGAACAGAGCTCAGATTCTCCCAGAGCTGATTCAGAAATTTGACTGCAAAAACTTTTCTCCCACTGTCACAAGACTTCAAAATAGCGTTGTAAGATTTTGATTCTGTTGAGTCCAAACCCAAATCCTAATGTTGATTAAGCCTTAAACCTAGATCTGTATCCTAGCCAAAGTATAGTCTAACTGTATATCTGAGCTCTGCTTCCTCTCTTCATAAGCGTTAAAATATTTCTGAGGGGTCTCGGATTGTCTAGTGAGGCTAATGAAAAAACAGCTTTGTAGAGTCTTGAGACTTTTGGGTATCATGTCTTCTAATCTGGTCTTGAATCCCCTGTGCATGCTGCTGATCATAATGCAGAAATCTTGATCAGATATTAGCCTGCTTCTTACAAGAGAAGAATTCAACTTCCTGCCATTAGAAAAGAATATTCAGATTTCATTCTGGTATCATAAAGAGAGGCTGAAGACAGAGAAAGCTCCATCAGCAATTTGAAAGGGAGCTGAGGACAGCTAGGTTGTTAGATGATGTTTGTAGGAGGTTGTCCAAAGGGGTATGCAGCTAGGTACCGTTGTGAGGTTGTGGGTGCAGCTGTTGACAAAAGCTGAAACTGAAGCATGATTCGTTAGTGAGTTATAATAGTAGAGTGCTCTTGTTCAAAGAGCACAATGTATTCTAAAGGAAGAAGTTAATGACACTCACAGAGGAAGCTGCTCCTTAATATTCAGTCATTGACACACAGTTTAAATTCAAAGATGTCTTCATGATATAGTCAATTCTGCAAAGTGCCTTTTGACGTTCATTTTTAAGGTAGGGGTAAGCGCATCTTTAATAAAACTTGTATTGAGCAACAAGATATATTTCCTTAACATTTCTCTGTATTTTAAATTTATCTTCTATATATGCTGTACAGATACCCAGCATCCTTTTCCTGAGCAAAACAAAATTAAAAAAATATTCATGCCATTTTAAGGAGGACCTAAACCATCATTAGGTAGAACATAAACATACACAAAGGTAGTGGAAATAGCCCACTAACTGTAAAAATACTGGTATCCCAAATTGAAGCTCTCTATTTGCAAGATGTGCTGTCTGTGTTGGGACTCGGTATACCTGTTACGCTCACATTAGAGATCTCAAAATACCGACAATTATGCAGCAGGGCCTAGATGAAATCTGAAGAATCCTGCCCTAAGCAATTATGCATACGTAACAATTGCAGTTTTCTGCAATTTGCAGTATGTTTGCAATTTTGCCAACAGAACATTTCTTTGTGCAGGCTTACAGCACAGTTTTCTACTGTGCAGTGTGTACTGAAAGCTGGAATATCTCAGAGCTTGGATATTTACATCACCCTGTAGGAGGTTCTCGGTATCTCCTACTAGCTCTTGCTTACCTCCCTACATTTTCTTGTATCATTTTTATTCTGGTTGTGCTTTCAGAGTTCTAGAGACACAGCACAGCAACAAACTTCCAAGCAGAAAGGTTGCTTAGTTTTCTCCTCAGGGATTTTCGAGCATTTTCTTCAACTATTTAGATGAGCAATGGAACCTCTTTCCCTCTTTGGCATTGTTAGAGCGACTAACATATGATGTGAAGCATGGCTTATGAAAACTAAGGTGGAATGTCTTGGTCCAGACTAGCCTGCAGAGTAATATTATGAAGATATTCAGTTGTACAAATACTTAAACAGAAGCTTTTTCAAAGGTCTGAGTCCAAATTCTGTGTATTCCAGAGTAAAACTCTGCTCCCTTTTTTCCTTTCTTCACGCACCCTTTTTAGGCGATTTATCTGACAATTATAGCTAAATAATGCTACCATTAGAAGCAATGCTAATGGCAATAAATAGAGTAACAATCATTCTTCTGTTAACTGTAATAAATATAACAATTAACGCTGTTAACCAGACAGAAACTACCAGTCATTTTTCCGTATCTTGCAGATGCAACAAAAACTATGTAATTTCTAGATGGTAAAAGAGTTATTCTTATGATGTGTTTTGGTGATATAACGCAGAAGGGATTGATGTGTTTAGGATCTAATAACTATAAGGAGCATGTATTCAAGTGACTGGCTTTTGACATGTTGACAAATGACACATGATCATGTCAAGTATATTAATAATAACTCTGAAAAATCAAATCTGCCTTAGACTGGGTGAGGCTAGCTCCTGTCCTTACTAGTGTATATCCATGGAAGCCATGATTTAGCCACAGAAGTGGAAAATAGGCACATAAAGGAATTATACACAAAACACCTTTGGTCAGTTTGTTTTTGCACTAATTAGAAAAAAAAAAAAAAAAGGTGAACTGAAGAACGCTTAGTCCTTGTAGCCTTGCAATTCTACTAAGCATTCTTCCTTAGCTTGGATGTAAAGATAGTAAAAGTGTGCAGTGAAAATAAGTATCTCTGCAAAAAAACATGAAACTAGTTTTTCCAACTACAGAGCACATTTCATTGTGAACTACTTTTTCTTTTTAATATAATTTTTTTCTCCGTGTTCACTTCTAAAAAGAATTTTTTCCATGCCTTCTTGCAATCCTTTGGGTTGGTGCAATCTTCCCTAGTCTGCTGCCATAGCAGGAAGCTAGCCAGTGCTTCTTATTTTCTCAGTTTTGACCTTATTTGTCTGCTTGGGGATAAGAGGGCTCGGGGTGGCCAAAATGTAATATCTACCCTGAAGTTGCAGCTGGAGAATGATGATCTAATTTCTAATGACTCTCCTTATGACAGTCAAAATCATTTTTCAAAGAACAGCAAACATGGTTCTTTATGCCTTGAAGTCAACAGGCCAAATTCAAGTGGGAATCTCCAAAGGGAAATTAAGCAGTGGGTACTCTACTGTATTCATTTTCTTAGCCACAGAAACTACAGAATGACTGAATTGTGATCCACTGGAATTAAGAAAATACAAGAGTCTACAAACAGAAATGGGACTGTCAACAACAATTACATGTTGTTCTGTGTTATAGGCTACATTTTGTTCAGAGAGTTCCATGCGATTGCTACTGGCACCAGGGTTTAAGCTTTAACAGGGTATTTCTTGTCTTATAAGTTTGTACAAACTCCTACTTTCAGTGGGAGGTTTAGTCAGAGTCTATCAGGACTATAAACAGCTGCTCTATCTTTCCCAATGACTACTTGCATTGTTCCTCCCTAACTAGGGATGAATCATAACGAAAAGTTGCTGTCAAATTTTTTCTTTTTTTTTTCACAGACTTTCCCAAAGTAGAAAATTATAAATAAAATACATTAAGTATCAGATATACTGACTGTTACTAGAAAGTGCATTCAGTTACAGCTGATGTTTGTCTGCTCCTCAATGATTCTGACAGTAAACAGATTATCGCAACAAATATCTGCAAAATAAGTATCGATCCATGACCATCTGCTGAAAAATAGTAGTAATTATGTTTGCCTATACAAAGAGTTATCCATATTTAATTCAGAAGATATAGCTATATAGGATCTTGCTACAGTAATCAATATTTCTTTATATTTCAGTTAAGTTTCTGCATGTTATGCATATCATCAAGATTGACAATGTCCTGGGTTTTTGATTTAAGAGAGTCAGAGCTTTTGCTTTTTGGCCTCCACTGGAGGTCACTGCCTACACTGTTTCATGGGAAGCTCTATACATCTTATTAGTTAATTATTTATTGACGTTGCATGACTGCCTGGAGGCCCCAGCTGAAATCAAAGTTCCACTGAACTGTGATTATACATGCATGTAGAGAAATATTTCTGAAGGATTTGTATAATCTGAATAATTGAGATGTAGGAAGAGAAACAGAAATGTGAACTGTATTGACGAGGATGGTCTGGTTGTTGGCAGAATCAAGAACAGAGCTCTGTCTCCTCAATTTCTTTCAAGGCAACTTAGTTAATATGCTGTAAATGATTTATCAGATGACTGAGATTTTTTTCATTATTGTCCATCCAACATGTCCCTGTTGGGAAGAAGAGATAAAAGATTTTGTGCTTGGTGGCTCACTGTCATGACAGTTCTGCAAGCCAGTAATGCTTTCTCGATTGCTTGAACTTTGGCATGAAATGACGGTGGGTGGGAAGGACAGTGCTGTGAATTTTCTTGATAGAGGAATAAATAATAACCTGCCTCAGGCAGGAGTTCTGCACTGGAAAATGTCAAAAAAATTGGTTTTGCCTTACAAAGATTTTTGGGGATCCTGGATTGGGAAATAAGTTGTGATGGAAGACTTATTGCAGTATAAACTTTTGAGGAAGCTGGTATCTCTAAGAGAATATGCTTCTTATGCTAACATATCGAACAACCCTGACAAATATAAAAGATTATAAATCTCATTATAGAACTGATAACATACAGCATTCAATTTTTAAATATCCTTCATCTGGGCAAGAGGAATAAAAGTGGCTTAATTAATTGCTAATGAATTAACCCACATTTCTGTTTTCTCCAGAAATACCAATTACATTTCTTAATGTAGTTGACCTAAGGGCTTAATAAGTAACTAAATGCTTGCAAATAAATGAAATCAAATATAGGCACAGAACTGTAGTCAAAGCGATTTGTGGGGCCATGGGAGATTAAGGCTGCGCAGCATGTAAGATCCCGGTCACAGAAAAGAAGTCTGCAAAAGACCGGAAGCAGCCATCTAGTCCATCATTTTGCTTTGGCTATTGCAGGCAGGTTTCTAATTTGTTCCTAAAAAAAAAAAAAAAAAAACCCTTCAAAGTTAGAAATTCTGTGTCATTTTTATATCTGTTTCAGTACTTTCAGTATCTTTCACATTAGAAAGTTTTTTCCTGAAAGATGTCTAAGTTCAGCCTACCTAATTACACCACAAGCCCTTTTTTTGTTGTAGCAACCATAGACAAGAGAGTAGATTTTTTTCCTTCCTCTCCCATTTGGAGCAGCCTTTTACATACTGGAAGACTGTTATCATTTTCCCTTAAGCCTTCTCCCTTTTCAACCCCCTCCACCCATGGCCCACTTAGTCTTTTCATCTTTAGACTAACCAAACGCAATTATTTCAATCCTTACTCACAGCTCATGCTTTGCAGACCTCTCATCATTCTTATTTTTCTACTCTCATCCACACCTTTTTTTTAAAGCCTGGTGGCTAAGTCTTCAAGTACTTCGACTCTAGTCTTGTTAGCCCTGAGCAAAATGGAAAAATTCTTGTGTGTGTCCGATAACGCCACTGCCATGTGTGTGCTCCAGTCTAGCATTTGCCTCTTCTGTAATAGTGTGCCACTGTTCATTCATGTGCAATCTGCAGTCTGCTGCAGTCCCCAGGATCTTTGCTGAAGAACTATTACCTTGTCAGATCTTTACCATCTGGTATTTCCTATTTGTGTACCTGGTTATTCCCATCCAGGTATGGAACCGCACACCTGTCCTACTGAATTGCATCCTTTTTTTTTTTTTTTTTTTCCTAGACCATGTTTTCAATCCATGAAGGTCACTGTGAATTCTAATTTTGTCCTTCATCAGACTTGTAGCTGTCCGAGCTTAGCATCATCTGGAAATGTAGTAAGCATGCTTTCTAAGACTCATCAGGCTGCTAATGTACAGCGGAGTGGTGACTGCCTGGTCTGGAGCAAGAGTTAAGACTGCATCCAGACTCTGATACTTTGTTAATAGCTAGTGGAAGAATTTTCTGACGCTATGCTGAATAAATCTATCTTTTAGTTATTCAGGATGATGTTTTTTATTAAATGTGCTTCCTGGAATCTGTTTCCTTTGCACTGTTGGCTATTTCTTGTCAAGATAATCTGTCTTAGATTTCTAGGCTCCTTTTGTGAAATGAAAGAACCCGGCCAGCTGGAAATTTCACAAAATGAAGCTTACACCTTACCGTTATATGGCATAAGGTAGGAGCTGAATGGCTAGCAGGCTGTGCCTGCAGTGAGTTGTGGATCCTGTACTAATTGCTTAGTACTGTCACCAAAAACGCATCGTTTTGAACTTGCTCTGCACTGACAAATTCTATAAATCATAAGATTCTTTTGGGTTTTCTGTTTGATTGCCTCATGGAGTTAACCAACCTGGCAAAAGTTTCAGACTGCATGTTCAGTTCCAGTATTCTCATTTTGGTATTTGAGATTTGTTGGTTGGTTAAGAATTAATCACCAAAGGAATTGTGAATCATTCTGAATAATGAATACATTTATGCTCTGCTTGCAAACAATTTGTGAAAAGAAATAAAGTGAGAAATTCATTTAAAGATGTTAATTCAACTCCAGTAGAACTTTTAACCCCTCTTTAATCCTTTATGAATTAAGGAACAGAAACAAACATGAGGGCTTAATGTAGGGTCCAGAGAAAGTCAAAGGTAGACTCAGGATCCAATTTTTTAGCTTCTCGTGGTTTGATGATGATGCTATTTTTGTTTCCACATTAGTTCAATCCGTTAGAGTCCTTTAGAGTAGGGGCAGGGATGGAAGGTCCTGGAGAGCCCTGCAGATCTCAAATTGCAATACCAACAGGCTTACCAGTGAAGGGGAAAAGGAAAATGGAGACAAGAACTGCAGTGATGATAGGTCAGCGCTTACAGTGCCATACTTGCAATTGCTCTGCAATTTGCCTTGGCGGTTTGATTACACACAATTATAATCCTGTTGTGCTGACTGCTAATTCCAGAACACTGTGTATGCACAATACATCATAGATTAGGCATCACAGAGTGAATATTAAATGCAGAATGTAAAGCACTAAGCACCTTGTAAGCAAATCACAAGGGCTGATACCGTTCTAAGTTCTTTAGGACTTTTATTTTGGACCACTGTCTTATAAAATGAAATGATCATTCTTTATGCAGATTTATTGGTAGCAAATGCCAACAAATGTGTAAGAAAGATTAGCCACAATCCAAATACCAGATGCAAAGACAGGAAATCAAAGAACAAGTGCAAGCATTAGAAGTATGAAAGACAAACTTGAAGAAAAGGACTAGAAAAGATCAACACTAATATTTGTTATGTTCAGGTATAGGTCTGATTTCATCTATTCTCTCCAAAGCACAAATCAACAGAAAGCAAATCTACAGTAAGCAAATCTACAGTACAAAAGACTGAAAAAGGTCCGTAATAAAGTTTTCAAATTAAAAGGAAAATGAAAGCTGTAAGGTTAAGAATGAGTAGAAAATGGACCCCAAAACACAATCTGCCAAAACAAGCGGTTTTGCATATAAGAATACCAAAGTAATAAGTGGTAATTACATGTTACTGGGAGGTAATACTACAGAGCTGAAGCTGGTTAATACTTATGCATAGAATGGTTGTGGCAGTAACTGTTTTGATTCACTGCATTTTAGAAAAGCAATGTTGCAACATTCTGTAAATAATGTTTTACTTTTGTATTCTCACTTGCGTGTACCTTCTTCCCTCTGGTTTTGTCAGAAATGGTATTTGGATGAAAGATACTCAGGCTCCTGAGGAAGGGAGGTTTTTGATTTTACATAAGCAGTTCTGTGTTACTAGTGCACTGAGCAGAGCCCTCTGTGCGCTTATGGCTGCACTTCTTTTTCTACTGGTGACTTGGTGGCTGACTACCATATGAAAGCTTATTACTATTGTTGTTCAGTTGTATTTTGGCTTAAAATGTCAACGTTACAGATACCATCAATGTGCTGTGGCTACGCTAGCGGCTATGGAAAATTTCATTTAATAGTCTTTGTTTTTCATTATTAATGGCAGTGTCTTTCAGATTGCTTTTTCAGCTACAGCTCTAATCACTATGACTCACCAAAAATCTTGCTTTGCCAGACTGGAGATATTCGTACTGGTGTCCTAGGCAATATGAGCAAAAGCATTCTCGGTTCCCTCCTGGAGGCTGAGCCTGTGATTTTGCATGAAAACATAGCTAGTACTTTATACTGGGCCATCCAGATACGTTCCCATTTTTGCCCAGAAACGTTTTGTGAGCAGATACTGGCAACTTTCTTTGTGTGGCCAAGGTTACTGGACCTTGCAGTGTAGCCCTGAACGGATTACCATACATCAAGAAATCCCAAGCATTTCTGTGGGCTAGAAAAGAAAAAAAAAGAAAGCCCACAGACCATAGACACTATAAATCTCTCTATGCCAAAGTAATGCAGAGATTTACTGCTTGGATGAATGTCAGCTACATGGCATATGCTCAGGCGGTGTGACACCTCCTTAGAGTATTGACTTTATGAGCAGCCTTTATGGGGCTGAGCCACACGTGGGCGATAGAGACATGGGCTATAGAGAGGACCGTGATTTTGGTCACAAAGCACCCAAGAGTGGCATCCCATGTGTATTCGGAGGGATTCGGGCCGCAGTGCCTTCCCCTCTATGCCTCTTTGCTACCTGAGAGCCCCCACAGCGAGCTCTGCTTCCACCTTCGTTGTGCTGCACTGAATTCTGTTCATCAAGAACTTAGAGGTCTATTGATGGGAAAAGTATGGACATTTCTGGTTCAAGCAGTTGTTTCTGCTACTCTGTACTCTCACATAGCCACAGAGATTCACCCTAGGAGCTGTGTTTCAGTTACTCTGGCTTTTGAAACAGGATCCCAGTTGTGTATGCAAGGCTTCTCAAAGTCTTCCTCACAAGTGACTGATACACCAAAGTGGAGAATGGCCAGAGATTTTGAGCATCTCTTCTTCTCTGCTCAGGTAGAGCTTCCCCCCAGGCAGCAGTGTTTTTCAGGCCTCCAACACAGCCTTGAAGTGGCAAATAGATGGGGGCAGAAATTTATTTTTTCTATTTCTTTGGAAAATAGAAGCTGTGGAAATCAACAGTAAAGATAAATTAATCTCAATTTAGACAAGTCCAGATTTTCTTTTTAACTGAACAACACGCTGAGTAAAGGCTCCCCCCATGGGAGCCTGTGAATGTTGGAAACTCCTCAGAACTGGTTTGAATGACCTCATCTGTACAAACACTAAGATTCATGAACGTTTGTCATTCTAGTCAGTGAGATACCAGTTTCAAGTTCAAATGCTCCGACTCCCAATTCTTTATACTCCTGTAATCCAAAAGTTGATCTGGATTTCTGTCAGAGGAGAAGGCTGCAAACCAACAGGTTCTGGTTGGCATTGCTCACATGTGGTGTTTGCTTCTCCTGTCATTAGCCACAGCAACAACCTGTCCTGGGTTGCCAAATGTGAGTGCAACAACTCCAAGCATTTGCCCTGCTTTACTTGCTCAAGTTCTTGGTGAGCCCATCTTTCCTGGGAGCTTCTGGCCAGATCAGCTATGTGAGGGAGAGCTGTTAGCTTCCTGACCTTGGTTTTCCAGCTTGGAGCTTCTTGTTTTCCAGAACAGCAGCTGCTACGTGGGGTGCAGCACCACCTTCTCCTATTCCTATGAGGGTCAAACCCATCTTTTCAGTACTGTTTTCTTTGTTTGGTTCTCCCAGTCATGGATTCTTATCTTTGCCCCAAAGTACTTGCATCCAATTTCAGTGAAAAAAGGCAGGTTCTCTGGGAGCTCATCGGACGATTTATAAACTTGAACCTCTACCTCTCAGAGTCCCACCCGACATACGCTGTAGAGACTCACCCACAGCAATGTAAGAGACTCTAGGCCTCCCTTGCAGTGGTTTGGGATATTTTTCATGCACTTGAAAAGGACTAGTAGGTAACTCAGGAGTTTTTGCACAAAGTATTCATACTCTACTTCCCCTTGCCCTGGATTTTTGCTGTAGCAAGGCTAAAATATAAATCAGTGGCATAGCTTAGGTGGATTTCAGCAGTGGAAGGGGAAATATGTAAGAGCCAGAACACTTCCCTACAATACAGTGCGTGATGAGAATATCCCCTGAAGATGGGTGCAGCTATACTCGGAGTCTAGCACAAAACCACTATTCTAAGTCCTGCGCTTCTTACGCTCTCAATTATGTACCTTAAAGTGTCTTGAACAATTCTAGGCTACGATTAGATTTGCTACGCGGGCTTTGGGTGTTATCACAGATGAAGTGCCGAGCAAGAGCTTTGTTGTCGGTAGCTGTTAGTTATCCCCCTTGAGCCAATGGGAGCTGGCTTAGCTTTTGCTAAGCTCATCTCAGCTGCAACTTGCATTTCAGACATCTGTATGTCTCACAGTGTGCCTGCATCTCCTTAACGATCTAAAGCCAAGGCATTGAGAGTAAGGATGGCGGACTGGGAAAGGCGAGGGTTGTGAAGGTTTTATTGGACGCACAGCTTGCAGACTGATAGATTTGAGGATTCATTTTTAATTTAAAAAAATAGCAAGCCAGAAGCATACACAACCGCTTTCCTCTCTCTGACTTAATTATGATTATTTTACCTGGAACTCATTGCAGTGGCTTTTAGAAGACTAGCGTAAAATTGCTCTGTGACCCGAAGGAATGAGCTCAACAAACATAATCAATTGAAATCAAATGGAAAAAGGAGTCTAATAAATACAGGCTGCTTTCAGCCTGCCTGTGAAGAAGAGGCTGCTCCCTTGACCCAGTCTGATCCAAAGTTTTCAGCCCAGAGGCTATGTCTGCCCTCTGTAACAGAGCTCAGCTGCTGCATAGGCCTATTATTCTTACCTTTTACTATTTGGATATGTTCTTTAATCCCATGAGGTCTTCACGTTTTGTTGGATACATTTATATATTCATTGGAAACATTGGCAACTATAAAAGAGTTGACAGAAGAAATTCACAAGGTTATATTTAGCTCCTGAGAAACTGTCCTGCGACTTTTTCTAAAGCCACTGATCCCAAAATCACCTCAGCAAAAATTTCATATTACTGTTCTCCCTCTCACAGTCCACATTTGTATACAATTATATCTGTGTATGCTTAAACATAGATGGTTGATAAGAAGTGATTTCTGGCTCTCTTCTTTCCTCTCTAAATTATTGCCTCACCTTAATTCTAGTACATTAAGCTTGTGTAATTTTCTTTCCTTGTGTTTTTTCCCAGCATCTTTATGCTATATGAAAACACCTTTTAAAATACAGCTGTGTACCACTTTGACATTAGACTATTTCTTTTTTTAGTGTCTTGTTATTACTTGCTTCCTACTGTCTCCATTTTTTCCTAACAGCAGCCTTTTAAAATAAAAATATCCTTTCTTCATTGATTTGTGCATGATCAGTATGATAGCTGGTTTTCAATTTCTGTAATTATAATATGCCTGACTAGTGCCTTTCTAATCTTCACAGCATTATTTTTCAAACAATATTTTTCTATTATGTGTAAAATGTTTGAAGATTTCCTTCTGAGCATATTTCAATTGTAGCTGCATTTTATGTTTAGGAGGATATTATCGCCAGGAGCTGTCTCTGTATTACCTTTCCTACAGACAAGAACATGTATTGAAGATGTACTGCTTTGCACACCACATTATGCCTGAAAATATAGCTACTGAACAAGTGGAGGGGTTTGTTGAAACATTTTGAAATATCTGAAGCATGATAGATATTTGGAAAAGGAAAAGATGGCATAGACAATCTTATTCCCTTGATAATGCAGTGTTGTGCTTCTCCTATCCCTTTTAACCCATTTAGCTGTAAAATGTGGTGCCACCAACAAACTGAAGAAAGAATGGCATACAGCTGGTTAGACAGCAGGCTTTGGAGTGTTTTTTGGGACATGAAGGTAATTTTTATCTCAAGGTGAGATGCAAACACATCCATAATTTTGCAGAAACCACAAATTTGAAGTTTTCAGCTAGAAATGGAGCTTTGATTTTGATTATATCAGTAGAATCTAAAAGAGTAGGTTCCTAAATGTAGTATTTAGGATCTGGACTTTCTGATTTCCTGAAGTTTACCCTTGCTTGTTCTTCGTTCAGGTTCATCTTTTGCTTGTACCCATACCCCTTCTCCACAAGTCACTTAATGCCTTCTTCTATGTGGCCAAAAGGATCCCGAAGCCCTACACTCTCCCTTGAGATATTTCTGGAGCTTGATTGATAGGGACTTTAGAAATTGTTTGACAGCCATGTTGCAGAGCTGGAAAGTCACTGGATATTGCTAAACGTCTTTGTGTTTAACACTGGAAGAGCAGTGTACCATGCCTGCTGGGAGAAGACAGAGCAAGGCTTGACGATGACCTAAAAAAGAATGGAGCGTGTTTGGTTTTTGCATTTTTTTTTATTGCTGCATATATGATTTCTCTGAACATACACAGTCAGAATAATTTTCTCATGCTGGCGTAAGTTTGAATTTAGCAAGATTGTTCGTAAGGAACTTCTGACCAGAGGTGAGGATGTATGTTTGAACTTGATCCTTTGCAGGTTCTTTCCATGTGTTGCTCTGCCTTTGGCTTGGCTACCTGATTGCTTTCTTTTAAAACAAGCGTAGAGTCGAGTATAAGCTAGTCAGCAGCCCCCCTTATCCCTATGGTGCATATTATATTATATCATATTATGCATAATAGTTTATAAAGCAATACCTCCTAAAGCTCAGTTCCTCCAGCTTCACTGCCCTTTTCATTGCTCATCTTAATTCCTTCTGTTTTGCTGATTTTCTTCACACAGTGAATTTTATGCAGTGTTAGAAATATGGATGCAGCAGAGAATCTCCATCTCCTTCTTCCCCCTGTCTGCTATATGATGTTTATATATTTGTTACCCCAAATGATGCATTTGGCACAGCCTTTTGCTTTGAGGTCATAGATTTTCCAGACCCACTCCCAGATAGAATGACAAGATTCTCATATTAGTTTATTTTTCCATGAATTTTTCCATTTTTTCCGTTCCATTTTTCCATTTTGTCAGAATGAAATTTGCTTTCTTACTTGCTAGTCAGACCATTCATGCCTTTATCCATTTATTGCGTTAATATTTTGCATTAATATTTTATCTGTCCTGGGTTTTGTAACATTTCAGAGCAGTACAGCTAGTTCAGTTGTCAGCTGTATTTGTTATTTCATCATCTCAACTAGGACTATACGATGTAACCTATATCTTGGGACTTGCCCAAGTCCCCCTTTGCATCCTACCTGGTACTTGTGCTCATTCACATAAACACACTGAAATGAAATTTAGTCACAACCCCCAATTCCTTTTCAAAGTATAGGTTGAGAAGCTGTAAATATTGATGCCTTACATTTTTTTCTAGCATATTTTAAGCAGAGTTGGTAAATAGAGTAGAGTGTAGTTGTCTTTATCCTAGGTGTGTTTAGTTGGCAGGAGGCAAGAGAGGGAAGGACGGATCTGTTCCTAAGGGCAATATGAAGGCAGGAATAGCCTGGAGGACTAAAACTTGGTGTTCCTTTCTTTAATTATTGGTTGGAGAAAGGCCTTGCTGTTTGTTAATCTCTCAGAAGGGCTGAAGCTGGGAAGTTGTCCAGATGACTGGGTGGTTTTGTGAGATTATGCTGGGGACTTGGGGTGATATAAGGCGTGCTTTATTTGATTTTCTGGGAAGGAAAAAAAAGAAAGGAGAGTTTGATTTATTTTTCTGTTCTGAATTATTGAGTCATTTATTTTACAGTAGTGTCGGGAAGTTCTCAGCTGAGATCACAGCCTGTCTGGGCAGGACAAAATCAAAATACGTTGTCACAACTACAGTGCCAATGGATTTACAGACTAAACAGCATGGTGATATATAACGTCTTGCCTAAGGATAAAGAACAGGTCAATGGTAGAGATGTGCATAGAGCCCAGATCTCAATTTTTAACCACTGGCCCATGCTGTCTGTTGAAAACAGCTATTACTGAAAAAGGGGAGGTGCAGTCCCAGGCCTCCTATGTGGAGTTTCACTGCAGATAATGGTGGCACGTCCCCAAGGTTGTACCCTTCCCTGGAAGATGACAGGTTTTTCTAATCCTTGGCTGCACCTGTTTCCCACAGGCAGCTTTTCTTATATGTGGCAGCATATTCATAAATCCCACATTTATGTGCTGTAAGCAAAAATTCCTCGTTCCAGAGCTTTATTCTTACAGCTCCGTTCTTATCCAAGTTTTGGAGAGCAGTTTCCTATGTTGGCAGCTCTGGTCTTCTGAATACGTGACTTCATGCTGCAGCATATAAGGCTTATGACTGTACTTGTTTTTCTAAAAGCCACTGCTGTTTGTCTTACAAAGTTTATTTCCTGTGGGAGAAATAGAAATGCCATGCTTCCTTGTGGAGATTTTTTTTTTTAATTTTATTGTGGTTTTGATAAATAAAGAATGCAAGCTAAAGTGGAGTCTAGCAAAGTACAGTTTCTCTGCCAGCCAGTCTTCTTTCTGTACGGGCTGATGCAACACACTTCACATCCATAATCCTCAGTCACCTGGCACATCAGTTCCCCGTTGCATTTAGTCCTGGCATTACTGTAATAACTGATGAAACGCTTATTTCAGGGATCAGCACTGAGGTCCTAGCTTCCTGCCTGTGCTTAATTAAGAAGATTACTTACCATTTGTCTACCTAAAATAATAAGAGGGGATCTCAGGCGCTCTATTTCAGTTGCCTTTGAAGCCTGCGAGCAAAATGCTTGGCCAAAGGCCAGTGACCTTTCAGTAATGATGGCCTCGGGTGCTGCTAGGAGTCCTCCCCTTAGAGCACCAAGCAGATGACGATGATCTTCCCCCTCCTGTCAATGTAGTGAAAGCCGTAGGTGCCACAATCTGACACTTTTATGACTCATTTCATCTCCAGGCTGACAGAGCTATACAGACTATTACCCACTCCCTTTATAGGTTTCCCATTGTAATCAGAGAGTCTATTTTTAGTTGCTTCTTTTCCAAAAAGGAAAAAATTAAGATCAAGTACATTTAATGTGCTTTCACAATAACTCTCCGTGAAGAGACTGGGGATTTTGCTTGGCTGCTGTGTCATCTTACTTTATTTTTCCGACCAGCCTGAAGACACCAAATCAAGTACTGTGAACACTTAGGGATAAGTCGCTTAATTTAGAGAGAAATCCAGAGTCCCTCCTCGCTGCTCCCCCACCCACGCATGCCCTGTGCCCAGGAGGGTAGGAGAGGGATGGGAAGGGGCTGCAAGGTCTCTGCGCCATCCCACAGCTGAAATCCACTCCAAACTATTTGTTTGGAGTTGTGACAGTGCATGCGTGAGAGCCGGCAGGAAGCAGGGGAACGCCCCAAAGGGTTTGCTGCTTTTGCTGTAGACACTGCTGGGTAGCTCGCAAGCAGAATATTGCGTATTGGGTTGTGAGCTTGAATGCAGCGTGGCCAATGTGGCAGGTCACTCAGCTGCAGGACTGCGAGGGAGCTCTGCTATTAGGGGAGGAGAATAAGAAGCCAGCCCAGAGTCACAGTGTACAGGTAACGTTGAGCTGTCACACTTGCAGCTCCATGTCCTTCTGCACCCTGCCACGTTTGGCATTTCTTACATGCTAGGCACAGGAGTAACTTGACTGCTATACTTGCGCACAGTGCTCAGAGCCTGCATCGAATAGAAGACCTGTGGAGTGCCCACACTGTTCTCCTTGCAGGATCATGAATTTCTGCAGGAAAAGTGGTAGCATTTAGGCTACCTCCCCCCCCCCCCCCCCCCCCGAGAAATGCATCACGTTTATGGTCCTGGCTTTACAGTCTGGAGAAATAAAGAGAAGTATAGCATGACAAATACATTGGAAGAGATGATGTTCTTCAGACTGGAAAATATACAGGACATATCTTGCAGTTTCTAGCAGGGGAGTTTGTTACTTCTTAAGTTTTGCAGCTCCTATCTGGTAGAGTTGTTGGCCTGTTGGCAACAGCGTATTTAACCAATACACATCTCCTCTGCAAGATACCTCCTGAAAAGAAAATACACCTTTTTTTTTTTCATATAGGCAATGATTCTCATTCTATCTGCCTAGTCTGCAACTGAGTTCTGGGTGAATTCTCTTATGCGCAACACATAAATCGCCTTAATAATTGAGCCACATATCATCAACACAAAGTGTGCCATAGATAGCTCCAGCAGTGACTGATACAGTAAAGTTATTCCTCTGCACAAAGCTAGTATGGGTGGGAAGAGATGGCCAGGAGAGGAGGTGAGCTTGGAAGCTGTGCTGACAAATCACTCATCCAGATTCTATTCTGTACCATGTGCAAGAAACCTCACCAGTTATTCTAGGGACAAGTCCCTCCCTTTTCTCATTTACCCATCGATCTTGTGCTGGATTTTGGTGTTTTGATGAAAATATAGACTTGATATTTAGTGGAAAAAAATCACATTTCTGAAACTATAGAATTCAGTTTTTTAAATCAATTTCTATAGCATTAGAAAATACAATGGCAAAATTATGCCTGTGTGGCTGTGCAGACATCAATAGGGTTGCAGGATTTGATGTCATAGGATTTTAATGCTGTCCCAGGTATCTCAAATTCTGCCTGAACATTCCTCTGCTATGCCTATCTTCAGTATTTACTGCAGAAGAACACTTAAGACATGGAAGTATTCTCACTTGCTGTTTCTGTGGTTTATAGCATTCTCATCTTTTATATAAATGAAGACAATGTTTTTAAAACATGCTACATAGTAGGCTGCAGATTATTTACAGAACTTCTGTATAATAGCTTTCTAGATACAATCCCTTCTTCCCCCAACCATAGACCTCTCTTATTTGTACTTAAATAATGGTTTTTGCTTCTTGGGCTCTCAGGTGGGCACCAGCACTATAAATGCTCAGATAGTCAGATACTTCCCTGCTGACTACCATCTGAAATGGCTCAGACTTGATTCCATAAAAAATGCTTGGAGCAAAGGATATGTAATAAGTTGCTTTCTACAGTGAGCATTTGATCTGGTAAAATGTGGAAGATGACATTTTTTGAGAAAATACCTTTACCTGTGAATGCTTTTTAGGCATTTTTAATATTACTTACTTTTTAATTACAAAGGTTTCATTGGTTTTCTGGAACACCCTGATCCTGAATATTGAAAGTACAATAACAGTTTAGTGCTAGATTACAGTTTTTACAGAGAATACCTGGTCTTATGTGGAACTCCTCTCTGATTGCCCTAGGAAAATGCTGTCCCTCTTTCAGCAGCTCTCCTTCCTGTGTCACCTGTGCTGGTGCCGAAGGCTATTAGAGCCCTCCTCATCCTACTCCCTGTAATTAGCAGTAAGCAGTAAGAGATCCTCCTTTGGATTGGCAGCCCTTTCCATGGTGCTACAGGAGCAGGGAGATCTTGCAGTGACCCCGCTTACTTAGTTCTCCTTACTTGATCAGAGGTCTAGAAACTTTCCTAGAAACTGGCAGGCCTTTCCATAGAAAGAGCAGTCAGCCCCGTAAGAGGGAACCTTGCAGCAAGCAACTGGTTATCATACAGATGGGATGCAGAAACAAGGCCTTGGGTGTGTACTGATGGATTTTTTTGATATGTGCTTGATATTTGAGAAGCTGTTCCAGTCTGAGCAGAGGAAGACCTGCCTGGTGGTCAGTCTTCTGACCAGCTGTGGAGAAAGCTGTTCCACCAAGTAGAAGGCACACTCTGCAACATTAGCTGATTTCCAAATGCAGCAGGCCCACGCTCATTCGTCTTGCTGTCAGGCATGCTCCACACAGCACAGAAAGCAGCGCAGCAAGCAGCATGTAAGCCCCAGGCGGCAAAGCCCGAGGAACGACTTAAATATAACTCTATAAAATAGCTCTAGTGGCCATGGCAAATAGGACTCTCACATTAGCCAGAGAGATGATAATAGTTTTCCCCCTCCCCTTCTTTAAGGTCTGTCTATGGGATAAAATATATATTCTTCATTTTAAAAACGTAAGAGAAAGAAAAACACACACTTCGAAGTAGCTTTTTTTTTTCCTGGCAATTAATAAACTCAGAATTCTCCTTCTCTGCAGCTCACCTATGCACATGCTTAAAGCTCTATTGTTGTTACTTGGATGAGAATCCTTCCGTCACCTATAATGAACTTAAAAGTGTTGACATATGAATGCTTCTCTCCTCACACACTTCCCTGCTCCCTGTGATCAGAAGTGTGATTCTTCTAACATTGCTACTTATTTGAGGAAAGAAGGAAAATATCAGGGTAAAACATGTTGACCTTTTCCAGTCTTCACGGTTTTGACACCCTTTTAAGAGGCAAAAAAACAAAAAAACTTTACATTCTGAAGGTGACTATCTGAGACTCTCTGCAACACAATTAGTGGAGCATTGGACTTCTGAAATTACAGGGTACCATTGCTAAGTTCAGTAGTAGAGAAACTTTGCTTGCCTGTGGCATACCTTTGCCTCTGTTCAGTTTTGAATTTGATATAGTAGATATCATGTTGCCTTCCTGCCATGAAAAAATCCCCCAAAGACCTTTCGATGCTTTTGGAAGAACAACTGACCTGACACTACTGTAAAATGAACAAACATCTCATTGATTCAAATTAACTGTATAGTGCTGTTACTATAACTCAAGATATAACTCATCTTTTCGTTGTTAGTGGTCTCCACCCCTAATCATAATGTATTCAAGAACTGAAAAATCTTCCAAGTCTTATCCTAAGAAAACTTAATGTTAGATTCTTGACTAGCAGGGAAAGGCTTATTAGAATTTTAAAGTTGTGCTTGAAAGTAAGTAAAATTTAAGAGGCAAAAATGTTTGAGATAAGTTTTATCTTGGAAAGATTAGAACAAACAAATGATAAATAATTTTTGCAGATGAGATTATGGTTGATCAAGAACCTAACTGGTCCTAATGTGGTCCTAGCTCCTCTGAGGGACTGAAAGAATGATGTGATCATACAAAAATATGGCTGAATGCAGAGCATTTTTTAAAAGGCTTGGATCATGTTAAAGCATTATAAAAAATAATTGAGGTTTTCCATGCGGACTGACTGAGTAATGTTAAAATGTGCTGCTTTAACTTGGTTCCCAGCCAAGGGGCACTGAATTGTGATGAAGAATGGATCTGGGCTTGGAAGGTGTGCAGAAGCCACCATGGGAAAATCCTTACAGAGCAGCAGGTAGGGAAAGGGTGAAAAGGGCAACATCAGAATTTCAAGTGGGATGGCAGCTCACTGATGAGAAGAGCCTTCAGGGTGTAGGAAATGGTTTGATATTAACAACATAATGTTGAAATACAACACTCTGCGAAGTCTGGTCTGCTGTCTGTTTTAGAGTATAAGCTGTGTGATCTCTCTGGTTGTCTGCAGGCAGCTAATAGCTATTATAGACTTTAAAATTGAAAAGAGTTTTTATTCTCTATTTAAATCACTTCTGCTGAATTAAAGGACCCGGGAAGCCCAATTTTGATCTGGGTGATTATTTATTACCTTTATGTTCGTGTTTGAGTAGTAACCCCAGAGACTCCATGTATATCTGTTCTTCCTGATCTGGGAGCTATATAGACAAGTACCACATTGCTTGTAACTTCAGGTTTTTTTATTGCCTCGGGAAGGTGAATTGGTGTAAGTGGGAGTAGAGGAGTTGTTACAGATTGCAGCAGGTGAAAACAGTCAATGAAGAGATTAATTTGGGAGATCACAGCCTGGATGCAAAAACGATGTAGGGTAAGTAGTGCCCGTGGTGCTAAGGACCATGTCTGTGGAAGAACCAAATCACCAAGCCAGGGCAATTTACTTCAAATCATGTGTATCATATGTTTATATTTTTTGTCAAATTAGCCAGAGGACACAATAAGTGTTTGTGCTGCCTTTATGCTGATTTTATGCGGGCTGTGAGGAAACATATCATGCCCATTGGCATAGAGCACATTGATTCAAAATATCTTGAATAAATAACGGAGTGAATTTATATTTTGTTATTATAAGAACTCAGTATTTTTTGTTCTGTATCAACAGCCTGAAAGTTGGATTTACAATGCAGAACTCTGGTCTGAGAACACTTTTGGCATAGAGAGCTGAGGGACAGGGTGACATATGCTGGCAGAGTTGAAGGCTTAAGCTCCGTGATAACTAGTTCTGTAGCAAAAGCAAATTATCCAAGTGTGCAGTGCAAGGTGGAAGGGTAGCCGTGAAGAGAGGCATACTGATAGTGCTATCTACAAATATTAAATAATGGAGGAAATTGTAATACCAGTGGAAGTAGCCTTTGGATGGTTGACCCTAGGTACCTGAACCGTCTATACATCAACAGTAAAGTTGAAACCAATTGAAGTCAGTGTACGATGTGGAGGAAAGAGCTGGTGAGCAATCACAGGTGGTAAGTTTGCTTTGTGCAGGGTCAGTGCTTGGCCAATGTTTCAGACTGATTTTGATGGAGTACTGAAAATGAAGCTTTGATGTTGCATTTGAAGGCGCTGAATAAATCTAGATCTTAACCCTTCTCCCCAAACAAATCCATATATAAATATGGGAGCATTTATATCTGAAACCGGTACTGCAATGCTATGAATTGATATGGGCTTTGAAAGTGGCATATGCCAATTAGACAACTTTCCTGAAGTCAGCTTTCCCTGCACAGTTGTACATCCTGCTTTTAGGTGCTGGGAGGAATACTTCCGCACAAAGGTAACCATTTGAGGAACACAGAACTAACATTCATTATTACTTCTTCTGCTTGCACTCTTTTATTTTTTTCCAACTTCTTCTCCTTTGCAAATAAGAGCATTCATTTTGAGGGTAAAACATGCCTAGTTTCAGATACCTGAGAATGTAACGACTGTGCTTTCCATCACTGCTGTAGCTTGACACTTCTGAATCTGGATTCCAAAGAGAAAATTCTAGGATGAGTGAAGTCTGATGTCTGGCTTTCCTATATGTGATTTTTCTAACAAGAATTCATTATATAGCCTTTGTAACAATAGCAGTGAATGAAATCCATTCTAATTTAGAGAAAAGAGAAAAATAAGGGTCACATCAACAAACTATTCTAAAAGAAAATGGGTGAAATAGAATGATGCCTTTTTCTTTCACTTAAATGAATAGCCCATCTGTGTGTGATGAAAGCAGGCTCTTATCTTATGCAAGAAGAAACACATATGGGTGAAGGTAAATTGTAAGATATAAAAAGGTTAAATATATTTTAACATTTATCTTGTTGCCCAAGGACTTCAAAAGTCAACAGATTTCTCTCTGCTCTGCAGAGGCATTTAGATTTTCCTAGTCCTCTATGTCCTTTGAATTCTGCAGTGATCTAGATATATATGTTTTAGTTTGGATGGCAGCCATAGTAAAACATGCCAGATAATTATATAATTTATGTGATGCTTTCAACCCTTCCGCTTTCTTTATTATCAGAAAATAACCTTCCCTTTAAATGTATGGAGTGGGAAATAGTTGTTGTATAGGAAATCACTGCTTCTTGTCCTTGAATGACAAAGGACCTTGTACATGTTGAAAAGCATGGCTCCGGCCTTTAAGCTGAAAGGGAGTAGACTTTTACTAAACTGGTTTCCTGGATTCTTTAGCTGCTTTTATTCCTACCAAGCTTGTCTTAAATCTTTTCATCAATGCATCACCAGTGTAAAGCAGGCTGAATATTGTGCCATCAGCACAGGCTCTACTGACTTCTAAACAGTTGGCAATACAAGCCTTTTCAAGTCCAGATCAAAGATACCATCTGCTAATCAAATTGATCAAATGTGATAGTTTTGCTAACAATGGTCTCTGGGTTGTAACTGGACTAGAATTCAGTAGAGACAACATGGACTGGGCTTCAAACATTTTCAGTCAAAATGGTATATATATTAGAGAAAAGGAAAAGGGAAAGGAAAGAACCAAGAGGGAATAAGGAAAGGAGAGGGAAAGAGCATTTCTGAGGGAGGACACACAACTGGAAGTGATATTTGTGTATTGATTCCTCTGAATGAGCAAACTGATTCCATGTCTTCTTTAAGGACATAAATCTAGAACATAGTCAATAACCTGCTTGGAAGTTTGGGTAGGAGTTTTTGTTTTCATCCCACTTTGCCAGCTTTTCCTTGGTTCCGTGCATGATTTATTTTGCTTTCTTTTGCAATTTATTTGCCTGCACCAATGTATATATTTCCCCCTAAAATTATAATAAATGAACTAGCTCTCTCTTTCATGCTCTCTTTTAAAACACACATTATTTCAGTAGCGTGGTTATCATAAGCTTTAGTGATATATGACTAGACTCTGGTGAGCTGGAGTGATTTATTACTTTTTCCTTAAAGTGGGTCTTTTTGTTAGCTTGCATAACAAGGCTTTCTTAACGGGAATAGGAATTAGGAATAAATAAAGCCAATGTTTTGACAGTGTTCTGATATTGTAAACACTCCCTCACTTGCCATGGCATATTAAAGGAGCTGCCTTGAACATTTAGAGCTTTCAGTTAGTTACCAAAATCTCTAATGGAAGTGCGGGTAGAACAGATCTGTTTCACAGGGATCTGCTGTTTCCACAGAGCCTTCTACTTATTTTGGTATCCATTAATATAAAGTTGTTTAAAACAAAACTTCATAGACCTTAATCTGTTGAAACCCTGCTGTACACGTAGCGAAGAGAAAGGGGGATAACAGTAGTACAAAGCACACTTAGGCAAAACACTCTGAAATAAGTTTATTTTAAAGAGAACTTTTTTCTTCTTTAATAGCCTATTTACTCTGAACATGTAAGCAAGGAAGCAGACAAAGCCAAAGTAAAGTTACGAAACAGAAAGCAAATAAGGTGAATTATTTCCAAGAACAGATTTTGTTACTAACTTTCCCTTTCCTCTACCAAATTCTCTGGATTTAATGCCATTTCTGAACTTGTGATTCATCTGATTTATACCTGACTTTACACTGGAATGGACAGAGAGCACATCACATACCAAAGTTAACTTCAGCTGTACCCTATGTCTGAAAGGCTCTTCCTGCAGGAACTCTGCAGAAGCTTGGAGGAAGCTTGGATGCCATATTCGTAGCTCCTAGCAGAGGCTCAGGCCCTTGTATTGCTGGACTCTGTAAGGCAGAAACCGTGTCCTCATTCTTTCCCATCCGAGTAGCAGAGGCTGCTTCTGTAGTGGAAACAATCTGCGGTTGCCACTATGAATATTAGCGCATACCAAAGACCTTGTAACAAGTTTGTGTTTCTGGACACCCTTATCAGCACCGTCACAACCACAGACAAATGTCTATTCAGATTCCTGTTTGTGCATTTACCTATTTTTTCCCTTTTAAATACAACCTCACTTTTAAAACCAGTCCTTCACATCAGGAGCTCCCAAACATGCTTGAAATCATAATGCAAAGACCTTAAGAATGTGAATCTTTTGAACATTAGCACATACCTATGTAATGAGCTTTATTGTGTTCTCATCCAGACTAGCGTTTTCATTTCATGGCTCATACCTTAATGTGTAGGCACAAAACTGAGGGGATTGTATTTTGGTATTGTATTTAGCATTCTGCAATAATCGCAGCAGCACGTTAGCCGGTATCAACTTGTTTCTCCTTGCTACCGTTTGTCCTGGTATCCTTCAGAATTATGATAGCAAGCAATTCCCACGTTTTACAGAACGAGCAAGACCTAAAACCCTTTCGTTTTTAGAAAATGCTGCCTGAATCTTACTGAACCCCAAAATAAAGCAAAGGATAATTCAAATTCAAATTAGCCGAATTAATGAAATTATTTTTGATCGGATTGCTTTTCATTAGGTGTTCCCTCAAGCTCCTAATTGTTGTGCAACTCAGACAGTTCGGCTCAGTGCTGATTCTGCGGCCTTTCCGCTTTATATAACGGGCAACTAGGCAGTTCTGTCAAGAATGACACTGCAAGGAGCCTGACGACACGATGCAAAGGACCAGGAGTCGGTGACACTGTCTTCTGGTGCAGAGGAGAGGAGCTAAGGAGGATGGGCAGACAAGGACCCACTGCCTCTCAGTCTTTCAGCGACCTCTCTGCAGATAGCAATAAATGAATTAAAGTTTAACTTCCATTATAATTTAAGCAGTATGGTTTCCTTTATAGATTAGTGATTATAAAACATTTAATGAATTGTTTGTTCCTTGATTAGACCTCACCTTAAATCACCAAGTACATAAATAAAGCATTCTAAGAAACTCATTTTACAATTCTGCCACGTGTGTAGAAGTGGCATCACTGTGCAAAGCATATGACCCCTCTGCAATGACCATATGCCCTTCAAAAATTTATTTGAAGTCTCAAAACCTTTGCCAGAGCTCTTCAGGAGAGCAATGCAAAGTTATTAAAATGGGTGCAAAACTAATTAAGAGTTTGCAAATGCAGTGAGAATAAAAGGTCAGTTTTGTCTTTGCGAAAGGTTAATAACAGGACACCACGTGGTTCTGTACTCAGGCTGATATTTATTGTGGCTATAGATCATGCTAGTAACTTCAGTAGGTCTGAAGATTATTACAGCACAGGGGCTGATGTGGCCAAGTGCCAAGTTTTGAGGAGCTGCCACTTGTGCACAAGCCAGCATCCCATATGCGTAGAGCAGAGAGCAGGGGGGGTCCTGCAGGTCTGGGCAAACACCACAGCATCAGAAGATAAAAGCGGCTGGTTAGGAAGATTTGCGACAGTCAAAGTTGGAAAAGAGAAGGCTAAAACAGGCCCACTGAGGTGAACAAGCGGGCCACATTTTGGGGATGCAATACTAAAATAAATGGAAATATTCAGTGTGGGCATAAAAGAAGTAATGGTGCAAACATAAAATGCAGTAGCAGGTACAAAACAAGATATATGGTTGTTGAGCCGTGGTAGTCTTAAAGGCGACTGTCAGCATAGTTTTGAATGTAAGGCTGCTTTTTGCAGTACTATTTTGCACATGGCTTTTCCCTAAGAAATGTCTTAGCTTTATGTGAGTGATGTTTAGCAAAAAGGAATCTTCAGTGCTTACCTTTATGTTTTTCTATGAGCAAACTATGCTTATATTTAAACAGTCATTTGTACAAGGAATTATTAACCAAATTTTGGGGTAAAATTTTTGAAGTCCTCACTCCGTTTTAATTTACTTCTTGTTCAGGTAACTCTTCCTGAATAACCACATGTATTGAAAATAAAAGATATCAGGAAGGCAGTCCTGTCCAAAGCTTGGTTTCTGCTATTGCAAAAATATTGCATGGATTCTGGAAAAGCCCCGACAGGTCCTTAGTCTATTACGTATTAGTTTAGTTAAGCTACAATTCTTCCTGCTCATCTTATTCCTGATTTTTCTTGACTCTTTGGCGCTACTCAAGCAAAGAAAAAGTTGCCAGTAAGTTCCCTGCAAAAAGTTTACGACACTTTTGCTTGCATCGCACTGGGCAAATTGAAAAACATCTGTTTTCTGTCTTCCTTTGCAAAGAAAAACAGTACTTAAAAAGGTACTTAAACAGTATTTAAAATTTCCACGGAAAGCTCCATTCATTAGAAAGCCTAATAAATAGTTACTATATAGGATTAAATACACATCATTCAAACAAGGGGAGCGGGCAATTAAATCGATCTTTTTATTTCTCTGTCACCTTGTTTTGGATTCTTTTGTCAGATCCTCAGTGATGAATTTAATTTCATGTTGGCATAAAATCTGTAGAAAATCTACCACTGTTTCTACCTGTCCTTTGCTTATGCTTCATGGAAATACAAAATATTTTTAGTCTCGGTTAATTTTAAATGAAATCTATTTAATCTGCTTGGTACCTGGCAAGCTGGCCGTTGAAGGGGAAAGCGTGCAAGAAAGTTTTTAACAAATGAAAGAGGAAGCTGTTAGGCTGCAATGGACTTTTATAAGGCATCGAATGACTGGTGTCAAATGACTGCTTCTGTTCTAAAAAAGAAAAAAAAGTGAGATTTTTCTCTGGGAGGTCTAGTGTCAAAACAACTGATTTTTTGAAGGATCACAGAAAAATAACTGTTCCTTTCTGCTCCCATTGAACTGGTGCCTTTTTTCTCTGGTGCTTGTGAGTTTGAATGCCTCGGATATCAGCTCTTATCATTTTTCCTGTCTCCGGTATGCCGCAGAAAAGGAAAATCTCCACGAAATCCATCCACTTTGATATCTGCCCTTGGCATCAGTAACCATGTCAGTGGCACCGCTAGGGAGAATAGTCAGTAATTTCTCACAAAACCTTAATGGTCACATCGGGTTCAGAAAGGTGAGCTTTTGGCCAGCTCAGAAACTTTCTCCCTAGAATATGTTTCAACGGCTGTAAAAGAGCAGCAGTCACCGCGTACAAGAGCTTCAGGGATTTTATGCAGACATTACACAGCTTTGTAATTTGCCTCTGGTGATTTTAACTGCACCAGTCCAGCAACGTCCCTTGCCATGTCCTTTGTCTTTCCGCCTTTTTGAACGTTGCAGTTTACACCCCGAGGGGATTTTTACTTGGTGGGGAGTAGAAGGAGCATGTTTACGTAGCGCGTTTGCTGCATGCGTGCAGTTAGCCCTGTCAAAGCCAGCAGTCCCCCCTGGATCTCCTCTCTCTGCAGCCTGCCGAGCTGTCTTGTGGGGTCCCAAGTGTCCTGGTGACAGCAGCCTTTGAGGACTCGGGCACACCTGACCCTTCTGGTGTCCCTTTGTGGTGCTAATTGTGTAGCCTGTGCACCTTAATCTGTTCCTACAGTTGGCAAAGTCCCTGAAAATGGCTTGTATTTGTATGTGACGGTGTGTGGCTGGTTCAGCATTGGAGTCCGTTGCCTGAGCTCTGCTGGTCTTTCAGTAGTACCAAACATGCACAAGCCACCGATCTGGCCCTCCAAGGTAGTGTTTGCAAATGGACATATACATTAAATATACAACTGTAAAACATGTAAATATGTTTCAAATCTATAGATAGTAGCCAGGGCTTGAATCCTTAGTAGAAACCCATCTTGATTATTGTTTGATCACATGAAAGACATGTAAATAGAGACTACCATTTCTCCTTGCCTCGATGTTCAAGTGCTTGCGTATTGCATTTTCCTGCTTCTGTACGCCCGTCTCCATACCTCTGGGTTTCTCTCAGCACTTGAACGTGTTATGATGTTGCCAGATCTTCCCATGCAAGGCGCTTGCTCTGTTCCTCTTCCATTTCCATCTCTAGTTGTTCTTCCTCTGTTGTCTTTGGCCTTCTCAGGTCTTTCCTGGACACTCCCCACCCACCGCAGCTTACTGACAAGCTTATCATGGTACAAAATGCAGTGATTTCAGCACTGCTGGGTCATCTGAAGGTGTCCCCCAAGCAGAATTACCATAGCCATTAAACAATAGTCACTGCTGTTCATTAAGGTTCTCTGATGGATGTCCTATTTAAGGGTATTTCCCAGCTGAGCACTTCCTGACGACTTAAGATATATTACATAATCATAGCTAAATAATTCTAAATAAGTACTTTTTTTGGAAGGTTAATGGTAAGTAGGAAATGGTACTAGATAGAGCAAGATAAACATGTACAATGTCATTTTTAAATAAAAAAGAAACTTTTTTTTTCTGTTTGATTTATCATCCAGGACTTTTGTCTAGATCTTTTTATGGCTGCAATTTAAAACACTTACAACTTCAATGAACTAATAAAAAAAAAACTTTGTTTTAGTACATTAATGATTTCTAGGCAAATTAAATATTAAAAGCAGAGTCTGAGAAGAGTAGCATGAGAAACTAAGATTCAAGAGAAGATATCTTGTGATTAGTGTGCGTGTGTGTGCATGTGCCTACTAGCACAAATGAATCGGGCTCATTTAAGAAGGGGTACAATAACAGAGACTAAGGGCTATAGAATAATTTCTTAGTGATGATAAAATCAGAGGGATGTGTCCTCCTTTATCCTTCATGAGAGGAAATAATTAAAAATGGCAAGAACTGACCTCAAGCTTTTGGTCCAGCCCTGAGGAATCACTCTCAAAATTTGAGCACAAGGAAATGTAATTATGAAGTGCCTCAGCAAATGCTACAGAGCCTCTTGCAGCGTTCTGAACACTCCCCAGGCGGAGGGAAAATTCACATCAGAAGCAAATGAGATGAGAGATGGAGAGAGCGTAAGTGTGTGTCTCACAAAATGGGTCCCTCTAGGCTTCTGTACATATCTAGGGCAGTAGATAAAAACCATGGTAATTTCGATCTCTCCTCTTCCTGGGAATCATTTGTTTATTTACTAAGTTTAGATTTTGGATGCCGATTCAAGTGAAATTGCAGTAGCAGAACTGATTTCAAATTCTTCTTCTTAGAAGAAACCTTGACGGTCCTTCTCACAAAACTCCTTACCTGAAAGAGAGGTACAGCAGTCCTCAAATGAGATATGTTACTAGCACAATCACTGTCATATTGCAGAAGAGTAACATAATAAAAATTCTTTGGTAGACTGGGGCTGATCTGAGAATCAAGTGAAAATAAGTTTTATCAAAGTTATTTTTCTATCTCTTTCTTTTTATATTGAAAAGCCAAATTCTCCACATTAGGCAAACATTTTAACAGTTTCTCTTAGACATTTTTTTCTGGACATCCTTTGGTTCTTAAGACAACGATGTCAAAGGAATATAGGCCTGGCTTAACAGTTAAGAAACCTGCAATGCTTTGTGTTCTTTTACTTATATGCTTGAGTAAGTCACTTAGTCCAAAACTCTAAGAAATATCTGCCAAAAATTGGGGACAGAGCTCCCATTTTGAAAAAGCCCCCCTAAATAACGCAGAAAGAGAATGTTCGCTCTTAGACAGGCACGGCTGAAAATGACATCCTCAAATTACATTTTGGTGCTTAACTTTGGACTTCAAAAAAAAAACAAACACTTTGGTCAGTCTTTCTCAGGGCAAGGTGTGCTTACCTGCATTAAGCACTTTGCTGTCTAGAGAGGGAACATAAGTACTGCGTAGCACTGTGCTGTTCACGAGAGAGATTTCCTCTCGTTTGATTGCAGTAGTTTTACACGCCCATTTCTTGGCTGCTGCAAGATTATAGCAACATATGCTCCAGGATGTGGCTGAGGGACTGGAGGGGTCACTCTTTTGGACAGTTCATTGAGCTCAGAAAATTCATAAAGCAGCCTCTGTGGTGATGTTTTCTTTAGCAGTTTGAAATGATAGACATAGTAAACTACAGAACCAAAACATGAACTCCAGCAGGATTAAAAGAAGCTGAGCTGAAAAGAAAGGGATTCTTGACATCCTTAGCATTTGTTTCAACAGCAGGAGCCATATAGGATCTATATGGTATGAATTATTGATAGAGTTATTTTTCTTTAGCGTTTCTGTATGTCGCGTCCATGCTGTTCCTGATCTTTTTGTCATTCAGCACTTTGCTTAGCAGTAATAGGAGCGTAGGACGTGATGCAGAGTATCCACTGGAATTCATGCCAAATACCAGTCAGGGAAGACTTAATTCAGGAAACCACTGTGTGGGAAGTGGCATAATTTCAGGCAGACGTAGCCCCTCCAAACCAGGATAGTAACCTTAGAAATGCAAGCTTTCTACACCTACCTTCAAGCCGAAGTGAAAGGCCTCTCCGATGTGATGGCCCCTGTTTTTAAAAGTTGTATCCACTGGCTAGACAGACACGAAGGAAGTGAGGGAGCACCGTGCGGTATTGCATCGTGATAAATCTGTCCCATACAATGAGATCTCCTGGATCATCTTTTTTTTTTTTTTTTTTTTGAGTGCATGATGGTGCTACAGCTTCCTACTGTCCACCGTTAACCTTTCAGGGCAGCTAGGGAGGTGGGGGGAGCACAAAACTTATTCTGGTTTTGCATTTTCTTGTTCTGCCCCTGTTCCCGTGCTAGAGACCATGCTTGAGTGGGTAATGAAGAAAAGTTCACAGAGTCCCTGGGTTGCCTCTAGTCTTTCCTCACTCAGCTTTGCTTTCTAACTCACCAACAGGTCTGTTTTGGCCTTTGTAGCATATTCAAGGTCTGTAATGGAAAATTCTCTTATTTCCTGAGTCTCCTTCTATGGATCTACTGCCTTACAATCTCTCTTTAGCCTGCACCTCACTGCCTGTAATTTTACCAGGAAAATAATTGATCTCATCTGTCAGAAATGGAAAGTTCCTCTTCAGACTCTTTGTCAGCTGACATTTTCTCTGTTTCTCCATTTGCAAACTCTTTCTTCTGGTGTTCAAGGAGGGGAAAAGATTGTTTCAGGGTTAGTTCTCCTAGTTCCTAGCTGTCTGAGCCAACACATTAAAATACAGGTCCTTTGAGGCTGTCATCAGCAAAAGCGTTTAGTTATGTAAATAGGAGTACTGGGTCATAAAGGCTGAGGATCTTCACTGCCATGTGAACGGGAGCAGGAATGCCTTTTATAAGTGAGCACGGGCAAATCCTTGTCCGTCAAGGAAGACCTCTGCCACCCAGTGCCGCTTTCTCCTTCAAAAGGAGAACGCAGAATGGAGACCCCATCGTAACCTGGCCATTTCCTTTTCTTTCTGGGAAAAGTCAGAGATTTAGTTGTATGAAACTCATATTTGATTTATTCTGGAGCCTTCCAGTTTGCTGGACATCCCATTGTGAGACAAGAGCTTGCATCTCAGCCTCCCTTGCATTTCTTTCACCCCCTTCTCGGTGTTAGGAAATAGGGTGTAATAAACATTTGACGTTCCTCTCTTTTTAAAGTGGTTTTATACGTATCACGGTAATAAACTGGAGCAACTGAGAGTAAACAGTAAAAGATATATAAAACAAAATATAAACATACTGTAATTAATGGAATAGAAAACAGAGCCCTAAACATACACTAAATAACAAAGTAAAATGAGAACTGATTTGTGGTCCAGTGAATTTGAAATTGGTAGTACTGTTCAGTGTTCTAAGCCAGATGAGAATTCAGCCCATAAAATGCAACATAAATGTTAAACAGTACTTATTAGATGGAATTTTACAGTACCGAATAAGGTATTGTCTGTATTTTAGGGAGATTACAGTTCAGAACCAGGAATATTCCAATAGGGATGCAGGAAAAAAAGTACCAGTTCAGCTGTTTTTATGTAAAGATATGTTTTCTAAGAATTATTTTTTAAACATTGCTTCAAGATCCACAATGCTGTTAACAATCCATACGTTTAACTAGTCATGTTGTAGTGACTTTTCACGGGAAAGATGAGAATATATGTAGGCTTTCAAACTACTGGCTTAATATACTAGTTAGATTTTCTTAAAGAAAAGGCCAAAATGTCATTTCTTTTCTATATGGAAAGCAATATATATATACTTAGGGTTGCCGTTACCTTGAGAAAAATCATAAAGAAAGTAAGTCTGAAGTCACAATCAGAAAGAAGATGCAGGGAAAGGAGGCAGTAGGATCACATTAGAAAATGGCGATGGTAGGAGTACTGTTGGTGGTTCTCTGTTTACTCTATTGCATGCCATCTTGCTCAGATAATCCTAACTCCACTATTTACCGTGCTTGTAATCATAATATTTGTGCTGCGTCATAGCTCTGCTGGAAATCCTCCTTCTCCGTTGAAGGGCTGGAAGGGCTGAGATGGTGTGTGAGGAGCTGTCAAGCTGTCCGAGGAGGTTTAGCCATTCTTTTCAGCCTCCTTTCCTGTGTAGAAACTGGAAAGAGTCTGCTCTAAGAAACCGGAGGCAAAGATGAGCACAGGAACATCTTAGGCAGAGATTTGTTAGTTGTTATTCAGGGACTTACAGCAGAGTGCATTAGCAAGCACTTAGTTGCAAGCATGTGCCCAGGGCCTGCTACCCTTCAAATTTAAGCATGTATTTAGGGACTGTAGCCTGTATTAATGACATAGTAAGAAGGCAGCTTTAGACAACATCCAGAATGTGCTTATTGTGGCAGGAAAGCCTGACTGCCCCAGCGTCTGCATTGTCCTGGATGAAAAAACCAATTCTTGCGAGTGCCATCTGGTTTTATCAGGGCAGATTTTCTCCCTATAAGAAGGCCCCCTGATCTGTGGGATTGACCGCAGGCAGGACTTGCTCAAGCGCTTCTTTTGCTTCTGTAGGAAGCCTGCAGGTGGACTGCATGCCATCCCACCCCAGAGGGAAGGCATAAAGGGATTCATCCTCCGTTGCGATATAGAGATCTTCAGATTTATAGGAAATCTGAGGTCTGAGCCATGGCTCAGAGATGGCTGAGATGACAAACAGCTGCAGTCTATTGTGAAAACACCTCAAGTAGGAAAGTGCCTTTGTGCTCGGGCAGTCCTTGGGCTTGATCCAATTTTAGCATGATGAGGAGAAGCTTTTCAATGACTGCACTTTGAGAAAGATCACGCCTCTGGTGCTTCTAGACCTTTCGATTTTTACTCTTTCCTTTGAGCTCTTTATTCCACCTTTGCTTTATTCTAAGCTGCATCTAAAAGCAATGTTCAGCATATTTCAGTGAAGAAATCTTAGAGCCACAAAGCAAAGCCAGCTCTAATGTTCATGTGTCCCTATACATGAAAAGTTCCAATTATAATCACCAGGTGCATGCATGAGGAATTTCAGGAGCTGAGAATCACGCTGGCAGAGTGGGGAATTTTTGCTTTCAAGTCATCTGTGTTGTTTCTCTAATCAATTGTTTAGCTTTAAATCAATTGACTTTTAAATTAGTTGATATTGACTGTAATCCTTTTGTTCTTTACGCAGTTGCAGCTGTAGCTAGCTCACATCTGAGTGTGCTTTCAGTGGGCCCAGTCCTTTGTTTCTCCGGGAAGCCAAGCCCTTAAGTTTTTTTTCGTCTTGTCTCAGTGAGTATTTTGCCTGGTTTAGGAAAGTAGGGTCATTAATTTCATGGTTAGCAGCTCATTTGTTTCATTTCAAAAATAATAAATATCTGTCATTGGTACTGCTGCAGCCACTAGTTATGGCTTTGAGAAGATTTCATTTTTAAATGAGTTGCAAAAATGAGACTGATCAGTTTTAAGTATTAATCTGTGATTAATACATCAGAAGTCTCAACAGAGAGAAAATGCGCCATTCCTCTGTATTGTGGCTTAAGAGAGTAAAGCAGAGCTCAACATTGCATATTGTTTGATGATTTCAAAATATTGTAATTAATTCTGTTGTGACTCAGCAAATGCCTGAGGGGGCATGAGGCTGTACCAAGGCGGTGCACTGTGCACAAGTTTTTTAAACTCTAAAAATGTCTTGATATTAATATCCTTCTGAAAAATATCTGCGGCTTTTGCACAGAGTAATGAGGCTTTTAGACAGTTGTAGAGTTGTTCTTTGAGCTTATTGTCCAGCATCTGTAGCTTTCAAAGCCGCTAAAGCCAAAAGTTGATAATAGCGATACTGAGCGCGTACACTATGCTTTTTGTCAGCTGCGTCTCTTCAGTTCATAGATAAAGAACCTGAACAACTGCGAGGCTAAATGACTTATCTGCCAAGTGTCACATGAGAAGTCACAGGGAGAGCCAGGGAGAACTGAGACTCAACTCACCTGTCTAACCACAAGGCTCTACTAACTCCTTACCTTTGTGGTGATGCATCACTAGTTTTAGTTGGTATCAGTATGTTAAAGAATCTTTCAAAATGCAAATAAGTGTGCAAAAAACAGTGTTGGGGAAATAATTCCATGGCTTTGTTGTACTTTTTTCCCTACACTTTCCCTTTTTATTATTGAGTTCAAAGATTATTTCCATGAAACGAATGTTGGTTTCTCTGGATTTTATTCCCTGCACCTAATTCCTCCTGTGCAAGATACCTTCTCTGCTTTTTGAGTTCAAACTTTTCCATGAGACTTAACTAAGGAACTGACAACTTCCTTGCCTGACAGGATAGAATAACAACTGATGTTGCCCAGTAGAGTACCTAGTCCCAGATAACATCCTGGGGACATCTCCTTTACATCAAGTTTAAATGAGAGTCAAATTCCTCTTGCTTTCTAGTTTTACCATAGAAAGTTTTGGAGGCCATGGATACATCTTTTTTTCTATCTCCTTTTCTTCCCCCCTCCTTTTCTTTTCTGCCTACTTTCCTTTTCATCTCCTTACTTGTCATTCTTCCCTCTTGGAGCCTCGATCTCAGTATTTATCTCTGTGTGGGAAAGCTGTCTGTGAAGGTATTTTACTACAGCTCTTGTATTTAGATAGCAGGTACTATTGCTCCAAGTGCTTCTGAACAATGTCTCATTCACTTCTTAGGTCATTTGCTATCAGCCCTGCCACTTTCTGCAGGCAGAGCCTTCAAGGAAGCAAGCAACTGAGCGTCTTCTCTTGCGGGGGCAATAGTGACCAGACTTAAAAAAAAAAGATAGGCATTTCATGGGATTTTCAAAGAGCTTGTATGAATTAAAGAGCACTCTACTGACTCTGGCGCTTCCATAAAACCCACTTGCACCTGTTTGTACGAGTTCTTTCTTAATGCACGAGTCTTATGCGTGGATTACATGATGGGTACATAAAGGCATTTCACTGATGCCTGTGCACTGATCTTCAAAGTAACACAACAAGCAAATGCCACCAGGTAGCCCATGCCATCTAGCAGTGCACCCTGCAGGGTTGCACATTTGCTTGGCTTTGTCAGAATCGCTGTGCTCCCTCACAACAAAAGGAGCTGGATAACAAGTCACAGATCAGAGCATCTGGGGGTGTTTAACATGTCGGTTCCCAGTATAACAAACCTTGGTGCATCTTTAGAGTGAAATACTGTGTAAACCTGGCAATGGGTACAACAGAGAATGAGAGGAAGGAAGAACTCAGACTAGTGAATAAATAGGAATAAAGAGAGGAGAAGAAAGGAGAAAAGTGATAAGGAGAGGAGGCTTTAGAAGATGTTGGCCCAGACAGTAAATGGAAATACTTTTCTGGTAACACTTAGAGGAAGAAAACTTTTGACAAGGAAAGAGGGCAAATGTGGGAGAGAGGGACGATAACACATACAGATATGGCAAGAAGTAAACTTCTGGTTGTCCCCAGTCTTTCATGGCAAGTCAATGGGAACAGGTGAGGAACGAGGTAGGGATCTGCTCAAAGATCTATTTGTGTGACAGTCCTTAGAGCACAGTATTGTGTGGCAGCTTCTAGAGAAGTATTTCACATTCTCCAGGTTTCCATCTTAAAGGTTTTGAGTTGCCTTCTCATCTGTTTGTAATGGCTTTATATACTTATTCTGCTATATTCGCCTGTTATAAAATCACTGTTTAGATGCATTTCAGCATTCATCAGATGCTTACAGATGGCTAGAAGATGTTTTTTATGAGAAGCTTAAAAACTACCTTAAGGTCTTTTGATATGTATGCATTTAAAAACCCTCACATGTCTCTCTGGCAATGGGTCAACCCTGAGGTCCCCAGATTTATTTGGGAAATTGGCTATGGAATTTTCTTCCAAATGTCAGCAGCTATTTAGCCAGCTGTTATCTGTGCAAACAGATATAGCAAACAGCTGTTAGCTGTGCTGCAACCTGTTCCTTTGTTACTGAGTCTTGGTTCTGTCCTGACTTCTTTGATCAAAGACTCTTTACTTCTAACTTTACCTATCCCTGTTGAGCATAAACCCAACTACATTGGAGTGAAGTTGATAAATCCACGAGAAAGAAAAAACATTAGCGTGATGTGTTATGAATGAACGTGACTTGAACTGAGAAATGAGTGTAACTTTGTAGTGAAAGGAAGGTTTTTATTGCCCGGGACTTGAACTTGTCACAGAATCATAGCATCAGGCAATAGTAGAGGTTGAAGGGACCTCTGGAGATTGCCTACTCCAACCCCCCACTCAGAGCAGGGTCAACTAGAGCAGATTGCTCAGGACATTGCCCAGTTGGGTTTTGAATAACTCCAAGGATGTGAACTGTACAACCTCCCTGGGGACCCTGTTCTAGTGTTCAATCATTTTTACAGTAATTTTTTTTTTTATATTTAAATGGAATTTGCTTTATTTCAGTTTGTACCCATTGCTTTCTTGTCGTTCCACTGAATACCCCTGAGAAGAGTCTGCCACCATTTTACTGCCTCCCATTAGGTGTTTATACACATTGATAAGAGCTCCATGAGTCTTTTCTGAAGGCTGGACAGTCCCAGCTCTCTCAGCTTCTCCTCATATGACAGATGCTCCAACCCATAACCATCTTCATGGCCCTTCACTGGATTCGCTCCAGGATGTCCATATCTCTCTTGTACTGGGAGGCCCAGTAGTAGACACAGCACTCCAGATGTCATCTCAGCAGCACTGAGTGGAGGGGAAGGATCACCTCCCTCTACCTGCTGGCCAGTCCTTACCCTCTTCCCTCCCACCTCCAAACAAAAAAGGAAAGGGTTAAGCAGGAAATTGCTGTACATCCTTTCTTCCTTAGCACTTCATAAGAAGACCTCTTGCTTCTCATGGGGCTAGTTCTCAAGAAGGCAGAACATATTTCTAAATGTTAGAGAGAATTTATTTCCTACTTTTCCTCAGACTGCAGTACCAGTACTGTGACCAGCACTGCTCAGTCTGTGTGCGCCAGGGTAACATCAACATAGTCACACAATCTGTCCTGCTACCAGTCCCTGTAAAGCCAAGGCTGACGGCCTGCTAAAGTACCATTAAAACACTTCAGTGACACTGTAATGTGCCACTTCAGCACAATACAGCCATTGCTGCATGGATAATAGGATGGTAGAAACTATACTGATTTAATTTGTTTGGGTACCAGCTATGGTGGCAGCAGCAGCCATAGAAGTCTTTTTGGGTAGCCCACACAAAGCTTGCAACTTCTTAGACCCCATGCCATTTCTGTGACCATCCCACAACCTCCCCAGACTACAGCGCCGGTCCCGTTGCCCAGCTTTCCTCCCTCAGCCCTCAATTTCCCTTAGTCTATGGGGTACCATCAAATTGAGACATATTCCTCATGGTGCCTGTGTCACACTGCTCCTACACTGGTGTCTTAAGAAAAAAGTGGGAGTACCACTGGTGGTGTTACCCTGGCAGAGTGGTACCTCTGTGTTAGAAAACAGCAACAGCAGCAGGTACAGCTGCCAGCCCTCTTTGAATGCAGGACCACAGTGGTAACAGCAGCAGCTCCTAACATAAGATCCGCCAGTGATACTGCTGGTACTTGTGGACCACAGTGTGCAGGGTGCACTGGAGCGATGCCTGGCTCCATCTTGGTGAAATGGGATTAATTATTTGTCATGAATCAGATCTTTCCTTTTTTCTGAGGAGGAAAAAAAATCAGACACTTTCCTTAACTGTCCTGAAATAGCTGTTGTATAGGGCTATGCCCGCAATAATAGACATGGGGATGCAGCTACCACATTCAAACACTGGAAAAAGGAAAACATTTTAGGTATACCCAAAATGATTATCTAAAAAAAAAAAAAGATGAAATCAAAGCAAAGAGAATTTCATTAATTTGTCTTAAAAACTATTACTTGAACTTAAGCAAAGAGGGATAGTTTTCTTGGAGTCTGTAAGAATAAGGAAATGTAGTCTAGTTTCTAAATGAAAAGTTCCTTTGCAAACGCAAATCTGAATTTTTTCCATGGTCAAATATTGGGAGTGTTCCAGATTCTTTTTTCTCTTCATTGAAAGATTTTGCCAGGTTTGACACCAAATCACAAACTACTCTAGTTGTCCTGAACTTTTTTCTTTTGGTAAACCTCCTGTTTGCTGTACTTGAGGAGTGGAGAATGCTCAGCATGTCACAGGAGGAAACTAGCCCGTGAGAGGAATCAAAGTTCTTGGTGTTCCTATTATTTTTTAAGAATTTTCTCCCCGAAATACATTGCCTCCTCAGTCTTCTATGATGTACGAGCAACAACTTCTCAGCAGAGCTTTCATTGTGTTTTGGAAAAATCTCACTTTTTCAATCATATTGCACTCAATAGCAAAGCCCAGTTTTTAAAATGATTGTGTGTGTCTATAAATAACACAAAAAAGACAGTTAACGTTGAGCTTTTTGTAAGTGCCTATCGCTTCATTCTGGAGCAGAGCCTGTGATTTTGAAGTTTTTACCACTGAAGCTACGTAAGTAGGGTGCAGACAGCATATCTAACTGTAGTTCTCTAACAAGTTTCTTGACCTGAAGTTTATGTTTCTATTTCCCTTTCACATCCTTACTTTCTTGAAGGAGGAAAGGCAGAGGCTTGGACTTACAAATATAATCTCCTAATTAAAAAGAGAGTTTTACTAGGTAGAAAATAAGAAATTAATTAATCATACACATAAGAATTACTGTTCAGAAAGCTTAGATAAGTGGAGCCTAGGATGAAGCAGAATTGGGAGGATACAATAGGGTGAAGAAACGCAAATAATGATTTGGAAAAATGGGCTTCTGATGACTCATATGTCACTTCTCCTTCCCATTCCTGTTTCCAGCAGGTTCTTGACGTAGTCTGGAGGAGCTGATGAGCTGTGGAAAAACCAGAACCTTTTTGTGAAAATATCTCAGGAAAGATGGGGAGAACAGTGATACTTAAAAGATAATGGGTAAGCAGAAATCTTTCTGAACAGAATAACTTCAAAATCTTTCTCCAAAACATTGACAAAGCAGTTCCTTAAAATGCTATATTGTGAGAGATAGAGTAGTATATTCTCCGCTTTACTGCACATCTAGCACAGAGTAACATCTACTTCTTTTGCCATTTCACTCAGAGAGTCACTGGTAAAATTAAATTTGGTACCCAGTCTTGCATTGTGAAATTTTCAGTTTTGCCTGCCTGCAGTCACAAAGTTAGCTGAGTGGAATGACTCCTTTTGTTGCCCTTTGTTTATTGCTGTCTCAAGAGGTTCACTAAGAGGAAAATTACACTTAACTTTCATTTTTTGAATGAATATTGGTTTCTAAGTGGCTCTTGAAGTTTATTTTGAATAAACTGAATACCTGAATATACCAACTCAGGTGCCATACCCCAGTATACATGAGTATGCCAAAACAGAGATTCACATATGGGTACAGCTGGGCATGTCGTTTGGTACTCTGCTGAGTGGCAGACATGACATTAGTGAAGATAAGTGTGACTGCAGAGAAGATCAGGTCTTTACAGGCTGTAATTTGTACATACTGTGACTATTTCTTTCAGTCTGAGAGCCAAGCTAAATTGTGCAAAGGTGAAGAAAATAATTAAAGGGGGAAGACAAGTCCCCAGAGCAGACTGAAAAGCAGATTTTTCTTTTCATTTTCCCTCCACCTTTATTTTTTATTGTAGAGAAACAAGAAGAAAGGAGCATTCAAATGTTTGAACCCTCTCTGTTAATAACAATGTTAAACATCACAAGTACATTTTATGGCTACCTACTCATGAGGGAAGGTAAATGTGTTTTGGAATTTCATACCCTACTTTGCTGCTCCAGTTATTTTATGTTCTGGTCCCTGTGCTACCCAACAGTCTATTATAATTTGTTTTATTATTCTATGGCTTTTGTTGCGCGGCTTGAAATGAAATACAGTATTGGAAAAAGAAATGCATTAAACATACAGCGTTCAGTTAGCATGCACTTGTTTCCCATATGTCTTTGTTATCATATATGGCAGTCTTTCCCCTCTGCTATTCAGAATCCTACAGAAATCAAATATCGATGGAAAGGAGCTATCAAATGCCTGCAGTAGTTAGAGAGGGTTTAAATTCTTATGTCCAATCCAAATCTTAATGTAACCTTCACTTTCCAGAAGGAAATGTTGAAGTCCGTAGGAGCTGTTGCACACAGCACCTCCTTGGATTCGGCCCTATAGCAAGCACCAGCATGTTTCTTCAGAGTTTCCCCTTGTTCTAGGCAGATTTTTCCTAGTTCTGTCACCCCACTATGATTACCTCCCAGAGCTTTTCCTTTAAATTAAGTATTTCACAAGAAAATAACTACTGAAGATTTTATTTAGTAGGGTTCTTTTTAAACGGTTGTTCTTACGAGCCGTGTCCTGCTACGCTCTGCTGGCCGATCCGCTTGCTGCTCTGTTCTTGCTCCCTCTTCTTTGAGCAGTCCTGGGGGGATCAGCAGCATGCAGGATCCCCACGGGATCCTTGCCACAAGACAGACGCTTGGCTGTAATATTTACTAAATTCACCGAAGGCAGGCAGCGATAGTGTATTGGGGTGACCTATCTCCGTGTGTATTAGCCTCATGCTGTAGCTTCCTAGATTTTTCCAAATACAGCCTCAGTCCTGGCCCACTTCTGTCAGCTCCCCATTGCTTCTTCCCCCAAAATGCTTAGAGGATTTCTTCTTTGCTGCCTGAAGTTACTGTGGTGCAGGAAAGGGAAGCAGTGAGTGGGGCTCTCCTGATTTCCTTCTTCACCTTCAAATATCATGCCATTTATGGTTTCAGTCCATTAGATTCAAACCCAGAATGGATAATAGCTACTTTGTCAAGTTAAAAGCCTCACAGCTGGAATGGCTCACCTGAAGGTGTTGCTAGTGTTCCTCAGCTCTGTGGTCTATCCACAATTCACAATGTGGGCAAACCTGGATTAATTGCTGGAAAAATTATCCTGTCTTCAGGGCAATGGGATTACAGAAATAACACTATAAACACATCCCTTTTTTCCCAGTGGAAATCAGTTTTTATAATGTTAGGCAAATATGCCATCCAAGCAGGAGCCTGGTATGCTCCATCACTAAAAACAAAGCAAAAGAGCAAGGGAGAAGTCAGTGCAGGCCTTATCTGTGCGCACTGTTAATCTGATACAGCGAGTCTGTATAGAGATAGATCTCATTTGATTTTGGGAGCCACTTTTGGTTTCATTTTAGCTTGATTGACTGCTTGAAGTTTAAGAAGTTAAGTCTGAGCACCAAAAGTGGACTGAAATGAGAAAAACTGTGAATTATGGCAAATATGGCTACTTTGGTGTAAATCTGTGTGTGAACCCATTTGCTTCCCAGTCAAAGTGTGTAAAATCAATTTACTGAAAGTCAATAGCAAGCTGTCAGGATGGATGGTTTTCATTCTCACCTTGGGTCTTGAAGGCTGACCATTACTCTGTTTCTTCAGATATTCTGTCTGACATAAGCCTTCTATATTTAAAGCCTTAAAAAGCATTATTTTTATTTTATTTTCATTTCTCTCAAAATAAATTGCACAGAATGAAATTTCAGATAGAGAACTGAAAGTCATTTAAGCTTTTTATTAATTCAGCAGTCCTGAAAAAATATACTTGGCTTCGTCTGGAGGGCTGTACAGTGGGTGTTGCTTTTGAACCTCTGTGCCTCAAAATTGATGTTATTTTTTAAATCCTTCAATGTAAGGCAGTGTTCTACAGACCTGAACTCTGCATAGTCACATACTGCTTCATTGTGCTTTCGTATTTGTGCGTAATAGAGAGGCTATTTGGCTGCAGACTTCAAAGCCATTATTGCTATATTGTATTTAGTGCACAGATTACAGTGTGGGCTGTTATATTTGAGGTTAAACTTTGGGTGTATGTCTTCTAATTGTCAATTCCTACTGTTGAATTTAATCAACAAATTGTATACACATTCAAGTGTTATTGTAATTTAATTTTCTCTACAGCTTTCATATTTTCAAAGAGAACAATTTGCCAGTTTGATGTATTTATTTCTTGAATTCAGTTTGTGTTGCCAGATGCTCTGCTGTGCCCCTTGAAGTTTGGACAGCAAGTAAATAAAAAAGCAACTCCTTAAAAAAAGTGATTCTGTGTTGAACAAGGAACCAGAGTTCCTTCTCTCCGTGAGTCATATATTGCTCATATTTTCAGACCATCCCTGCTGTGTGGAAATACTGCCAGAACTGCATGCAATAGAGTGAAATTTGCAATGGAGATTACACACATGATGAAAAAAGAATTCAGATAGCAACAGCTATTTCCTAAGTTTATGCGCAAATCTACATATTCTCCCTAGAGGACCTACTGTCTGAAACTAACCACCAGACATAACTCCAAAGATGTTGCATAGCTATGGAAGAGACTTTTGAAAAAAATTGAGGTGCCATCCTGTTCATGTCATCTTCTCCAACAAAAAAAGACATCATCTTTTCCCAAGAACCTTTACCTGCCCGTTACGTAGCACTGTCAGTTTGTCCAGTCTATTTTGGTGATTTTGTTTTCTCTCTAGCAGATGGTGATACTGATGTGGCTGCACTGACCTCATTCCTCATGCAGCAAGTAACTTTTGCTGTTACATCTTACGCTCAGCAAACCGGTTCCCCCTCTCTCTTCCAACCCGAGTAGTGATATCCTACAGTTCCGCTGATGTGAATTGATAATGTGCTAAGGTTCATTACTTCCATTTTTTGATTGCCCCAGAAGATATTAGCAAGGTTTCTTCCAGGAAAGAAGTTGCCTGAAACACAGTTTCTGGCTCTTCTGTCGGAGTTTACAACAACATCCTGAACCACTTCTGATGAAGTGCTTTAGTAGCCATGCCTCCTAAGCAACGGATGTACTAACAAATGTCACAAACAGTTCTGTGCTGGTTGAATTACACGGTCACCACAATACACACATCTCAAAATCACAAACTTACCTCCAAATGTAGGTGATTTTTGGAAGTAATAAGGTATAATAATTTTTCTTTAGAGGCTTATCTGTCACTAAAGTATTTTCACCATACTTTTGCTGGTGGGAGACCTTAGCAGCAGTGCAGGTAGGTGTGCGGGTGAAAGTGAGAAGAAGAATGTGTACATTGTGAAATTATGTATATAACTGAAATAGTTTATTATTATTATTATTTATTATTATTATTATTATTATTATTATTATTATTATTATTACAGCTGAGGCTATTTTGACAAGAAGTAGATATGACAATACCAAAATATTCCAAGAATGTATTGTTTTTATTGAATTGTTTTTGTGAACTTTTTAAAATTAAAAAATCTGGTCTATAAATCAAAATGTTCTACTTTTCTAAGAAATTTTCCTGGATTATATTAAAAAATATACTTAATACATTCCGAATGAAAGATGAAACAAAAATTTTGTTTTAACATTGAATTGGATAAAATGCTTTATTTGACTTTGTATATTTTGCTCAATTTTTTAATTGGCAGAACATTGAAAAAATCAATTATTTACATACTTTATGTTAAGATTGCAAACGTGTTTTGTTTATGTCTGAGCTTACTGGGGAGGAGAGGCATTTCATCTGAGATGATCCTGCACACTGAATGCATGTTCCTTGGCAGTGAAGTGCATTAAGACTATATTACCAGTCAGTGCTTCTCAGCCAATTTTATCTCCAGGTTTCTTAGGGGTTGGGGGGGGGGGTGAGGAATTGTATGAAATAGAAACAGGAAATTAACACATTTTCTGAGGCTACCTTCAGTCCTGTTGTTTCTGCTATCACAAAAATCTCAGAGGAGTGAATTTCCTTTTAATGCCCTGCAACTTATCCCTAATTCATATGCGCTGGTCTGACTTCGCTCAGTCTAATTTGTCATGTCTGTTGTCTTTTTTATGGTTAAGCACTTCTTTCTGCTAATAGGTGTTTGCTCAGTGGGTGTATCTTTACCTTTAACCACTGACTCATATACGGAATTATACAGATGCCCACCTGCATTGGATCAACAAAGGAGAAAAAATGGACTGGTTTAGGGGTTAGATTTCCCAGTCGTTAGAATACAAAGGAAAAACAGCTCTAGACTGATGTCTCTATCCAAGATCAACAAGGCAGAACATCATAAGCAGCACAGTGAGTGCGCTACAGCGGCGAGCCCGGAGGAAATAGGGATGGAAATATTCTCAACGTCAAGGTGCAGTGACAGTCAGCTCTGCGTTCGCAGCTGCCTTCGTTCCTCCTCGCTCGGCTTCAACCTGAGGCATTCTTTTCTTACTAATCTCCGCCATCTCTTTTCACTTCAACTTTTATAAGAAAAACGAGAAGATGCAGCAATTTAAGGAACTAACGCCTGCTCCCGCGTTTCACTTTGCGCTGCAGCACTCCAGAAGGGTGGTGCCAGCTGCCTTCATGGTGCGCTGTCCTGAGGCATGGGAAGGGCTTTGAAGTCCTTCACATTGTTTTCCCTTTGACTTTGTCTGTGTAAAACGCCTGGCCAGATTTTACAGACCAAAACCAAAACAGTAAAGTGAAGTAGTAATTCGAAGCTGATTTGAATTTGCTAAGAATTTTTCCAATCTCTTTTTTCTTACTGATTTTAGTGAGTTTTCAGTTAAGGCCATAATACCTTTGATTCATAGATGAGAGAATTATGATACCGCAGGAAGAGGCCTATTGGTGCACGTAATTATTCATCTAGTCAATACTAGCATTGTTTTGTTCTCTAAAGTTTTGCTTAGTGACAGCTGTCATTCCCAAACAGTAAACTTCTAGGAAACTGTAGTTTTCTCTTAATTTCACTATGCTCCACACCATGCAATAATTTCTTGTCTTGAGCTATAATAGTATGCATCAAATGTTACTTAATCATATCATACCTGGCTTAAAAACCATCTAAACTTAGTGTTCAAAAATAGCCCTCTAGGAGTAACAATGCTCTCTGTTTTATTATCTCCATGTAAATGTGGTGTTCAGAACTATTTACTATATTTCCACAATCAGTACATCAGCACAGTAAGCATTTAGTGTGTGGCAAGTACGCAAGCATTTAGTCTGTTAACTATGTGCCTTTTAATCCCCAGTCCATAGATGTATCTATTCTGCCATATCACGGTGCAAATATATATCTAACTTGACCTTGAATATTGTTCTTGGCCAAACTGGAAAATACAAACTGATCAAGATACAGTCATGGTTTAAATTTTGGCTGTTCCCAGAGCAGAGATGGCTTTCCTTTGGACTGTGATCTGATTGTCACAGGTAAATTAAAATGAGCTATTGCTGTTGCTGTTACAGCTGCTGAAAGGCATAGCTCCATTTTTTGGTTGTTCTATTTTGTTCCATTCTTCCAGGATTCAAACCTCCTCCCCCGCCATTTTAGTGCGTCTCACTGACACTTATCTGCTTAATTTATACAAATTAAAATGATTTTGCTGCTGTCTCTAAGCTGACCGATCATTTATTTCAGATTTGAGTAAATATCTAAATGTATGGAAAATCTTTCTGTGATGTGGAATCTAGGTGAAAGATTAGAAATTATTAACTTTATGCTGCCTGTTGTTGCATTTGATCACTTGCGTTGATTATGTCCAAAAACTTATTTCATCTTTGGTGCCTTTTGTAGTCAAGACTAAACTCACATGGTTGGAAACAGCCTAGAGGGGCTGTTTATTTGGAGGTACGTTAGCACTGCTTTATATTTAATGGTAGAGATGTGAATGGGCTTGTTCTGAAGTAATTCTGGGCAATCCATTTACTTCATGTGGCTTATAGAAGTATATAGGAAGATGAAGAATTCTGCAAAGTTATATCCACACAGCTCCATTCCTTTCAGTGTTTGTATGCTGCTAGAGTGAATTACTGTGACTTTATTTTGTATCCTGTATTACAAGAGATCAGTATTTTGTTTTGTTTTTCCACAGCCTCGTAATTAAACTGCCGGTGAGGAGTAATAATGACCTGATATTAATGCACTGCAGCATGACCCACATGCACTTTGAGACTGAACATGGAACACTGCAAATTAATCTGTCCTTCTGCAAGGCAGACTGATTCCAAGATCTAATAGAAACACCACTGAAAATATTTTTAAAGGACCTGCAAACATGTAATATATTTCCTCAACATACAAAATTTCATCAGTGTGTTAAGCTATCAGGAGAGTTCTTTTCTGAGCAACTAAGATCAGAAGGTTATTTCATTTTTGCATTTGGCTTTCATGAGTTGAAAACTTTTTTCCTGTCTCCATATGGCTTTTATTTGCTTTTGAATATGTTACTTTAAATCACTGTGAACACTAAAAACTGAGATTTCTAGTTCAGAATAATTAGAAAAGGGATTTTTTGACATTTTAGATTTTATTTCATTGACTTTAGCCAAGTCAAAGCATTGATCTGAGATACAGGACTGTTCATGTAGTGAAATGTTCTAATTTTCGTCAAGGTTAACAACACTGGCTTTACAATGAACGGTAGGGATCATCAGTTCTTGAAGAATGCTTCAAATTTGATTCCTTGTTCTGTCAAGGACTAGATTTTGACTTGATTGCTCCTTACTTGGTAAGTATCTCCTAATTATATCATGAACGAGGCAGTACTCTGGTGTGACAGACTTTTTTCAGCTAGAGGTTACACAATTTTCATGAGTCACTTGAAGCAGAATCTTCCTTCTGAACACGTTCATCTTTCTTGTGCCAGCCATCCGATGCTGCATCCCTTCACATTAACAGCAATCCCTATTTTCATTTCAATAGCGCAGAATCATGTACGACCTTTTAACACAACAAACCCTTGCTGACTCAATGCAGTGTATCCTTATGTCTGACTTAGTATACACTACAGGGGAATGGGATTATCTGATAACTTTCATGGATATAGCCTTTGATTCCTAGTAAACTCCATTTCAGTTTCTTAACCTTCATTTTCAATATACTCTCTACTTCCACAGTGAACCATTCATCCAAACTCCGGTTTTCTTCCAGTGCCAGAACGTCAGCTGGTGTGAATAAGCGTAGCCATGGGGCCTTGCCGGTTTGTAGATACAGGCTTTTTCTCATAGTATGCTTTAAGAGAGGAGACAAAAGTAAAACTGGGAAAAGAACATACAGTTTTTTCTTTCATAGCTTCCAGAAAAAAAAAACTCCTAGCAAGAAAAGTCTTTTATTTCAGCTGACTTCTCAGCCTTCAACCTTATGTCAATGGCTATGGGTAGTCTGTAGTACCCACATCTGAAAGTATCTCCATAAGCACAGCTCTTCAGTGGATTCAAATTTGGCAGGACAGTTATGAGACATCTGAGTCTGGTGAACGTGACTGATGTTCAGAGCAAGCTAGTGTCATGTCTGGAGCAGGATGCAGAGCTGGGAGTTTTGATCCCTTTGTCAAGGCTTTGTCACCCCTCTGCTGTGCTCTCATTTAGGGCCCCAGTTTCTGGTCTTTGGTATGTGTCTTTTACCAGTGATTGCAGTTTTGTTGTATTTTTATTTTCATGTCTGGGGTTGATGAGGGAGAATTGCAAGAGGACAGGGAAGGTGTCTATGGGTACAGGGGTTAGAAATGTATGCATGTTATAGAAAAATAAAACAACATTGCAACCTTTTGTTTTCTGAACTGTAACGTCATGAAGCCAAGACATATTAGGGCTGGATTCCCCTGTATACTGAGATCTGGATGTATTGTCTTTTATCTGTTATACTATTGTAGTTCCTGGTATTATTATATAGTTACTGGAGATTTTTTTATGTCAGAAATAAAGGTTTGATGTGCTCCAGGGATTACTACTTCACATCTCTCTGCCTGCGGGCAAGGGAAAGGGAAGTTATTCTTTTTAATAAAATAACTGAAACTGTTGCATTTGTCTTCCACCGTTCGTTAATGGGAACTTGTTTGGTCTCAGTAATTTTCTGTTTACGTAGTGCAGCACAATACACACAGCTTCATTCAGGATGAAAGGACCCTCCAGAAGAGTGGTAGAAAGACCCAACAGGAAGCTCAACTGGGCATTTTAGAGGCAAGCTTGTATCTGCTCCATCCACGTAGCTTTATACAGTCCAGGAAGGATAGAAACAAACACACTTTTTAAAATATAGCAACACTTCTTTCACTTCATTACATGTGAGTACATGTACATTGTGTTTGATGCCCAGTCCAACTGCAATCATATAGCTGAAGAAAACTGGGTTTCTTTCATGCTCCTTGGCTAGATCTTATTTACATGAAGAGAAAATGCTTGAAGTAAAAGGCAAGAGTAGTACATTGTCTTGGTAATTACTTGTAGAATCATGCACAGATTTCTGACATGTTAAGATTTCTGCAGAGGCTTCTGGCCTACTTTCTAACAGGTTTTATGACAAAAGTAATGTATGCTAATGAGGACTTTTCTGACACTCTGAACCAGTATGAAATAATGACTTGATGTTTTATAGGTGCTTCAGTGTATTTTATGTGTGTTTTAATACCATTTGTTAACATTTCACTCAAGTTTACTCAACTGCAGTGCTTGAATTAATTTATTAGGTGAGCTAGGTGAAATATCTGATATGCCATAGTTGAGACCATTGATATAGTTTTGCCTATTATTCTACAGAATACTAACTGAACTTAAACCAGTGAAGATCTGGCTCACACTTCTTTTTAAAATGCTTAGGTAGAAAATTTCCTGGGTGCCAGTTGGATGTTTGTTTTGGGATTAGATGATCACAGGAATCAATGATAATACAGTCTATCTATTTTGATTCCTTTCAAGTCATCAGGGACCACAGATTATTGCTATCTGACTCATGCAGTGGCCCATATGAGATCTTTTCATGGTTTCAATCAATTCACTAGCAGACATCCATTTACATTACAGAAACCATCACATAATTACCAGGCTTTAATTGGTCTCATCTTTGGCAGACTATGCAGAGGAATCTGGAATACAAAATCTGATTCACCTTTCTAGGTCCTGGAGGGACCTTGCAGCTGATAGCTGAAGGTTACTGGTAAGATGAGAAGCTTGCATTGTTGTTTCGCAGACTGTTGCTGCCATGTGGATTTGTGGAGAATCCATTCTTCAGGATTGGCAGTCTTTTTCAGGCACTAAAAATATCCTTAAATTAAGGGAAAATGAACATATTGCTGTGCAGAAATACTTTAGGAACTCATCTGTGTTCTGTGTCGGGATCTCATCTAGTCCTCTATAAATTATCGTCAAAAAGAAAGCTAACCCTATATCATCTCTGGATTTAAAAAAGTTTCATTTTCATTTAAATTGTTGCCTCACACACACTTCATTTATGCGTAAGGGAGGTAACAATTTAATAGCACAATGACAGAAAGAGAGTTATTTAATATGCTAGTCAGTCCCCATAACTGTTATTGCTAAATTGCCCGATTTAAATAATTGAAATAAAAATATTGAACATATTTATATTTAACCTTTTTTTGAAACCAGATTTAAAGGCTGCTAGATAACTATCAAACAAATCCTGACACAGTTAAAGGTATTTTATAGCTGTTCCAGCTGTTTGTTTGCTCCTCATTTGTAGGGAAAAAACTTAGGAGAGATGGCAGAAACAAACTGAAATTGTCAGATGAAAATTGAAGCTCGAGTGTTTACTTGGAAAGGATAATATGAAGTGAAGTACTGACTACGGCAGTGCTGAACTGATGAAACATTCAAAACAGAGAAGACAAAGGTCAGTGTTCAGAAATTATTGCGGTGTGTTATGGATGGTGATTGCCAGAGCAGTGGACAGGACCAGAGATTTCTAGAGGGGGTAAGACAATAGGCAACAGAATGAGAAGTTTGGTGGAAAATAAGAAATACTTGCCTAGTGTAATTAGGGAGAAAGAAGGGACATATAAGGAGGCAGCAGAGACACTCATGGATAGACACTGTCTTTACATAGCACATGGTTTTGTACCTCTGAGCATGACTGCAACATGATCTTTTGCAGAGATGTACAGATATCGTTATAGATACTGGATGGGAAGATAATGCGGTATCTTTCTAAAAGAGGCCATCCACTGACTAAAACTTCTTGGAGAAGAAATTTTATTGCTGCATGGGGTCTTATCTAGTTTTCCATTCATTCAAGAGCACAAAGAGAAGATGTCTCTGTCATCTCCATTTCACTGTGTACCTGTGTTTGTTTAGAAATACCCTTCTGAGATAAACCTCTGTGCAGTTAGAGGTGCACACGTGCATGAGCACGTAGTCTTGGGGACAGCAAGAAACTTGGAAAGATAATAAAAATAAAAGGCAATGAAATAATCAGTTTTGAAGGGGAAAAATGTAGAAACAACGAAAGAGACCATCACAGACCTAAAGGCTCTAATTGGACTTCTTGGTACCTTGTCAAAATCAAATCTGCATATTTTTGCCTTTTGAAGTAGCACCTTAACGCTGGAAGCTGCCAGTGATAAGTATAGGAAACGACAGTAACTGGAACACATCTCAAATCTGTGTGTGGAGATGTGTGAGCTAAGATATGGGTACAAGGATAAGCCCCCAAACTTCTTGAACGTTGAAATCAGACTCTGTTCTGCCTGCATGAGCATTTGGTGGTGTTTGATTTCTGTAGGATCCAGATAAAATATGTATCGATTCCATGGAAATGTCAGGAACCTGTCTTGCTTGTCCTTGGAGTGAATGATCATTTTCAATGGAGGAAAATTGTGGCTGTGAAACTAGAGAGATGACTTTAGAATTTGAATTCCTTTATTTTAATTTGTGAAATAATTTTCCCTGTCTTGCCCCACCATGTACCCGGGGGCCACTGGGGAAGGGAGCTAGGCATTTTATTCTCACACCTTTCAGTAGAATTAATTGAATTAAAAGGGATCAATTGAATTAATGTCCTGAGTGTGACTGATTACGAAGTATTACAAGGCAAGAAGATTAGAATGTCGCCATTATTGTTATAGGTCAAGAAATCAAATTTATGGATCCTAATGTCACCAAACTTAGATGTTTTTGAAGTCCAGATGGATCTAGATCTTATATCTGTACTTTCTCTAATGCTATTTGTCTAATCACTCTTGCGTCAATAGCCAGTGGTGTGTAAGAGTGCTTCAATATTTATAATAGAGAAGCAAGCTCTTAGGCAGGTCTTAACACCTTGTGTAGAAGCTCATGCTGGTTGTATTCGTGCTAAAAAATATAGGATGAAAGTTAATCTAATTAATTAGTCAGCAACTGCGCTGACAAGAAGTTTGTGTCAGTGCTTGTAGAACGTCAGGAAGTTGGTTTTGGGCTTCCAAAGGGACTGATGAACTGTTGCTACATTAATTTAGGCAAACTGCTATTATTTACGGGGTTTAGATATCCACTGTGATACAGCTCTGACACCTACGGGGAGGGCTGCAAGTGTTCTGAATATGATTTGTAGGAAAGTAAAAAAGGAAGAAAAATCCCAAGAAGTCTGTGAAACTTTTCTGACAGTTTCTTGAACAATCTCCCCAGAATTGTAAGGGACAAAAGTACGTTAGAGTCCCCTACTCTACCAGATACATTTGCCAAGACACAATGACTACAGATGCCCAGAGTCAGTTTAAGGCCTGTCAGTAGAGTAGGCAAAATGGATTTTTCTCTGGGGTCCTAGCCTTCTCCTCCGGTGCAACAGATTCAGTTTTTCAGCAGCAGAATGTGCTTCCCCAGGCATCTTTCAATGCACATAAAATGGTGATGCAAGCACAGAGATGCAAAACAGGCAGTGAACCTCCTTCATTATGTCCTGCTCCATCTGCCATTTAAAAGACTTGCTAAAAGAGTGCCACTGAAAACAAGCGTCCAGGCTTCTTTGCAGTGAGGGGAACTTCTCACCTCTGTCTTTGTCCGCTACGTCTCTGTGCCTGGGCAGACACCTTTGTGGGGATAGCAAAGTGAGGCCCCTCTGGCAAGGGCTCTGGCTGGGAGCAGGGGGACTGGGCAGTGTTTTTCTGGGGCAAGAGCAGAGTGCAGGTCCCTAATGGAAGGAGCAGCAGTTCTGTAATTTCCCCCACCCTGGGCATGATACGTGCACCCGCACAAGTGCTGTGATTTGTCCCATTCACTGTGTTTCCCATACAAGGCGGCACTGAAGGATTAACCCAGGCTGAGGTAGGGCACTATCTGCAGCCCCTTGAAACATGTGAACCTCACTGCTTTCATCATTGCCTTTGTATTCACTTGGCATTCATTGGTTTTGGATTAGGATGTTGAAAGATTACTTCCCTGTTTCCTTTACTATCCCTTTATGGACCTTTTGCACACGAACCTGTCTAATCCATTTTGAACCTGCTGATACTGCCTCCACAAGCTCCTCCAACAGCAAGTTCCAGAAGATGAGGAAAAAGCCCCAAACCTCTTTGAAGCCCTTGCTACCAGGATGGGGAATCCAGCTTTTCTCTCCCAGGCGTTTCCTGTCTTTTGGATAGAGATGCCACAAAGGCAGTAGAATTTCTTCTGCTCTTTTTCTCCTTTCCTTTACTGGGGAAGGGAAGGTAAATGCTACATTCAGCAGGAACAAAACAGGGAGTGAAATCTGGGCTACCTTTTGCTGAGACTCTTTGGCTGTCCAAGCCAGCTTTGTCTATGCTTAAAGCTGACCTTATAAGCTTCTATTCTTTGGGGCAGTTAGATTGGTGGAAAATATATGCAATCTCTTCTCAGAAGAATCTAATTAATTTTAAAACTGCAAGATACATTTAGCAGATGTTGGTGTGAAGACATAATTGCATTCCTACGAGAGCCGCATTGCCTTACTTGAGAAGGCAAGTCAGCCTTTTCTCTGTGCAATATATTACTCAGTGCTATAATGCAAGAGATTCCCGCTTCACTGCTATCTCTGGAATAGTTCTTGTGCTCAAGGTCAAAGGCAAAGCTCTATCTAGCACAGGCATGGCTGGCCATTTGTCATTTCCTACCTGAGTAATCAGGAGTATGCTGTTAGACATCTGCAGAACTGTCAATTTTGGAATGAAGATGTTTTTTCAAACTCTCTCATTTGACGATTGAAATTTACTTAAAACTTTGGTTAAATGCTCTAAGATATAAGCAATGCATATTAAAAAGTATATTCCTGTGCGGGAATCCAAGCAACAGCCAAATACACTTAAAATAAGTGGTAACTCCTTCATGCTACAGGAATTATTTACCACTTTGCCAAACCAGCAATGCATATCTCAAGCAGTTTCTTCTTTAGTGATCCTCTCTTGCTCCTACTAAAGTTAAATATCCACTGAAATCAATGAGAACAGGATCAGACACACTGTGTATGAAGAACTCCATAAATAAACACACCTGGGCTCCTAGCAGCTTGTATTAGGGGAGACAGAGTTTTGCCTGCAGCAGTATGAGGAGTCTAACAAACAGCTCTGAATCTTTCACTTGGATGTGTTAACACATTTTTTAGCACCGAAGAATTGTTAGTATGAAGCAAACTATGTGCTTTTTATTTGTCTTTGCTTGTAGTAGATGTGTCCCAGACAATGCAGCTGGACAGTGCAACCTGCTCTGAGCTGGCTCAGGGCTCCTCAGGAGGCAGCTGGAGCTGGAAACCCCACCGGGGCCAGGCTGCGTCTCTGCAGCTGCTTGGCAGGGAGGTGCCAGCATGGACCTGAGGAAGAGCTCTGCAGCACCTTGCTTGCTGGTCTCAGGAAATGGAGACATCCTCTCAGTCCCGCAGCTAGCCTCTGCCGTGCACTCGTTGGCAGCTCCCCCAGCAGCAGCCACCTTGGATTACCAGGATTTGGGCATTAGCCAAGTATGTGGTGTGTCTGTTTTGTGCTTCTTAGTAATTTGCTGCCCAAAGGTAACTGCTTGCCTTGCTTGTTCCTAGATTAATCCTAATCATCTCAGATGGCTAGATTTGTCACAAAACAACAATATAATTCATATTTTATTTTACTTGCATTGCCAAAATGTTTCTTTCTGGGATTGTAGCAAAAGAAGTTTTCAACTTAAGGTTACTACAAAGGAAGAGTTGGATCTCATTTGAACTGTTAAAAGAAAATTGTGCATGGTAGCACCCACATTGTCGCTATAAAAATAAGAACATTGTGTCAAGGTTTAGGTCATTTGAAGTTGATAACATACTGAGTTAGTACCAAATGCTTGTCGAATGTACTTGCTGAGCTCTGAGGCTTTATGTAAGCGCAGATCTAATGGGTGACCGCTGGAACATGTGTTAGGGTACATCAGTATCCCAGAGCATTGAAAGGGCATGCTGTAGCAAGTATTAGTGGGTTTTTTTAGAAATCCAACTCTTCAGTGTTTTGGGTTGAAGAGGTTATAGATAAAGTATAAAGAAACAATGAACAAGGGTCACTCAGAAAAGTTGAAAGTTTGAGACTTGAGCTGGCAGAAAGCTCTGTGTGAGTACACATCATAATCTCTTATGCTATACATAAGTTCTTATGCCATACATAAACACCAGTACAAAGAAAGTGTGGATTAATTTCCTAATCATAAATTGTAACAGGAGTTTATGTCCTGTGAAGATGGCTTGAGCTATTTTTACACAAACCCTGTACTGCACCAGTATCTTCTTCACTGCCATGTGTGCCATGGATGCGCTTGCTTTAGAAGTGTATCTTGGGGTTGTTCTTCTAAACTGCTGGGCCCCAGGTGGTACGCATGGCTGTGGTGTATTCTGACTAGCGAGATTTTTCTGCTATAATAGATTAAAAACAGAGAAATCTCTGTAATTTTGTATTAACTAACAATACATCTTAATTAAAGCTATGTCTATTGATTAAAGATATGTCTTTACAACTCAGTTAACTAGTCAAGGTAGATCTTAAGTTCTGCTGTGGGAGTGAGCCTGTTAAATTGGCAGACACACACAGGTTTGGAGGGGTTTTGGAGGTCACCAGGGGGTTATGTCTGTTGCTGCCCAGGTGGAGGTGAGGAGGGAATGTTAGCCCAGGTGCTGGGTGTTGAAGGGAATGGCCTCTTTGGATGCCGGCCACCCACTGGGCTGGCTGCAATCGCAAGGCAAAGCACCTCAGCTTACTTTTGTTGTGTTACCAGGGCTGAGTGAATTTCTGCTTGTTTTCTGAGCTGTGCCTGTTTGCGGAGGCACAGTCATTTGGTGGTGTCTGATCCCACAGCAACTTTGGGAACATTTGAAGCTTCAGAGACTGCTGTTTCCCTGAGATGATGCAGGTAGGAACCTCTCTTGTCTTTCTAGTTTATCAGCAGTCCTTAGCCCGTTGTGGGTTGTGATGGTGCTGTCTGCCCCAAGTCAAGAGCGTTGGCATGGGTAGGAAAGCCCTTTCAATGACAGGGCTTTCAATCAACTTTCTACTCTGTGCCATGTCTGCAGGGCCTTTTAGGGTTGATCCTGGCTTGAGGTTAAAAGTAAGAGGACACTTTGGATTGAGATCTTGTTTTATATGAAGTAGAGCAATTGAGCCTGTTCATGGAGTCTGGTTGTTGGTTTGCCTGCTAGAGCTCATTTGCCACACTGTCTGCCAGGGGATGGATGGACTGACAAGGAGCAGTAACCCCTTATTTCTAAGTACGGCAGCTTTGCAGGAACTAGATATCATATCAAAAATAAGTGATTTGGACAGGCATATATGGATTGAAGTTGTTGCTGAGTATCTGTAAATAACTCTCCTGCTAGGTGCTAGGAAATAATAAAAAACGTCTGGTTCAATTTTCTGGTTTCAGAAAACCCTCCAAAATCTCAGTTTTACTGGAAAATTGTTGACTTGCTGTATGAGAGGGCAAGTCTGGCTCCCTAATTCTGAGCCTCAGTGTTGCTTAAACCTAGTAAGAAGTGGTCCTCAAAGGGTCCTGTGTCAGCAGAGAATCATCAACAAGCTCCTTGTCTCTCAGCTTCTCTTGTGTCCCTTATAACAGGAAGGAAGCCAACAGCAGTGCAGGGCTCTGTTGCTCAGGTATTTGCCTCTAACAGGGAATGCTATGCTGGGAATCTTGGCATGTAAAAGGATTATAAGTATTGCATTACTGCGTGGGCCACAGATTTTAACCTGTAATCTTTATCTTAATAGCTCTGCTGGTGAATATTATATTCAGAAAGAGAAATTGGCCTTCAGACTGATGAAAGGCATTTATTAAAACCTGGAAAATCCCGAATAATCCAGATATATACAAATGTTCACATTAAATGGATATTGGAGTGCATTGGCCCTGCATATCTTTCTTCATGCAAGTTGCCTGGTTGAATTAAAGAGCAAGCCCTGCTTGCTTGTTCTGGTTTCTGAAATTATTTATTGGCACAAGTAATAACTGTATCTGAGCAATTCGTTCCTTCTCCTGAAAAATGCTGCTCTTGTGGTGGTGCTTTTTATTTTTATTTTTTAGACAGTTACAATAGAAAATGAAAAATCTCTCAAATGCAGCTTCAGTTTACTACATATAGGAACCTTTATAACGTAGCAACTAAGGAACAGAGTTTTGTTTGCCCTTAGCAAGTCAGAGAGACCTTATGGTCTCCCTGGAAAGGAGAGAGCATGTTGTTGCACTTGTTGTTCTGTGCTTTTACTAGACTTCTACTAGACTGTTAGGGAGTCTTTTACTTCAGTGCAAGGCAGGTGTAGAGTACAGTATTTCCCACCCTCTTGGCGCTGTTGAAGGCACATAAGAAATGCAGGCAGAAATGGAGAATGAAACCATGTCCTAGCACAAGGGCTAAATACAACAGTGCAGCCTTGGGCCCGTGCATGTACAAATGATCCCAATGAGAACTAAAAGGACAAGAAGCAAAGAGACTTCTGGCCTCACTAGCATAGAAAATTGGCCACGACTGAGAGCAGGCGTGGGGCGTCGGTATGGTAGGAGGCGCACAGGACTCCCTTTGCGTTCCTGGGAATCGGGTATCTCCTGGGGCGCAATCTGTACTCAAGGGTGACTAACTGCCTCGTGTGTGTGTGTGTGTATAAATGGGTGCATGTATAGACACGTGGGGAAATTAGCTCTTCAGTTATAAAAACTGAAATTGATCTTTCTTGAATAACTTATTTTAAGCAAATCATTATTTTTAAGTTCCAGTCCCATAAAACTTTGACTGTGTGAGTAGCATATCGCTGCCTTCAGCATAAGATATAGTTCTCCCATATAAAGACAGCACCCATGGATAAAACTTTGCAAAGTGAGGGTTTCTGTATACTGCAAAAACCAAACCAGTTTGGATTGCGTCTTGATCTCCTTTCCCATTACAAAATCCAGCACCCTGCAGCCAAGTGTCCCCATGAGTCATCTGTCCAGTAATTAATCTCTGCTATGCTAAAGGCATCTGAGTAGAATCACTCAGGGAAATATTGTATTAGCTGGAAGTTAAAATTTAAAAGGCTCTAGCTCTTGTTTCTCCTGCGGATGCTTCTTTAAAAATATTCCAGTGAAAAACTGGAAACTTGCTGTTATATTTTTGGGGAATGACTATTCCTCTGTGAGTTAAAGTGGTTGTTCCACAACAACCGTGGTGACAACAAAGCCAGGAACATCCATGAGATGCTAATGCACATAATGCCTCTAGAAAATAAACAACTCATTAAAGGAAGAAAAAATGCTATTGCATTCTAATTATTAGGAACCTAATGCAGGGGCCATGGTAAGTGGATATTTCTTTTTTTTTTCCTCATTGACTTTTTTTTTTAATGATGTTTTTAGAAAAGTAGTGGACTTGGAAAACCTTTGAATTATTAATGTTCAAAGCAAGATGATCTATCAGATTCTCGGTTTTATGTTAATGATGCTTTTATACTGTACATCAGGGAGGGTAGAAATCAGTCCCGTCTGCAGGGCTTGTCTGCCAGGTAAATGGTGTCCTATTTTGCTGTAATTCTGTTCCTAGTCCTTAAATGAAAGGGTGTCTTGAGTGCCTATCTAAGTTATGCTTGGAGGTTACTGCGCTAAAAATACTTGCTGCTGTTTGTGTGGGAGACTGGAGTTGCAGCGTGAATGCTTTTGTGGAAACAGGGGTTCTGTGGAGATGATCCTAATCAAGGAAATTTAGGTCCCTTTCTAGGAATATATCCTGTCTTCTTCCATTTCTGGGAAAATCTGCCCTCCTTTTTCAGAGTGAAAAGAGCCTTTTAGGCTGTCTTCCCTCTCAAACTCTTAATGTGTGTAAGTGCTGAGACTTGGGGTGAGCAGTGTGCAGCTCACCTGGAGCTGGAGCGGCTTTCATTCAAAGTATGAGTGTCAGCTGGATGGCCTTTGTGTAAGTCTTTTATGCTCCACATATAGTCTAGTCTAGTGCTACATGGTTCTTGTGGCAACCTTTTGAAAAGTGCAGCTCCCTACCTTTTCCTTCCCCAGCAAACTAAGAACTGTAATGAAGAGCAATAAAATGCACAACTGCAAACGCGTATTAACAGCCCACTAACTAACAAAGTGTGTCCAGAGGGTGGTAGTGCGGCTTGCATCTTGTCTAACTAGAATTTTCTTTAATCCATACACTTAGTTTCCTGACAGTTGGCTCTGCGTTTCACTGAACGTAACTACTTTTCCTGTAGCAACTCTGTAGTGCTAATATTGACATTTCTAGCACCACTTCTGTGCATCCACCTGCAGTCAGGGGGAAATGTGTGAATCCTTCTTTGCTTGCAGGCTGCTAGAAAAATTTCTCTGACCTCATGGTGCTGTTGCCATTGACTTTGTCCATGTGGTGGTTTTGCATAATGTTACAAAGTGCTGTAATCCATTACAGTTGTTGTATTGCTTTCCAAATGTTGGGCATTCCTTATGGCCCATGGTGTTTGTGAGAGCATGTTTGGTCCAGGTGCTATATATGTGTATATATATGTATCTTTGTGAGCTCTAATACCCAGCTCCACCTTCCTTTCAGACTGAAGCTTTCTCTTTTTACGGACATTACTTTTTCAAACAAAAAAAAAAAAGTTCCTAAATTGCCATATCAGAATATGGTCAATCCTCCTACCATATGCCTTGGGGCAGTTTTGTGAGATGCCAGTTTGAATTGCAAGCTCAGGTTAGAGTTGTGCAACATGAACCTTTGCATGCCCTGAAAAAAGAGAAGGTTGCTCTTTACCTGAGTAAGTCCAAAGATCCAGTCCCAGTGCATGCTGTTCTTTCACTCAGTGTGCTTTTAATTTGTTTTGCCTAAAACCACGTTCTGTTCAGCAGTAGCTCAGAGCCTAGACTTTGACACCGGTTTGCTTCATCCTTTGCCTAGGCTCGGGCTGCAGGGGACTGCTCCTCAGCTCAGCACGGCCCCAGGACCACCACTTCCAACTGGCTGCGGTGGGAAACGCTTCAAGGTACTGTTCAGTGAAGTTGTGGCCAAGCCTTGAGAGAAAGGGGAGCGGAAACCTCTTGTACCAGCTTTATTCCTGAAGCCAGCAATTCAGGAAATGATGTCTTCTGTCTGGACTGGACAATTTCTATTGTTTAGCAAGTCTCGCCGCTTTGTCAATGATTAGTTTGCTTTCAGGAGCCTCTGTCTCCTTCTGAGTTCTTCCCGTTCCCTTCTTCTCCCAGTCCAAACTGGGCCTTTCATTGGAGAGCCAGTTAGCCCCTGAAACTCTGATCCAAGGCTGAAGAGGTAGATATTCAAACAGGCTCTTCTGTGCTTTTATCTGCTTTCTGTCTTTCTGTTCTCCCTAGCTGAAGAAACCTTTACAACTCCCTCTTCCCCTAGAGCAGAGTGCAGCACTCCTTGGGCCCCGTCTTTGAGAACAACCTGGTGTTTCAAAATCAGTTGGTTTCAAGTGGTCACTTTGTGATTGCCAGTCTTGCTATTGCACATCACTTGGAGACTGTGTGAAATGCTGCTGTCTTGACCAGAATGTGCTTTTGGTGTTGCTGTTATTTCATTCAGTACATCTCTAATCAGTGCTGTCTACTCTGACCACGTCCTGCTCGGAGACCATGTGGAGCCAGAGGTTGAGCATTGTGATTGTGATCCCCCACCCCCCCCCAAAGTGCTAACTCAGCACAGCAACCTTCCCCCCTCGTTATCACTTCTTGATGTGCAATTTGAAAAATACTTCATCCTCAACTCTCTCTCTCTCAGCTGAAGGTGGAACTGGAACAAGGTCACTCATTGTCTGTGGATGGTCATGTCCCTTTTGTGGGTGGCGGGGTGCTTTTCCTCTGTGCGGAAAAGAATGTCACCTGGCTTTGCCTGCAGTGAAGTTAGTTGGCCAGGGAGTCTGCACATAAACAGGAATATTCTCTAATGCAGAAGGTTGGTTATTCTAAGCTCTAGGCATAGCTCAATGCTGCAAAGTAAATCTGGGAGGAAATTTGGGCCTGATTAAGGCCTAAGGATTTGGCTCCCTAGTAAGACTTGAACACAATATTTCTGAACAGTTCTGGCCACCTGAGACAACAGAAAAAAACAAAGCAAAAGTTTAGACCTCTTTATTAGTGCTATGTGAATCCTTCTGTGACAGACTTTCTTTGATAATAGAGATAACATAATAAACCTTTTCTAGAGACATCTGCTAAACTATAAAAGCTTAGGTTGCCAAGTGCGGTTCAGCCCTCGCCTTGGGTTTCCATTTCTCTGGCTTAGCAATTGCCTCTCAAAGCACGCATGGGCAAGAGCGCGTGAAAATGCGAGCTGCCTGGCAAATCAAGCAAAAGACTTGTTCTTGTTTCCTGTGTTTTGTCTGTTTGTTTTTGTTTGTCTTTCATTTCTCTAGGGGGAATGGGCCCCTATATTTAGATCAGAATAAGAATAAGGGACTGAAGAAGCTATGCAGCCTCTCCCTGTCCCTCTCCACTGGGAGTGGGCTGGAATTTCTGCTCTGTGGCCTGGACTCTGTCCATGGCGGAAAGCAAACTGTCAGATGTGAAGCCAAGAGAGTGCATGAAAGGCACGACATGGTGTGGTGAAAAAACTAAAAAAAACCACAGTGTCTCTCTCTCTTTGTGTATGTGTCTACTTTTGATGTATAGCTGTGACACCTTGGTCTGAACGCTGCTGAGCACTGTTATGATCCCTCTATTTATAACGAGCAACCCAACAGAACATGCACTAAGGTTGGGCTCCCAAGGGGTAAACTTGCATCAGAAGAGGAGCTGCTGGCAAAGGCAACAACTCAAGCTCTGCAATCCTAGGGCTGCACACTCTTGCCTTGGACACTGACAAGCTGCTCTCTGCTGTGCTGGCTTATTTGGAGGCCTTGTTGCAGTTTCTCGTTCTTCTGGCACCCAGCGCTTCTTCCCTTCCTCACTCCCCTTCCCTCACTCGGTGGGGGACCACTCTGTGCCTGTGAATTTGGAAAGCACACCTTGATCCTAGCCGGGTGCCAGGCCGCTGCAGGAGCTTGGATGGAAGAAATCTGGGAACTCGGTGTCTCATGTTTAGAGGCCTGACTGCCTTTTGATGTAGATAGAAAGCTCCCTTGGAGTCAGGCTATGAAGGCTTTTGGATTTTTGAAGGATTCTGGAAGTCTCTTCCTTAAATATACAAACCCATGTTGTTGGTTTTTTTGTTCTTTGCTGAAATTAAGCCACAAGAGAGAGCCAGGCCCTGTGGGGGAAACTTCTTTTGTGCTCTTGGTTAGCTTGTAGGCCATTTGTCTTTCCTACCCTTTAAGTCATTTGTGTGGCTGTCACGTTTCTGCAGCTCTTTTCTCTTGGACTGTGTTTTCATTTCAGCTAATAGCTTGTGCTATCTGTCTTCTTTAAGTGTGTCAAAAAGAAGGTGGGTGGGTGTTTTTTAAGCTGTGTGGAGCAGTGCCCCAAGAACATGGACTTTGTTAAGAGCTTCTTATGGGACCTTTCCTGTGGAAGTGCAATAGTTTAATTCCCTAGGCCTGTCCTGGATCTCTTGCCAATCTCTTCTACAACAGAAGATGCATTTTGTTTGCAGAGAGGAGCAATTATGAATCAGTCTGTCTTCTCCCTCTTGCATCCTTCACCCTTTCTGTCCCCAGAGGCAGGCAAAATATTTCTGTACAGCTCAGTAGTACGCTGGCTAAGGAACAGATCGTTCTCCCTGTCTCTTCCCCCCCCCCTCCCCCCCCCCCCCAATTGGATGTCAGTGATTCAGACATATCGGGATCCTCATGCCAGAGAAATCGGGAAGAGCATGGATCTTGCACCTGTTTTAGTCAGGGAAGTTCTTGAGGCCTATTCTCCTCAATCCATATAAGCAGTAACATCAGCATTTCCCGTTGCAGCATGCAGCACAGCAGCTTGTTAGCTAGTTCTTGTCTCTTGAAGTTTCAGGAAAGCTAAGTTGCCCCTTGTTTCTTGCACAGCAGAATATTCTGTTATCTTGGATCGTATTAACAAACTTTAATTCTGGTTCTAAACAATGTTTTGCACACAATAGCCCTTTTTAATGTCGTGTAATGTATTTCTTCAGTCATCCCAATCTAATGATAAGCATTGAGTTAAAGGGCTTCTGCTGAGTTCTCTATTAAAAACTGAAATGCCATTGACAGCAATATGGGTGGATAATTGGATGTGGAAACAGGAGCCAACCTTCGTAGCTACATGCTATGCAGTCAGCTGGGCACAAGAAAGAAAGGTGGAAGCAGCTCCCCTGATTCTGTAGAGAAGAGTGGTGTAAAGGGGCAAGGGAAGCAAAACTTTTCTCATTTCCTCACTAATAGGACCCAAAACCAGGGTCCCATTAGGCCCTGTGGTTAAATGTCACAACGCCATTATAATGTGATGCTGTGTCATCTCTTTGCTCCTCTTCCTTCTAAGAGGACAGAGAAAAATAGGCGAACCAAAGGACTGTTATACTGGTCTTGACAATTGGTGGGCCAGGTTTCCTCCCACTTATTTTTTCCAAGTGCTGTTTTTACTTTTGTGTTGCCCCCCTACTGCTTCCAGTTCAGTGAAGTGACAGGCACAAACTTGCTGTTGTTTATGGCTGGCTAAAGCTACTGTCAAATCTCCGCGATGAGTTAAGTATCATAACTGAGACATAAATTAGGAAAACTAGTGCTTGACTCTTGCCTGTTGGTATAGGAGTGAGGGAAAAGCTGAGGAGCTTGAGAAGTGACATCTGGCTAGGTGGATCCTTGGAAGTTAAGCTAAACAAGAGCAGTGATGCTGCACTTGCAGCTGTGCCTTCTTCTAGCCACATGTGATGCCCACGAATTGCTCTTGGAGTGCTAGACAAAGGGACCAAAATCCTTCTGAGGCAGCTTTCAACTGTTCTCATGCTTTGCTGTCTGGCCCCAAACTCCCAACCTTAACTAAGAAAAGATATAGTGAAATTAAACTTAAAAGCCAGTTATCTGAGGGCTCAAATTGGATTTACGTATTGGTATTGGGTTTCTCATTTGGTACAGAATGATCTGGGATGTACTCACATGTACAGAGAGCCTTAAGCTTAGGTCTTATCTGATAGCAGTTGCATTCTGCTCTGGTTTTAGCATCTAAAACTGGCTCACCATTAACTGTTTGGACTGAGGAAGTTCACAAGCTGTTGGGGTACAAATTTAAAACTCAGTCCACTTGCAGAGCTCATCTTCTAGATGTAAGTGGGGCATGCAAGAGCGACATAGCCAATATTCTTCCCACAAACCTGCTTTTGGGTCTCATTAGAGGCACCATAAGGAGAGGCGAGCTAGAGGACTACTTTTTTAACTTTTTCCTCTTTTTTTTTTTTTTTTTTCCAATAACCCAACTTTCTAACAGGGTCAAAGCTCTTTACTGTAGTAGGTACATTACCTATGAGTTTAGGTGCCAAACTTCAGTGTCTTAAAGAATCTATTTCATCCTAATATACTGTTAAACCTCACAGTATGTTCCTTGTGCCACTGCAGCCTGTAAATAACTTACCTTGCATTTTCTGTAAACATGATTATCATCTCCGGTGCCAGAATTGCTCATTGTACCAGGCAGTCCAGAGAGATGAAATTTGTATCTTTGCAGCTTTGCTATGTTTTGCAGAAGTGGTTGTCTCTGAAAAGATGAGTAAAAGACTTGTAATAAAAGGAGGCAAGATAGTTTAAAATTCTGGGAAAGATTTTATCAGGAGCATTTTGTTTTACAAAAGGAAATTACAATAACTTGTGTCACATTAAATGTGGCCATTCAGCAGAGTAAGACAATAACAAATTTTGATCATTTGAAGATATTTAAATATGTTATGACTTATCAAGATTAAAACTTAATCTCTGAAATATTAAAACTTTTGTGTAGTTGTAAATCTTTAACCAAATAAAATACAAAATTTACTTCAGTTGCACAGGTTACTCTGGAGACGAACTAATCAAATCAAGACCCAAGACACAATTACATTTAATCAGGTTACAGTGTATGTGATACAGATGGCTGGTATTAAAGCAAAACTCAGTTTAGCACTAGCTCTACAGGGGAAAAAAAAAAAAAGGATAAAAGGAAACAATAGAGTTCTAATCTCCCTTTGCAGCATTCAGTTGGATGATGATTCAAATGTTTGTTTACTTTGATACGTTTAATGTCAACCCATGCTGTGTTGGAATCAGCCTGCAGATGGGCCCATCATTTTTCATTTATAAAAAAAAAAAAAAAAAAAAACTTCCTGATAAAGATGCCAAACTGAGCAAATCTAAGACAGATTGGGTAATGAACATCAAGCGTTAGTGTTGGAACACCTTCTTTGGACCATGCATCCCTGGCCTCATCATGCATGCTGAAGATGTTGGAAGGATGAAGGTCATACATCAGTCCACATCAGTCTGAAGTGTTGGCCAGCTGCCCGGTGGGAAGCAAAAATTTGCTGTTCCCTTGGAATGTAGCATGAGAAGCTCCCTTTGCATAAAGCAGTGAATGAAATCCTGTACTGGGTTACCTTCATTTTGAAACGAGGCTTTGCTTAACACATGACTGGTTACAGGAAACCTGCCTGAACATGAGTCTCTCTCAATTTTTCACATCCTTCTGACCTGGTTTCACACTGTCCACTTTCCTGTTCCTAGTGTGAGAGGAAGAGTTAGTTATCTGCTAGTTGGCAATAAATTATGATCAGCAGCAGTAGAACAACTACAGTTTCCTTCTCTGTGTGCTCCCTACTTATTCCCTCTGCCTCCAAATGGGCATCTGAGAATATTTTAGTTGCAGCCCCCACCTGAAAATCTGGGCAAGAATTCAGCAAAAGGTCCATCAGCTTTGCAATTTGCTCCGTCTTTGTCACTTCATTGCCCAGGTTGGTTTCACCTCTTGGATGAAAAGTGCAAAGCTCACTTGTCGTCTTGAGAGGAAGCTGTGAAAATTTTCCTGGGACACTGAAATACTTTAGAAACTCATTTTGACTAGATGAAAGGAGCTAATATGATGAGTTTGCTTTCTGAGTACAGAATAAATGGCTAGCTCACAATTAGCTAACCAACAGCAGTTGCGGAACTAAATATTTTAGTCAGATATTTTAGTTTAGAGGAAATCAACTCTTTCCTATTGACTCCCAGCCAAAACTTCACATCTTGGGAGGTAGTATGAAAGGATACAGCTTCGTTCTGGAATCGTCACTCGAACTGTGATCGCCTGTGATGAATTTTCTCTCCCCTCTGTGTTCACCATGTCGCTGAGCCACGTGAGCAGGCCCCGACATCAGTGCTGAACCCCGCTGCCTCATAAGGTGGCCACTCAATTTCAGTGATCTTTCCGTGAGATCTCAGTATAAATGCTTGATGCTTGCTTACATTGGAGAAAACGTACTTCTGTAAATCAATTTTTATTGCTTTCATGCATGTAACTGGTCTAGTATGGGACTGGACTAAAGGAGTATAATTGAGTAGTGTTCGTCAAAAACACCTATTAATTCACATGACTACCTACAAACAGAATTACACTTTAAGTACTGTCTGAGTAACTGCATCATTATAAATGGACACAGCTTCTCCGGCCACCTGTGTTGATTGACAATGGAGAATCTGGTTTGTTATACAGGTCTTGAGCCTCCATACAGTTTATGTGCAATTCCACTGGCTTGGGAAGTTCAAAACTCGAGTATGTGGGGATCAGTCCCTTGGACGGAAGGAAAAATAGCTTTAAAGAGTAGCTACTGCTATTCTTTAAACTCTGGCAAAGGTGATGATGCCGTCACCCATTCCTTATGGTACCATATCGACTAGGACATTGCATAGGAAATGAGAGGCTTGGACCCAACTCGGACCACTAGTTCAAATTTACTTTAGCAGAGAACATAGAAGTAGAGTTGGCCGTGGTCTTATAGATAGAGCCCTTCTCTGAAAAGGGCTATGACCTGGTTCTTGATCTTGTTACTACAGCTATGGGTTTTTTCTCCACTTGTTTACACTGCTTGCTCATTGCAAATTGTATAAATAATCTTTAGTGCAGAAATGAATGTCTTGGGTTCCTTAAGGAATGTGCCTCAGCTACTGGACTATGTAATCCTGTTTCTTCTAGACTCTTTCTAGTCAGCTTGTGTTATGTTGAATGTTTATATGAAACTTGTGCTACCTTCTAAACCAGTAGCATCTAGAAAATGACCGTGTGGTCTTTCCTTCGATTACATTATTATTTAGGGCACTGTCTTGATGGAGAAGAGATGTGGCTTTGTATCCACTTAGACTAAGGAAGGCAAGACATGTTGCTGGGCAAGTGATCTGATACTTGCTGTAAGGGCGTTATTATCTTCTCTGGCAGCAGAATCTGAAAAACAAACACTCGAATGAAGCAGTTAATGAGCTCTGATCTCTTACCTAGTCCTACCGAGACTTGCCCACTATGGCCGCCTGCACCCTTTGAGTTCTAGCCCTGACTGACCACTGTGCCAGAGTGGAGCAAGTTACCTTCTTGATATCCGTCAGGACTCCTCGCTTTTCTTAGAGCGTTAAAAGGTAATATCTAAGAAAATCCTGTGGTACAATAAAAATAGAGCAATTATGGAGTAGAGGAGGATAAAGAAGAAAAGGTGCTATGCATCTCTTTAGCATGTATCCTTGAGCATGAGGCAAAATTCCCACCCTTACCCCCACCTTTTGCCTGAACCCTAATTAAAACTTGCTGCTTACTATCTAGTTAAATATGAGTTCTTTAGTGAAGATCTTGTTTTGCCATGCATTGTTTACATTACTATCCTTAAACTTTCCATCCTTTGTAGTGACTGAATGCCATTAGTTCCATTGTCAGTAGAAAGGATTTTTTTTTCCAGAAGTTTTGTTCACTTTATTTTGTCTAGTATTGCATTTATATGTACCATCTGGATTAGACTCCCTGCTAGCTTTTGTGCCAACTCTATTTACACAGTCCAAGTTATGAGAAGATCTAGATAATCAAGCATAGTGGAAAGGCTATCTTCAGAAGTGCTTTAAAACAATTTTTTTAAAGCCATTCCCATCTCTTTACACAAGAATAATAATGAAGTCCCTCAAAAATTAAGATTCCTGCGACGTAAATTTTCCTGTGGAAATACACCAAGAAGCGAAATGAAAGTGAGTGAGCTTGATTTAAGGTGGCTATGACTTTCATAGTCCATACAGATTTCACTCTTTGTACAGTATATTTAGCTGCTACATAGATTTTTGAGAAATTGATGTTGTTTTTTTCTTTACTTTCTTTTTTTTTTCCTTCTTCCTGTGTGTGTGAAATATGTGCTTAACTCTGTTATTCACTATACTTTTGAACTGTTGTGTTTCAAGAACAGCAGTAGCTCTCTGCTTCTTGGATGAATTTAAAACTTAATATATACTTAATGTTTTGGTTTAGGCCTGTTGTTGAGAACTGGCTTTCTGAATGTGCCAAACCATTATTCTCCTCCTGCTTTTTTATGTCTTTCGTTGCTTGTATGAGGGAAATCTGGACCTGAATAGCTCCAAAAATGTGGCATAGAGCAACAGCAAAATTGCAAACAAAACTCTCAACTATTATCTCTAATGAACGCAAAATGTAGCATCACCTCCGTTCAGTGATGACCACCTTTGTTGAAGCAATATCCAAAAAACGCTGCCTGCTGATAAAACGTGAGAAGTCTTTTTGAAGCATATGGAGATTGCTCCCAATCAGCTCCAGCTTCATAATGAATGTTAAACTCCAGTTGGAGAAAGTGAGGTTTTTGGTTAGAAAGTGGACAATTCTGCAGTATTTTCTGGCTTGATGTGGTGTTTCACCACACCCTAAGTGAAACTCAGGGAGCACAAATCTTCATGAACAGAAGGCGAAAATCTGTTTAAATTCTTGCTGCCTGAAATATTTCGACTTAGGTCCTTTTTTATGGTAATATGAAATCTGTCAGCTGTGAGCCATGTTCACTGATGCACTCCTGCTTACTTAAATTTTTTTTACTACTTGTTATCAGTAGTTTAATTATCTAGGTAAGTTTGACTTAGGACTTCAGTATGCGCAGAACTCATCTGAGGCCAAATACATTTCTCAAAAAAGTACTGTTGCCGTCTTTTTACAGCAGCGTGGCCAAAACTGGCGGCTGCTAGTTTACATGTTACCAAGTTGATCGCAAGCTGCTTATATTCACTGATAAATAGAATAGTTAAAAACAAAGCCCCAGTAAGTTGCAAAAGGAAACTCGAAAGTTGAATAGAAACCCGGGGGAAATTTGGTAGATAAGGGTACATGAAATAAAGCATTTGAAAAAGTGCTTCAGGTTCAGAATTAGGTTATGTATCAAAAAGTGTACTTTACATTGCCAGCTTTATAGAGGAAATGTGATGTATGTCTGCCGAGGAGCAATCCTTAAAGGAGATGATTAATGTTACAGAATGGCCAAGGCTCGAAATATTCTGCTGTTATGGCTATCCTGGGTGGGGCTTTTGCGCAGAGCAGACAAGTGCTGGTGGTTCCGGAGGTGCTATGACAAATATGCTGTAAGGAATACCTGAGGGTTGATCCTTCCTTAGATTTTTTTTTTTTTTTTCTAAGAGGTGTCTCAATACTTGCCTAAAAATAAATGATACTGGGAGTAATCTTACAAACTTTGACAAAATGCAGGTCAAGTTTAGTGAAAGAAAGGTGCTTGTATGTCGAGGCAGGGAAAGGAAGCCCTAGAAGCAAATTGGGCATAAGCTTGTCTGCTAGTAAGAAACAGAACACGCTTTTTTCTATTTTTTTTCTTCCCTTAATCCACCCTTTTCCCAATTGCTGAGCAACGTTAAAGCTCAGAACCCCAATAACTTCTGAGCACCTAGGGGAGAGGGCTTGCAGTGATAGCCCAGGATATGGTGTGGGCAAGGCAGGGCAGGATTTTGAGTAGCAATGGCTAAGGAGACAGTGGCAGAGGCTGGGGTGGGTGGGTTGGTGTTGCAAGGACCACCTGGAACTGCTGCTTTATATTCTCTGTTTTGCTGAAGTAGTCTTGCTACAGGCTAAGAGTGATTAAAATATCTCAAATTTACTTTTCATTAGGCATATTTAATAATGCCTTAAAACAGTCTACGGATCTGGAAATTAGCAGATAAATGGCTCTTCCACAGTATTTCCAGTCTAACAGCTTGATGTGAAAGGGTGTCAACATAGTGAAATGGTCACTGAAGTGAGGCTGCCTTTAGCATTGTTCAATTAACAAAGGGGGGAAAAAATCTTTGTCACACTAGCAATGGGTTGTTTGGTTTAGTGGGGTGAGTTACAGCAGTACTAATCACGTTTTTGGGTTTCTGCTATAACCATTCTCTGTGCCTTTTGCATACCAACATTGCTCTCTGGACTTGCATGTTTTTGTATGGTTTCACTCAGTTGTTTCCACTGTGAGTAAAGAATGACTAAATCAAGATTCAGAGATACTCAGTATGTTAAATACCTTGTGCTGTAAACATCTTGTACTCCTGTGGGTGTTTTGTTGTTGTTGGGTTCTTTGGTTTGTTACATCTCTTATTGGTATCTGTCTTGTTCTATATTTGGACTGTGGCAAGCTGGAAGTGTGTACAAGAAACACTATGGGAATTTGAGCTGAAATAAACTGTATTTAAAATTGTTTGACTAATTAATTTTCAGACAGACTGAACTCTCCAGCTTCCAGAAGCCAGTTTGGGGAAAAAAGAGGTAAAATGGAGTACATCTATACAAATGTGCTGTTCCTTTAGGGCAAAAACCATCCTATTGGTAATGGAGCATAGATTTACCTGGGTTGTTGAAATGGCCAGCCTAACTCAGACAACCTAACTCGTCTTGATATTCATTCAGCAAGTTCTAGGTCAGTGGAAACCTCTGTTACGACAGGTCTAATCCATCATCTCCTGGTCATTCCAAGTACTGCTGCTGGATAGTTATTTCTGCAAAGACTACTGGATCCTTGCAGCCTAGCACTGTATGGGTTCTTGCTATCACATGGCTAAAGCTGCACCAGAAAACGCTGTTACATAAGAGCCAGTCTTTTCTGAGTGAGTTGTCTTTCTCACTGTGATCCTATTTTTTTTGATTCTCACGTAGCCCATTAAGTAATCTCTCTTCAACTCTGGTACTTAGACTCTTCAAATTTTCCTAGATTAAGATCTACACCAATAATCACTTAGCCTGAAAAGATAAGTTCAGTGCTCACAGTACCTCCTCCAGTTATTCCTTCCATCCTACACTTTGCTTTTGCTTCCGTACTATGAATGTTAATTCAATTGGTAATGAAGTTAACCCACTTTATTGTCTTTGAATATGAAACGTTTAAGCTCTACAAGTATTTGTATATGTATCTAGTGTGTAAAATTGGAATGGCTTTTGCTCTCTATGCTGCGCTTAAGTTTCTAGACACTCCCGTTATATACACAGTTTAACAGTTCCCTTTTCTCCCCTTGGAGTTCATTAAAGGTGTGTGTAGGAGATACATATGTTCTGCTCCTTCTGCCTCCTCTGTCTTTTTCCTCTCAAAGACACTTTGCTGTTTTTTATTCTGAGGTCATCTTTTTACATTACCAGAATGCTCATTTCTTCCAACATAAAGAACAGCCATATAAAGTCAGGTAGTGTTTTTCTTTATGGATTCTCATTATATTCACACAAACAACTTCACCTAGTCACAAGAGAAAACTAAGAGGTGAATCTGGTGATATATGCTCTAGAAGTGCATTATTGTTTACAATAATTTGGCACTTTGAGAGCCCGTATGTACAGTTAAACAAAATTAAGGTCATTTGTGATCTCACTTATGGGTGCTTATTATGTTACACCAATGATCTGGGATGTTACTACTGGGATCTTATGGATGAGCTCTTGGCCCAGTGATGATTCCTATCTTTATTTGTGAGTATACAGTTCTGCAAACTGAACTGTAGAGATTTTATATAAGGCCCAAGCGGAGATGATGAGGAATACTGTCAGCTATCTGAATTGTCTGATTAAAGCAACAAGTCTTGATATTGCCAGCTGCAAATGGTGGACATGTTGGTTGGAGGCGCATTGTAGGAGGAAAGTGTTGCTTCACTTTGTATTCTTGCCTTGCATTATTTGAAGCATGAGCGCCAGCATACTGTAATTATACTTGCTTCTCTTTGCCACCATTCCTCTTAAATCTGTACTTGAGGTATATCTAGGAGTAAAGAATAAAGAATGAGTTCAGAGAGCTGAGATGCAAAAAGAGGGTTAGGATGGCCAAAGAGAAGCAGTATCGGTGTCAGTCATATCAATTTCAGTGAATTACTATAGGTCTAAGAAAATTAAATCCTTGCTAGAAAAGGACATGGTCTCATCATCATGCTGCATTTTCAAATCCCTACTAAAATAGTTCCCATAATTCCAAGACACGCATGGATATTGCTAGATGTGCTAGAGAGTTCAAAGAAAGGCTACAAAAATGATATTTATGATGTTAATTCTAATTCTGTAGCCTGACTGTATGGGTCAGACTTTGACCAAAGATTTTGACTGTAAAGTCTGAAAATATTGATGGCAGTAAACACAGATGTGTTGTCATTAGCTACATTCAGTACACAGTTTCAGTATACTGAAATGTATGTATGTATATATGCACAAGTCACTTTGGACCTTGCGCATGTTCTGATAGCGCCTCAGCATTTTGGCAAGCCAATCTCAAAGTACTTACACAACAGCAGCAAGCAACATATAGTGCTGTGCAGTGCACGCTTGCATGGCATTGTCCATCTAGGGAGAAATATACTGCATGCTGTCTTGACACTAAAAACGCTGAAACCCAGAGAGCAATCTAGTTGGTTAATGACTCTCCCAGCTTGTGCAGATATGGGATAGATTTCTTTGAGGCTGGAATTTGTTGGCTTCTGGCAGCTCCCCGTTCTGCATACAAATAAAAAAGAAGTAATAGTGGGGCACGGATTACAACAGGCTTCTGAGAACTGTTTCCTTGGCCTTGTTCAGGATTAGAATTTCTATTTTATTTTAGGAAACCAAAGAAACTGTTAAGATACGTTCTCAGCTTTTGGGAAGGAGAACAGATCTACAGAGTATGAAAGACCATTGGAGAGTCCCTTTCAGTTATTGCTGTCGGAGCGATTCTCCATTGTATGCAATGGCATTTTAAGTGTAGTCATTATTCTGTTTCTTAACTTCTTTTGAACTTGTCCTTTTTCTTGCTTGATCCTCTGTGTTTTCTGGTTCTTGTTTGCCGTTTTGGGAGTTGTGTGTTCAGGAAAATCAAGAAGGGAATAGTGGAAAGAGAAGAAATAGGCTGTGAAATGGAGGAAAACTGCAAGAGGAAGATACAAATAAGTAAATTTTTGGCCTAATTGTGTCCTGGAAGGCATTAGTGCTCTGGAGAGTAGGCAGCTTATATACTGCAATCGACTTAGCAAAGAGAGAAGGGGAGGTGTTTTGTTGTGTGCGTACTGTAACGAAGGTGGTGTGAATTTAACAAGCTCTAGATGGGGAGGGAACATGCCTGCCATCATTTGTTGCATAGCACATCTTGAGCGAATCTGCTAGGTTTCCAAAGCCACAGCAAACCGCTAAGGACTCTGTACAATACAACTGCTTCTATTTAAATATTGGCTATCCAACATCATTTGAATGGAAAATATAAAATGCACAGCTTCTGCTTCTTTTCCTCTACTCATTTCCATATCTATTATGTACGCTCTGTCTCCGCAATCCACAATGATTACTTGATAAATCCATTAAGTTATCAGCAGGGCGTATTTGCAGGGCATATCCACTCTCTAGATGTTATCATTGTTCAATTCAAATAAAGGTGAAATGGTTTGTACAGGGTGTAGGCTAGAAGCTGTTTCCCACAGAGGCTTTAATTAATAATAGTATACAATAGCATGCATGGAATATGTTGGACAGAAAAATCTAGTATAGAAAGAGCAAAGAATAGGCCGATTTAGACTGTACGGTGTTTGGGTTAGAAAACATTATATAGAAAGATTTAACCACAGATAGAAATGGAAACTGAGGCAAATTAACTGCAGAGGTTTAATTACTACTACATTTGGGACTGTGCAGAAAAGATAATCCTGGAACAGGTTGTTTTGTCTTTGAATTAAAGGAATTATCTGCAGATTGTCCTTTAGTCTCTCCAGTTCTCCCCTTTGTTTAAATGAATTTGGCTAGAAAAGTGTTGTTATGGTAACACATCTCTTTCCAAAGGTAGTCTCCATGTGTCAGACTTGCAAGCTGCACTAAGAAACAAATGGAATTAGGGCAACAGATAAATACAATTATTTTGCCTAAACATAGCTGTAGATTCCTTTAGAGATCAAAAAAGTATTGTATAATGAAGAACAGTATCAAGCTTCCAAAGCTATTGTCGGTGATGTGGGCAGCGTGTCCTGTCCCTGCGGTGGGATGGAGAGGAGCAGATGGAAGGGGGGCAGATAGGGCCCTTAGTGGGAAGAGAGAGAGGCAGTAGAGCCTTGGAAACTTTTCTCCCCATCTGTTTTTAGTGCTCCTGCTTTTGTCAAAAAGACGAGAAGTACAAGTGAAGACAAGTGAAGATGTTGCTGAATGGAGCCTACCCTTACTAGCCCTAGCTGCTGCCAAGTTCAGCATAGCCTCCCCTTAGTATCAGCCATCCTGGCTTTTTAGGTACTGTTGCCCCTACTAACACAGGCAAAACTAAACAAATGTTCCTTTTTAAAAAAAAAAAAAAAAAGTTGTTTCACTGTCCTTGACAGCTACCTCCTTTGAATTTTTTTTCCTACCCTGATTTTTTCCTTTTAACATCTCATTATAGCACACTTTGCTATTACGGCCTTCAGAGGTTTACTTCTGCCAGTATGACTTCAGTACTGCCTATCTCTCCACAAAAAAGTTCTCAGTCATCACCTTTGCCTGAGTTTTCTAATGTATGTGCTTATCTGAATTTTGTGCTTTTGACACACCTGAGGAGCAAAAACATTTCAATTGGAAGTGTTATGCTCAAAATCTTTATGAGCAGAGAGGGGAGCGCACTTCTGTGTGTTTGTGTATATATATTTATATTTAAATATATTTAATATATTTATATTAAAATTATATATATTGTTAGTGTAATTGACAGTCTAATCATTTTGTTAGTCCAAATGTAATTGTTACAGAAAAAGAAAAAATAATAACACAGTTAAAACTGCCATACGCCTACTTCTTAGTTTCTAGCCCTTTTCTTGGTGTTATGCTCACCCTTCCATGGCTCCTTCAGGTCCTAAGGATGGTAGTTCTTATTCTGCTGGAGGGCGTAAAAGTTGGTTGTCAGCCTCTGGAGACCATCACCAGGAAGAATATGATGTTGATGTTGCAACGATTTCTTCCTCCAGGATCCATGTGGGGTCACTTTTGTTTGCTAACATGCCTTTACACCTTTGCTCTTTCTTCACTGCTCTGCAACTCCACGTTACATCTGAATACTTTATATATGCTGCCTTTTGTGTATATTAGGCACTATTTCTTCTCCCTGTTGCTCTTAAAACCAGTTTCATCAAACTCCAAGTCCGCATTTCTTTAACTTGCCATTGGTAAGTTGTTTATAACTGTGGGGTCTGCAGTGCCAGCCTGTGTCCTATCTGTTTTACATAGAATAACTGCTTGTAACTCCTGTCTATGTAAAGCTATGGTGGTACCACACAAAGATAAACAGAAGTAAAATAGTAAAATAAATTAGCCAAGGACACCGATTCAATTACCAAAACTGCTGTCATGGCTAAACCATGTAAAGGAAGGAAAAAAAAACAAAAAAACAAAAAAACTGCAGGCAGGTAAAGAAAAGTCCAGACAGAGCAAGCCTGTCAAGCCTCAGTCCTGAGGCCCTGCAAAATACAACGCTTATGGCCTGTTGGTAGCAACAACCGTACCGTACTACGGGACTACGTAGCTACGGGAGGCCTGGGGTTACACTGCTATTGCGACAAAAAGCCTATAGAAACTGGTTCTTCTTGTTCATGTCCTACTGTATCACCATCAACATCTCGCTCTTGAAACTGCCATGTCCTACTCCCCCGTGATTGTGAGAAGCAGCTGTTTCTCTTGTGAAATGTGCCATGGATGCCTCCTTGAAGTTGCACAAAATTTTCATTCTTCCCCGAAGGACTTATTTCTAGGTTTTCTATCTCTTCACCTACTCTGAAGAACGCGTTTTACTTCGTTACTGCATTTAGAAAATGCTTCTCATTATCTCAAACAGCAGATCGAGCCGTTCTCGTCATGCAGGAATAACAGCAATCCCTGCTGCAGATGACCTGCTTTAAAAAATGCCAATCTGAAATGTTCTTATAGCTTTCTGCTCATTTCCCACTGAATATTTTAGCATCCTTTCTGGCAAAGTTAGCCAACTATTTTGACGTAAGCTGGTGCTTAGAATCCAATTTTATTTTGCATGGGGACAATGAAAACGGATCCTTCTTTCCTTCTAACCAGAAGAAAGAAAACCATTTGGACTCTTCTTTTGCAACTATTTCCAGGAGAGGAATAAATTTTTTGTCAAGTGGCAAGAGTGATTTATGCCAGTTTATTTTTAGAGCTGGACTTTTCATGCTTGAGTACATACTGTGTCTGTACCCTGTCAATGAAGGGCCTTGGTTTGAGAGCTCTTCCAGATGTTTGTGCAAATAAAGCTGTTTTTCTTGTGATAAATTTAACAAACAATACTATGCGTTTATACGTGGCCATTTGCTGATTTAATGCCTAAGTGTATCTGCAATGTATTACACAGACTATTCACACCGTCCTCTGGGCAAAGTGGTACCATTGCCTTTAGGTGACACTTTGCGATATCAGTTTCCACCTTAACGGGTCTCAATGAGTTATACTGCATGTGCACACAGTGATGAGGAGGAATTGCTGTGTGGAAGTAGGAGCAAACTACAAAAGAAGATGTTAATCTCCTACCTCAGGTGTGTGCTTTGAGGCAGCTTTGAAACAGTTCATCAGCATAGGTTCAAAGATTCAGTTTGTGCTTCTCGGCTTATTTCATCAGGCCCTGTTAGGTGGTGGAAGGGGAAAATAAAATGCCAACACGAAAGGAGCTTCAAGGTGCATCTGTCACATTAAAGAGACTCTGTTAAAATAGTGGTAAAAAGCATCCATCAGGGGATTTACTGGATTTATCCATGAAAGGATAGCTTTCCTCTGCCTGTGGAGAGGATGATTAGCAAGGCATGCACACGCAGAGGCAATGAGAATTCATTAGTCCCAGGCCCCCAAGTAAACAGGATTGGGCAAGATTGGATCTCAAGGTATAACAGCTAGTGCTATTTCCGGGTTATGTGATGAACTCAGGCAAACTCAATTTTTAAAGCTCACTGCACAACATATTTCAATTAATTTGTTTCTTTTTTTAGAAGAGCTTGGTGCATGCGTGCACACAAACACAGAAAAGGCTGGTTTTCCCTTCTTGTAAGGACCGTTAATGGTTTTTGAAATGCGACTGTATGTAACTGCGTTTTCATCTTTAATAATATACTTTCTCAGGGGTTTTATGGCTAATGCTGCTATCTGATAGAAACTAAATTAGCCCTGCTAAAACCATGTGATTATGCTTTCATACATTAAAGGAATCTTACCTCTATCTATTATATAGCCAGCTAATTGCTACACTTTCTTGATATTGTTTGACTGAACGAGTTTCCCCCAGACCAGTGTTTAAAGTTTCCTTCCCTGTGTCAGCAGGTTTGGGTGCAGTTGCCATTGGCCCTTTGTGGCTTTGAAACACAAACTACGCGAGAAGAACTTAACAGGCTGCAAGACCAAGCGTTCTGAGGCGAGAAGCTGCCGGATTACAGATTGCCTCTGCAAACAGTAATTCAGTCGTTGTGCGTGTACACAAATTTACATTTTGCAGTTACTTCCTATTTTTTTCACAAGAGTAACCTCAGACAGTTCAGTTTTCACAGATGGAACAATGTTTCAGTATTTTATTTTCCGTAATTGTTCAATGTGATGGTTTACTGCTTTCTATTCAAACTGTCTTCTGAAGAAGAACAACTAGTTCTCTTACCAGCTCTTTTGTGATGCTCCATCATTCTATGGCATTCATCATACCTGAATACTTCATAAATATGAATGTTTCATTTTTTTGTGCAATAAAGAATTATTATTTCCGTATTTCTATATGGATAATTGATACCTAGAGCAATTAAGCTTAAAAGTGTTGACCAGTTCTGAATGTCTGATCTCACATGCTTGGGTTGTTAGCAGTGCTCATTGCTTGGTAAGCCTGAAGCACCACGGTAGTTTAAATCTACCATGATTTAAACTGCTGTGCTGAGTTCTCAGTACTGTTGCACATCAAGCTCCTTAGTCTCCAACCATGTTAATATTTTGATAGTTTTTTTTGTATGCAACTTTTTTAGATTTTAAGAAAACAAACTGAAGAAGCAAGTTCTAGCCTGTCAACATGTATCGTTGTCAGTATTAAGAGTCTTGATGCGTTGCGTAGCCCACTTAATCTGATGTCCTTTATCTAGCGCAGAGGGCTTTGAAGACTTAGTGAGCGCTGCAGAAGGGGTGTGGGATGTGGGAATGCCAGATCCTGTTCTTGGAAGATACTTCTGACCGTTTCTCCAAGAAAGCAAAAGCTTTGCTCCCCTTCCTGCAGCCACTATCGTTCCCTTACCTCAACCAGCTAGTCACATATTGCTGTTCTCAAGTTTTCTAGTCCCGTGCTCTGTTGCTGGGTCCATTCCAGTCTTTGTAACCCAGATCCTCACCCGAGCTGAGACCTCTCCCATGCTCATCTCCCAGTTCTGGTCTCCTTGCCTGACTCTGCATCCCTCCCTACTCACCTCTCCCTTTTCCACACGGGCACTCTCTCTTTGCTCCTTTTCAGGAGACTGTCTCCATGTCCTGATCTGTTCCCTTCAAAAGCTCATGTCTAAAGAAAATATGAAGGAAGATCTTTAATTTCTCTTCTTCCAGGGGCAATTGTACCTAGTGAGGAACAGGGAGGGCAGCACTGAGTTTCCCTGAGCTCTCTCTAGACAGAGCTGTCTTGCTCCTAGTTTTAGTGCCTGGATCTAAACCTGGGTCAGGTTTAACCCAGTATAGCCCAGAGCTGTAATTGTCATCACTATTCTGCTTTTCCCCTCGGTGGAGCATTTCCCTTTCTCCAGAGGGTTCCACTGTTAGAGCACATGAGGAATCACCTGTAACATCTGATCATATGCTGCATGCTCACACCCTATTTTTATTTTTATTTTTTTCAAGAACTTGCATGTCTGGATGAATTTTCTGTGGAATATCAAAGCTCTAACTTTTTGTCATGGCATCTACCCCTGGCTAAATTTTCTGACTCTCTCATGCATAGGAGCAAGATCCCTTAAGGAAAAGGTCAATGCAGTATTTCTTTACGTGGCCAAAATAGCCTAGGAATACACAGCAGATGCAAAACTAGGGGCTAAGCAGATATGGTTTAGCCACCTTAAAAGGCTACTTGCAGTTGTTTATAATGGGCAATAGCTTTCATTATAGGAAGGGTTATTAGTTCTTCCTTTAACAGGGTACTGCTGTTATTTAAATATTGAATGCTAATACTCCACTTTTTAAATCATAGCATTATTACTGTTTTTAAATGGTATGGAAGCAAGCTGTGAAGTCTTCCCAAAAGCTTTGATGGAACTTGATCCTGTTTCTGGTATGCTGGCTTCCATGGAAGAAAGATAAAACCTTTGGAGAGTTTGACGGATTAGAGTTTCGAAAAATTTCTGTAGAGATTAGGTTTGTTATCACAAACATTTTTATTGCTCAAGTCAGAAATCTAAAATCAAGTGCAGAGAAAGATACTGAATTTTTACCTGATGTTTGGAGGAAAATACAAAAACCTCAGCTCTTGCTGAGTTGCTCTTAAACTGGCCTGTATTCGCTCACAGGTCAGACTTGGGCTATCTGACAACATCTTAAGCCCTGGCTGGTCTCTTAGAGGTGAACAGCCATCAAAATTGGTGCTGTCAAGAGGCCTGGCAGGCTGAGACAGGACTGAGCATCCAAACAAGCCTGTTAATTCTGTCTCTTCTGAAGCAGGTCTATATGCAATGACTCATTGGCAGCCTTGTGTGATTCCTGTCCTAGGACATGGCTCTTTGCTCCTGCAGAGACAGCAGTCAGACAACTGATATATTAATTACTTGAGCCCAGTCTGTGACTTTGGGGTTGTTCAGCTTGGCGCAGGTGTTGGAGCAGAGCCAGGCTCCTTTTTCTTCTCTCCATCTTCTTCTGGCTGGTCTGAGGCTTGGGCTGGACCTGAGCTTTGCTCTGTGCCGTGGTCTGAGGTCCTGCACCGTCTTTGTGTCTCAGATAATAAATTGAACGCTGTTGTGCAGTCAGCCTTAAAAACGGAGTTTGTCTCTGTTCCTTGCACGTCCAGGTAATAGCAGAAGTGTTTAAGATTTAGATTCCTGGTTCACTGGTGCCAGAATTATGTGAAATCTTAAGAGTACCTGGGGCTGTACTTTCTGAGTGCTGGGCAAAAGCCAAGCTGTTGGGTCTATTTAGTCTTTTTAAGGACATAAAGCTCTACAGCAGAACTGATGCAGACCTGAAGCTTGATAAATTGGGTATCATTTGGGAGATTTTTCTCCTCATTGCCTTGTTTCAGCAGTTTTTAAATTTGGGGATTTCCTGTGTTTACTTAGGGAGGAGAAAAGCAGACTCAGAAGTACCTTTTGCAGAACGTGAATCAGCAGGATACTTTCCTTGTGTCTTGGCGATTCGACTAACATTAAAGCTACCAGGACGACACTTGGTTACTTACCAGGACAGGTTAAACCTCATACTGAATCTCCTTAATAGTGAATTTAGACCTTGATGCTGATTTAGATAGGAATTCTCTATAGCACTGACTGCCATACATCATGACCAGCAAACTGCAGTTGCATGCATAAAAAATGAACAATGAAGTGATTCAAGTATCAGAAGACAATTATCAAATTGAAGAGCAGGAAGAAGATTCTTCTTGTGACATGACAAGAAAGAAAAGTTTGAGACTGAAAGAACAAAGGCTTAGTCTAGTCATGTTACACCCAGGGATGCTTGAAGTTTATCTAGATGTGTCCTAGCCATAGAAAAGCATCAGTCTTAAAATCAAATCTATTGCAAGGTCAATACAGCACTGATAATGTTTGAAGAAGCAGCTGATAGTGGAGCAGCAGAAGGGGACTATTACAAGAGGTGAGGTGGCAAATGGGAGTCACTGAGAGGCCTGGAGGAAGCCTTTCTCCAGGCTAAATCCCATCTTAATTACATTTGTACTGAAGATGAAAATTATTTAAGGCTGAAACCCACCTTACTAATAATGTGTCTGTACACACATGTATATGTATGTGTGTATATACACATATACAATATATATGCACATACATATATAGTACCAATGATGATTACACAGGAAATAGAAAATGTTAAAGAGGAATTATTAGAAGACACTGGTAATTCAGAGGAAGATCAGAATATCAAGCAGGAAAAAAAAAGAGATGATATACTAGAAATAGGATAAAATGCAACAGTACAAATTCACTCGTTGATGAACGACCCAGTGAGAATGTTTGCTTTGAGCTGGGATGTCTCAGCTGAAGTTGCCAACCTTGTGGGATGGGGTGGGGAGGAGAACACAAAGCAAAACTCAGGAGGGCCATCCCCACAACCTAGCTATGAAGGACAAGTTGTGTTGTGTTTCATGTATCGTTGAGGCTGTTTCCAGCAGTGACAAGGACGTGTTGTCACCACAGTGAATTGGGTAAAAGGCTGTACCTTGCTGGAAAAACATCAGGAACTTGAGTACAGGTAGATTACAGTGATAGCTAGCATTTGACATTCTCCTACGCAACTCGGTATTCATCTGTTTATGGAAGAAACTTGACTCTGCTTTCAGGAACTTGGTGACAATTTCCAGATGCTCTTTAACTTATTTCTGTTGCCAAAACTGGTAGCCTATGCCTTCTGTAGGGAAGGGAGGGGCAGACAAAATAAGAATTGACAAGTCTCACTCAAAGGTGTAACCTGGTTCTGTTCATATGTGACTGAGGCAGCAAGTATTGCAGTTTTTTAATACCATTTGGAGGACAGATATTTTTCCCCAGCTTGAAATTAATTTGAACACAGCATTGCCATTCACACAGCTATCAAAGTATTTGAAACCCTGAAAGATTAAACAAGCAATCAATCAGTAACAACATGAAACCCTAACTTTATTTTGAATCTCTGTGGCAGAAAATGATTTAGGGGAATGATAAGGCTCCTATATTTCAATAAGGACAATGCTGTGTTGGTACATACAGTGGTGCTGCTAGGATAAAGCTGCTACAAGGCATTTCAGCACTGCTCTGGGTGTGTAAAATGCACTGAAGTGCTAAGAGGCTTGTTTTGTCCCAAAGAAAGGAATAAGTAGATAGCAATTTCATGTTAGATACATGTGACTTCACAGGGGAGATGAGAGCACGGCTGCTTCAGGCTGCCAGCCAGGCAGGAACAGACTGGTCGTGGCGTGTAGCTTTCCCATTTGATAAATGAGGGCAAAATTAAAGTTCTAGAAGCTCTGGTGCTTAGGAATTTATCACCACTTCCCCCTCAAAAAAAAAAAATCCTGAATGTTAATTTGGGATCTTAACATTAGAGAACCCTGTGAATATGCATATGCATCAAAGGCAAGGTGCTCTGCGTGATAAGAGCATTAATCGTAATGACTGTTTCTACATGGTGCAAAGGGAGAAGATTACACCTCGGTGGAACTTGTTTATAAACCAGTAGCTGCAGTCCTGGTTGAACACCCAGGGGATGATCTGCTTATAACCTGGCATAATCTTTAGCCAAAATCCAGTCAGTACTTCCAGTAATGGATCTCCTAAAGCATACTCCAAGGTCAAATCTCTCAATTCATCCTCCCATAGAGAAGGATTTCATAGACTATTCATCCGCAAAGCCAGTGCTGAGATCTCCTAAGCCTCTTCAGCCCCTCTGTCTTTCTCCCAAGCTCTACATAGATGCCTTAGTTCAATTATAATGATTTAATTATTTGGGGAAAATATTGCCTACAAACATGAAAGGAAATTGGTAAAATGTACATGTTACTTGTAGGTAACACTAATACATCATAGATCTAGGCAGAATAGTACACTCCAGGGAACAACAGCTGCTCAAAATCGTCATTATTCAAATCTCCAAAACGCTGCCTGAACTCAGAAGACAGAAGTTTGGCTGCCACCACTCTTGCGGCTGTGTTGTTCTGGAGCGTGTGTATCTCTTTGGAGAATAGACCTGCTCTCCCTATTTAATACGACTCTGATTAGACAGATTCTGCTCTCTCAATTTTTCTGTTCCTCTGCTGGGATTTCTCCAATTTAATATTATAAGATTAAGAATGCTTTATATACATATATGTGCCTTATAATGGCTAGTTGATATTTCTTGGATGTGTTAGGGCCATCTCAAAAGAAGCTGGAATCCTATATTATAATGCTCTTCATAACATAGAAAAGGAAACAGTAAATTTGCATAGTTCCCTGAAATGTTGCACTAGCAATAAGAAGGGCTTTTTTATTGCAGTAGAGGCAGCTCCACTTGGGTTTGGAGAAGCCGCTTTGAAGAAAACTTTGAGGAAAAAGAAAGAACTAGCAGACAAAGGACAAGGGTATATCAATAAGTGGGAAGCAATAGCTGAAGTAGCCAGCTTGAGGTGATGGGAAAGTATTTGTGTGACAGACTTTCTGGTTAAATTAGGAATCTTCTGGACCTTCATGGATTATAGTTTTGACACCAATCATCTAACCTTCGTGCATTATTTTGATTAGACCTAGGAAATGGTTGATCTGTGATAACGTCAGCTCTGGTGTACTTGGCACATCAGTGTCAGTGGTCTCGGTCCGCAAGGGGTTTGCACAAAAATCTATGGAGCTATATTTCTCTTCCCTAGAAATACAGGGGAACGGGGTCCTTGAAATGAAAGGAACATATCAAATGATTGTGCCTTGTTACTCTTTGGTAGGCCTTTGTGTAGAAGAAAGGGAGAACATGAGGAGGAATAGATGTGAATCAGGGTTGTTTCATTCTGTCAAGGGTTATATACACTCTGCTCGTAGATTTGCTGGCCATTTGCATACAAGTAGCAGATTTAGGGAGTTGTAGGTCATTTTCCAGTTGGAGGAGAAATTAGGATTTGTCATTTCTCTGTAAGTTAGATGCTTATAACTGTTGTAAGAGTTGGTTCTCTACCTACAAGAAAACAGAATTTGTGAATCACTGTGAATGAGGAATAAGTAGGCCATCTGGAAACATTTAGGATTACCTTAGGACCAAAATCAGCACGAGCTCATTACTGCAGCGCTCTTCGTAGGAAGCCAAGCTCAAAGAGGCTCACCTAGTACCAGTGCATCCCTGGCCATCTCTGCCGACCTCCTCTTGTGCTGCAGCTGCTTTGCAGAACAAGAGAATATCAGCAAGGATTTGGCTATTTAAACACATATTGCTTTACCCTGTGCAGTTCTCTTGAAGATTGTGATGATGGGGAATCTAAGCCTGAATGGATGTTCATCAGTTTGTCAACACATGCAATTCATTAACACCTTAAGACTATTTAAATGGGCTACTCGTACTGGCTTCTAAATCAAGCTTAAAAGAAAATTTCAGTAATTAGTTATTTTGCCTTGGAGAAGAAAAACCAGTATTTATCAAACAGGAATATAGTGTATACTTCAGAAGGAGCTTTTCAAAATGGATGTTAAAATACCTGCCAGCATTTCCACAGTTAGGGCCCCGCTCTCTGCAGAGACTTGCATTTTAACAGCACTTCTCAGCAGGAGTCTGGTGGCTGAAAAGCTACACTGAAAAAATGTGCTGTGCTGTAAGAAAAGCGCTGGAGAGCTTTTCAAGATAAAAGATACGAGTGGAAAACATGTTGTCCGAGGAGATTTATAGGATGCATGAAAGGCAAACTCAGAATATGTAATTGGTTATGGAGTTCAGGAGACACCCAAGTAAGTCTCTCAGTTTTTCCTTTCTTAAGAGGCGGAGAGAAAGGGATTTAGCAAACTCTAGAGCAGCCTTTCCAAAGTTATACTGCTGAACTGTTTTATACTGTTCTATATATACTGTTCTATATATACTGTTTTATACTGTTCTATACTGTTTTATGAAGCAAGCCTCCAATTTAGCGCAGGCAAGGAAGGCGCTGCCTCTGGATTGAGCTGGTGGAACAACAAAATCGTATGGGAAATGAGGCCTTTGCCTTCATTGCTTTATTGATGCACGCCATAATTTCATCTTCTCTAATCGGGATGTTTTTTCTTTGGAGTGAGGGATCGTCCTCACTGCTGTCTTAGGAAAAAAATATCAGGCCTCGTGTTTGTGGAGAAAGGGTGAAAATGAGCAGGGCAGAATGCTGTATAATTGCAAGATAGTCTCAGGCCTCCTCACAATCTTGAAAACAGGCAAGCAAATAAACAAGAAGCCCTATGTTTATGATAAGATTCTGCAAGCATGTTTGCTTTTTTTTTTTTTTTTTTGAAAAAACTTTTCATAAAGGGGGTGTGGGTTGCGTACAGTTTTCCCCGCTCTTTGACAGAGTAACCTCTTCCTTCTGACAAACTTGATACTGCTGATCTAAGAGTAGGACAAAGACTGGAGGACAAAACCAGAAAGACCAGGCAGCTTGACTGGCTGAATGGACATGTGTGCTCTATCATGTCCTTTTCTTATACTTGCTTTGTTCCTCACATTGCTGCGTTTTGCTCCTCAACGCCATTGCTTTCCAGCTAAATTAGTGCAGTGTGATCTGTATCAGACCCTTTTTCTTCTATAGTCCTAGACTTGTTCCTTGACTTTGCTGGACTAAAACACTGAGCTTTGCAAAACTAGTGTCGACTGTCATGACAACTTTTAAAAGAAAAATAACCAACATAACCCACAGCTAAAAGATGACTCTTCCAGCCTACTAAGTTTTCTGCTTTGTCTTTTACCAGTTTGTTTTCTTCCACTGTGTTTACTTAATTACATGCTGTCAGCTTATTGGACTGCAAGAAATAGTGTTTTTAAATGCAAAGAAATACTTGCTTAACACTGAAAAATATTATAAAGATTTCAGGACATATCAGACCAAGAGCCAAACAGTGCTTTAGTTTAGTATTAGGCATTTGTTATAAAAACCATGACCACAGTAAACTTGTCTGGTATTAGTGTGAATGCCATGTGTTCCCATAGGAGACACACTGAAATTCAACTGTAATTAATGTACCGTTGAAGCAGAGTGTCACTGAAAGGGCATACTTTCTAATGCTTGTCCTTTCAAAACAATTAAGCAATTAATTACCGTTCTCTAACCTCCTGCTCAGCTAAGTGCCATTCTGACAAAAAGATGCTGTTTCTTTTTAAGCAGTTATTCCTGTCAGATTATGTACTCAGCCTCTAAAAAATTAACTTTTTTTCTTTATGTCACAAAGATCACAGGTAGAAGGAGGTCGCTGAACGTACTGCACCAGTAATTCCGCTTGCAAGTTTTACTGTTAGCTGATCTTTGGGGGCCTTAATGTAAACTACCTTTCATTTACAAATGGACGGTGAATTATACAATTTAAGCTTCTGAAGCAACACACCACTTTCTCCTAATTCTTGTGCACAGTTCTTCAGCAAGAACCTGCTTTTGCATGAATATTCCCCTTTCTTTAGCTTTGTAGTGTCTTTTATATACATGTTGTAAGCCAGTTAATTGTTTTTAGTGTTCTCTATATCAAGAAGCTGATCACTTCTGTGCCTACGTTTAGATGGGATGTGAGAATTTGTACAGTTGGCATAAACAGCTGTTTTTCATTTTAGCGCAGGGAGCTTTGGAAGTGATGGTGCAGATCTACCAACCACCATTTTTTTTTTTATTCACGGTGGGCAGGTTTTGTTTTGTGGGTGGCTTTTTTTGCGCACCCTGAGAAACGGGGCTTCATTGCCTGCCATGTGGACTCATGGCTTGCCGTGTGGCTGCAGCCAAAGGGGAAACTTTCTTACAGCACGTGCAGAACACTAAAGTGAAAAATATGCAAGTCTCCCCCTGTGAGCAATGTGGCATATTGTTATGATGGAGCAGGACCAAGCTGACAATAAAAGAAAAGCTTCTGTATTCACCACATTGAAACAGAATGTGTTGGCCTTGCGAGAACATTGCTGAGCGCAAGAACAGCAGATCAATTGGAAAGCTGTTGATGAAGCAATAACCACAGTTCTTAAACTATTTATCCACTGAAGCAATTTTATGGTTTCTTAACACTTAATCATTTTAAATGACTAACAGACCTGATCTGCAGAGTAGATCTGAGATCACTAGACTGTGGTATTCTATAAGGAGTCTTGGCATGCCTCGTAATTTATCCTAAAAAGAAATAAATATACTTTTTATGAAGAAAGGAAACTCCTAGAGGAATATACTCACGGGCTTGCTGTTTTCCTCAAGGATATTTTAGCATGGACCATTTTTCTCTTTTAGCATTCTTCCCTGTGAGCTTAAACTGTGTATCTGTCTGAACCTGGAAGTCAAAAATTATCTATCACTGGAGAAGCTGGCTGCACAAACAGTTATGAATACCCTGGCCTTCCTGTAGACACTGTAGGCTTTTATGGATGAGGGAGGCTCTTTGTTATAAAGAAACTATAACCAAATAAGTTTTACTAGGACCACAGCCAGGATTTAAGAGTTAAGACAAGGTGTCAGAAGTGGACCCCTGCAGCACTTATTCTGCCTGCAGAAGTGTTGCCTCGGCTCCTCTCTGTTTCTGCCCCTGTGCTTGGAGTGATATTCATACAGCTGGATACCTGAACCGCATGCTGTACCCAGCATCTCTACGGGTATCTAGCCACAGGAGTACACTGACAGAGGCATGCCCTGTAGAGACATGCAAATATTTACCTGAGTCATCACTGTGCTAATATTTTACTGGCAGAACACGGCCTATATTTATAGGACACATGAGTCACTTGCAGTAACGGATGCAATTTGTCTAGGGTCGAAAGATGTCTTTGCAAAGTTGTGCTAATTTGATGTGAATATATTGCTCTTGTAGCACACCAGCTTCCATGAACAGACTCTTTCTCCAGAGTGTCTGTCACTAAGCATCAAGACTTACAGACTTAGCTTTAGGTCTTAGCTTTAATGCCATCTGTTTTACTCTTCACTTTGGGTTATCTGCACTTTGGGTCCCGATATTTGACTAGGTTATTCACCTGCTTGGCTGCTCTTTGAAGGAGCAAGAAACAGGGACTAGATAGGAAGCAGGGATGAAAAGCTAGATTAAACCAGCAGAGCATTGTCCCTTATTCATGTTTTCTGGCTAGATCCAGTGCTGTACAGGTAGTGATGAACAATATGGGTTACTGGTTTAGATGAGTGTAAATTACCAACCTCTTCCGAAGGGATAAAGAGGAAGTTGGAAGAATTTGCATGACACAGACCTGCATAAGCTGCCTATTTTATGCCCATATCAGAGTTAATTTATGGTACAGTCTTTTCACAGAACTGACATTTGAATCTACTGCTACATCACTCTGTATGTAAATTCTAAATTTTGTGCATTAAGTAAGTCAAATTTCTGAGTTTTGCTGTTTATAATTTAGAAACAGTTATCTTTCCTACATCTTAATGTGTTTTATTAAAATACATATTCTAATATATAATAGATTAATATATTAAAATTTATCCTATTTATAGTTCCTACCAAGTCAGTGATACTATTTGGGAAAAGGCATGATTCAGCACAAATAAGAGGACAAGAAGTCTGCTGAAAGGCTTTCAGTTCAAGCAGGATACTAGACAATCACATTTCTGCCTCTAAACATTTGTGCTTTGATCTTGCAAATCAGTGAGTGAGCCATGACATGAGGGCTGAGGGGACAGATTTTGTGGATAACCCATTCCAGGTTATCCTGAATCGAAGCCTTGTATGTATGCCCAAAAGATTAAGCAATAGGTGTAGCTCTTTGCGCAAACAGGCATAAATCTCCAGACATGCACCTTTTCGCTTACTACCATTGCTATGATGAATTTGTGATCAGGTGCCCCATTCTGCCTCGTCCTGTTGATCAGGGTTGACCTGGGATTCAGGCGCCTGAGCCTTTGCCCAGTTTCACCATTCAGGAGTTCACAGAGCAGATGTCCAGTTTTTTCTATTGTTGGGCATTAGTTCTGTTGATGTTGATCAAACAGCAAGAATAGAGTTGTTTAAGTCACAAGTAAAGAGGCGGGCCCATTTCGCTGTCTTTATAGACCCTAAATTCTCCCTTATCAAGTCACCCACAACCACCACTGGCAGAAGTGGGTGCTAGGCAAGTGCAGACCCTCCTGATGGTTAGTACAAAATTAGGTGCCTAATTGGGTAATAAGGTATCAGCCACACTTGAAAAGCCTTAGATCCCCTTATGGGAGCATTAAGGGCATAAGGGCAGTCCTTATGGGGGCTTATGCTAGGCATATGAAATCTGTTTTTCCGCACATACATAAATGCTGCTGCTTGTCTCTGCCAGTAAGAGTTGTTTTAAGCACAAGCTTATTTTGCAGTTTAAGTGCATTTTCAACTCTCTTTTAGGGCTTTTGCTTCTTCCTAGATGTTTCAGCTGGAGTTGCTATTGGAAAGAAATGGCTGTCTTCAGCACACATCTATTTTCCTATTGTATTTACTTCACAAATCTGGTTGTTACTTTTATTAGAAGAGAGACATTTATCTCCATAAAAAATGAATTCTGAAGCTTTTGGAACATTAAATTGCCCACAGGGGACAAGTGTAATGTGTTTGCACTTGCAGTGAATGGCCATGGAAATCCAGAGCGTAGTGAGGCTGATGGAGGAGATGAGGCAGACTCCACTACCTCTCCTGATTGCTATCCACAGTTATCAGAGACATGCAGAATGTCCCAGCTGTCATGTAGCATCTCAGTATTAACAGCCCGATTATGGCTTTTGTAAAAGCATTTCTGAATGCTTTTAACTCAGATTTCTTCCAATTTTTAATAGCCCAGGAAAGAGGGAAGAGTCCTGAACTCCGTTATCTGTACTGCACCTCATACTAAAATGCAGGGTGATGTAATCCTTTCCAGTTCAGCATCTCTTCCATGGGACCTTCTCTAGGGAGTCTAAGTCTGCTTAAAAAAGGGTGGAGGCAGCGAGTGTGTCCATGTGCTCTTATAAATCCATAAATCCACAGGCACTGGAAGAGTCTCCAGTGACAGAGACATTTCTGAAGGAATAATATACATAACGCCTAGAACTGCATTGTTGTGTAAAAAAAAAAAAAAAAAAGGATGGTATGACAGGGATTTGAGACTTTTAATTTTTCTCCTATATTCATTTGAACTTCTCCACCTTTGACCTATAGCTCACTGGGACTGCAGTCTGCAGATGTGAACATGAAATTCTATGAAATGAGAATCATAGTTTTGTATATTCTGTTTTCATATACTCTGCACACAAATTTTAGAGATGCATGAAGAGCCAGGGTAGTGGAGAACACCAGAAGAATGCTAAGCTTTTTAAGTGGCGTCCCTGGTTGCAAACTGTGGAGCTGTAGGACTGTTTCCTACCAATAAATCAAACGGCAAACGTTGGCTTTCATGAAGTGCTAACTAGATGACAGTACTTTGAGTTGCAATGGATTGCTCTAAGGTAACTCCAGGCTCTGATAAAAGGCAAATTCTTTTACATGGACAAAATTTGAAATGGGTTTTTAGTTAATTACCTAATAATAGATTGTTGAAGGGAGGAAAGTGGGCTTTAGGCTTTGAGGCTCTCAGCTACTGGCAAGCATATTTTATGTAAAATGTTTTTCTTAAGTTTTTGATAATTAAGGGACCGGGACTGTGATTATTAAAAACTTTCAAGCTTTAACATTCTTAATGTGTCAGAGAGATTTGCAGGGAGTCGGGTCCGGCAGAGGCTAGTCTAACCAGCTTGTTCCCTCTAACTTGTCCCTTTCTTAGGAACAGATTCTCAAAAACGTGGGTGGTAGATTGACCCAGTATGTGTGTATTCTGGGAAGCTGTGTTGGCTTCAACTCTAAACAATGAAAGATCCTTGCAAAGGACGGAGCGTTAGTTTTATTTCAGCATGTCCTGCTGGGGAAAGTCTGAATCTGCACATCTGTCAGAGGACCTAGAAAATCCTCCTCATAAGAAAGCCAGCTGTGTCCTGGACGGCAGCCAGGTCCCAACGGAGCAGTGGTTGTGTGGCTGTCAGTATGAACATGAACACTTCTGCGAATTTGGTCCCAAAGGTTGCTGGGGTGCGCCAGTGGAAGTTGGCACGTCTCAGAGCTATTTCAGTTCCTTTTTTACCTCTGTGTACTGATAATGAGAAATAGTTAAAGAACTTCTCAAAGACTTTAAAAGATTTAAGAAGACATGAAGTTGAATATTGATCTCCATCAGGCTGGATTGCGAGTGTTAATGGTTATTGTATGTGCATAGAAAAAGTGCTATTTATTCGCATATGTGAATATAATTCATTCTTATGTTTCTACAGTGCTTGGCAGTGTGGTGCAGTTAGGAGTCTCAGGTGCCAAGAAAAGTGCAAATAACAATTTTTAAAGCTATTACTTTTCATAACTTTAATTTTTTGGTTTAACTTACTTGATAACTCTGTTACACTGTCACGTAGTTAACAGGGACAAATGTCCAAGTAGTTACTAAGCGCTCAAAAACTATTAGGAAAGTATAGGGAGAACTGGCTCTAATGAAAGCTGGAGTTTTTTGGAATTCGTGTTGGCATCTGTTACATGGTTCTAAGCTAGCCGTGGAATTTTATTTTGCAGGTCCTTTAAAATATCTCTTCACTTGGCATAGGAATTTTTATGTAAAAAATGCATCAAATATCAAAATGATGGTTTAACTAAGAAGATCAAATAGTTTAATGAGAGGCTAACAAACATAATATGCAATATTTCTATCAACAGAGAGATCTGTCTCAGCTATCTAATGGGTCGTGCATCCTTCAGAGAACATTAATAGAGTGCTTCAGAGGCTGTTTGTCAGCACGGACTTCAAAATTGACATCCATCGTGCATATCAGGATTAGCAGAATAACAGAGCACGTCTGTCTCAATATTCAGGATTTAGGCTTGAATGCAGTGGAGTTACCTCATGCTGTTCTTCCTACAGCAGCATAGTTAGGATGTTCATTGCTGCACTTGGGCTGCTAATTGCAATTGCGAGTTGATTGTGAATGCCCAGTGGCACCATCTAGTAAGACTAGGAGGCTAGAAGTTGTTTTACTAAACACTTTTTGTTGAACTGTGTTCCTTTGGCAGCTTTAGATAGAAACTCTGCTTTTTGGGCAATAAAACAGTGGATTCAGTTGGGGGAGCTGGAACTTTGAGTGAATGGTGTCTCCTAGCTGCACTGATGATATATAAGGTAGTTTGGCTCACTTATGGAAGATCTTGAACAGAAGTCGTTTTGAAATCAACCCTACTCTGCCCCTAGTTAAAAAACTTGGGTTCCCTCAGGCTCCTGAAAGCGGGGGATCAACTTAGTTTTTGTGCTTCAGTAATTCAAAAGTGAAAAACTTTCAGGAGGAGTCTACAGTTGCCTTGCTTTCCAAATACAAAAAAAAATCTATAAAAAATAGATAGAAACATCCTACTGTTTTGTGGGGTGGAACCTGTATATTTGTCATCAGAAATGGTGATGTATAAATGATCTTACTATATTTCAGGCCAAAGGTGGCTGGTGTTTAAAGTACTGCTGAAGGTCCAAAGGCATCTGTTCTCTGCTGCTATTTTTGTCCCATAGACTATGGTGAAACACAAATATGCTAGACATGATTCAACCAAGTGGAGAAAACGTCTCTCCCTTGAAAAGCAGGATGTGTGTGCATGGATATATATGTGTATGTATGTATGTAGGGGGTGGTAATTGATTAAAAAAGCAACAGGCAGCAAGTGCAGAGAAAGATAAAACATGTGAACAATTAAAAAGAACCAGCTATCACTTGTCACATCCTATCTGATGCTGAGCTGATCATGTAAACTTTCTGTATCTTAGTTTGCTATCTCCTTTTGAAATCAACCCTACTCTGCCCCTAGTTACAAAATAATAATTCATTGCTTAAGAGACAGTATGAAAGGGATAAGGAGGCATGATGAAAAGGTGTAACTGGTAGGTCTATTACTGAGCAGAGCAGTGGGGAAGACAATAGAAGACGGGTATAAAGTGAGAACAGAATTAATTTTCTTGCATTTTGAGGTGACAGCCTGCTGCAGAAGATGTTATTTATTCTATGAAATATTAAATATTTCTACTTTCCAGCAAGCTCTGGAAAGCATATGTCTGCCATATATTGGGGGGAGGGAGAGGAAGAAAGCCCTAATGGTTTGTGCTAGGAACTTGTTAACTGTTTGATTATCTGAAAGATCCTTCTGTGGGGTTTCTGGGAAATCCCAGAGATGTATTTATTACTGGTACTTCAGTCCAAAAGATCTTTTTTTCCCCTTTTTTTTTTTTTTAAATGTTTCCCTTTTGATTGGCATCTCAAGTCTACCATAAAGGAGAAACATCACAGAATAATCAGATGTGACAGTGCAGTCAATGTGGTTAAGCCAAACAGCTCTGCTAAGTGGCCCTAGATATTTCCTAGATATTTTCCTAGATTTCCTAGGCCTTCATTGGAAAAGTCCATTTGGCAAGAAATGGCAGCAACAGCAGGCTTGCCGGTCCTCCAGACTGATCCTCCTAGCAGGCAGTACTAGTCAGGGAAAAATTGTCCACGTTTAATGTGTGACACAGAAGCTTCCTCCAGCCAGGGCTCAGTGGGATACATAAAATACATTCTTAATTCTCTCTCTCCTCTTACCTTCCTCCAGGTAAAGCAAGTGCAGCTCCTCCTCTTCTGCTATGGGTATGGTTAACCTTACTTCTGCAAAATGAAAGCCTGAAGCTTGGCTTGGTTATTCTGGGTAGCTCTATAGGCTAAAACAGGTGAACCTGATTCTCACTGCAGGCATCAGAAGTTAGGACGGATTGTTGATATCATTTTATCGGTGGAATGAAAGAGGTAGAAAGGCTGAGATACTTTATTCAAGGCCAGAGAAGAGATAAAAGGCCTTTGGAATCTCCTATCTTCCTTAAAGGGGGTTAGAGGAAAATTTTGCAGCACGAAGTCTTCAAAGTGTTGCCCAGTCCTTCGAGTGGAGATGGAAGTGGTTCATAGACCTCTGCCTATCAGATGGCTGGGCCAAGTGGGGTCAAAACCCTGGAATAATGTAGACCCAGGCTGAATTCCTGCTCCATCCATCTCCTGGCAGTAACCTGACTATTCCACATCACTGCCCCTTGCTTTGGCTTTTTTTCCCCCCCTCATTTTATATCTAATTGGACCAGAAGTGGATTGTCTGACTTTCCCGCACTCAAACCACTGAGCTAGAGCCATGAGTTCACATCCCTGCTCTAAACTGGGTAGACAAGCGTTTTGGACAGAAATACTTCATGTCTCAAGAGACTTTCCAGACAAAGGGTTATTCTGCCACAAGCTGCAAATTGCTTGTGAAAATATTTTGAAAGGGTTTGCCTCCTTGTGTGCTAAACTGAGATTTCCATCCATTGGAAGAGAGGAGCTCTAGAAAAGCCTTCTGAAAGGAACAGCTGGGCCAAAGAGTCCGTCTATTTTTAAGATTGCCTCAGAGGAGGATTCTGCCCTTAAACACTAACATGGGACTGGATGATTCAGACAAGGGAAGAAACTTCCATATTACATTTCTGTGAATATAATTTTTGAAAAATAACTTATTTTGCAAAAATATGTGGTGGCTGTTCCTAGTCTTTCTGGCCACTAAACCTAAAAAATCAAATTATATAGTTCAATCTCTTTTTAAAAAATTAAAAACCCCAGTGCTACTGTGTGTTCCGTATCTGTTTTCTGATCTGCTAAGAAGCTTATTAGAATGTCTGTAGGGCTAATGGGTGCTTTGCAACAAATTTGATATTGAAGGTATTTAGCTAGCAATTTAAGATGCATTGAAATTTTGAAAATCTTTATTTGAAACTTTACAGAGCTGTATTTTGATAGTTTGCTCTGTAGGACTTTGTGGCTATGTCAGACTGAATTCTCCCAAGGGTTTCATGCTGCAGGGCATTTTGGTAGGACAGCTAGCTGTATTTCCCAGTGCCTTCCAGGGACCTCTGTGAAGAGGAACAGTTCTTTGTCACAGAGATTACCAGAAGTAGGTGCTGCAGAAATCTCTGCTTTTCGAATGGAGCAGCTCTTTGAGGTCAGGCTGAATGCATAGAAAGATCTGCTCTGGTTTGTTTGCTTCTCTCTGTACTCTTGTTCACACAAGCAAGACGCTCCCTCTTACTCTGTCTGCTCACCCTTCCTAACAATATTTGGCTTGTCCTCTGAATGGTAGTGCATCAGATGGTGCATCTTTTGCATGGTCCCAGCTGGGAAGATGCTTTGTTTCCTTGGCTATTTTTGCACTGCCCATCCTTTACATAGGAAGGATAGATCTACAGCAGTGCAGGATATATGAAAAGGAACGATAGTGCAGGACGCTATAGTATTATGAAAATAAATACTCTTCACAGTACAGATCAGCTTTACACAACTCAGAGCTAGTCCAGACAACCAGATCCTAAACATTTCCTCCTCACCCCGATGTGCCAGACTTCAATTACAGACAGAGCAGCTTTATTTGTCTTCTAAAACTAGTCGAATACTGACCTCACTGAGCAGAGAAGAGCTGTCATTTAGCAGCAGTCAAGATTAAATGCCTAGTATAGGCAGCAAAGCTCCAGTTTTTGGCTATGCTCCGCTGATTGAAAGGCTAACTTAGTTGTTATAAGGTCCTTAGTATTGTCCCTGCTCATGCCGGAACAGGAAACCAAGTTTGCCCGTGTTTATCATTGTCCAGCTAGGCTGTATCAGTTTTTGTTTTGTTTTGTTTTTTTCCTTTTCATTATTGGTATTTGGACAATTGAGATTTAAATATTCTATATTTTGTAATAGCCAAAGTGAATATTAGCAATGTCCAGACTACTTCCTAATGTAAATATGTCCAAAACCATTTTTTTGACAGTTTCCTATGGACTTTGGCAAAAAAGAAGCCAAGCACATTGAAGAAAAATCTCTGATAAACCGGTGTTTCTGATTGCTAAATTCCATTTTCATACATCAGCTTTTAATCTATACTAGCTAACCAGCAGGATTTAAAATTAACTAATTAGATGAGAAATGTAATCAGGATTTAGACTCAAGACCCTTCCAGGGTGGAAACTGGGCCACACTACAAGAGCCTGGGTGCAGGGCGCAGGGGTTGGAAGTGAAGCACTCAATGTCCCAACAAGCAGTTTCTAGTTGGAACCACAGGATGACACAAATTCCTCCTCATTTCTAGGGTTTTTCTTTAAAATACCCTCAACTAAACTGGATGGACGTGAGCATACCCAGGAGGTTGTTAACCAAAGTCAGCATGGAAAGCATTAGCTCTTTTCTAAACTGAAGTAGGAAATTCAGCACCTGAGGAGCCACTGTGTTAATATTTCTGTACCCTGTTATCTGCCCTGAAATCAAGAGGACTTCATGTTCAATGCTTCAAAGAAATTTCTAGAAAGACTGATAATATTTGCTGATAGGCCACCTTTTTCCAGCCTAATTCATCTCTGTGGCAAGAAATGAAAGTAGCCTCCCCGACCCCATACTGGTTTTCTTGTGTTCACGTTGCATCCATGCATATGTGGTTGGCTGGATGCTGCAGGACAAGTTAGCTACAGACTCAAACTTTTGAAAAGAGCATTTCCAGTAAACTGCTACATTTTTATTCTTACCTGCTTTAATAAACTAAACTCTCAAGTAGTCCCTTACGGCAATAAACCAGATGGAAACAATAATTTACATATCTCAGGAGAAGAACACATAGGCTACTCGAAGACAGAGGGAAGAAAACACTGAATGCTGTGCATAAATTGCTGTATTTTTGCAGGTAGTAGACACTGATCATTTAATTGAAGTTAGCTACCTGTTTACTGCCTTCTATTGCAGATTACTTTAATATGGCGGTTTGGAAGATTTTAGAACCAATAGTAATGTACTGTTGTAAAGATCCTTAATGACTTGAAATATATCCAGCTATAGTTGCTTATTAAATTTTAATTGGTGTGACCTATAAACTATAACAAAAATTAAGTTTCCAAAATACATAATTATGAATATTGGTAGTTGGCCCAACTGCTGTTCTTTCCAATTTACACAATTACTAACATGTCCTTAGTTGACTTATTTTGCAATTTAGAAGTATATTTGTCTCAATATATGTATGACTAAAGGGTCTCACAAGTATTAATAGGAAGCATTTTAGCTTCAGATTGCACCAAAAAAATTCTAAATTAGTCAGTCATAGCTGTTAAGTCTGACATTTATTTACTAATTTCAGAAAAATGAAACTTCCCCCAATCAGGAGCATAAGAGTTTGATTTTTGTTTTAAATATACTTTGAGAAGCAAAAATAATCTGAGGGTCAATTGCTGGATCTGAGAGTTTTTCATCTAATCCAAATTTGGACAAGATTGATGGCTAAAAAAAAATCTTTGATGATTCTTTGCCAGCTTGGTTTGGTTTTGTTTTTTGGGGTGTGTTGTTTTGTTGTTAGTTTGGATTTTGTCTCTTTTTTTTTTTTTTTTTTTTTTTTTTTACCGAACCAGCGTGAACCATTGTGAAAGGCGTTCACAGTCTTAGTTCAATAGTAGAAAGAAAAGTTAGGCCTTGGTGGCCAGGTGTCTGTATCAGCACTTGTTTGCAAGCAGGTGCCCAGAGGTGACCAGAGATAAATTTAAGGAACCAGCCAATCTGTCATCTGTGTGAATGATCCAATGCAGCCTGGTGGGAGAGACTAAGTACCGGGTTAATACACTGAAGCAGAGCAGCATTTCTTGTTCACAGAAGTATTTCTTCTGTGAGCAAATAGTTTCCTGATAGAAGTGTTTCATTGTGTTCAAATAATCATTTACGTAAAGAGACAAACGTGGATCTCCCGTGCTCCAAGAGAACGGTGTACCTGTGAGGCTGTTCAGGGATGTTTGGTGGGGGTCGGGTTCATGAGCTGGCCAGACACACTCTTTCAACTCTGAATGCTTTTGTGTGAGAGCCTTGCTTTTGGTAAATCAATAGCCTGGGGCAAGTCATTTTGCCTGACAGATTCCTAGTCAGTGCTGTGCTGACACTTTGTATTTTCTGTTCGTGCAACATCTTTTCCTTGCCCTTCGTCTACCAACAGGAAACAATTATTCTGTGACAATATGCCATTGATGTTTTCTCTTTTAAATGAAGCCTGCAGGGAAGTATTTGCATGGCTACTACCACTAGCCTTTGACTGAGAACCCTGAACTAGCCATTTAGCAATATACTTTAGTTAGGAGCAGCTAAAGAGAAGAAACAGCATGCAGAAGCATTTATAATTCAACCTCGTGTGAGTCCTGGTGTAGGCTATTTCAGGCCAGCTTGACACTTGTTAGACTAGCACTGTTTGTAACTTATACTATATTTTAATAGCGCCGGGCTATTGCACAGAATCAATTGTACAACCTCTCTTTTTCCTTGCCTCTGCACTCGAGCACCCTGTAGCAGAAGATGGGAGGGGTTGTGCAGGAAGTGGAAGACTGGCCAACCCAGCTGTATTTTCCCAGCACAGAGGACTTATTCAAGCAGTACTTTTGAGGATGAAGAGAGAGAAGTCACGATAACTCCTTTTCAGCTTTTTGTTCTGAGCAAAATGGTGCAATATTGAATGATCTGGTACTGCAGTGCCATGGATGACTCTGTTGTATATAGGTTGTTGTCTGCTAATTATCATGGTGCTAGCTGATCTTCTAGCAGTGCATTAGGTAAGGTGAATATCCATATATGTATGCTATTTATTTTCTCATCTTCTTTCCAGAAGTGTTATGCACAATGTGTTATTTTGTGAAAGTGGAATTTAAAGGGTCTGAGTGTCTTTGTTTTTCATCTGCGGAAAAGCTATCTTGGATCAGAAGTTAACTTGAAACTTTATCAGCTCATTTCATATGGGACCTACTGGTAATAGGTGGCATGCTTCAGGTTATGATCCCTAATCGTTGCCCCTGGGTACAGCGCTGCAGCTCTGCCACTCAATTGGTGTGGACAGGAACTCCAGGATGAGCGTGAAGGCCCTTGAGAGAGGTGGGCTGCATCTTTGCTCTGGTGAACATTTCCCAGAAATATTCCCTAAATCCAGTTCAGACTCCTGTTTATTAGGAACCAAAAGTGCTGATACACATACTCGTGCCAGCCACAATCATGTAAATGGCACATCCCTATTTACTGTATGGTGTCTGTTATCAGCAGTAGGAAAGGTGAAAAGCCCACTTATCCATTGATCAGTCCCAGTACAAGAGATGATACTAAGAGGATCTGCTGAATGGATTATGATAACCGAGTTAGTGCTGCAATATGCACCCTCAGCCATGCGAAATTCCACCTAAAGATAGAATTTCTTCCAGTGCCCCCCAAAATCTGTTTTCTTTTCAGTGCATATCTCTAGAAATGCAGAGCCTGTTTCAGTCTTGTTGTGAAATCAGAGCCTCCTGTATCAGCAAATGACTCTTTCAGATCTAGACTCTTGCATGGGACTTTTACAGATGTTCACTGAAGACCAAATGTTAATCTTAGATACATGTAGCGTATCTGAGTTGACTCTATCTCTTAGTATCATGAAAATTTCTATTTAAATTGACCAATAGGCTGGAAAAAATAAGGAAAACAGAAAGGCTTATTTTTCCAGGAGACTGTGCATGTACTAAGTTCTTGGGAAGTAATCCAGGCAGAAGTAACTGGATTACTTCTGAATCTGTAATTCACAGCAGATGATAGCTGGTTGTTTGTATGGGCTGTGTTGTCTATGTTGAAGATGAAATTCACAGTCTTCCCACAGATCCCATGTTACAAGGGGTTTCTCTGGGCGTTACCCACAGTACAAATATGTATTCAGAATCCAACTCAGACATCAGGCAGGATGAAACTGGGTTGTAGTAGGCTGATTACTATTTTGTTCTGTTTTCCTTAGTCAGCACCAACTTTATAAGATCAGGAATTCTGTTCATCCAGAAGAGGCAAGGCAAATGCAGTGCCTTATTCTAAGGTGAACGTGTGTGAAAGAAATAGATGCTATATCTTCCAGGAAAAAATGTGAAGTAAATATTTATCGAGCTAGAAAGACAGAAATTTCATGCAGCGGGCTGATGCAGAGAGCTCTTACACAGACAAGTCTCACTTATATGAGTGAGTATTTTTTAGTGCTTGAGGATTTGGCCCATTTACACTAACTGGCAAAGAAAACCTCCATTTTGTTTCTACACCGCTTACTGCCAAATAGGGTTTTGCAACCATGGAAAATGGACCGGCTCAACTAGGAGCAGTTTTGGAGCTCTCCCACCCTACCTCTCTCCTGCTGTTGCACTAAATGTGCTATTAACAGAAAGCTCACACACCATGGGAACAAGTGACTCAGAAACCACTGGATCATAGCAGCTGTAACGCATACAATACAGGGCAAGATCTATTACAGTGATTTGTGTAATGTGCCCTCTTATCTCATATTTGGTACCCAATGAATCTTTAAGCTATTGATTTGTTTCTTCAGATTTCTGCCTGGTTCTCTCTGCCTTTTGGATGTGCAGATGTTCAGTGATGAGGTGGAGCCTGCAAAGCTTAGCACAAGAACAAACATGCCACAAAATGATGTGTCAAACTGGGAAGCTAAATAAGCTGCAGTATTAGCTCTCACTGCCTTCTCCTCTTCCACTCCTTTCCCTTCTCCTTACCCTTTAAAAAACAGTACCTGGTAGCTAGAAAAAAGATGTACGCATAATCTACCAGTGGTAAAATAACTTTCAGATTTGTTTGAATTAAAACTGAAAACTCTTGCTTTACTTCCATCCCGCTATGTGTTGCTGGTCATACTGTAGTTAGGATTGTAAACTCTAAAATACTGACACAGTGGGATGAATGAATGCTGGAATAGGAAGATTCACGTGAGAAGTGCTCATGTTTTTTGGCTTTAGTTAGCACCTTAAAGCATTTATATAAGGTTAGAAACAAAATAGAAAAGCTGTCTTAGTTCATGCTGGGAATATCTGTCAGGCTTGCTGTGTGTGGCTCCTTTTAAAAGGCAGAAAGAACCTTAAGGAAAATTACCATTTCACATCAGGCAAAACATAGCTAACAAATAACAAGGCAGGCACAGTGAAGAACAAACTGTCTTGGAAAATTGGTTAACTTTTAAAATTCCTTCTTTTATGATCTTTGGATTGATAGCCAAATAGAGGAGATTATTTCTGCTTTGTGAACTATACACCTTTCTTTCAGGAAAAGGTGAAGTTTGGCTGTTCGGGAAGGGACTGGGAGCTAACGGTGTGGTATTCCTGATCTGGTTCTTGGTCTCCCTGCTCCTGAGGAACTCATTTACTTATTCTGGTTGTAGCGAGACTGGTGGCAAAACTCCAGCTGGGTTCAGTGAAACAACAGGGCTGTGATCGTAGCGGCATTCGCTATGCCTCACTTAAGGGAGTTGGTTGAAAAGTTTCATTTCTTTTTTCTTTTTTTGAGTAAGCCAGGGAATTTGAAAGTTGAAGCATTCAGCAGAGAGAATCTGATATCAATGAAAGTTTAACGGGCACCAATAAAAGCCAGAAAGATCAAAAATAGGTGATCTACTCTTTCTTGCCGGATTGCCTCCTTAGCAACTTATTCCCAGTTATACCTGAGACGAGGAACCAGAAGGTTTCTGGCATCCATGGTAACCTACCTTGGAAAGGAGGCTGGAGAAAATGAAGTTTTTTGGGTTTTGCTTCAGTTTCGAACTAAATCAAATCTTGAAACAGGATTACCATTCTCTAACTAGCTCCAATATCGATTGTACATTCGTATTTGGAAAACAGTCCAAGACCACGATCATGCAAAAGGAATGTTAGAACAGAAAAGTTTTGATTCATTGTCCAACTGTGGGGCAGGAGAGCTCTGTGATTTATTCCACCATTTGCACCCCGGGTTTGCAGTGTGGCCTCATCCTGAATCACGGGTGAGTCAAGCAGCACCCTAGGTCTTACATCCCTTGAAAGATCTGCTTTCCTTTAGAGGGAGTTATGGGTTTTGGGATGAGGAGGAGCCACGAGGTGCTTGGGCAAGCCTGCGGTTTGGGGAACAGGTCTCCACGGCACAGAGGGCGAGGAGGCAGGTTAACCTGCCTACAGAATCTATAGAGTTACTGATAACAGAAATATAAGATGGGGTTATGACAACAAGCAAGGGTTTAGTGATTTTTTTGTAGGTTTTTCTGATTTGCCACTTGTGAGTCTGAAACCTGGCTTACAGGCATGAGAACAATTTCCTGTTTGTGCAGACAATTCATCGCTTCCTCCTTTGGCCAGTGAATGGGTGTGTGTGGTGTGTGTGCACGAGAGAGAGAGAGAGAAAGGGAGAAAAAATATGCCACAGATGGGCTGCTCCGCGATTCTGGTGGGGAATCCTAGTGGATTTTAAATGGAAGAAATTTTTTGGCTTCGTTGCTCCAGTTCTGCAAGTTTCTGTTGCCTTAGCAACTCCGCGCAAGGAGAGAGCTGCCTTGCGTGGGCAATCCCCTGGGCAGAGACAGCCCTGGGGACCCAGAGGTGCGCTGACTCCCACTGGCCCTGACCCTGCAGAGGGCCCTGGGGCACCACCACAGGCGACGCACCAGAAAGCAAAGCTTTGGCTCTTTTCGTTTACCCCGGAGGCTGATTTAGCCAGAGATGGTGGAGTCCAGAGATGGCTCTGAGCTTCAGCTGCCTGGCATAGCTGTGGCTGTGGGACGTTGCGGGTGGCCTGGCGTAATTACGGACTCCTTGGTGAGATCCTTCGTTGTGAGAAACAGAAATTGTGGATCCCCGTGGCCTCTCGAGTCCAGGGTGTTGACAAGGGTCTGCAGTGGAAAATGTCCCTCTAGACTCAATGAGCAGAATGGAAAGACTTTAGCGCAACACTTTTCGTGTCTTTTGCCACCTACGTAATGATCTTCAGCTCAGAAATGTATTTCAGCTCCTTTCCCTCTGTTCTTTTTGAGTAAAGTCGCTATGGTGTTTGGATATGTCAGGATCAGTCAACAGTGTGTGGCTGCTCCTGAAGTTGTGCACCTTTCTTCTTCTATTAGAAATGAAGTCGTGCTTTCAATTTTATAGTGGGCAGTAGTACCAGATTTCTTTGTGCAGTATAGCTGACAAACCCAGCTGAAATATTTAATGAAATTAAGCTTATTCTCAGATAGCTAAAAAGTCCACGAATGTCTTCTAAAACTTAAGGCTTGGTCTATTTAATTTTCCCAGTAGCTTTTTAAAATAGATGTTGGAATTGTTATATGCATTGTGGAAATTCGTGAGTGAAGTGTTGAAGTCATCTAACTTCTCGATAAAGTCACACAGTACAAAACCATATTCTCAGTTCCACAAGTTAAACACTACATTTAATTCTACACCCTTTAAATTAAGCCCTAAAAAAATCTCTTTAAAGCAGATCAAAAGGCAGACTAGGTCCTTTCCCTTCAGAATTCATCTTGTATCCATACTGGCTCCACTTGAAAATAATCCTTATTTTGAATATGCATACACAGTGCACTTTTTAGAAGGTATGTAGGCATGTATCTTGGCAATACTGGTGGCCTTCAGGTGTGGCTGTCAAATCTGAGAAAATTTGCATGCAGTCAGGGCTTCAGTCCTGTCCTCGTAAACTAGGATAATAACAGTATTTCTGTGAAAAAGATAATACAACGTGAATGTTGTTTTTAAAGAACACTTTAACTCATTGCTAGAATGTTTCTTAAAATATTGACATTAAAACCAGAAATTCACCTTAATTTTGCTGTTCAGGTTGAAAAAATGTCCTAATGTAAAAACCATAGAACTCAGTGGTAGCTGTACAAGGGGGTCCGTGTTGCAGGAACCATGTAACACTCTTGTATTCCCGTGTATAGTTAGTGGTGAATGTCTTTGCTTTGAACAGTGCTCATGTGGTTTCTTTGTATTGCTTATGTGGACTGGAGGACGCATATTTACTTAATGATGGTCTAGTAAGGAAAGAGAAAGTCTTGGTGGCTCTGTCAGAGAAAATCGCTTCAGGCAAGGAAATGGCACAGGCTTGTTGAGCAGAAGCTATATAATAGAGGAATCATTAAGGTAGGCTAACCTATTAGTTCAGCCTCTCAGTCTTTTGAAAAAAGGTGCTTTCGGACTCCTTTCTCCCCCTGAGCAAGCATCCACTAAAGCTCTCCCTCCTGAGGACCAGAGGGATAGGGTTTTAATGGATTTTTCTGTGAAGAACAATTTCATTCACACTCCTGCCTAAGAGCCATCAAACTGAGAAGTAAAGGGAGACTCTATTGCTTAAGTTTTAGGTGATGAATCGCTCGTCTTCCTCATCTACTTTTGTCTAATGGCCTGTTTGCAGAAAACTGGAAAGTTGCAGAATAAACACTTTACAAATCCTGAAACAAAAATTCACCACTAATAGTCAACTAGCTCTTTGCTATCTATGCAGCATGACTCCCTAAAACAGAGCTGAAAATCTCATGTGAGCAGTACCTGCTGTGAAATTAATCTGGGAAACCATCACCTCCAGTGACACAAATCATCACAAGAAGTTTTTTTCAGTCCTTTTGATGCTTCCTGTTCCAATCATGAATAGGAACAAGCCCTGCAAAAAAAAAAAAAAAAAAAAAAAAAAAAGCCCTGTTTTTGAACTGGAAGAGGAAAGAAATACATGAATCAACACTTCAAAGCTGTAACTACATAGCTGGAAGGAATCAGGCTCTCTAGTGAGTTGACTAGATGAGTTCAACAAAATTATGCAGTGGTATGCAGCTGCATTGATTTGCTCCCCCATCTCCCGCTTTTGGAGCACTAGCGCGCTCTCAGATCTCAGCAGTAGACAGAGCTTCGCTCCTGTGCTTTGCTCCCTCACACCTCTCTGTGTACACAGATGTGAATGTTCAATATGGAAATGAAGACCTACTGTGCAGATCTGAGAGGCAAATTCTGAATTTTACCCTTAAACTTCTTTAGTACAGTGACAGATTTTAAAAAGCAAGATAAAAGATCAAAAAAAAACCTCCTTTAAATCCATGTTTGCCTCTGCAAGTAGTGTCTTGAGAGATGTCACTGCAGATGCTCAAACAGTATAATTCCACATGTGTTAAAGCACTTGATATGCTGTTTTTAGTAATGTGACCTTGTTGTTCTGGTTAGTAGCCTTGTGGACTGTTCAAAGTCACTTGCATCTGTTTGAAACTCCAGCAACCAGAACTTAACGAGACATTGTGTGTTGCTGAGTACTAGGAGAAAACTTGGGCATGGCCACAAAGAGAGAGTATCTCATTTAAAAACAAAGCAACCTCCCTACTCTGCTTTGCTAGAGCATCTATTTAGCGTCTTTATTTTCTTTTCTGTCGTTTTAGCAGAGAATCAGGCTCCACAGCTGAATCATTTGGTAATGGCAAAGTCTCTCCCTCACTCTCTGGAGCCGTACATATACAATTTTTAAAAAGAAAGACAGGAACTTAAGTTTTGAGAGCTGCGCTTGCCTTCGACGTGTTTTAAAATACTAACTGGTATCCAGACATGGCCCATCAGCCAATTCCGTTATGTCATTTTATAGTGCAAGCTATGACATGCCATGATGTGATGAGCTGTGGCAGCCATGCTGAAATACTGCTTTTAAAATTAAAAGCTTGAAACTAAAAAGCTGATTGAAACATAAAGTTAATTTGACTTCTTTCCCCAACTAAAGGGCTCTTGGCCATTTCAGATGTTCATGCAAGTGATATAAAATGTCTTCCTTCTGCCTCTTTGTTTGTAGAAGGTAAGACTATATGCAACTGTGGATGCTACTGTGATGGATGACACAGCTCAGCTAGGGCAGAAGACCGATTACTGCAGCAGAGACATCAAAAATGTATCTTTGTTCACCTGGCAGCAGTGCTAAGTTACTTGTTTTGGAAGACTGGCTTGTTTCTCCTACTATTTTTTTTCATGCTACTTTGGGGACCTTTTTTTGTTGAGGCTTGTATACATTTTCAGTGCAGTCTTGATCCCAGTTTCAGTAGTCTTAGAAATTCGTGGCATGCTGCTTAAAAGCATTTGCATGCCTGGCAATCTCACATTGAAACCTGTGAGACTTAAGCACTTATGTATCTCTGAAGATTTGGGTTTTGGAAGCTTAATTAGCAAACTTTCAAAGGCTCCTGAAATGAATTAGTTGCGTTACATTTCAATGCAATTACGTTGTGTTACGTTTCAAACTTCTAAGTTTATAAATTACTTCAAAAGTAGAACTGTAGGGCTTTTGAAAATCCTGCTGTGGGTTCATTGAAATATTATTAACCTGATCTAGCTGACTTATATCACTGTTTGGTGTTCTTGTCATCAGCATTGCTAAACTAACTAGCATTAGTTAATGGATTAAGAAACATTTTTTTTGCAAAAATTCCCCATTGCCAAATCGTGTAGGACAGTGAGAGAGAGACTTTAGAGAACTTTCTAAAGCAGTAAGGCAAGTAATTCCCATTTATTCCTGAAGTTAGTCATCCAGACACTACTGAAAAGCCAAACAGAGACTTTACTGTGCTTGTAGGTGGTTAAATATCCTTAAGTACTTTTTTATTTGATTTGATTGTGCAATACCTATGGCTTCACTTGCACCATTTATAAAAACTTACTAATGTGCTCTTCATTGATGTGTGCTACTTCTGCACCACAGTTTATTTAGGAGACATGACCACAGAACCTAAAAATAAGAAACTGTTTTTAAATTGCATATATTACAAATGTCTTTTTTTTCTTGTTAATTTTGTTACACACTCTAATTCTGGAAGAAAGTTATTTTCCTAAAATAATACGCATATGGATCTATGCAACTGCTCTCTTTCATTTCTCTAAAATCTATAAATTCAAATAAATGAAGAAATATCAAGGGTGCTAAATGATTTTACAAGAGATGGAAATGCCCTGTGTAGTCTAGAAAAAGAAAAGCCGTTTCCTGAGCGTCACTGGCTTGCTCTAGTACACTGCACAGAGTTTCACATGTAGGTGCACGGAAGTTTTGTACCTAAAAAGAACCAATTTTTCACACTACGCTATTCTTAGAGATGCAATATGAGGATTCGCAGGATTAGTTACTGCATCCACATCCTTGATTTAGGAGGGCTAAAAGGCCTGGTACACTGGAGGTCACTCAGGGCACATGAGCTTGCAGCAATCTAAGAACAGGCTAGGATTAACTTTTTAAACCTACTCAGACAATCTACTTGTCAGCAATCCCTTTCTTTAGAGGTCCTTTATCTAATGCTTGGAGAAAGCATTTTATCATAGTAGTGTTGCGCCTGCCTGATGGCAAGCATAGGGCCTTGAAAGCTCTTGAGGGTCGTCAGAGAGAGCCAGAATCAAGGAGGTAAAAAGATGGTCCTCAAAGTCAGCTGCTTCTTTACTCCAATTCTATACTTAGCACTAAAGTAGAGTGTGAAAAAAACCTAAGTCCTTGTATTTCTGGAAATCCTATCCTATTGTGCGTTTCTTTCATCCCAGATACTCTCTGATAGAGAAGCATACAATTTCTGTTATAATTTATTAGTATCAGTGTAGTGAGGTATGTATGACTAGCACTGAATTTAATTTTCTTATCTATAATCTCCTCAACAGAACAGCAGGTAACAAAAAATACAAATTTCTTACAGAAACATTGGCTAACAGTCTGAAAATGTCCCAAAAGATGGCAGTTCTTAGTGCTTAGGTCTTGTACTGATGTTATTCACAAAATACACATTCATATAAACCTTATTTTGAAAACGGAAAGGTACATAAAATAACGGCTTATTTAGGCACACAGCAAACCCACTAAAAGAAACAATTGTGAACTAAATTCAGTCTTGAGACGAATCCAGCTCGTGGCTGACAACATACAGCAAATACACATGCAAGAAAATGGATCATGTGAACTTTGCACCTTAGTAGTTCTTATACTACTAAATTCCAGTTGCTCTATTGAAAAACGGAAGGTGCGTGCCCAAAAGCTCCATCTGTGAACCCAAAATGTGTGATTGCATCTGAAGTGTTATGCCCCGTTTTTGGTTCCCCAGCACAAGGAAGGCACCAGCATACTGAAGCGAGTCCAGCAAAGGGCCACCAGGGTGATTAAGGGGCTGGAGCATCTGGCACAGGAGGAGAGGCCGAGTGAGCTGGGACTGACCAAACTTAAGCAGAGAAGGGGAAAGGGAAAATCTTATTGCTGTCTTTAACAACATAATGGGAGGGTATAGAGAAGACAGAGTGAGACTCTTAAAGGTACATGGGGGTAAGAGGAGAGGCAACAGACACAGACCGCAACAAAGGAAATTCTGATTAAACATTAGGAAGGTTTTCACTCTGAGGGCAATCAAATACTGGAAGAGGGCCCCAGAGAGTCTCCATCCTGGGAGATATCCAGAACTTAACCAGACCCGGCCCTGAGCAGCCTCACCTAATTGGACCTCATCTGAGTGGGATAGTTGGACTGGATGATCTCCAGATGTTCCTTCCAACCTATAGTACTCTATGATGCTGTGATTACCTTAATGGATTTTTTTTTTTTAATCCTAGTTACTTTGGTCCTTCTGTTATTTGTTCTTATTCGTTTACTTAGAAAATATCTTCCCAATGCCCATATTTTGTTATCTTCGTGCTCTGCTTTTGCATAGGGTACGTGTATTTAGATCTTGTCTTCTGATACAGCTTTACTGGAGGATAAGTTTGTAAATAATCTGTGAATTATGCCTTGCGTAGTCCTGACTCTTAGCAATTCTTGCGCTCAGAAATCAATTTATCCAGTAAATGTCATAAATAATTCTTTCTAAACTATTTCTGTAAATAATTTAGTTTCTTCTTCAGCTCAGCAAGTATCTAGAAGCAGATCATAATTTCTTGAATTCATTTGTTACACTTAATTCAAAACTGTTTGAGTTTTGTTTCTGCTGTCTTTGATTTGATAGTCAACAGTGGGCTGTTGAATGTTCTATATCCAATATTCAAAATATAAACTCAATGATCAGAAAAATAACCAGATATCACTCTGATCTCTAATTGAATATATGTGAACTGGAAACTGCAGAGCAGAAAGGGAGGGGATAGGCACCTTTTAAAAGGACTGGGATTTAATGTTCCCATTGCAAAGGCTAAGCTTTCAGGTCCTAATGCGGTAGCAATGAGGCAGTCTGTGGAAGGAATAGTAAATACAGGATGTATGAGTGAGTCAATGTGATATTCAAGGAGCATGGAAGGTTGTCCTGCCCTATTGTATGTTTTCTTGTTTCGTATCTATCTACCTATGACTGTAACCTTTCTCTTGTTCAAATACTGTCTAGTTCTTTGGAAAACAGCTGGGTGGGCTGTGTTTGTAATTAGTTTGACAGGCAAAGGCTAATTGCCCGATTCTCCTTGGAAAGCTCACTGCGTGGTGCCAGAGATAGTAATGAATTGAAAAAGGTAAATGAGAAAAATTCTCCAGGTCTTGTGAATCAGTAATAGGGTTTTGTGAGAAAATCAACTAGTAATTCAAATGATGAAGCTTGATAATTTAGGGGTGTATATGAAGGGCTGTATTTGCTTTTGGCCTGTGAAACGTACTTATGATGGAGATAAATCAGAATAGCATTCCTCTACCTGCATGAAGTTTTAACTTAAAACAGACCCACTACTCAAGCCTCTCCAGCGATACTGGACTACATCTATTGGTGTGTGATGAGCACTTTGGGCGGCCCATGTGCCAGCTGTCTTTAGAAGTACACCGTGCAATGCATTAAAGATAAAGTCATACTTCCTTGCTAACTGTTCAGTTGACAAATATAGCTACTTCTTTTATTTGGCACTTACTTGTGAGATGAAGATCTGCAGAGTGGTCCCTTAGTTTCACCCTTGACCTGCAGAGCACGCTAGAGTATGTCCAGAAGAAGCGAAACAGAGGATCCCACTTCTGGGAAAACATAGAACAGTCTGCACTCCTACCGTATCTGAGAGGACTGAGACAAAACAATTGTCAAGATGTGGGGAGGTTTATGGAGCAAAATCAATATTTGCAGACAATGGTAGCCTTCCTTTCTGGTATGATTGGAGTGTCTCGTGGCTGCAGTTGACAAATCCCATCATTTAATTAACTTTCGTGGGGATAAATTATGAGAACCAAGTCAGATTTCATTCTCTGAGTTTTTATATTTCTGTAGTGCTTAGTATGAGAAGGCACTGACCTAGGAAGACGGTTCCAGCAGTGGACATGGTCATAAATAATATTCTAATAGCTTTCTTTTTCTGGCCAGTATATAGAGTTGGGAATTACACCTCAAGTCTGTAGTGGAAGGAAAGGAGGAACTGGATGGATAAGTATTAAGAGAGACCAGGAAAGTTTGGTAGAGAAAGTCAATGTACAAGAGAAGATTTGAATAAGAACTTTGACTCAACAAATCTTGAATGCTTAATTGATTATGTTGGATTGATTTGTGTACATCAAACGCTTTTAAGGTTACCGTTGTATAAATCAAATGAGTAACAAATTAAATTTGATATGGTTGGAAGGATTTAATATACAAATAAAGAATCTCATCTTGCAAATCCTTCAAGCATGAAATTCCCGTCAGGTCAGAGCACGTTGTATACAGCAGGAATGTTGAACGTACATAGTGTTTCTGTCAGTCGGTAGCAAGATACCAGATGGGAGAAAGTTCTAGTCAGGAAATATATCATGAAGCAGGGAGATAGCAAATTGTTTCAGAGATGATGCTTCTGTTTGACTAAAGGTTCTGATCTACTGTTTGAAGGAAAGGGTATTTTATAGTTAGTTTTTATTCTGTCATTGCTTAGGGCAGGGCCTCTGGAGCAGGGATGCAAAGGTTTTGTTTACTGGCAGTGTGCCTCTCTCTAGACTTTTAATAAAGGTAACCAAAAGGTCGAATTTCTACTTGGTATTTTTTGCTATTTCTGTATTTCTGCACAAAAAAGATTTTCCATCACTCAGAGGAAAATGGTATACACCAGAGAAAAGAACTCACTTTACCTTGCTAGTATCAAGCTAATGACAAACTTTCAACAACTGTAGATCCAAGTAAAATTGCAAGTGAATAACATGGACTTCACACTTATTCATAACTTCTGCTTGGCTTTGGACTTGAGTCCAGAATAATTAAAACAGAAGGCCACCAGCTAGGACACAGCTAAACACAAACCTTATCTGTAAGTATTTTGTTACTACTTTATTAAATTTAGGGTCTAGAAACCAGAATCAAATCATTCCAAGATGTTACGTGAAAATTATAGCAACTATTTTTATGCATTATTGTAGACTTGTCTCGGATTAAGGGACATAGCTTTCAGAGGCGTAGCTGTCTTACCTCTGTGAGGTTTTTTGCACAAAAAGGTTCCGGAGAAGAAAGGTGGGAGAAGTACATGGAAAGGATACTTTGCTCAAAGAAAAGAAGCTTTTTATCCCTTATTCTAGAATTTTGATGCTGCAAATTCATGCAATTAGGTTCAACCCAGTTTGGTACTGAATGGCAAAGGCTTGCTAACTTCAGATGTGTCTGGTGTTAGGATAAGGGAAGACATCCAAAGAAAATTTTAAGTTTGCAAAAGACTTTTTTTTTTTTTTTAAAGAGATTGTATATATTCTTAAATTTTTTCTTATAGAAGTATAAAGTTCTTAGTTTTATAAACAGCCTTACCTATGAAGAAAAAATTGGAGCTTTCCTTAAAGCAGTTGATTCTATAGCATAGTTTAAAACCTGAGGAGTTGCATTTCACTAGCTTTTGAGAGTGCAATAGAGTGGATGGACAAGTGACTCTGCCTCCCAACAAAATCAGGGACGTGGAGGGAACAGAGGAGAGAGAAGCAGCCAATTTGAGCTTTAGTGCTTCATGTAGCATCCAACCTGACAATGTATTAAAGCTTTTGACTGAAATTAATCTGTGCAGAAAAGGGAGCTTAATGGAGCAGAAAAAAAATCTTTTAAAATTGTCCTCTTCTGTTATTGCTAGGCATTTAACAACTCTCTCTAATCCTTTCTTGGTACACTGCTGTATTACCAGGGGCATGGAAGTTTGCTGCTCTTGCAGCAACCTGTTTTCGCTGGTGTGGAACGAAGCGCAGCCCAAAGCATCTTGAAAAAAATGTTCATATTACCTGCAGCAGTAAACACAAGCAATACATCCATTTAACATCAGCAAGCTTTCCTGCATCTATTCATTTTGATTTAATAATGAGAAAGTTCAGAGTGCATGGGGGCAGTCCTGCGACTCTCACCGGTGACACCCTAGCAGCGACGTGGCCAGGGAAAACGGATCCTCTCCTTAGAATCAGAAACGGGAGCAGTAGGAAATGCAGCAAATCAGAGTTGCAGTAAAGAGCTGATCTAAACTCTTCTCTCTTCACTAGCCACGCCAGTCCTATCCATCATCGAGCCTCCGTGTTTTTCTCCTTCCAGCATAGTTTTTTTGTTTTTTGTTTTTTAATTAGTACAAGTTTGGATGCTCTATTGTTTTGGTTCTCTGGGAGTGTTGATAGAGAAACATCTGTAGTGTTCTCTCAACAACAATTTTGAGGACTATCCTAGTTAATACTAATCCTAATATATTTCTCTCTGAGGCCTGACAGTTATTCTGCTTAAGGGAACACTCTGGGGAGCATCCCGATATTCAAACTAGGTGGTCCTCATAGCCATAGTTGTAACTTTAATCTGAAAGGGTAATGAAACAAAAATTTGAGACTAACCACTCTTGATACTGAGTCTTTAACTCTGGGAAATCCTGTAATACATGAAAAATAACCAGTCACAACCAGGTCATGCTCACTGGGTAATACCCAGGCTTTCCAACAATTTCAGCGTATATTAATTATAACCAGAGTTGTGCTTTTGTTCCATTTAAGCAAGGGAAGTAGAAAACCCCACAGTTTGTATGATCTTCTAGCTGCAAATGGAAGACTATTATACCTATACAATGAAAGACTTGTTTTATTTTATCTGCCTCTCCCCAATCCCAAAAGCAAATATGAAACAGGACTTAGGAGACTGATTTTGGATGAAAGATAAGTGCTAAGCATAAATGAACTATGAAACAAGAGTGTCAGTAATGCAAGCCTATGAATATTTGAGAGAATAACAAGAACAGGAAGGTATAACCAAAATGTCTGTAACTAAGGAAAAATATAATATCAGGCAAAATCTAGAGAAAAATATTTCAAAGGAAATGAGGAAAACTGTCATCTGTTTTGGATTTTTCCTATACTGATATCCTACTGAAAATTGTATTATAAGGAAAAATTCTATATTAGTAATAAAATGAGCTGAATGGTCTAACGGTATTCTTTTCTATTGCTGTTTTCTAGGATTCGAAAATTGCACTTTCTTTATTTATGATGCAGTATAATTACCTTAGACTTGACTCTAATTAATGTTAATGGCTTTTTGCTATGTGCAAGTTTAACATGAGGGGGATTTCAGTTTGTATCTGGAAGTACCTCAATAAATAGATTCTCTATACGTTGGAGACTGACCGTGTTCAGGTCAGGTCAGAGGAACCGAACTAATTTGCACATGCTTGACAAGCAGCTTGCTTTGATGACCTGTGCTGGTGTTCACTCCATTTAGTTCATGTCTAAGTAATGATTACTAATGGTTCCTGGATCAGGGCTCGACGTTTCTGAACGATAACTTTGTGGTCCTTCAGTTGATATGTTGTCACTTCAGCAAAGTCTATAAAATGTGGGTATTTTTGATTCAAGAAAGTTGTAACTTTGCCTGTGATTCAACTGTGGTTTGGTTATGCTTCATGTGATTTTAAAGCAGTGGTCGTTAGTCCCTGACTGAAATGTATATCGCGCTATAGGAAGTCACTCCTGCCGCGACAGTCCAGGTTGACAGTCAAAGCATGATGCTACCCATAGTATACTGTTCGCTTGGCATTAGTATTCAGAGTCCAACAAAGGCTAGAAATCTTAAAATTAAATGACCTTCCCCACTGTATATGTGTGTGCGTGCACACGCATGTGTAGAGCCAAGTTCAACTGTGTTACTTTTTTTGTTGTTGTTGAAGTTAGCAGCACTAGAAATGCCAAATTGGATGCTGCTTCCAATTTACACAGATTCTGTCACCATTTGATTAACCAAGGGAGGAATTCTGAAAAAGTTTTTTCAGAAAAAAGTTCCCCTGAAGGGTAGTTGCTTTGTCAGATGTTAGATCTGGAGAATGCAGTTCAAAACGAAACTGGAAGAGCAGCAGCGTTCATTAAGGAGTTCAGGCTGACCTCCGAGGAGGAGCTTTGCCCTGCGACAGGCCGCGGCACTGCAAGTGGCGTTTCACAGATAGGATGTTCAACAATAACTCCACTGGTCTGCCAAGTGCATCTGCATCCTGCTGTCCCTGTTCTTTGACTCTTCACGGTTAACCTCCGAACTGTTGGAATAAGTTAGTTGTTTTAAACGCGATGGCTCCTGTCTGACCTTTCTGCGGAACTGCTTTTGCCTGATTTTTGCTGTTCCCCTTCGAGTGAGGCAGTTGTCATTAAGGTCACTAATGACATCCTTCTTGCCAGAACGAGGTGCCCCTTCTCTGCACTTTTCGGCTCAGATCTCTCTTCTCTGCTGTTGACTACTTATGAATTTCCCTTCTCCGTTTGTCTGTCTTCTGGTTGGGTTTCCGATGCTTTTTACTGCCAGGAGTGTTTTCCTGCTAACTCCACTAGCGCTATTGACAGCAAAGTCTTTCCTTGCTTTGCCCTCCCTTTTAGATGTTGCCCAGGTCTCTCTCCTCAGTTCCTTCCCTTCCTTTTCTGTGATCGTTTCTGGGTTTTGCTGTGTCTGCTGCAGAGTTTCAGTTGTTACATATTCTAAAATGCACCACTTCCCGAGTTACAGACTAGTTTCTCATCTGCAAAACTGATTAATACCATTGTTTATCTTGAGTTATATATAGATGCTGGCTGCATCATTGTTAATTAAGACAAAATTACCCACAATTTTTAACTCAGAAGATGTTTAGAAAAGTTTGTTTCATTACTCTGCCTCTAGCTGCAGTTCACTTCTGTTTTCTTCTCTTTTCAGGACTAATTTTGAAGTAATGATTTTTCATAAAGTGCTGGATTTGCAACTGAAAGTTTTCTTTAAAACTGAACTATCAACCCTTAACAACCCTTATTTCAGAAAGTCCTCTGTTTAAAGGCTTTTCTAACAGAGTCGTAAATATAGTGCAAACCATTATCTTTACTAAACGTATGCTTTATGGGAAATGGGCATTACACTTTAACCTGTAAGTTTCAAATACTTAGTTCAGTGATGTTTTTATTATTTAAAAATAGTCTGGCCAAATTCCCGTGTTTATTATTGGCCACCAGAAACCCTTTCCAGCGAATAATAGAATATTCCATTAGATAAATGCAAAAATTTTAGTTGTAGAAAGACATGCCAGTTTATTTTCAGAACACGAGCTGAACGAAATGGAAAAAAAAGCACAGTAGCGCGTCCAACATACATCTAAAGTAATGTGGCACTCATAGCTCATGCCACACAATAAGTCGCTTGTTAACATTTTAAAAACAGATGGTGATTCACAGGCTGCCCTGTCCTTCAGGGCGTTAGCCAGGAATCCATTGGTTGAGGGCCATCTTTGTAATTGCCCAAGGGGATGCTGACCCTACTTAATTTCTCCAGGTAAGAATTATTTTTCAGGTGACCACAAAAATAGACTGAACAAAACCAGTATTCAAGCTTATGACTTAAGCATCGTGATGCTTTGGCAACTTTTTCACGAAGGTTGGATATAATCCACCTAAATGATGGAAGCCTTTTAAGCCTCATTTTTAGTGTTCTTCCGAGCAGCGTTAGTCCAAAACGTATCGTTTCCATTTATTCATTTTACCTAGTTTTTCTAATCAATATATAAATGCTAGCTCTCTTCCTCAGCACAAGAACCACTCAACAGCTTTTACTTTAAAACTGATCATCACGAAAATGAGCCAGAGACTACATGCGGATTTGGGCTGGCAGGGTAAATTTAGTAAGTGACACAAACGATGAGAATGAGAATACTTGTCAAATAAGAAGGAGTCTCAGACAGAAATTATTTGCTGGACATTTTTTCAGTGAATTCATAGGCCGGGTCAAAGGCGACATTAGTGTATTGATATGTGAAAAGTGGAGCAACACTGTGAGTTATCTAAGGGATTGGAATGGACAAGTTTTATGAGAGTATGGAACCACATTTTAAAATCAAATGAGGTGTGGTGATCTGTGAACTTGAGAGATCATAACACTTCCCTTTCCAAATTATGTGGGAAAAGATAAATCTTGCTAGATCGCATATAATTGCTGAGACTTTTTTTTCTTTTTTTACATAGGATATCTGACTATAATTTTTTCAGCTTTTTTATTTGAAGTTTAAACAGCTTCCTAATTATCACCTTCCTGTGGCGGAGGAAAACCCTTTATTCTAGATGGTACAGTTATTACTATCTTTTTGAGATTTCTTTTTCTTTTCTTTTCTTTTCTTTTTTTAAACTAAGTAATGGAAACATCAGAACTAAGCTGTCAGCACTTTGAATGGGCTTTGAAAGAGGTGGCTAACCTTTATCAAGTCAGGTTAACCATTGGAAGAATCTGGATGAAATGGTTTGATTTAGAGTGTTACTTTTTATCAAAATATTTCAGCTAGACAGAGGAAGGAGATATGTAATAAACGAGAAATGGAAATTATAACTGTGGTTACAAACTTCTTTAGATTTTGATGGGTCATTGAATATGTGGGTAGGATTTTTTTGTGCTTTTAAAGACTTCCTTCCAGCCTCCTCCTGGTGCAGTTGTGAATCGCAGGAACTGTTATTTTCCTGCAAAGGCAAAAGCTCCTTGAGAACAGCTTGTCTCATAAAACTCGGACTATTTACTAGGATAGCAGTATTTTGATATTTGCTGATCTCTTGAAATGTTCTTAATCCCCTTTTAGAACCGTTCACCAAAATATTCATCTGTATTTCAACATCATTAACTGCAGACCTGAACTTCAATGCTGACCTGGCTTGAATTTGAAGGCTAAGCATAATCTAAACAGTCTGAAACAAGATGATGCACTACAGGATCCAATGTATTCCTCTTAATACCACGGAAGAGGAAATTCCTGGGATCTGAAAGTTGCTACTAACATTTTAATAAATGCTACCCCCCATTTTAATGAAAAGAAAATGGTACAATTCTGTTAAAGAGAGTGGGAGAGTGAGAAAGAGAAAATCAAGGACCTATAGAGAATTTCTGGATTCTCTAAGAGCTTGGTATGCCTCAGCCAGGTCAAGCAGCAATCAGTATTTGAACTCATAACATGAATTAAAGCAGCCTCCCCAGTAGGCCAGATGCTAAACCGCCATACAGAACCCGCCTTGCATCAGAGCATTGCTGAAGTGCAAATCATGCCCAGTCCCAGCCTTGGCATGCCCTAATCTTAGTTGGTTTAAGGTTGTGTGAAAGAAGGAAGTCAGCGTTGCAGAGGTAGGTGCTCTCGTGTCAGCTTCTCAACGTCCTATCAAATGAGGATGGACAAGATGTGGATGCTGGGGCAGAGGACTGAGGTGGAAGGCAGCTGAGCGGATCTCGTGTCCAAACCATGAAGCTGCACAGCTTGCTACACTTTCTCCTTGCTAGTCGTGATGATCTATCTGTCATGTGTCTTGTACTGCAGCACAAGACCATTGTTGTGGAGTAGAGTATTTGATGATGACGGGGGATTGTAATTTACCTGACTAAATTATTTGCATAAATTGACCTAGGAAATCAGTAATTTTGAATGGTATCAGGTCTTGTTTTTATTTTCACACGAGATTTTTCAGTGACTGTTTTGGGTTTAGCAAGATTGTGACTGCTTGGATTAGAAGTTTGGAAGTCCATGGTATGCATGGTTTGGTTCATGAATTAGTTTGTTAGGAACCTTACACTAACAGCTCTGTTAGAATCAGTATGTAAGAATCACAGCGTGTCATATTTGTATAATTAATTTTATTTTGATTATTCTATGCAGCTGTCTACTAGCTTTATTATGCATTCTGTCAGACTTTTTATGAGAAAAGATGGATAAAAATAAGCTCAGTGATTTCCAAAGGCTCTGTTGAGATTCAGTGTACTTTTCTTTTAATAATACATGTATGCATATTGTTCATTATCAGTATGCATTATGCCTCTTAAACTTCAGCCAGTGTTCACAACTTTTAGTCCGTTATGATTGAGACATTATCCTCTCTATCTTAAGAGATCTCTTTGGCATGGCGGAAGAACCAAGTAAAAAGTAGAAATGATCCTGGGTCATGATATTTGCGGTTTGAATGCCAAGGATGTGGAGGTGAGAGGGAATAGTACTCCCTAGGGATGGGGAAATTTCAGAGTCAAGTGGTAGTTCTGCAATGAGACAGTCCCTGCAGTGCAACACGGCTGGGATCTCCTTAACAACCCACTGCCACCAGGGACAGTGAGTCGAAGGTAAAGACAACCTCGTGGGACCGGCATTTACTCATGATTGCTATTTTCACTCTGAAGCCGGACGCTGGCATCTGCATTGAGGAGGAGGACCAGCTCCTCCTGGAAGCTTAGTCAGAAAAGGGAGAAGCCATTAGCTGGCTGTATTCCTTCAGGCTGGGGACTCATGGCAGAGTCCAAAGGTTGAGCCTTTCTCACTGAGAGGCAGGAGCAAGCCTCCACTTGCCATGGTACGCTCCCCTCAATATGAGCAGATTTCTAAATGCAAAACAAGCAGCGCGTATTGCTGGTTGTGCTGCTGCAGCATTTGGTGTGCAACTAGATGGGGATGTTGCTGTTGTAAGGGGTATGCAATCAGGTTATCAGAAAAGGTTGGGTTGGGGCAGATTCTGTCAATATGGTGAAGTATTTATTTCCTTGCTGTGTTGATATTCTGTGACCATGAAAATGAATGCTTTTTTTTTTTTTTTTTTTTTTTTTTTTAAACTAGACAGAGATGGTTCAGGTAGAGAGGAAGGCAGAAGGCTACTCTAGGCTGCTCCCCTATTTTCTAAATGGGTAATTTGATGCATATTCCAAGGGTGAAGGTTTAGGGGATCATCCTGTGATGTCCACACTGATTTCCCCCTAGAATTAACTGTTTGTCTAATTAAGCCCTGAGATTTTGCATCTGGCGTTTTAACTCTGGTGCGATTAGTGAACTGGCTGAATGAATGATGAGAGCAATAAGTGTGCAATTACTCAGGCCACGGGCTTTCCCAAGCAAGAAAAGCCACGCGTGCTCATGTGCGTTTGTGCGTGTGCATGCAGTACTTGGCACAGCCGAATCCTGGCTCAAGCTCGCCAGCTCTACAGCACCCAAGTAATTAAAGAGCGATGATGGCAACAGAAGTTAAGAGAACTGCACGCAGAGTGGCAGGCTGGATTGCTAATTGATGTTTTTGCATGCACTGTTACCTGACTTGCGTTACATTTTCATCCTAGGCCTTTCAGCTAGGTGTACAGCTTTATACGCACCTTTGAATATGTTATTTCAACTTTGAGAAACAAGTCCAATAAAGGAAATAAATGTAAAACATCATTTACCATTTTCTATCCGTCTAAATGACACAAACTTGTGGCTCAGACAAATGAATCTTTCAGGAGCAGTCAGAACAGTTGGAATGGGCTTTGTTATCGTTCATGTCAGCATGACGGGAGCGAAAACGCGTCTTTTGTAAGTTTCAACCTTCAAGACAGAACCTACTTTATTGAAACAGCCACACCACAATTATTATAAGCAGTCTTTGCACTAATTATAATTCTTGTTGCTGCTGTAAAGCTACATTTTCAATAGGGGGCATACTTAAGGCCACCCGTTAGTACAGACTTGTGTAATAATTTCTGGTGCGAGTAAATGGCTTAGAGCTCAAGAAACTTTTGGGCCTCTAATAAATTTTAGAAGAGTATGGTGCTCTGTAATTGGTAAGCTCCTGAACAGCAAAATGTTTCTATGGATGAGATCGCCTTCCCACAAGGTGATGGCTGTGTGTTTTCTTGCGCCGGAAGCACCCCTCCAGATGTGAAAATTGCAGCTGGTAGGACCGAAAGGCGTAGTGGTGGGTAATTCATTTCTCAGGCGTGTGCTTGTAATGCCAGGGGAAGTTGTCTGGCGATTTACCCACCCAGCAAAGGGGGCTGATTTCATGAGGTTTAAAGGATAGTCACAAAGGCGGACAAGTTTGAGGAGAAAGGAAGAGAGATGCTGGAGGCAGAGCTTTTAAGCTATTAAAGAAACACAGTTCAGGGCATCGAACATAGTGTGCAGTGAAATGCATCCTGTCCCGGTTAGAGATCTTGATCCCGACTGAGGGGCAGAAATGTAGTAAATGATGATGGGAAGAGACCTTCAGCCTCCCGAACTACTTGCAGTTCTGAGTGCCTGCTGAAGGTTTATGAAAAATTGGCTGGGAAGTAATGCTATTTATTGCTTGTCTCCATTTCCAGTCGATGTAAAGATGCTAAATTTAGTAAGGACTTTCTTAACACTGGTTTCCCATGTAAGAAATTGTATAGGATGGTTTTAGCTTGCCAGTGAAAGGCAGGTGGTTGAGATGGATGTAAATAAAAATAAAAGTTGGTCGATAAGGCAATTTCTCTCTGAAAACGTTGTGAGGGCAGGGAGTTCTTCATGAGCTCCGTGAAGTATGTGAGGTGTTCGGAAAATTAATTTCCCGCCCTGTTATACTTCAAGAGCAGAGGTAAATACTATGCTCCACTGGTATACCTTGCACAGCTGCAAAGAAGGTTTTGTTGAGAACAGATAACATAAAAACACTATCGATAATAATTTACTTGAAAAAATGTTACTCCTTTTTTTGCAAAGTAAATGCAAAAAAAGGCTTTCTTGATTGTATTAGTTATTAAAAAGAAATTCACATGCTAATTCCAGAAAGCACTTTAATGTCCATGCTGCTGTTTGTGGAGGACCGTAACTCTCTGCATCAGGTTTTCAGTGCAAAAACTTAAATACTTTCAGAAAATTAATATCTATCATCTAATCATAATATTATCTCTAATCATAATATTATCTCCTCCAGGGAGGAGATAAAAAGACACTTTTACAATGAAGGATTCTTTAGGAGTTTTTACTTAAAATATATGTTTGTATTGCCTGCGTGTAATAAGAGATCAAAACTCTTTTTTTCAAGTAAATGCAGTTTTAGATGCACTTAACTAATTTTGCTCTCAAACTTTCCAGAACACATCTCTGACTCTAGCTTACAAGCTTGTCAGGAGGCAGAAGGACTTTTGGAATAGATGAGGTAAACAGAGGTATGCAACAAAGCGAAGGATCAAGAGATGTAAAAGGTGTGACAGAACAATCGAAGATGTGTGTCATACCAGAAATGCTAGACAAATGCTTTGCCTTTGTGTTCATTTGCAGAGGAGATTTGGGAGGTTCTGGATTTGGGTTGTGTGTGAGTGTATCTCATATGCAGATGTCTATGCAATGTGACTCATGATCATTGGCATTTTTTTCCCCAAAGTTCGGCAATTGTGTGGACATTTTTGTGTGCGAAAACTTTAAATATTGGATTTCATTTAAACAGATAACATTCTTCAGGCTGTTGTCTTAGGGGTTTTGATTTTTTTTTTCTAGTTCCTATTGATTTTTTGTGTCATAAATAACTAGAAGTTTTCCTAGCTTTATCCAAATGAAGAATTGGCTTACTGGGGACTTATTCACCTGGCCTGGTAAACTCAAGTCAGACTGCTCTGCTCACATCCAAACTTCTCTGCTGATTAAATTATTGCAGGCTAAAACATGACCTTGGCACCTTCTGCCTCTCTCCAGGCACAGCTCTCTAGTCTCACCTTGGATGCATATATGATGTAAATTTACTCGAATGGCTTAAACTCAGACCAGTCTATTTAAAGCCCTTCATTCTTGGGGTTATCGCAGTCATCTTTCTGAAGCTTTCCCGAGTCTGTTGCTGCCACCCACATTTCACCTTGAACAACAGGATTTCTGAGCTGTACAAGTACTCAGCTCCCACTTCTCAAGCTGTCAGGTAACTACTCAAAGAGTCAAAACCCTGCGAGTGTTAGCAGAATTTTCACATGCAAACTGCTGGCAGGTGGCTGAAAAGTAGTAGACCCAGAGTTATGCAAAATATGAGAATTTGCTCTCTGGGTAGGTAGGCAGACTCTAGTAAATAAGACATTGAAATAAGTAGTTAAGAAAATTCTCAGTACTGGAGCATAATCCCCCTTTTTTCTGCTTCCATCTTCTCTTTGTGACTTGGATAGCACTTAGTGGCTGCCGGGCTGCCCTCCTGCACTGCTGGCTGCAGAGCTGTTAACCTTTTAAACTCTGCCAGCACTCTGCATGCAGACAGTATAGCCGACCTTCAGCTGCATGTGTTGGGTACCGGCAAGTAACTTTACAAACATCCGTAGTAGGTTTGCTAGGTATTTTTCTGTTTGCATGCAGAGGACCAAAGACTGCAAGACTATTTTCAGTTTCTGTAATGCCAGTTTTAGGATCCTGTGCTAGTTTTCATATGCAATATGTGAAGACTTTGAGTTGGTTTATACATCAGCATGTTTAAACCTTCTGGGTCATTAAACTTCTTTCTCTTCAGGTTTATATCAATTTTTTGAAGCTTGCGCCACACCTCCAAATTCTGTGTTAAAATAAAAAACTCTTTGCTAAGCCAACTCCTCTTGATAGAGAAAATGTCATAGCTGACTTGCTCTGTTGTCATCTGGGCACAGCTCCTATGACATTCAAGCACCTGCAGTGGAAACAGCAGAAATCCCAGGTAGTATAGTTAATACTAAATAATGCAAGAATGCAGAGAATAGGTGTTAGTGTTTCTGAGCAGCTCTAACCTTATTCCCATGAACAACTCCTTTCCTCAGTCCCATAGTTAATGCTTAGAGTAGGCTAGCATTGACTGTGCTGTAATTCTATTTATAGTTTCAACTTACAGGATCTTTAGATCCCTGAGACACTAATCTTCCAGGATACGTGTGAATGCAGAACTGTTAAGACCTATGTCTATTATACGTAGCATACTGGAGCCGTTACAGTTGCTGTTACAGGACATGGTGCATAACGAGCCATAAAATTCTAAGCAGAGCTGATGAATCTGGCATCCAGAGCAGCATTTAAAGATTACAGTTATGTGACTTCAAGAAGATGGAAGCGTCTGCTGCCAACAAAAAGTTTCCTCCTCCGTCTCCACTTCTTAGGCCTTCCTATTGACCCTAACTCATGAATGCAAGGTTAGCATGAGAGAGGGGACAGGAATATGCAGGCCACAGCAACGGGCAAGGTTAAAAAAAAAAAAAAGGCATATTCTTCATATAGGTCTGCAAAAGCTGATCAAGAAACCATACCCTGAAATACTAGGCTCTCCCTCCTCCCTTATACAAGCTGGATGCCCTGAACTGCTACACAGGGTTACTCCATGGCTTGTAATCGCACTCGGGTGTTCTGGTTACGTTGCTGTAGAACTGACATCGAGTCAAAGCACAATGCAAATGAACATCACTGAAGGAGCAATTAATGCTAAGAGGAGAGAGTGTCTCCTAAAGTCCAGAGATTTCTGATGCTGTATTTTTGCTGGGCATTACTATAGCAACTGATAGGAAAATTGGTCACAGCAAAGTTTCCTTTACTCTCTCAAATGTGGGAGGCAGCCGATTTTTTTTTATTTTATTTTTAAGGTGGTGCTATATTGGAACTAGTGCTATGGATTTTTGTGAAGTGGCATTTTCATACTTATGTTACAGTTCTGATTCTGAACGGTAGTTCAGTTAGGGCTTGGGAGAAATATGAAGAGGAAAAGAATGGTTTGCACATTCTTTATGATATAGTCAAGGTAAAGAATAGCACATTTTAGTAAAGGCAAGCACTGAGAAAACACAGTATGAATGTGTCTTGCGATACGGTTGTTAGGACACGGCATGTTCATAAATACACGTATTATGTACATATAACATTGCTATTTTGCCAAGAAGACCCTATTAGTTCTTACTCAGGAGTAAGTAAAAAGGGGTTTGTGACAAGTTTGTACATAGGTAGTAGTGGGAGATTCTGATCTGGTAGATGAGGAGATGTGGCTTTTGTTTTTCTGCTGTTTAGATAGTAATTTTTACAATACAGGTATGATAAGGGCCTTGTGCGTTTATGGATTTTGGTGTTCAACGTTTGATAGTAGTTGAATTTCAGAAATAGTAACTAATTTTGGAAGGTGTTCTTCATAAATGTCAGACAGGAGCTATTTATTTGCATACATCTTTTCCTTTGGATATGTGTGCCTTTCCACTAAGTATCTAATTTTGCCTCATATTTGAAGGAGACTCTTCAACTTAAACTTCTTTTTATTGCCCTCTGCTGCCAACTCTTTTCCGCGTCCTCGGTTTTAATGGCTAGCCTACAGGAACAGATCTCTTACAGGCACTAAAGTGCTTTTGTGCTGTGGCACCAAAGAGGCTGGATTTAAGTGACCTGGTTTTGAGAAAAATAGAGGAATATTGCCCCGTAGTTTCTCCCACCTTGTTGTTTCTGAACATGATTATCATGAACATGACATCTCTAACTCACCTTGGTATACTCCTAATGGTATGACCTTGATAGGTTTTTGCCTCTGATCCTTTCCTGAAGAAACCTGATGCTGAGTATGAAGTACATAACAGTCCCAAGCTCTGGCCACAGCCAAGAGGCCTCTCGGATGTGGATGTCTGGTAAAAATTCACGTTATCCTTTCTGGTATGTTGTGAGCCATCACCAATCTCTTATGAGCCAGGGTACTTCAAGAATTAACAGGTGTTTTTGTATCAGGAAGGCATATATCAGTTTGAACCCCACTGTAGCAAAATGAGCAATGGAGTAAGGGAGAAATATGACTTTAAAAAATATGTAAGCTTATTTCAGAAGAGCTTATAAATATTTGATAACTAGAAATAAAAAAATGCACCCCACCATCCTTCATAACTGAAATATGTTTTATCTCCTGCCTAGGAGAAAAGACTAAAAGGCTAAAACAAGAACAGAAAACAAAAACTTTATATTAGGAACATTATTTTTTAGGAAAAATAGTGTAGGCAGTAGATTTTAGCAGCGTCTTTAGAAATAACTTTTCTCATTTGTGCATCAGTCAGATTTGGTGTCCAAATTAAGGAGGATATGAAAATGGTATCTGTATTCTTACTAGAGCTAGGATCAAATGTTGAAATTCTCCTTCAGAGTACACCACGTATTGCTCTTTTCGCAATGGCATTTCATTGTGCACTGGTTTTACTTTTGCAAAAACCATCCAGATTTTAGTCAAGTTTCACAAAACATGCAACAAGTTGACCTTCACTTTGATGGGAGGCCGAATGTAATGCTGCTTTTCAGCTGTTTGTTTTTTTTCTGGGAAACTTTCTTGCTCCTGAGCTGAAGCAGTTTGATCTCATAAAGCTCCTCAGGTTAGGACGGGAGTAAGATGGGCATTGTATATGGATGGAGTTAACATGAAAAGAGACTTGGCACTCTGTGGCTTGTTTCTGTTGTTCGATCACCATTGCTAATAGTAACTACTTTGCAGCTGTTGTCACACAGAAGCATTTCACACTCCTCCAATTTTCTCCAACAATGAATATTAAAAAACCCCAAAACCTGTAGTTATTTATATTTTAAGGAGGACCGGTGTATCAACAATCTGTTAATGAAAAGTCGTATTGTATTTTAGCCCTGTGTGTTCTGCAGAACCATAGCTGCTTTGAGAAATAAAGCTACAGTCTACTTTCATTAAATGTCAGCAGAATTCCCAGAATCAATCTGAAATTGCCACCTCCATTACATAAGTAACCAAGTAATAGAAGGCACGTTTTGACTTTTAGTAATCAATGTTGAGTGTTCCAGAAAGAACACAGTATAACTTGTAGTCTCTAGTTGGTCTAAGTTGTGTGTGTGTGAATCTCTTGGGGCAGGGGGGTGACAGATAACATGAATTTATTTATGAGCTTAAAAATATCCTATGGAAGTTGCAGGCGCATTTGAAAAGGAATGTGAAGGTCCTAATTTATAATTTTATAATTAATTTTATAGATAATTTGATAATTTAATCTAGCTTCCACTTAGTACAAATATTAATATCAATAGATGGTATGCCATCGTTTCAGTCTCTGCTTGGAGGATTTGACCTACTTGGAACAGAGACAGTGGTTAAAAGATCTAAAATACATATTATGTACTTATGTGGATTTAGTGGGAAAAATTTTGACTATACTTCAGTGGGGATGCTAGCATCTTTCAAAAGAGCTAATTTTTTTTTTTTAGTAGTGAAAATGAGAACTATGCACAGATTAGGCAGTATTCTTTAGTTGTGTAAGTGACACTTCTCCCTTAGAAGTGATCAAAACACTTTTCTACATTTTTGCAGGTGCTTTGTACATTGATAAAATTTAACCAGATTCATTAAAACTGTAAATTGTTATTACAGAATGAACAATTACATGTAGGTATGAACAGACAAGTACCTGTAATCATATGTACAACTGCTAAACTGATTTCAGTTAGCTCAATATAAATTCAAAGTGACTCCAACAAAAGTAAGTAAAGGCACTTCAGGTGAAGGCTTGAACCACTGTAGTCAATTAAAATTTTTGCAAGTGTTTTTTAATGGGACAAGGATTCCCTCTAACTGTCTACTGCAGCTAAATGAAACCTGAATTTGACCTAGCAGAATTATATAAGCGTGTCAAGTGGCATGGAAATCCCTAGGGAAAGGACTCATCGCAGTAACGTTAAAAGAAGGTTCAACACAAGAAAATTAGAATTCTTCCTATTCTTCCTACCACCCTTCTCTTCTTTCAGGATTATGAGACATCAGTAGAGAATAAGGAAAAGAGTTGGTTTAAAATAAATTTGAGTCAGATTTATGCTTTTTAAATATCTCGCTAAACTTGTGATCTCACACTCCTAATCAGACATATTTTTGACAATCTAAAATGCAATGCCATTTGTGAAATCTAGATGAGCTGGAGATGGGAATAGGTCCTCGATCTACAGCTGTGTCAAGTGATAACAATTCCATTATGTTATCTGTAATACCAGGGCATTCTGCATAAGGGCCAACGGCCAAAACCAAGCTATGATTCAGGCCCAAACATCTCTTCTGCATGTGTGTTTCTTCCTTGGGTACTAGTATGTCTACATGATTATTCAAAGATGAATGAGTTTACTAATTTTATTACTTAATCCATTAAAAAGAAACACAAACATGCTGGGGAAATTAGACGGTATAAAATCTCTCCTCCTCTTTCCTGGATTTAATAAATCTGGTGAAACATGACTGATGTGCCTGCTGAGGGGGCGGGTGATAATGACCCTACAGGAGCTTTCTCTCCATTCTCAAAGTCTGCCTGCACTGAAAAATAGTAGGTAAAAAAACAACCACAAGGCTAGTAGGTCTAAACGTGCCACAGCAGTTAGATCTATAGTGCATGGGACCCGGTTAGAGTTACTCTTTAGCAAATACCTCTCCGGCTCGCATTGTGTCAACTTCGGGTTCTCAGCATTTTTTTCTCTCTAATCCATTTCCTATTGGGTTGCATTGCTTGTTATTATAGCTTAGCCTAAAGGTCTTCTCCTCTTTGAGAAACAAATAGAACTTGAAAGCATGTTTGTCGTCTTGCTTGTTTAGTGAGCGGTCTTGGTAGGTTTTGTACCTTGGCAAATCAGTTTATGGAAGATTTCTCTTTCAGTTTTTTCTAACGTGTGCTTTAGGAAGATAGCTTGTGCTGTGCTTCTGTGTTAGGAAGATAGTTTTCAAGAGAAAGTTTTACACGATTGCTTTAGATGGATAGAAACTTGCCGCAAAGGAGAGCTAGGTCAGGTTGTTAGCCATTTTTGCCATGTTTTCCAGCCTTGGACTCCCTCTCCTACTGCAAGTAGCTGATTCTCCTCTAGCTGCAGTCCTCCTGCTCCTGCTTCTTTAAACTTAGTCTGATAGGAAGAAAATGGACTTCAGACTCCAACAGTGAGTCTGCTAGTGCTTCTGCTATGTAAATTAGGTCCTATAGTGACTTTACCCTGTTATTATTTAGCTTAGAAAAAACCCAAACACCTAGCAAAATATAAACTGCTGAGGTTTCTAAAATCTGTAACTTGTTTGTTTTATCAAGGAGTAGTGTGATATGCTTGCTCTGTTTAATGTCACTGATAAGACAATCTGTAGTTCTCTGCTCCCACTCTTCCACCACTCAACTTTATGGGCTGGAGAGAGGAAATGAAAAGCGAGGATTTAAATACATGAGTGGAAAAAGATTTTGTTAATTTTCACATCGTTATTACCCTTCATTTCCCTTCATAAAACTAGCTTCTATCAAGATGGAAATATATTTTATGTGCTGTCTTTTTTTCCAAGCTGGGAAGTGTCTCTTCTCATTTGTTTTACTGTGTTTTCATCCTATTCTTTTCCCTATCTTGAGTTAAGCACCTTTCAGGTTACAAGGGAGTTTACCTCTACACACACATTGACCCCATCATTTTATCTGGTGCATCTCTACAGAGAATGACCATAGTGGTTAATTTCTGAATGGAAACGAGCATCATCAGTCTACTAAACTGAGAATAACTGATGCAAACAGCCATTGGACAGCTTTTATGGATAATAGCTTCAACTGTAATATAGGAAGGCTGATTCTGAGGCTAAATAAGCCCCATTGTCAATACTATGCAAAAATAGATGCACATATTTTCTGTAGGAAGTTGCATTCAAAATGTATAACAACATACTTAAATAAGATTTGCAGAGCTATGAGTACAAGGCATTACTAATTGAGAGGCATTTTTGCTCCTTTAATTTTCCCCACTTTAATCTGTATTATCTGCGTGTCAAAAAAAGATAAGTTACTGCTGCTGGAATTAAGTTTTCAATTACTTTGCATTAAACCTTTGAAAGCTATATTTCTAATAAAGCCACAAGCAGCCCTTCAGTGCGCTCACAAGAGGTTCTTAAATATTGTCAGAGCGTAGTTGGAGGTATTTGAAATTTCCCACTAGTGGTGGTAAAGCAGTTTTATCATTAGCCAGGTTATTCTTCATCGCAATTTGCACCAGCAAGGAAAAAGAACGGTACCATACTGTGTTGATAAAATGCTTTGCTGACAGCAGACGTGCAGCCGGCACCGCAGTTACTAAGACAAATGTGACAAATGACATTACTGAACAAGACTCGAGTTGCGCCCATGAGGTCAGTGGGAGGATGCGTGTCTGGGAAAGTCGCTTGGCCTTGACTAATGGCACTGCCTGAAGAACTTCCCAGTCACTTGACGTTAAGACATCACAGAAACCCCACGTGGATTCCTGGTTGTCAGGAGAAAAGGACCAGAACATTAATCTGTGTTACCCTCTCCTAATGAACTGGTCGCTTCAGGGTATGGCTCTGTAAAGACTGTGTGACTTTTTAGTCCTTTTTTCGTGCCTGAACGCAGAGCGCGCGGAAGAAAAAGAAAATCCTTGCCTCTGAGGTACAGCAGTTTCTTTTATGCTGTCCTTTGTGCCATTCCCAATAGTGGAATCTGTTCACATCCTGCTTTGTAAACGGGACGTGGAAAGGTTGTCCCGCAAAAGGTGACTTTGGCTTCAGTCCTGCCCACATGTGCAGATGAGTGTGGCTGCAGATGTGGGTGGTTCCTCTCCGCACAAAGGTAGAAGAGGTGAAGAGGGTCAGGCCAAAATCAGCTACTATTTAATATCACAGAGCCCATCCAAATTTTCACTGACCTGAAAAGATTGCTGGCTAGAGGGGAGGTGTGCGGGGCTGAACATATAGGCGTGTATGGGTTCAGCACAGGGCCTAGTTGTACATTCGTTCAGCAGCTCTGTTGCATACAAATTAATTTGTCTTTGTAGTGATAAAGGAAGTTCTTTTTGGTGCTGCAGGTGAATTTTCTCCCTCTCCCTCTCCCTCCCTCTCTCTCCCTGCCTCTCTCTCCCTCTTTCCTTTTTTTTTTTTTTATATCTCCTTTAGTGAAATGAATCTACTAGTTTCATTTGCATCAGAACCAGTTCCTTTATTTCTTGTGTTTCTAGATCTCGATGAAGCTAAAAGTGCTGAAATGGTTTTTTTAGTAATATGACTCCGTGCTGCTAGAAGAGCAAAGAAAAAGAGCCCAGTTTGCCTGATTGCAGTAACAAAAGGCTCATTCCAAGTCTCTGATTTTTTTTTTTTCCTCTCCCCCATTCTCCCCCAAATCAAAACTTAGTCAATATGTGGGTTATTTTTCTTATTTCAGTTTGATTATGTTGATGCTGTGCACTGATAGCAGCTATAAATCCAACAACTTTTATTTCAGTATTTTACATATTATTCATCATTTTGAATCTCTGTCGATTTTTTTTTCCTTGGGATTTAAGGATCGATTCATTACCCCTTCCCCCTCTCCCCAGCTTCCCAAGAACTCACATGCTTGTTCTTTTCTCTTTCCTTAATGCCCACCTAGGTGCATTAAGATATGTTGCTCTTATCTTTCTTTTAAAGAGCATTTGTCATGATGACATATAGCTAAAGAGAACTACTAGACAATACCTTACTGATTATTTAGCTCAGCAATACAGATTAATCAAGTGATCCTGTAGGGCTTGGCTTCCGCGATAGTATGGATCCAGTACACATTACTTAAAAGCCATAGGCTTGTCTGTTTGTTTGTTTGTCATGCGACTGTTATTTGATCAATGCGCATACGTACCTATCTTACCTAAATGGGTATCTTTGTCACTTGATATGGTTCTGCAAGTCCATCCCAAGTCGCGTGGTCAAGCATGCAATGTAAACCCTCATCTCATCTGGCTAGACACAAACTATGTGCACAAAGTCCTCTGGGAAGAGGGGACTCATGAGTAAGCCACAGACTGAGTGACTTGTGGGTGCAGATACTATGCTGGATATTGGCTATTCTTGATTTGGCTGCACAGGGATGTCAGGCCGATCTCTTCTTCCAAAAGTCGAAGGCAAGAATTTTTAAGAATACTGCAGAGTTCACGCCACATTTACTGAATCATTTGTAAAGTTTCCTTCTGTGGACTGGTCCACTCTCATAATGGTTGCCTTTCAGTGCAGCGATACAGATAGATGGTCCTTCAGGCTAGCCAATTCTGGCTGTCTTTTGACACATGAAATATTAAGTGCACATATGCAATGACATGATTCATGAGCGCTACCCTCCCAATACTGATGGAATGCCAGCAGGCAAGCCAGTAAACACGTGTAGAGAGTATGTAGGTGTTTTCAAGCAATTGCACAGGCTTTTTTTTTTTTTTTTTTTTTTGGCCTTGAATGCAAGCCGTAGGATTGGATAAGAATACAGCTATGATAACTCTGCCCTGGGTGCCCCTCAGCAGTTGAAAGGGATGCTTTGAGTCAAGGACAGAATGGAAAGAGCTGGAGCACACAGCTCTCCAGACAACTTTGTTTAACTGAGAAGCCCCTTAGGGGTTGCTTGCTTCAGAAAAATTTAAAACCAAACCAGATTATGATGAAGTGAATTACCATTTTGCTTCAGCAATTACTTTGAGACAATCTCAGCCAGACCACAGAGCAGTAGGTCTACAGAAGCTCTGCACATTGCAGAGCTAGGGGTTTGGTTCAAAACTAGCTTTTTCTCTTTTAATATATTCAGTGCCTTTAACATGATGAGTTATTTTTCTGTAACCCACATCATTATTGTTTTGATTTTGAAAGAGCGCACCGAGAGTTAATAGAATCTCATTAATGAATGCATTACATTACATCTTTTCTTATGCCTGTTGTTTCTTTTCTAGGACTAAAAGTGTTTTATGAGAGGAATGGAAATAAAGCACAATTCTTCAGTGCACTAATACAGAATCACAGAATCACAGAATCGTTTAGGTTGGAAGGGACCTCTGGAGATCATCTCGTCCAACCTCCCTGCTCAAGCAGGGTCACCTAGAGCATATTGCCCAGGATCACATCCAGACGGGTTTTGAATATCTCCAGCGAAGGAGACTCCACCACCCCTCTGGGCAACCTGTTCCAATGCTCTGTCACCCTCACAGTGAAGAAGTTTTTTCTCAGGTTCAGATGGAACTTCCTGTGGTTCAGTTTCTGCCCATTGCCTCTTGTCCTGTTGCTGGGCACCACGGAGAAGAGGCTGGCCTCATCCTCTTGACACTCCCCCTTCAGATACTTGTACACGTTGATGAGATCCCCTCTCAATCTTCTCTTCTCCAGGCTGAACAGGCCCAGCTCTTGCAGTCTTTCGTCATAGGAGAGATGCTCCAGCCCTCTAATCATCTTGGTAGCCCTCCGCTGGACTCTCTCCAGGAGTGCCATGTCTCTCTTGTACTGGGGAGCCCAGAACTGGACACAGTACTCCAGGTGAGGCCTCCCCAGGGCTGAGGAGAGGGGCAGGATCACCTCCCTCGACCTGCTGGCAACACTCTGCCTAATGCACCCTAGGATCCCATTGGCCTTCTTGGCCACAAGGGCACACTGCTGGCTCATGTTTAACTTGTTGTCCACCAGCACTCCCAGGTCCTTCTCGGCAGAGCTACTTTCCAATAGGTCAGTCCCCAGCCTGTACTGGTGCATGGGATTATTCCTGCCTAGGTGCAGGACCTTGCACTTGCCTTTGTTGAACTTCATGAGGTTCCTCTCCGCCCACCTCTCCAGCCTGTCCAGGTCCCTCTGAATGGCAGCACAGTCTTCTGGTGTGTCAGCCACTCCCCCCAGTTTAGTATCATCAGCAAACTTGCTGAGGGTGCACTCTGTGCCTTCCTCCAGGTCATTGATGAATATATTGAACAAGACTGGGCCCAGGACTGACCCCTGGGGGACACCACTAGCCACAGGCCTCCAACTTGACTCTGCGCCATTCACCACAACCCTCTGAGCTCGGCCATCCAGCCAGTTCTCAAGCCACCTCACTGTCCACTCATCTAGCCCACACTTCCTGAGCTTACCTAGGAGGATGTGATGGGAGACAGTGTCAAAAGCCTTGCTGAAGTCCAGAAAGACAACATCCACTGCTCTGCCCTCATCTACCCAGCCAGTCATTCTGTCATAGAAGGCTATCAGATTGGTCAAGCATGATTTCCCTTTGGTGAATCCATGCTGACTACTCCTGATCACCTTCTTGTCCTCCAGATGCTTAGTGATGACCTCCAGGATGAGCTGTTCCATCACCTTTCCCGGGATGGAGGTGAGGCTGACAGGCCTGTAGTTTCCTGGCTCCTCCTTCTTGCCCTTTTTGAAGACTGGCGTGACATTGGCTTTCTTCCAGTCCTCAGGCACCTCTCCTGATCTCCAGGACCTTTCAAAGATGATGGAGAGAGGCCTAGCGATAACATCCGCCAGCTCCCTCAGCACTCGTGGGTGCATCCCATCGGGGCCCATGGATTTGTGGATGTCAAGTTTGGACAAAAGATCTCTAACCCGATCCTCCTCAACCAAGGGAGAGTCTTCCTTTCTCCAGCCTTCCTCTCTTGTCTCCAAGGTCTGGAATTCGTCAGGACTGGCCTTAGCAGTGAAGACAGAAGCAAAGAAGGCATTCAATAACTCTGCCTTCTCTGTATCCTTTGTCACCAGGGCACCCGCCCCTTTCAGCAGCGGGCCCACGTTTTCCCTAGTCTTCCTTTTGCTATTGATGTATTTGAAGAAGGCCTTCTTGTTGTCCTTGACATCCCTTGCCCAATTTAATTCCAACTGGGCCTTAGCCTTCCTTGTCGCATCCCTGCACACTCTGACAACGTCCCTGTATTCCTCCCAAGTGGCCTGTCCCCTTTTCCACATTCTGTACACTTCCTTCTTCTGCTGGAGTTTGGCCAGGAGTTCCTTGCTCATCCATGCAGGTCTCCTGCCCGCTTTGCTGAACTTCTTCCTCAGAGGGATGCACTGATCCTGAGCCTGGAGGAAGTGACGCTTGAATATTAACCAGCTCTCTTGGACCCCTCTTCCTTCTAGGGCCCTACCCCAGGAGATTCCCCTAAGTAGGTCCCCGAAGAGGCCAAAGTCAGCTCTCCTGAAGTCCAGGGTTGCAATCCTACTCATTGCCCTGCTCCCTCCTCGCAGGATCCTGAACTCCACCATCTCATGGTCACTGCAGCCAAGGCTGCCCCCAACCTTCACATCTCCAACTAGACCTTCTTTGTTCGTTAGTACAAGGTCTAGCATTGCACCTCTCCTCGTTGGCGTCTCCACCACCTGGGTCAAGAAATTATCATCAATGCTCTGCAGGAACCTCTTTGACTGTTTGTGCCTAGCTGTGCTGTCTTCCCAACAGATGTCAGGGTGGTTGAAGTCTCCCATGAGAACCAGGGCCTGTGATCGTGAGGCTTCTTCCAGCTGTCTGTAGAAGGCCTCATCGACGACTTCCTCCTGATCAGGTGGCCTGTAGTAAACCCCCACAACAGTGTCACCCATGTTACCCTGCCCTTTAATCCTTACCCATAGGCTCTCAACTTGCTCTTCATCCACCCCGAGGCAGAGCTCCATACATTCTAGTTGCTCCCTCACATAAAGAGCAACTCCACCACCTCGCCTTCCTGGCCTGTCTTTCCTAAAAAGCACATAGCCATCCATGACAGCATCCCAGTCATGTGAACTATCCCACCATGTCTCTGTCACTGCAATGAGATCATGGCCCTGCGACCGCACACAGATCTCTAACTCTTCCTGCTTATTCCCCATGCTGCGTGCATTGGTATACAGGCATTTGAGAGAGCCAGTCAAGCACACAGGCTTCCCAGAAGAGGTGCAAGAGGATCCTCCATAGCCATGTTGCATGCTGTCTCCCCTGGTTGTATGCACCCGCTGGAGGCATCCTGACTTGAACGGTGTTTTACTGACTCCCCTGCCACTATACCACTCCCCTTCCCCCATCTTGCCTAGTTTAAAGCCCTCCTTACCAGGCTGGCCAATCTGTTGGCAAAGATGCGCGTGCCCCGCTTGGTAAGGTGGATCCCGTCTCTCCCCATCAGCTGTTGATCTTCAAACAGGGTCCCATGGTCATAGAAACCAAAGCCCTGTTGCCAACACCAGCGGCGCAGCCAGCTGTTAACTTGGAAAATTCGTCTACTCCTCCTCCTGTCCTTTCCCCTCACAGGCAAGATTGAGGAGAAAACAGTGAGGAGAATACAGTGAAGCTTTGTTTACTGCACTGGCATTATCTCTTCTTTTCTTTACAAAACTTTGCATGGTTAAATGTTATCTCCATGCTTAGCTGAAATAAAGGTCAAGAAAGCAGTGTGAACAGTTCTGATGATTAGAATATGAGTGTCTGTGGTCTCTGCTATGATTTGGTGTTATGAGGTATCTGCCTTTTGTGTAAGCACTTATATTTAATATCACATTTTCAATAAAATGCTCCCACCATGTTTTGAATGGGATCTAAGTTGGCAGCAAGGGAATAAGAAGTCAGCAGAAAGGGTGAAAGAGCCTGAGAGAAGTAGGGAAAGGGAAGGCACCTGGCAAAAAGCATTTGAAGAAAAATGCAGTGAAATAGAGAAGTGCAGATGCAATATAAAAAGAGAAATAAAGAAGAAATAATCAACACAGAAGGCAACAAATTGACACGACAGTTACAGAGTGTGTTTTCCTCTCTGAAATATAAAGTGCTCCGTGAGAATGGCTGCGCATCCTAACTTCACCAAAAGCCAAAACAAAGCTTGGAAAAGCTGAAATGACTTGACTGAGGTCAAGGGTTGAGAAAGGAATAAGTGGAGGTTTGCATCAAAACACTGTGTAATGGATGAAAAAATGATAGGAAACAAAGTAAAAGGTGACATTTTGCTGATAAAAAAGACAGCACCAGAGTGCATGAGCTGACTGTGATAAACTTCATTCTGGAAATTCACTAAATGCTTTTTTTTTTTTTTTTTCTTCCTTTGACTACAGTGGGAGTTTGGTAACTAGTTTAGATGTCTTAAAATAGCCACTTCAAGCTAAACTTAGGTGAAATTAATTCTACCTCAAAAGTTTGTAATTTTCAGTGCTACTTTACTTGTAGGTCTATTAGTCCTTTTATAAAAATGAACATATAGCAAATTATAAACAAGTTTCTTGAGCCTCTTTGAAGTTCATTAGTGCCATTTTCATCTGCAGTGTATTTATCTTGCATTATAGCTACAATTCACTTTTACTTTTAGCATTTCCTTAGGCATAACAATTAGATTTCTTTTTGAGTAAGTGCATTTTACAGAGCAAAAGTGAGCTCATTGTTCCCTTGACTTGCTATCGTTATCACAGCTCAGCTATGTTTCATTTTATTATGTTCAGCAATCCCAGGTCTATTAAAGAGTCTCCTCAAGTGAAGCATTTGCACTTTATGAATTTTGGAACATAATAGAGTATTTCATACTGGTACATTTGGGATGACTGTGATATATGATACATACATTTCTTTTTTTCCAGAAATTTTGTTTTCTCAGTTTTAATTGCATTGAAATATCAGACAAAAAAATTCTTCATCCACCCTGCGATGGCGATTTATCCCATTTACATTAGACACTTTTAAGATGGGTAACTCATTCACCGGCTGAAAGTACCTGTCTTTCTCCATTAACGAAAGAGGCAATCTAGTCGGTCAGTTTAGACCAGGCACCTCTCAGCTGGCTAAAACTAGGCGAGTTAAATTAGCCTGTAGTTATTGTTGACCTGGTTTATGGGTTATGTTCTTGTTCATGCACAATCTGAAAGATTATTTATTTGAAATAGTTTTCTGGTTGTACCAGCATAATACTATTTAGTGCAGTTACAGCTATGAAACTACTTACTTTGTAACTGGTGTGAATGATACAGTAGACATACATGGTAGTAGAAAGGAATTATAGAACCAAGTCTAAGTCTTGTGTTTGTAAAGTGGCTTAAATATCTAATATCTAATGAACTCCTCAAAAAAAAAAAAACTGTGTGCCCACTTGACTGAAAAAATTAAGCTAAAGTGCTTCAAAAATAAGAAGTGTATTTTTTTTCCTTTGTCTACAGTGGCAGAATGTTAATATGATTATGGTAATCTGCTATTGATATGAGTATGGTAGACTGTTCTCATCAGGTATCGGGTAGTTAGTTATGAAGTGTTTTCTGGAATCAGTTAATACTGGTGTCCAGATAGTATTGTAGATCTTAACCATTTTACTTGCAATTCAAGCTGCTTATACAAGACTCCTGCCTCTTTCCTAGGTATATTCCCAGGTATTTATCCAAAATTTATTTTTTCTATAATGAGAACCATATAATCACTCAGTGATTATATGGTCTGTGTCTCTGTGATTTGTTATTAAATTAAGATTAATTTTATCCTTAAAGACAAAAAAAAAAAAGGCTCAAAAAATGAGTGTCAGTAAACTCTATGAGACCCAGGACAGGAGAAAAGGGTATAAGCTGCATGCTGACACCATCCATGCCATTCACTGTTTCAGACAGAGAAGTCCCTCTACGAAGCCTAGCTCCTTCTCAGAGGTAGAATCCCTTCTGAGAACTTTCTGGCTCCCCATGAACTGGAATGCTTTGTTCAAAACCAAGCATTTAAATATGATATGATCAATGTAATTTTGCAGATGGAATGAAAGTGGAAAGGGATAAAAGGCATCAAAAGAAAGGCAAATGGTCCTCCCCTCCTCCCCTGAAGTCCTCCTCATGCAAAACAAAGGTTCACAGACTAGAAAAAATATTTTCCCACTGTCTGTTTTTTCTTTGCTGCCCTTTAGGTTCTGGGTGTACTCCTTGCGTAGCCTTCCTGATGTTGTCGGCTACAGAGATCAACAGCCAAGGTATGTAAAGTCTGGAAATAAACTGCGTGTAGTTCCATGAAGAAAGACTACAACGGGATGTTTTTCGGACTTCAGACAGTGTTGATGCAGGAGTCCATGGGTCTTTATTATAAGTTTGAGAGATTTACAGCTGTCATTGCTATTATCCTTAGTATGGTCCTTCAGGGCTTTCTGAGCAAATTTATTCTTCCCTTGTCCTTAACCTCTGTGACTGCAAACTGGTGTGAGTTGTCCACAAAAATCAAGGGGGCTTACTCAACAGCACAGAATAATCATTTTTTAGGAGTAACATATTATGACAAAGTAAGACAAAGTTAGATGATAGTCTAATAAAATTTTCTACCTCTGCTGCTTGTTACCTTGACTCATAAAAGACAGAGGAACTGACAGGTTAGCCTGACATCTTTCACAGGCTTTCTTATCTTTCATCAGTCTCAAATGCTACCTTATCTATAAATTTTGTTTTGCCTCGTGAGCACCAAGTGACAGACTTTGAGCCGATGCAATCTACATGTTGCTCTTCAGTGCTAATCCTCGCCATGGAAAAGAACCAAGAAATGCTCTTGGTGTTGTTTTAATAAGAGGTAGTGTTGGCCTTCCCGTTCCCATAGACCTCGTAGGCCTCAATAAATCTACTTTGTAAGTCTAGTTCTGAAAGCTGCATCTGATACCTAAAGGCTTAAAATCATGAAACTCGGTTCAATAGTAAGAGTTAGTCAGGGGTGAAAAACAAGGATTAAGGACTACAAGCACTTGAATCTAAATTCAGGTGAAAGAGTTGATCCAAATCTGGCATAGAAACACCAGATCTGGATCAAAATAGATATGAATATTTTATTAATTTTTGCCAGACCATATGTTCTTTGTATGGCGCTAAATGCATCGCAAAAACATTCAATATAACGCTAATGCCATTGTGATATGCCTGGAAATGTAAGGTTGTCAGACAAATTCTTCCTAGTTTAAGAAAATATCTGTGTGAAAGAATAAATAAATCTAATTTCTGTCTTGAAACTGACAGGAGCATTTTCTTCCTGCAGGGCTGGTCACTTGAGACGAATATTGGTCTGACAGGTTGACTCTGATTGCCCGTTACTCCATGTCATATCTAACCTCCTGATCAAACCTTATTTGCATGGGGAAAAAAAGGCTGCCAGGGCTTCAGAACAAGAGTCTTTAGGCAGAGAAGGCAAAATTTGGACTTTGCGATATTATTGCTTAATTGTTTTCTCTTTGTTCCAAGTAGCTGAAAGGTCAGTGAGTTTGGAACTCTGCCAAGGAAAAGGGAAATGGCATAACCAAAGATAAGATGACTCTGAGGAAAAAAATATTGTGTGATGCTTCCGCTCGGGTGAACAATAAGGGACAACTGGTTAAATAAATACCAATAATAATGCATTTCTGTCTGAAAAATAAGGTCAGAGCTGAAGCAAATATGTGACGGTACCTTCTTCTATGCCTGGGTGGGAATGGCATCTTAGAGAGCTGTGTCTCTAGCATGTTTGTCTGTCGTTATGCTCGTGATTTTGCAGCTACATAGACTTACTGCTAACAAGAATTATACTGAAAGATAACTTTGGACAGAACAGTTGCAGGGAACATCGCATGCATGCCGAACAATCCTCCAGTATATTCTTGGTTATCGCATAATGATAAATGGTAATCTAATCTAAACAGAAGCAATGAATTTAATAGTTACATAAACAAAATGGAGGTAAAGACCCATTGGACAGAATCGGGTATCTGATATCTTTTATCAGCTTCAGTTTTCAGAGGAACTGAACTATCAAATGAAGGTATGTAACAGATAAATATTTTCAGTGGTTCTTGACAAACTTTTGAATAAAGCATTTCTTTTGCAAGTTGTACATGGAAAAATAAATCAAATACAGGTTTTTTTTGTTTTTTTTTTTTTTTTGCATTTTAAGTATTCCAGCCATGATGGAAATGTTTAAGTAAAGAACCTCAAATCTGTCTTTCCAAATCTACTAGGCAATAATACGTAGTACAGCAGTATAATATTACTTCACAGATCACAATTACTTAACGATTCTTTCATAAGCAAAATAAGATATATTTATTGAATCCAGTTCTCAGAAGATGTTTATGATATGTTGCCCGTTTCCAGGAAATTCCTAACTAGATCAGGTTATTGGAATCTGCAGTCATCTTTCAAATGTAATTCAGAGATAGTGTGATGCTACATAAATGTATTATTTTTGTAAGAGAATTTACACAGTATTAAATCCTGAGGGGAGACAAACGTCTTCTGTCAGCTACGGATATAAGTTCTGCATCTGTAAATTTGTTCGAAATGGGTTTTAATTACATTGGGAAAGTTCAGATATAATGATAGGAGGTATTTATGGTGTCCCAATTCTGACAGTAAAAAAAGGCAGGCTACACACAGTTACAGAAGTCTTTTTAGCCTGTTCTATTGTGCATTTTTGAGGTGAAAATCTTCTATTTAAAGTATTAGTGGCAGAAATGAAGGAAAAATATTACAACGATAATTCTTGCCCAAATGATTCCACTGTCCTCGCTTTGTACTGCCATTTATCTGCTTGAGGCCTCTGCTGCTGTTGGTTGTTTTCATTTGTAAAGTGTTTATAGGAAAACTATTTAATATTAAGACGAGATTCCTGTTCTGGTTCATTCTAAATATAGCAGAGTGAAATAACCTACCTGGCTCATTTCTCTGATTTTTTTTTTTTTTTCCACTTAACTGATTCTGTAGTTGCTTGCACAACTGTCACCCGATTCATTTTGGCAGTGTTATCTTTTGTTCCTGCTGAGCGTGTTTATATTTATCTCCTTGTGGATTTCCTCTCTCAGGACAGCTTCTTCTCCCCAGAAGAACCACCTTCTGGAGCAGGAGTCTCGTGCTGAACTCTCCTTGGCACTGCACGGTAAGAGAGTTAAAAAAGAGGGGAGAGAGGGAAATGGTCAGTGGTAACACAATGAAAGCACTGAAAGGGAGGTAAATTCAAAAATTCAGAAACTATACTCCCTCAGATTTCACTAGATTCTTTGTCTTTGTTTGGTAGAATTAAGTTTTCTTCAAAAACCCAAAACAAACAAACAAAAAAAACCTGGTGAAACCGTGCCCTGGTGGCATGTGACTTGATCCAGTTATTGAGAAACCCTGGGAAGAGGAGGGGGACTTCTGCAAAGCACGTTAATTTGTGTCTCCTAGCATGGCACGGTTGACTGGTTGGCTTTTATTTGGCATGGGGCGTTAGCTCCTCAGCAGACCGTTTGGCATTTCAAGCCTGGGGGAATTTGGAGAGGTGCCTAACAACCGCAGAAGGAGCATGAGTGGCTTTGCAAGCCTCGGGCCATCTCTGCAGCTAGCATAAGTCCTCTAATAGGGACTTTCTCCTGTTCTCTTTCTGTGTGGTTGGCAGGAATGAACAGGACCGTCTGTTTTAGGAGGGACTTAGAAATGCTTTGCCTAATTTTCCTGCAGCTGTAATTTTTTGCAGAGAGTCCTTTCCCTGTCCGTTTATACGATGCTCTATTTCTTTACATTAGGCTCCTCAGCGCAAAGACGTGCCTTTCACAATCGTAGCCTGAGCCAGGATCTTCCAGAAACTGCTGCGTTTTGTACGTTATATGAGGCTGTGACAGAACCAATTCATAGGTCAAAGATGACAGGAAACAATAAAATGCAGAGCTCTGAGACTTGGCAGGAGGCAGGAAAGGGTAAACACTGGTGCCCTATAGCAGCTGTAGAGTAAATTGAATAAACAACTGCTGGTTCAGTCCTGAGACAGGGTTGCGGTGTCTCAGGTGGAGACTTCCACTGCGGTGCTCCAGGTGCTCCTGTTCCCCGGACCACATTGCTAGGGCTACTGATGTGACGCTTGCTCCTTTGTACGCCTGTCACTTTTCTTTCAAATGGCTTCTAAATATAAAGAAATAGCATCTGGGAAAAAAGAAAGAGCAAGGTATTAGTATATTTTGCAGTTCTCTGATCAGGAGAAAGTGCCTCTGGCCATATATTTGTGCATCAGATAGGTAGAAAAATATCCTTTTTAAAAACAGCCCTGCTGGCTGTTTAAAAAAATTAAAAATGAACAAATGTGCAACATGTGCATATAACCAGTGTGACTTGGGTTTCAGCCCGCAGACAAGCTTGAGACAAACTGCAAGCCAGTGATGGCAAAACTTCACACGTTCAGCGGTTTGTGTCAGTCCAGATATGTGCCTAAAGGGATGACAACGAGCAGGTCTTTTCTGAAACTGGGTGTTTAGGCTACAAATCTTTCAGGATGAGCTGTTTTCTTTCACCGTGCGTGAGATGCTTGCTTGTAAGTGCCTCAGTAAATATTACTGCAGCAGAAGACATGTATCAAAGCCTGAGCCTTTTGAATTTGTGGCACTGTGGTAGTTCTTCACACAGCTAGGGAAGGGAATAAGTGGAAAACTTAATTTGAAATAATTTAGGGAAAAAAGTATGTGCGTAGAAACTATAAAGCTCATTTGCCACGTGCTATCTAAGCTTAAAAAGAAAGTGCTTTTATAGATGTAGTTATATATATATATATATATATTTTAACATTTTTATTTATGTGTATATAAAATAATAATATAACAGACTGTTCTCTAGCAGTTTCTTGGCATATCACTGCTCCTGTTAGAAGGTTTTTTTTTTTTTTTTTAAATGTTTGGTTGGCTTTTTAAACAGGCTAGGCACAAGCCTTTAAATCAGAGTCACAGAACACAGTTACAAGAGTACACCTTTTTGCTGTTCTCGACATACATACTCCCAGTCAACAGAAATAAAAATGTTTCGCTTCGTGTCGGAATAACTCTACTTCTGAGGATATAAAGCCATGTATAGGTTCTGAAAAATCTGTTCATTACAAATTATATGAGTTGCTTGACTGATTGCAAAAAAAAAAAAAAAACTGCGTACACAATACACAATCTTGATGCAGCCAGCCACTGCAGATGCCAAAGTGTATTGCCAGTATGCCTTAAACAATTAAAGTTCTGACACTTTTTGTGATGAAGATCAAAAAACGTTCTTCACTTTGCATCTACATATAAACTGTGCTCTCTTTATAAAAAGGGTCTCACACACATGTTTTTTTTTTTTTTCCACTAATTTTTAGCCTGAGAAATTTAGCCTTAACTTTGAGCTGCTTTTTTCCTGTTTTGTCTTGCTTGTACCAGTAATGTACCAGTAATGTACACCTGGTCTGTTGATCAGATTAATTTCCCACCTATACTTTGCAATTCAATTGCTGCTGAATTATACCATCAGCAACACCTGTGCATAGATTTAGAGTGCTTAACTCCAAAAGAGACCATCAGAGTATCTGTAACGAGTAGGTAACTAGATTGTTCATTTCCAATTCAGGCAGCTACAGGGCTGCTCCAAACAGGTAGTGAGCCCACCCGCTTGGGTTCAACTAAACTGTTTGGTCCTGAGCTGAACTCTTGTGAAATCAGTGCTTGGTAGTATGGGCCTTCTCCTTGGCACATGTTTTTAGTGAATATCCATTTTGAACTCATCTTGCTCTTGGACACTGTGTTACCTGAGTGCATCGTCCCACTCCTGGCTGGATCTGCTCTGGCCCCATCATGACTGCAGGGCAGCAAAAACTTTCCTTCGCCAGGAGGAAAAAAAGCTTTTATCCTATAAGCAACTTATCTATCAATTTTTTTTTTGGGGGGGGGGGGGAGGGATATGCTGAACAGTTCAAGTTCTTTAAATTGATATAAGGCTTTTTCTTTGCCCTTTGATTCTTTTTTTTTTTAATGACGCTATGCATTATTTCTGGTATTTCAGTATATCTTTTCTAAAAATGTGGGCATCAAAAAATTTCCTAGGTTGACCTCTTAACGTTATGTATAGAAGTAAAAATCATTCTCTTGCTTCCATTTCCTCTACCTATTAATACCTTTTTTAGCTATAACAGTGCAAAGGAATCTTTTATGTTTTTGAGGCGTGTTCCCCCCCCCAGCCATACTGAATTCCTTTTTATTATACATGTGCCTTTACATTTGGTCATAGTAAAATGTTTTTTGCTTGAGTTAGTCCAGCTTACTAAACAAATCACGTTGCCCTGTCTTCTCATGTAAGAAAAAAAATACTGCTAGAAGACTGCAAATGTTTGTGCAGTCAAGATCATCCCATCTTCTTCCTCCTAAATACTGGCATGCCACAAGCACTTTTCTATTACTAGAGCCGTTACTTCCAAGAGGTCATATTGATTGGAATATATTAAACAAACTTTGCAGTGATGCTTAGTTGTCTTTGTCTGATTGATAGCACAGAAATAAAAATTACAAAAAGCCTGGGTGTTTCTCAGCATTTTTAATACTATCAATCATACCTCATTAGGTTGTAAGTCAAATGCAATAAGCCTCAAAGGAGTAATGTGAACCCTGTTTTTTCTGTGGGAAACTGAGACTATCCAGAAAATAAAATATAAATATATAAAATATATATTAATGATGTATAAAATAGAAATAAAAATATAAATATATAAATATATAAAATATATACTAATGATGTATAAATAAAATGTAATTGCTAAGTGAAAGATTACCAGGTAGCTCCTCATTTGAGTGTAGTTTTTACAATTAATGAACCAGCTAGTATTTAAGATTTTATCTAGGATGTAGCAAAGGTAGTAGCAAATGCATTCAGCTCCATGAAAGCACTCTATTTCACTTTTGAAATAATATATCTCTCTCGAAAGCTTATGTTGTCTGAGCAGCAAAAAAATCAATACTCATTTTAGTGCAGTTAGTTACTCTCAGAGTTTTTTCCTTCTACAGACTTCATGAGTTTTATCACTGAAGAACATTGGACAAATGCTCCTTGTGGACAAATTCCAAATCCTTACTCTACCTGATTTGTTTCTTTTTTTAATCAGTTTTCACTTAAGTGTTATGTTAAAGTTGCATATTAAGCCTTTTTTTTCTTGTTTAAATGATTTGTTTTTTCTTTAGTTCTAGTTCTCTCTCATTTTGGATTGATTGTTTCACTGACTCTTTTCTCTCAAGTTCATTGGTCTTTTTGGGGAGTAGGAGGGGGGAGAGCTGCGTGCTGCTTCCCTCGACCTCTGAAGCTCTCTGCTACGGAATTTATTATAAAGGCGCAGCAGCTGTCATCTTCCTCCAGAAAAGCATTATATGGAAGTGATGAAATGTTGCTTTAAAGAAAAAAAAAAAAAAAAAAAGGCAGTTTCCTAGAAGACACTTATTCCACTTCCAAGGGGTAACATACATAACTTTTCATGATCTTTTTTTCTGATGGAGTCAGATGGTCTCTTTGATAGATTATGTGAAGATAATTTTTGTATAGCCAGTTTACAGTCCCCTGCAGCTTTGTGATGAAAAAGCTGAAATGGCTCTGCCTCAAGAGACCATGGCCAATTATTCATTGTGCATTGTGCCTTTCACTATTTTGAGGCCTTAATCAATAACATGAAAATAAGTATTTGCTTTCTGGTTTTCTGTGGCCTTGTTACACTGAGATTAAGCTAACGGTTTTAAATAAATTGAAGACTGCTTGACCAAAAGCTGTCAGTTTGTTTTTTAACATCTTGAAAAGTTAGTAAACATTTTATTTTTGATTTTTACAGACACTTTCTTCTGGATCAAAGCAAAATGCTCCATCAGCATACAGGCTTTCTATTCTGCCAGAAAAAAAGAGCTGAAAACAGTGTTCTCAGCTGAACACGTGAACAAGGATCTGATACAGAAGCCTGTAAATAATGCTGTTTCCACAAAAACATTAGCACTAACTTGTGTATCAAATAATTAGCTACGTAGAGGCTTCATCAATACAATTTAGATGCCACAGCTGATGCTCAGCGTGAGATGTTTCATTGCGGCCGACACACTGAATGAAGAGATTCAGAAGGCTCAGAAAAAGGCCAACTACGACCCTACTACTGTGTCTCCCCTTGAAAGATTAATGCATGGTCCTCTGAATAAACCAGAACTTTGCTACCTGCACAAAGTGACCAAAAAGGGAGATTTTAGACAGATAAACGTGACTGTAAATGGTGAATGAATCTTCAGAGGGTTAGCTTTAAGACAATGTATTATCTGAACCTCTCCTTTTTGCAGGCTACCCTGTGCTGCTTTGCTCCTGGGACTTGCCCTGTGGAGAAATATTCACACCATGAAGTGGGAGCCTAATGGAGATGCCTTTTGCTGGCACTCCAGCCGTGCTTCCTAATTTTCCTTTTCTGTTTGTTTATGTATTTTTCTTTGTATCGGACTAATGTAATTGCATTTTGAATAAGTGGTCTCAAACTTACCGATATGCCTGTCCTTTCCTCCTTAAGTAGGCCACACAGTCCTTCAGCGGCCGTTCCTTTTCTGCTTCCTGCAATGGGAGAAAAAAATAAAAATAAAAAGCAACTTTAACACGACGGATGCCTTATTCCTCTGAGATGCCACCATGCCTATTGAACTCAAAGACCTAGAAATAAGCATTGCATTTGCTTTTTCTAAGTGATCGAACAGGCTCTGCACAATTCCTCAGTGAGCAACAACCGGTGCCAACTCCCCTCAGAGCTAGCGGAGACGCTGCTCCCAAACACACATGGCCGAACAACGTGTTCCTCGCCCTCCCTCCGGGGGCCACAGACTATGCAGAGGCAAAAAAACCTTTCTAAACTGAGTCTGCTAAAGAGAGGTACACATTAAAAGACTTGAGAAACTTTCTGTTTAAGCTACAACATAGCCAAAAATGAGTGTTTCTGAAGGCTAGTAAAAGACGAAGATAAATCTAAAAGTTGCAGGGAGACTTTACCATGAAGTTCAGTGCTTTGTTAAGCAGTGAGATCCACCTCCTGTTTTCCTCTTCTGGCTTTCATAATGATGTGAGGTGTTTTTTTATTTTATTTTTCTATATGTAGGTCATTAGGGCTCTTCGAACACATTTTCTGCTCTGAAAACAACTTCAAGTATGCTTTCTCATATAGTAAAAGCCTGCTGCTTCATATGTTTTTTTCTCCTTGGGTTTGGATCTCCTGTACCAAAAAAAAGCACGTATAAATCAAACTGAGGCCAAAGGAACGGAAGGAAAACAAGCAAACAAACAAAAAAAACCCACCCCACTTCCAGAATTTTGAGTAGGTTACAACTGAGAGCCTAGAGACACCGATTGAACTGTGATACAGCTGCTTCGCTCTGACCTCAAGTTTAATCCTCCTAAAGGTAGAAATTCCCGTTTACTCACTAGCAAAAGATAAATACGTTGCCAGGTCCAACAGCTTTTCCAGGCAAGCTGGCTTTTAAAAATGCACGTGCATTTGGTAACAAACTAATTGCACGCCAACAGAATCCATCTCTTTTCTTGTATCTCCTGCCTTATGCTATGTAGATTGGATCAAAGCAATATCTATTGTTTAATACAAACTCACCTCAGCCCACAGCAGCAGTCTACTGTATAGTCCTCTGACGAGCAAAGGCATCTTTTCAATACTATTAGAGCAGTCCAGACACAGATAATTTTTTTTTCTTCATGCTGAAGGTCACACCGGGGTGGGGGGGGGGGGGGCAAAATGGCCATGCATCAGCTTCCATACACTGCATCCTGCAGCACAAGTTTGCCATGCTAATTGACTAACCCACTACACAATGATCTTCCTGCATCTCGCCTCATTTAGTGTGTGCGCTGGGTGTATTTTTTCCAATGAAAGCTTTGCAAGCTAAATACTATGTTTTGGAGACCAATCCAAGCACTAACCAGTAGTCACGTTTTCTTTAGCGGACTTTTCCTATGCAGTATGAACAGCACCCCCCCCCCCCCAACCAACCCGCCATCACGTACTCGTGCTCAAACTCCTAAATAACACGGTTCAAATACAACACGATCCCAACGGCGCATGCAAAGCACGAACGCAGCCAGCAGATCCTCAGCTAGTGCAAACTGTCACCGCCACGTTCCCTAACCGAGTATCCTGTCCCAGGATGACTAAAAGCGCACCGTCGCCTTGCAACAAGCGTAAGGACAGTGTTTTCAAACCTCGGTACGCAGCTCTTCAGCCGCACGTGGTATTTAGACTCCAAATAAGTGATGTAATTTTTCAGGCAATGAGCACCTATAAAATGCATGACGGATAGCTGAATCAATGGAACACATGGAGAGCTATTTAAAATGCTTAATTATGTGTTTACACACTGACTTGATATCAGCCACTTTGGGGGGAAAAATAATGATAACGAAAAAAATTAGTCTCATTGCACGATTCTGAGATTTTTTTTTTTTTTTTGAAAAAGAAATGCCCAGGGCAGGTAGAATTAGTTTCCATATCTCAGAGGAATACCCTCCTAGCCTCTCCCCATGCACACACGTACATTCATAAGGGCAAAACAGAGTCATATGATGACATTTGCATCTTTATTTTTCTTGATTTGTAAGTAGCAAAGGAAGAGGTTGTCCACTGTTTTTTTTTTTTAACCTCCTTCCCGTTATTTAAACTTCCTCACTGTAACCCCTTTGACAGTCAATAAACCAACATACAGGCCTCCCCCACAAAAGACAGCCCCAAAAACTTAGTCACGTTATTATTTTCAAATCAGTATTCGGCAAGATAGTCTGCAACGAGAATAATTTTTGACATATGGCAAAAAAACCGTACAGTGAAAATATCAGGTTTTTAAAACAACAAGACATTAAAGCTCCACCTCCTATGGAAAAAAAAAAAATTCCATCTTACTAGAACTCAAAGTAAGTACTATTTGCAGCATCCTGGAAAGATGATTAACAGTTTTTTTTTTTAAGCAATAAGAATGTTAAAAGAAACCAAACTCATCTCACACTACACAGGATTTTTAACTAGCTGTACATAAAGCCGAGCTAGGTTGCAGACCTATGCTAAATAGAAGCATTAGTCTGAGGGACTTAATTCCTGCCCTATTTTTAATCTCATGCTCGTAACTTCAACTGATGTGCTTTGCTTATCTTTTAGTAGATAGCTGGTTTCTGTGGCAGAGTTTTTGTCTTCCAGTCATTCCTTTGTTACAGAAAGTATGAAATGTATTTCTCTACGATGGACAGCATTTGAAAAGCAAAAGCTGAGCAGTGCCAGCTTTTCCTATTATGCACAAGGGCATAGTTGAAGCAGGTAGCTTTTTCTAAATTCTTTATAGTGGGAATGTTGCCGAGCACCTCCTTGCCATAAAGAAATAATAACGGCATGCTCTAGGTTTCTACTACAATTTCAACCTCTTTTGTCTACCAACCTGTATTTTCACACACAACTTTTTTTGTCATGGCTTCATCACTGTTGTTAATGTTATTTTTCAGCAAATCAGTAAGCTGCACAATAAGCAAACGCTTCTATTTTTTCATGGAAAGTGATGAAGGTTTGATCTCAAGGAGATAAAAAGACTGCAGAAACGTAACTATAGTAAGGTTAGGATAAGCCACTGATGAAACAGGTCTTGTACACTGCATCATGCCTGCAGAACTGCAGAATTTTGGGCTGATTGATACTGATGGGATTTAATGCTAGCACTAGAGTAACAGATGATACAAGTTTCACTTCTGCTATCAGAATGAATTTGCAGAGAGTTATCACAATCATTTTAATGTTTTCCAGTATGGCTGAAGTAACATGGGCCAGGACACTTGTGCTGGGACAGCGAGGAAGCAGAGAGGAAAGGAAATGGAGCCTCTTCAAGTAGTTTGTTTTTCTGAAAAAGTACTACTGGTACTCTGTAGTGCCATTAACAGAAATAAAGTAATACTTGGCACTGAGATCGGTTCACTAAAGCAGCGCTTAAAAAAGTGAGTGCAATTATTTCCAATTTACTAATCAAAGAACTGAGACACAGAAAAAGCAAGTACTTTGACCAAAGCAACTCAGCAAGCCCATGGGACCTCTGATAAGACACCGAAGACGCATTCAAAACTATTATCTCAGTTTTTTTTTTCCTATAGCTTTTGGGCGTGAGACAAAAAAGAAGGATGCCTTCATGGATTAGATCCCTAGGAGATCTTCAGCACAAATTCTTAACATGAAAACAGCAATAATAGCTACTGTTAGGAAGCTTTTTCCTGTTCTCCCATTGCCAATAGCATGTAACCAATCTCTGCAAGTCTGACAGCAAGCACTGAAACTATTTAAGTTGGTAACAACAGAGAGAGAGGAAGAGGGGGAGAGGGGGAGAACATGGAGAAGGAGAAGAATCACCAAAACTCAGTGCAAGAAGTGACCCGTCTCCTGAGGGATGGTACCTCTGGCTAGACTGATGCATGGCCTGCACAGAAGCTGGTTATCTGCCTGCTAAGGGCAGGCCAGCAGTTAGTTAGTTCAGCAGTTTATTGTTTTATGGGAGCTTTTCTCTTTTGCAGAGGTGTGGGTTTGACATACCTAGCACTGCTTCCTGAAAGTTGGCTGGTCATCGATTGACCCTGCCACTGCCCCAGGTGACAGGAAGAAAGAACATGACCCAAGCACTGAAAGAAAATCAGACTTGCTTAAATATTGGGGGATGGTGAAGGAGACTGTATCCAGAAGGAAAGGGGAAGCAAACTGCTGGCTAACAACCTTTAAGGGAAACAAGTACAGGACTAAAAGAGACAGTTAATCTGTGAGACGCAAGAACGGATGGCTTTTTTTATTTCTACACACAGGGAGATGTCTCTTCCTGGTAACCTGCGCTCACTGAATTGCAAACCACCTCCCAGGGAAGAAGCACCCACGGGCCTGCCAGCAAGAACGCAAACTGCTGGGGAAGGCGCAGCGGCCACCGCTGCTCCTTTGGTTTTCCCAGCTCTAGCCTTGCCACTAAGGCCACTGTGGTCCCTCCCTCCTGCTGGAAATCACCTCTCAAAAAGCCTGCATGTGCACACTTTCCCTGCCAGATATAATGGCATCGCTTGGAGCTACGTCCCACTTGCAGGTCCAAGGAGGAGCGGGACAGCTCTCATGCCTGGGCTTTGTTGAGATTTACAAATGAGGATCACCGTCATCTCGGTGGTCAAGGGCCAGTTCTTTCTTTTTTCCATTTTCTTCCATTGATCCTAAAATACCAATTTGTACATAACCTCTGGAAAGATAAGTGAATGCATTCCCTCCTTAAATACACCCAGGCGTTAGTCTCCACAAACTTGTTTCTCTTCAACTGGTGCTGAAAGACAAATTGACCTAGCAGGATGTATGAGCATCTCTAAAGACATTTATCCTAAATTACTGCAGGGAATTGAATTTGTAGCTCAGCTCAAACAGTAGCAGTCTCTATTTAAAGTGACGTAAAGAGACATCCACTCGCCTTGTGATATATGCTTTTCTGGATGACCTTTGGCAGGTGTCGCTACGTCATCTGACAGCGTAGCAAAAGATAGCACAGCTCTAAATAGAGCTTTTCTTTTTTTAAAAATTTGTTCTGCAAATTAGTAGAGTGCAACTGTTGATACATTTATGAAGTATAATCTCCTTAAGAACTATAAAGCATCAGCACCATTAAGAAAATGACTTGCAAATAGGAATCTATTAGAATTGCTATTATTTAGTTGTGAAAAAAGAAAGGAGATGCATCAAACATTTTTTTGGTCAACCTAGGAGATATTTTTGACAATCACTTCATTTTGCGGAAAAGCAATTTCACCAGCTGTCTGCATTAGTATTTATATGGCTTCCAGACTATACTGAATCGTCAGCCTGCAGTTCTGATGAACATTTGTTGGAGTTTATTGACCATCTGTAATATTTTCAAAGCCAGAAGCAGTGAGCAGTCTAAATGACATGGACTGATTCAAGCCTGAAGAGCTATTTTAACCTTGCAATGATTTTTATTTTAATAAGTGTTAAAGATCTTCCTAACTAATGTTATGGAATTATTTAAAAAGTCTGACTGCATTAGATAAAAATAAAGTTAACCAAGCACATATTCAGTGTAGAGTTTAATTTTGACTGAATTTAGCAACTTTCATTCTGGAACAGATGAGATAATACGAACTAACACTTCACAAAATGCCAGGTCAAACTCTTCCCATTTATAACTTCTTGTAGAAACAGGTATGAATTTGGTTTGTATTTCTCATACAGAGAGACACCGTCACTGGTTTTATGAAGGTTTGAAAAATAGTATTAAGACAGCTAGAACTCACTATTCACTTGGATTAATTGGAGATTAATGTGGAAAACATGGAAGCACGCAGTTCCCTTGCAGGACTAGCACAGGCTTTCTACTGCACAAACACGCTGTGGGGGAAATCTCCTCTTTCCCTTTCCCCATGCAAGCAACAGAGCAGGATTTCTATGCTGCATTTGGGCATGCTGGGAATAATTCCCCTGTTATCCGAATAACTGTCCCCAAATGTTGAGGCGATACTGCACAGCACCTCAACCAGGGAGCGAACGTCCTGTGCTTGTAACCAGCCCATCTGTATTTCTTGTGCATATCGATGCTTTTGAGAAGACAGCCTTGGTTTCCTTGGCTGCCTGGCTGTAATCCAACCATCATTAATCTATTATTTAATGTCCAGGAACCATAGAGCAAGACCCACTCTCCAATCCTTTTTTCCTACGCTTTCCTAAGCACCTTATGTAAGAGAAGGGTTTCAGTTGCAAAATGATATATTGATAACTTTCACTTTATCGCCGTAAGTTACAAAGCAAATCTGAGCTATTTACAAACTTCCCTACCCCACTTTTTATATGTATTTCTGAAGTTAATGGCCTCCCGAACTCCATCAGGAAAACGAAAATCAAGTCACTTTTCCTGCCAAGTGGAGCAATGGGTTCCTACTGCGGTGGCTTCGGCTCCAGGCTGGATGCTTTTTCTGGAGACATGCTTTAGTGAAACATACTGTAAAGCTCAGTAATAAGATTTAATGGCCTGGGATAGGAAGTCACACTTAGAGGGTCTAATGGTTACACCTGGCATGAAAAAAAAAAAAAGATTGAGACTCTGAATAGCACTTAAGTGTAAAGTCTTTGTAGGGACAAATGACCATTCCAGGTCCTAAATGTTTAAAAGTAGTCAACTTTCAGATTACTATAATTTGTGCTTCCTCTTCCTGCCATTACCAGGAACGAGAAGAAAGCCTTGAAGAAAGAAAATACGCTGGCAGAACGTCAGGTAATATTTTCTGTGATACACATGTTAGGCTGTAAAATGCTATTCCAAGAATCTCTGTAAAGTGACTTATTGAGGAAGCTGATTGAAGCAAAAATGCTAAATGCATAGTTTACACTGACAATCAGGAGAATGAGTGAAATAATGAATTGACTACACTTCTAACTCCTATAGCCAAAGTTTATATTCTGATCTTGAGAACATACACCCGTCAGGCAGAAAGTCGTGGGTCATCCCACTGCATTGCTTGCACTGCAGCGTACGGCCTCCCGTAAAGTGAAACTCCTTCGCTGAGAAGGACACAGACAGCAGTGAGGAGATCAAGAAAAAAAAGTTCCCTTACTATTAACTCAAGGAAACCAACACATAAGTGGTCATTTGGGCAAGTATGAACTCAATGGAGCCATAGAGATGTCTCCCTTTCTTCTGTGAGGGGCCAAGTCCATCCCTTGGCACTTCACAGGAAAACTCACATGTAGAATCTCCTCTTTATAAAGCTCTTCCTTTTGGAAGACTAATTCTGCTGTGATGCACAAAACTACAAGATCTTTGAGCTAACGTCCATGTATTCCACTTTTTCAATAGCGTAAAGCGCAACATCAGCACTCACTTAACAAGCGTAATAACTGTACTGAGTTGGTTTAGGTTTTCCCCAGACACACGGTAGATCAAAGTACTTCATCGTTTTTTTTTTTTTCCTTTTTTAAACTGCTGAGCAATCTTGGTTGATTTACTGTACACGAAAAAATGCTTTCCAGTAATTTATAGAATTACCTTACTCTGCTTTATAGGAATATTGCCTGAAAGTGTACAGTGAGACCAACAATGCTATGTTTACAAGATAAGATAAAATTTTTAAAATGCATGCCCTATAAAGATTATGCTTGCAAAACTGAAGAAACCACACCTTCAATTCAGATTACTTACAGATGGATGCTGTTTTATTTTCTGAGCACATTATAGATGGATTTGGCATACTGTAACTTCAGAGACACAGAACTAATTCTGAATTTAGAGTGAACTGCAATCTCCACGTTCCTCTAAATATCCTTTATATCTAGAATGCTACTTAGGTTTCGTATTTATATAGACGAGATCATACGAACATGTGTGTGCATTGTTCAGAAAGTGAAAATTAAGTGAAGTTAACGCCAGGAAAAAAAATCAGTGAGGTTTTGGGTTTGTTTTTAAGGATTTGGATGGTTGACAAGATGTCTGTAAATCACTGCTAAGAAGCGATTACAGATTGCTGCTATGGAGGGAAAAAAGCCCAAAGGACACCACAGCTACCTGCAGAAAGATTTTTCTGATGAGTTCCATAAGTAGACCTACTTACTGATAAATGTAAGACATGAGACATTTTAAATTTGCTCTGTTGCACTTTTCCAAGAAACAAAGGAGGAGTCCTTTTAAGACAGAAAAGTGTAATGGCTGATAAAATTGCAGATTTACTATAAACAATAACTTCCCTTTGAAATGGTTCCAGCTGCTTTTAACTAGGCTATTTGTTGGGCATATGTGGACATGAAAATTCTTGCTAAATAAAGGGGCAAGTCCTGCAATACCTTGCGGTTCCCTCAGTTTCAGCTGACTTTCACAACCTGTGGGGGCACTTTTGACTTCCTAAAAGACAAGCGTACTGCAAAAGGCATACGTATGTTGCAAAATCGTCCAACTGAAAAGATTCCTATTTTCAGGAGGAAAGGATCATGTGGAGTCTACAAAATATGGGAAGCAAATCAGAAAGAATATGGATTTCATTTCATACATGGCAGCCAGGAAATACAGGAGAATCAAATGTGAAGGGAAAATTCTGGGAGAGAAGGAGGGAAACAGGGGCATTAAATCCATTTTCATATCTTCCTAAAAAGCTGTCCTACTAAAAAAAGGTAAATAATCAAGCAAATCTGCTCTTGTATCTATATAACAAACCACATTACTGCTCATCACCAGAATGTGTGTATAATGAATAGTTTTGGCTCTGCGCATGTGAAGCATCGTTATGCAGTGGAGGTGTTCAGGATGTGGGATATTAATTCAGTTACCCAGGGAGGAAAAAAAAGACATTAGAAATTCTATTAGCTGACTAATGACTTTAATTTTGATTTCGAAGAAGAGTAATGGGGACTTATCAACATTATGAAGAGAAGGCTGTACTGAGCCCTGATCCTGCACAGAAAAGCAAACAAATGAAAAACCCCACACATTTAATAGACACAGAAAGGAAGCTGCAACCGCCAACATCTGCACAAGGTACAATAGTTATAGAGCTTCCCCAGGGCATAGGATACAAACAATCTGGGGGCCTCAGGCCATAGTCTGAATACAGCCCTCTACATTCACAGCACATCTTTAATCACTGGGCATGCCTGGAACTATTCTTCATCCTGTTATTAGCTTGAACCACTGCGCAAAAGGAATGCAAAAGAAATGCAAAATTCATATTCTGCCAAAAAGAATGGGCACGAGGGTCCTAGCCACTGCCAGTGAACGCAGAGCCCTAGATTCTGGTCTCTGCTCCTAGTGAAACTCATGTTTCATCTAACAACTCTAATGCAAAATGCATAAGCAGTTTCTGAAGCAAAAATGAGAATTTAGGACTCCCTGACCCACCCCTGTTCCCTAGGAAGACTTCTCAGCACCAAGAAGAGAGCCAAATTCTCTCTTGTTCACTGTCTCCTCGACTCCAATTAGGCTTTCTTCTTGCATTCCCAATGGCTGGGGAGGATTAAGTCATATTCCTAGGAAATAAGAGCTGTGTGATCAAGTACTCTCAGACTGTAGAGGGGCCCTGCAGCCTTCCTCACTCCTTGAGCAGGCTACTACAAGAACACAAGAGGGCTTGCCTGGGGCAGATACAGTCCATCTAGCCTGTACTTGGTCTTCAGGAGTGGTTCAAAGTAGATGTCTAAGGAACAGTACAAGAATGGGGTGCATATACAGCAGCAATTCACACTGGCATAGCCGCAATTAAAAAAAAAAAAAAAAAAGGCGGGGGTGGTACAAAGGCAATGGCTTTACTTTGAGCCGAACTCAGAGATGCGTTAGGTAAGATTTGAGCTGCCTGAGGGACCAGGGTTTGAGACAGACCTCTGGCTGCCTGCCATGGAAAAAGAGATCTCAAGCACCTCCCAGCTCACAGTGAAACACTTAATACTGGCTGCTGAACCGTCCCAAAAACTTCCTGTCCAAAAGGGAAGTACTATTTTACTTTAAAATGGTTGCAAGATCAGGCCATCTTGCACAGTAGGTGGTTTGAATCGTTCTTTTGAAGCTAGACAATATAAAGGCGTTACAGGGATTTAGATACTCCGTGTAGCTGTCCTAAAGAAAGATACGGGGCCGCAGGGCCCCCATAAAAAGAGGCATGTGATGATGAAAGATGTTCAGATTTTAGAGGAGCGGGATTTGAGCTGTCCTTATGTCCTCAGCACTTCCTAATGAATAGCTTTGACAGCTGCTTGCTGCATGGGATTCATCCTTGGGCAGCTGGATTACACCTAGCGCGGAGGTGCCCAACTCATCTCAGGTCTCAGCACTGAATGGCTATGACCCTGAGCACGCATTCCTAACTAATTTTTAAATACCCAGATTGGTAAGCAAATATCCTTTAATATTTATTAAATTTTCCCTTTATCCTGAGTAAAAGAACTAAAATATCCCCAAAAATAAGAACAAGCAAATCAGGAAAAAAAACCCACCACAAACACACACAAAAAAAGCACCTTAGGGAAGATAAGAGAGGAGAACTTAAAAGTGCCAGTAAACTTTAAATGTATTACTTTGTTCTTCTCAGAGGAAATCAATTACAGGCTTTACATATTTTTTAATTTTTTATTTTTTTGCCTGTAGTGATTTTTATCCTACTACAATTTGTTTTAAAAGTATGATAATATAATACTATTGACCATCTTCCATCTGTCTCATCATTAATTCATCTTATTTTTCGTAAAAACAAAGATTAAAACAAATTCCCTTAGTGTTCCCACTAAATATCATTAGAATTGATTTTAAACTCAGTATTAATTAATGTATCATTACACATGATCCCCTATTTTTCTTGATTTTAGTAAAGTAGATTATAGAAAAACATGTCACAGGTAAATACAAGACACCAGCAGAATCTGTAAGTGATTTAACTAAGTATATGCTAGATCACAGCTGTTCCTTCCTTGTTCAATTATATCTGTAATGTAAAGAGCAAGAAAGCCTTTTTCTGTCTTTGTAACACAGGGTTTTGGAAAATAACCTAACTGGTAAGAATAGGCAGGCAGAGAGTATATTCCACATTTCAGACTACTCCCTAACCAGACTAACACCTAACTTTGGAACTAATTATAACATAAGCCTCATGACTGTAATTCTGAGGCTCTTCTGAATGTGTACTAGGTCCGTGATATACATATATCTTAGAACCTATTTGAAGAACTAGGATTTTGATCAAGTGAACGAACACCTTGGGAAATAAGGCACTTACTATCCTTTTGGAAAGGTATCTCTTTTTGCTTGGACTGCTTCCAGGTCAGGCTCTAAACTCCAGGACCCAGCACCCCTGGGGTTTCAAACATCCGATACAGCTCTTAGCAGCTCATTAGCTGTGGGATGGCATTAGTGCTTAGGCTGGGGCCTGCTGGCACAAAATAGGATTTAACAGTTTAGCAGCACCTTGGTGAGGGTTTTAAGGATGTCAGTGGTATTTGAAAAATAGCATAGAGGGGAAAATGGGAACATTTGGCACTTACTGACTAGCTCAGATGCTCTGCTGTATTAAGATGCAGTTTAATGTAGCAGAGAAGAGGCACAATAGAAAAGCACATTAAAACCCGTTATTTTCAGGGCATAGCTACTCTTTCCTGATCACCAGAAGAGATCAGAGGGGATTTGGGGTTGCTATCACAGATACAGCCAGAGAAGAGCTATGGTGCGTAGCCTATTTGTTGCTCACCTCCATCCCCACAAATTTAAACCGTGGCCTTGGATGAACTATGCCAACTCTACATTCACCAAGCACACCCTTAGGTGACGGACAGCCAAATCCAGATGCTATCTTATCTCTTGCTGCCAATCAAGTGCTACAAAAAAGCCAAAAGCAACTAAGAATATGGCCCCAGGTGTCCAAACATTTTAGTTTTGCATATATGACTAAAAAAAAGTCAGAAGTAGCTGTCCTTGCCAAGGTCATGGCAAGGAGTGGACTAGGGGGCACTTAGGCGAAGACAAAGTGCCTGACAGATGGAGGTTGCAAGGGCTGCAGCCACACGTCTGCCATGATGCAGTAAGCAACATGTGTAGGATGAAGTGGCTGGAAAGTGTTTGCAGAACATTTCAGGATGAGAACAGAATAGGAACCTGGAAGCCACGTGTCTCCCAAAAGCTCTGGTGCCCACACTGGGATATTAGTTACCTGACAGAACAGCTTACACATGAAAATGCTGGCCAAAAACACCAAGCAAGCAAACAAAAAAAACCCAACCACATATAACTTCATTTGTAAGCTTATTGCTAACTTCCTGACCCCAGCACACCGCCTCTAGTCTGGAATTCAATGTATTGAAGCATTTCACTTGCAATACTTGCGTTCAATAAGCACAATGGCATAGGATAAGCAAGAAGGACTGATGAGCAACATCTCAGAAGTCTGTAATGACATGGTATTAAGAGCTCTACTGAAAAGTTTTAGCAACAGAATTATGTTTTAGCAGTTTTCTTCTCCAGTTATTCCTGAACTTCCTGCTCCATTGCTAAGAAATGCACACACGGACAATGTAACACCCTTAATACCACAGAAAATCTTAGTCCTTTACTCAAGCACGTACTTTGCTTTATTTCTAGCTTTATATTTTAAAGAACTTTGTTAGTTCTTCTAAAAATTTTTTTACAAGAGTCTGCTTTTGGTGTTAGATTATTTTCCTCTGCTTTCTGTTAGTACTGGAAGCTGACTGTCCTCTGACCTTTGTTAACGGTACTGTGGGGTCATGATAACTAAAGGCAGTAGAGGAAGCTGGTATGTTGTTAACTTTTTTCTCATTATTTGAGTATTTCAGTAGGCAATTCTCCAGCCTCTTGGCCAACTGATAATGACAACTGTATTGGTTTTCATCCACATTTCCCTTCCTCATGTGACCCTGTTGGGCAGAAGACAAACTGGAGCAACTGATTACAAAGCTGCTGATGTTACAAATTAGCTCTAATATGCTTGCCCTGAAGTACCTGGGGTTCACATACAACCAGATTTTAAAATCAGAATCGCTGGTGTTTTCTACAGCAAGAAGTTTCCCTTTTGAGTAAATGTGAGCTTACTGCTACCTATCTAGCAGAGCACCCATGCTATGAGCACCCATCCTATCTAGCATAGATCCATGCTTCCAGGATACAGGACTTTTTCTTTTTAGGGACTTACTATATGTTTGGTCCCATGATATATTTGGCTGGAAGACAAACACCTACAGATCCAGTATTTGAACAGAAGCTCTTCTCTAGGGTTATCTAAGGAGAAGGGGCTGAGAATGCCACCCCGATAAGAACCTCAGCTCCTACCCACAGCCGGAGGAATCAGAGCACTATTTCTGCAAGTGTTCCCATTGCCAAACCTAAACGCATTGTAGGGTATGAGCACCCACAAAGTACCAAAGTACCAAAGACAATACATCATGGTCAGCACTGGGAGAGGTGGTCTAGGTGAGGAAACAATCACCAGAAGGCTTTTAATTGCCCATGGATCAAGTTGAACAACATTTAATAGAGCAGCTACGAACAGGGGATGATCCTGCAGACTGTGAATATTATGCAAGATCCCTCTATAGATCTTCTATAGACAAAAGAGGGCATCTAAAAATTGGCATGAGTTTGGAGGGACTTTTCTATGATGCTGCAGTGCAAATGTCATGGTAAGCACTAAAAAAAAAAAAAAAGCCTCAACTACAGCAGGTCTTTTCTGAAATACTGAATTAATTCCAATCAGAACTCCATTGAGTTTGGGATGTAACAGGATAGCTTCTTGAAAATGCTCTAGAAAAATAAAATGGAGGACATAGCATGTAGAAGGCATAGAGTATGGACATTTCAGAGGCAGTCAGCTATGAAGATGCTTTTTTAATTATTATTTTAAACCAAGCATTTTTCTCTAACCTTCCATAGGTCCGCAAAATACAGAGAAACAGTTACCATGGGTTCAATTATTTTAATCACATAAGATCAGCAAGGACAGTGAACGCTCCTATGAGTCTCTTAATTTTCTACTAGAAGACAAATGATGAGAAAGACATCCAGTCTTTCCATAAGACAATCCCATTTACCTTCTCATTCCCAAAGCAGACTCTACTATAACTCCCCTGCGTTAACTTCTCCAAGCATTCACTAAAATAAGTTGTTCCAGAATAATACCAGAAATCATACTTTGCTAATGGGTTACCCGAGGCTTAAAGGAACAGCCATCCTATTCCTAACCCCCAGAGAAGAAAAGGATCTTTAGAAACTCAGCAATCCCACATATTTCTAGATCACTTAACACAGGGAAATCTGGTGGCAAAACACTGCAACACGATGGCAAAATACCCTTCCCCAGATCAAAATAATATGCTTCCCTGGCCTAGGAGATAATGAATAAACAAGACAAGGAAAATTTATCAATTCTCTGAGGGAACTGTGGCCTCTTTCATGAGCACTATCTGACACAGCATGCATTACAGATCACACAGGGAGGGAGAAGCTGTTCAGTACTCTATCTCCATCCCTTTCACCTTAGCAAATAGTGACTACATCTAGCTTAGGCCAACCATGTCCCATTAATATAATCTGAGGTCCACACCTGTGCAAAGACACCCATAACTCACCCTCTCGCTGGACTCTGGATATCAGCAGCCTCTGAATAACGTCACCAACCTTCCTGGCAACAGCCCTGACCTGTGATCTACCACCATCAGACTGGTTAGCTGACAGCGATGCCTCAGCGTCTCTCTGTCAGATAAATGCTGTGCAGCAGCAACAGCTTGATTTCCTCCTTCTCCCCCAGTTGCTTTGCCATAGCAGTGCTCGTCCCATCCCACCGCAGTGACAAATTAAACACTGAAGCACAGACACTGCACCACAGGCTCTTCTTCCAGCTCATTCAAGTAAACAGCAGCAGAACTGCCTGCTGGTAAGGATTAACGACCTCAAGCTGCCCTAACAAGGCCAGGCCAAGGGACTTAGCTTGATGTAGTTAACTTGCAGCAGCTAGCAAGGGGTCTGGCTCAACACAACGTCACCTCAATCACCTGGTCTGCTACTGCAGGGTCAGAAAATTGCTAGGGTCTAAGCTTTACCACATATAAAGCTGTTAAATGCACTGAAAAAACCCTGCAGTTCTATAACATCTTTATCATGCCCCTTTGACTACTTCAGCTAATCCATCCTGTGACCTATTTCTATTAGCAGCTGCAAACAGATGCTGTTCAAAAAAAAAAACCAAAACCCAACAAGGCGCATTGTCTTTTACTGCTTTATACATGCTCTTTACACAGCTGCTGGGACAAAAGCAGGTTAGCTTTTTGTCTTCAGCACTTTCGCCTTGTACTACCTGTCAGGTAGTTTGCTCCTTAAAATAGGACTCTCCCATGGTGACTTCTAACAGATGCTACTGTAACATCTCCTTCTTCTACCCTCACCTCAGCATCCAAACAAGCTCAGAAGGTTTGCTGAGAGCCATCCAAGTACTCTCCAGGTCCTTCTCATTTGAGATGCTAACCTCCATCACCTGTTGTTGCTCTCCCCAGCCTACTGGCATGCCTGGCCAGTCAGGTTAAAACATTCTGCAGGCACAAGGCTTTGTCAAAGTATTTGACAGGTGCTTGTCTTTACTCTCTGCCTACGGTATCTCCTCAGAGGCTGCTCAGTGTCTTGCAACTGTTTTATTTCTCTAGTGCCCTGACCATACGGCAGGAAACGTATGCAGCATATAAATACTGGCAGGTATGGACAGTATATAAATACCGTCATGGCGGGGGTGGGGGAGGCGGAATTCTCATTTTAAGGTTGTCAAACATATTCCCAATGACAGTTCTCGGAGTGAGGTGTGCTGTATAGTGGCATTCTCCCAAACAACAGAGAGGTGGTATGCAGCAAGACAGGGAACTGCACAGCAAGAAAACAAACACAACCAGCATGCGCTGGACAATCAGCCCAAGAAAACTCTCGCAGGCGTTTGGGACGACCCATTTGTAAAACGACAGAACACAGGTACTCTGCGAAACACCCCATCCTGCATAAACTGTAAGGTATCACATAATAACAAAAGCATATTGAAACATATTCAGTTCCCACATACCCTGTGTGCTTTATAAATGTCTGATAGACGAAAGCTATTCAGTAAACACAGATATTAATCACGACTACATTCCCTACCAAGTGCTATGGTCTGTTTGAGAAAATATTTGCAGTGGTTTGGCCTGATTTTAAAAATACTTGACTTCCCATTCTTTTTCTTTCATTTTTTATTTTCCAAAGGAAAATGTCTTTTTACTTATCTCTTTCCCTTTGACAGTCAATTTTGCTTGAGTTTATTTGGTAAGTTTATCGATACAAGTGCACACAGCTGTAGCTGAAGAGCAGCTGAAAGGCACGCCTATGTCAACGCATGAAAAGAAGAACGTGGTTCAAAGGCAAAATCGTTGGTGCTGCCAAGGCTTTGATTCTACAAGCTTTAGCATTCAAGTCTTAGTAGCAGACTTTACTGACAGGTTCAGAGCACTTCCCAATTTTGTTTTTAACGGAGGAGAAGGGGGAAGACACCCAATACACATTGGGGTTAAATTACAAGTTTAGGAGAAGAATGTACTTCCACTACAGAACTTTTAAAGTGGTGGAGTACAATCACCTTTCAAATCATGCAGAGTAACAAAAGGTCTTTTAAGGGTGATTTTATAGCTAGAGCAAATGGCTAGAGAAGAATTTTATTCTCAGCTCTGATGCAAATCTCTTACTGCTACTGTGGGTAGTGAATTGAGAGCCACTCTCTTCCATCTGTTCCCAGGATAAATTAGGCACTTGCTGAACCACAGGGCCCTTAGATTTTCTAAGCCTCAGTTTACTCAACTGTAAGAATGGATTTACAGTTACAGGACTTTCAGACAAGGATTTTAGAGTATGAGGACCATGCACAGCATTGCATGCATGCCTCTGTACACACACTGAACCGTTACATCTTGCCACAAAAGGTCCTTGGCTGATGCGTGGTGTGGGCTTGATCCTACAACCTTCTCTCAACTTGAGTAGTCATTTTTTATGAGGGAGCATTCCCTCTCCAATCAAATTCACAACGTCCGTCTCTTTACCCAGGGGGATTGCACTCTGCGGCTGGAAAACTCTTTGCTGATGATTTCCACTGTTTCAGAGAGGTTCTTACCACTTAAAATGGGTGTTGCAGTTAAAACTGTCATTTCAGAGAGCGCTTCACTTTTGACTACACTCACTACAGAACTCGGGTGACTCTCTGCATTGTAATTCCCCTTTCCATGCTCGCTACTCCATTACATGAGCTTGCTCATCTAAAAGCAATTTTGAAATACTCCAGCAACAGAGTAAAACATACACCTTTTAATGTGCTGCATATAGGATATGGCACTACATCAAGTGCTTTCTAAATAGACAAATACAAACAGCCCCAAATATATGGTTATTATTCATTATCCAGACCAACAGGTAGGGAAATGATCTATTTATTGTTGGTCCTCATACTCTGTAGGCAGGAACAATAGATCATGATGAATGTGACTTAAAAGTAAAGTAGTGGTTAGAAAAGCATTGCTCATTTGTTTGTTAAACTCAAAGTCTAACAAGTGATTTATAGAATTTCTATGCTATTTCTTTCTTCCCATGAAAGAACACAAGGTTAAAACTATTTTATTATTCCTCAAATATACATTTGTTTACCATTGCTTGTCATCCTGTTTGCCTTTCATTTCCCCTGAGCAAAGGCCAAGTAAGTAGAATTGTGGTAAAGTGAATTGCAAGATTTTAAAGTAAAAGAAGTCACTGCTTAAGCACTGCGTGGAGAAAGCACTGAAGCACCACTCTGCTGTCAGTGCTACAGATCACAGTCCTTTCCTATTGCTGTTATGCATAAAGAGAGCCAGTTGTCCAAGGATGCGTGTATGTAAATGTGGATTCATCTTCACTTATATCTTTCTTTGACACCCTCCCAAATGATTTCTGTCCTGGATAAAGAGCCCCCTATCATCTAAATAAGACGAATTCCTTTGAAGTCGTTAAAGTATAAATAAATATATACCTCAAAAGAGCTATAAAATATAGTACTTTGCAACTATTGCTCAAATACTCATTACTTTGTTTTAAAACCTCAGTTACTGAAATAAATTCCACCCTCTTTTGTCTTATAACAATATTTATAAGTACTGCTTATCCACAATGACTAATATTTATGATGACAACTATAACTATTACAGGTCAAATTCTTCAGTTTTTTACTTTGACCTTACTACTAAATTTGATAATTTTTTTTTTTTTAAAGAGTTTTCTCAGTCTAGTGGAGCATCAGGATTTCATGCAATCATTTAGTTATTTATTAGGGTATAACACTGCCCGATCAGTTGTTGGCCTGATAAATGTATGCTTAAAAATAAATTATACTAAAATAGGGTTCCCAGTGATCAGATGATCAGTGCCAGGGTACATCATTGCACCATAGCCTTAAACTCACTTGGTTTCTGGGTTTGAAATTTTGATTAAGATTCTTGTGTGACATATTTAAGTAGATTTTAGTTATAGAGGCCACTATTTTAATATAAGACATGTGGAAAAGTTTCCAGGTATGGTCAAGATTTAACTCCCTTCCGCCTTTCTACAAATGCTAGTTAGTCATGTCCTTACCTCTCTTTCCTTTATTGCCTCTACAATAATTTCAGTCCTGCTTTGCATTATCAGATAACATTTCACCAGCTTCCTTTCTTTACCATGGGATTCTTAAAATAGCATGGCTTTGGCACTGGACTCACATAATTTCAATCAGTTCAACGGAGAGTGCTTATGAAATCCCAGTCCAAACAGTTTTAATTGTTTTTAAAAGTCTTCCATAAATCTTGAAAAGTAATTTCAGAAAAAGATTGATAGATCACCAGAATCACCAGAAGCTGAAGTCTTAAGAGTTCCCTGTGTAATCTACAAGGGAACCTTGGCCTAAAGATGTGTTTGTAAATTTTCAGATGAATACGAAATGTCATTGTTTTTCATGAAAATGCATGAGAAAGGGAAAGCATGCGAGAAGTTGAGACTGACTTGTCAGCAGCTTCACAGCCAAATTGACAAAGCTCCACCAAAACCACTTAAGAATGAAAGAGTGATTTTATATCTTCAAGAAATCATAAAATTTTAGCTGTTAACCTTGATCTAAAGATATTCTTTAAATAGAAAGCCATTTACTTTCTTTAGTACTGCACATTAATTTTGTGTATATGCCAATGCTTAAGTAAGATAGTACTTTTAAATGATTTTGCTTTGAATTAGTGTATCTTTTGACAAGTTTTGTTGTTCTGCTGTCTTTGAAATCTGAAGCAATTATTTAAATTCCTCTATGTTTAGATGCACTCAGTCATTCTCTTTTCTCTTCAGCTTAAATTTTTGTGTGTTGCAGGCTTCCAATTCAAAGGCTTTTCTGTGAATTGTTTCCTTTCTAAAATAATTCTGAAGTGCAGCTCTGGCCTTTAAAGCAGCTAAGTGAAGTATTGCGCATGGACACTAGTTCTTCAAAAATCTGTGGAAGCAGGAAAACACTTTCTCACTCTAGACTGATTTAGGGAGGACAAAAATCAGTAATGCTGCTATGATACGTTATATTCCTCTTCTTTGTTTTGTTTTAAATTCAAATCTTATGTTGTGAGGAAACACCTACCTTACACGTGTGCTCTATATAAGCTGCTAATGATGTATATAAAATCTGCTACCAAATATAGGTTCTAATCAAAAATCTAGATGAACCCAGGAGGTGCCTAGATCCTGTTTTCATGCATGCACTCACATCTCTGGGATTGAAGTTAACCGCAGGCCAAACTTGCTTCTAAATCAGAGCATAAACAAACTTCACTAAAGTTTGGATCAAGATGCACCTTTCTATCTTAAGATCACCTAACGCTTCTGCTGGCCAGAAATTGTTAAAGATGGAGGCAGGAAGCAAATAAATTTCTGACTATTTTCTTTACTTAATAAAATGGATAGACCTTACCTTTCCTATTTAACAAACTAAGCATCCCATGTAAACCTTGATGCTTTACATATTCTACTAATGAACCACTATCAAGATTATAGAAGATCTACTTCCACTCGCATAATAGTAAAACATTTTCTTAGTATCACTGTCTCTCTATACACCTTTTCCAAAATAATTCTTGAAAGTGCTATGTATTTCTTCAGAAATAATGTTGTACAGAATAGTTTGGCTGAGCGCAAATTAGTCTGAAAGCTAATACTCATTTTTCAAAAAGACAAAGTTGCTACTTAAGTATGAAGTCCCATAAAAAATAGGTATATAAAATAGGAGGATGCATTTTGTGCTGGCTTCCAGGGAGGGATCCTGGGAAAGATGAATGATCCCTTGCTTGAAGCTCAGCTGATTTATAGTGACTGCTATTAGTAAAGCAGATTGCGCAGTCAACAAAAAGCACCGTTAGGTGGTAATTTGCTATTTGGGTTGAATTTATCAGCTCCTGTGTTTCATAAGAACACTAGAAGAGCCACAGCTACTAGGCACTGTACTAGGAGCTACAAAGCAGAAATAAAGACAGCAAAATACATCAGGCCATCTCCAGTCTCAAAGCATGTTGCCGTATCCCTGCCCCAACAAACAAGGGATAGAAAGAGTTGCAGGTAGAGTGGCAAACTATGCAAAGAATATCTTGCTGGTCTTATTCCCTAAAACAGCAACATGAGAAACATTGAGAAGAGATATGCAATGGACACAAGATTGAAATCTAAATAAATGTTAAAAGAACTTGGAGATTTCACTATAACGGCCCCTAAGGTGTTAAGACATGAGAATACAGTAAGACACATCATCCCTGAATGTATGCAAGGAAGATATTACCACAGTTAAAAGAACATGGTCAAAATTGTACTCTTGTACATCAGGGTACTAGCAGAAACCTAGCATTAGTACCCTTGAATAAAGGAAAACGGAGGGAGGTAGCCTTTAACCACGGGTATGGGGTAGAAGGAATGTTTGCTTTCTTTTTAAATAGGAAGCCAAGATTGGCTAAAATGACTATTATTGTCAGCACTAAGCAAGACCATATCGATAGTCTTATACCTTGGGCTTACCCAAGAATAAGGAGATTACAAACATCAGATTTACAAGACGAATTAAAAGTTGAAATGAAATAAATTTGAACTGCATTTGACAAATATGTAAGGTAAGCAGAGTAAGGTCCAGAATTAGCATACAAAACAAGCAGAAAGCCTGTGCAGCATCAAGGCATATCAGATACACTGCTAAGATGAGCCTTTCCAAAAGATTTCTTTTTTAGCGCACATGAAAATCATATAGGATCTGAAAAAATAATAAGATACCTGCTAAAAAGATGATGTAGTCAGGCTCTGATCCATATTTAGCTATGTTAAATAACAAAACTGCACCAGTGAAATATAGCTTGTCACTACTGACATCTTTTTTCTTTGAAAGAACAGTGAAGTTAGCATTAGAAATTAATGTCAGGGTAGCTAGGGACTTGCTGGTGTACAACAACAGCAAAGGCAAAACAATATAGTCCAAATCTGCAGTTTCAGGAATTACCAACATTTTGTGAAAGCACTGCTGTGTCCATCTTGGATGGGAATAGTAGCCACAAAGAGCAGAGACAGAATCACAGAATCGTTTAGGTTGGAAGGGACCTCTGGAGATCATCTAGTCCAACCTCCCTGCTCAAGCAGCGTCCTCTAGAGCATATTGCCCAGGATCACATCCAGACGGGTTTTGAATATCTCCAGCGAAGGAGACTCCACTACCTCTCTGGGCAACCTGTTCCAGTGCTCTGTCCCCCTCACAGGAAAGAAGTTTTTCCTCATCTTCAGATGGAACTGCCTGTGGTTCCAGTTTCTGCCCGCTGCCTCTTGTCCTGTTGCTGGGCACCACGGAGAAGAGATTGGCCTCATCCTCTCGACACTCCCCCTTCAGATACTTGTACACGTTTATGAGATCGCCTCTCAGTCTTCTCTTCTCCAGCCTGAACAGGCCCAGCTCTTGCAGTGTTTCTTCACAGGAGAGGTGCTCCAGTCCCCTGATCATCTTTGTAGCCCTCCGCTGGACTCTCTCCAGCAGTGCCATGTCTCTCTTGTACTGGGGAGTCCAGAATTGGACACAGTACTCCAGGTGAGGCCTCACCAGGGCTGAATAGAGGGGCAGGATCACCTCCCTCGACCTGCTGGCAACACTCTGCCTAATGCACCCCAGGATACCATTGGCCTTCTTGGCCACAAGACAAGTGGTCGTCCCCTAATGTTAGCCAGCCACAGATGGATACGTATCTATAACCACTAAGTGACATCTACGGATCCCAGCACAAAGAGATGTAAAGCTATGGAGATGGCTGTTTATTCGAGAAGTTCCCAGAGAGGCAATGATTACATCAGGCTGTAGGAGCTAAGCCGCAGGACACAGCACAGCTAAAAGTAACGGATTAAACAGAGCCAGACAACGTGCTAAGATCTACAGAGCACTTCATAAATAGCACTTCAACCTTGCTAGCTGGCTCCAAGTTTGAAATTCATTATATTAATGTTGACGATTATTAGCTGCTGTTATGTTTGGCTGGGAGGAGAAGGGATGAAAAACTGTAGTTTCTCAGGAGAATGTAGTCTGAGCCCAGCTTGATTGCGTATGATGAACAACAAAAAATGCTGATCAGCAAGACAGTTTCATTTCAGCAAGAAATTCTATCCTGTGAGCGCTCCCTCTCTCTTTAGTAGTATTTCATCCACCAGCATATTCTGTATATCTACATTCAATATTGGCAATTGCCTCCATATATCATCTGAAGGACTCTCACGAAACCAGTCATAATACATGCTTGCTGCTTTTACACTGCTGTCTTCTACATAGTAAGTATTTCTGAATATGACAATGAATCGAAGCATTATCTCAAATTGATTATTAGGAAGAAGATATCACTGTAAACTGATGCCTTATTCCGTGTTGGTAAGCTATTGAGCATTCAGAACACTAAATCACATTAATTTAATAAGATTTACTCCTGCCCTTTTCTGCTAGACAAATTCCCTTTCAGATCATTCACATAGAGTAATCAATTACAGGATCTGGCATTCCAGATTCAGAATTGTAAGCTATTTGTGAGATGTGGTGAAGAGGAAAAAATCTAATACAGAAGCCTAATATCAATTAGCATATTGCCAAAAACATCCCAGCATCGTAGATTACCTCTGCTAGAGCTTCAAGCATTAAATTGTCCTCTTGCATTGCTCTTAAGGTCACTAGCTCAGATACGTGCTTTTTGGGAAACGGAAGGAACCCTTTACAGGCACATTCTTGAGTGCTAGAGAATACATTTTAGCTGGATGTAGTGGTTAAGTTTCTTTTTTTCTTCAGAACAAACTCCATTCAGGACAATGTAACAGACTGTGAGGGCTGGCATAAGGACCACATCCCTTCTGAAGAGGGAGACACATAAGCAGAAGACAGAGAGTACGAAACATGGCACACTGCTTTCTCTGGATGTTTCCTTCTACATCTGCACTGTAATGCCTTTAATTCACTTAGCGCCTCCTTAGCGCACTGTCCTACGTTCATAATTGCACAGTTTTCTACGGAGCCAAGCTCAGCTCGTTTCTGTATCTCTCACAGGAAATTTTGTGGTCAGTCAGATCCAAACTGTTTAAATGTACACTAAAAACAAAAAAAACCCCATCTAGGTAATCATGGAATAGGGATAACAAGTGTGATGCAGTCAATGTTGTCCCACCGATGTCAAAATCCTCTCCTGCAGGGACCTTTCCAGCAATTAAAAAGTCATTTTACGTTCCACACCCGTTGTCAGAGCCCTAAGGGCACTATTTAGCCTTAATGGCACAGAGGAGCCTCTCCTGGGACCCACACGTCAGCCTTGGGGCCCATTTCAGCTCAGGCTGGACCTCCAGACCCACGGGGGAACCAGCCTGCGTGGGGCAGCCCCAACCCCGGCTCACAACACTCCCCAGTGCCTATTTTTTGTGCCAGGATGGCTGGCAGTAATACCAGGGAATGTCAGTTCAGACGGTGGGTTGTGACATGCTCAGAAACATTTTGGATTTGTAGTCACTGCCAGGAATTTAATACAATCATGTGTCCAGTGGCATTGATTAACCTGTATTTTAATAAATGAATAACTTGAGTCCCTGGAGGTGGTTCTTCCCTAAGAGGACAATAGTTCCCGGTTCAGTATTTTTTTCCAGACTGATTACAAAGTGGTCATTATCCTCGTTTAATAGTTTCCAAAATAAGTTTATTAATTAAGGATTTAATACTAAAATATTTCTTTATGTCTCCACAGACATCAAGGGCTCCCTTCAACAGTTTTGCTCTGTTCTTGCAAAGCTTGAAAGGAAAAGGTTTAGCACTTTGTTGTTCAGCATAAGATATATATACATCTAGTGACCAATGTACATAGCCAACATAGAAAAAAAATAATGTTTTTGGTAGTAGCAAATGGCTATTGCCTGCCTGCAGATGCATAATGCTACAGGTGTTAAACATACAGCTACGCTCAAAGGAGTCCAAGTACTGAATAACAAATGGTAACAGGTCCATATATTTATAGAGAAAACTGCATGGTATTCCAACCCTGAATTCAGGGTAATGAGTTAAGATCAGGAAATAGTTAAATATGAGAAAAAAGCATTTACAGCAAACAACTTTATGATCAAAAAAGCTTATCTGACTTTTCATTTCAGTCTAGTCTAAAATTCCAAGTGATGTACAAGAAAGTCATTTTATCTTTAGACCTTTTTCATGTAAACACTAGGTTACGTTCTCTGGAATTAAAAAAGATGACCTATGATAGACAAAGAAAGCCTATGCAGAACACCTGTATTTCCAACTATATTTTCCCTTAAGGTGAGCTATTTATGGCACATTTGTGATCTAAATGTCAAAACAAATGTTAAAGGATGCAATAGCTGCTTGTAACCATTGGACTATCCTTTGAGATAGGGAGATTGTGTTTGTAGTGTCAGCAAACAGAAGCGCATCAGGAGGGCACCCTAATTCTTTCTACTTTACTTCATTCACAGACTAATTCATCTTAAAAACATAAAGCATACTGAACAGAACTGAAGAGGGCCATGACCAAGAAGTCACCCTGGACTTTGAAAGCCTCCTAGGAGAGGATTACCATGCGGATGGTGAGGACCACAGTATTTTGCTCAAGAGCTCTGTTTGATATGAGCCAGGGAAAGGAAAAGCAAGGGATGCCTATTTGTTAGAATAGTAAAGGGTAGGCTTTTATTCCCTTTCCAGTTCTGATATATGGATGCATGGCAGTTCAGTTCCAGAACCAATATCTCATCAGCAGCAGGAGTTCCCTGATGTCAGGAAAATTTTCTGCTAGCCGTTTGCAGCCAGTTTATCCTTACTCTTTCTTCATATGGCTATACGTATTTTATACGATTTACAAGTATTTCTGTTTCACAAATCTCTACGTGCAAGAGAATGTCTGCACAGATGCTGACTTACTAAAGATGGTTTACATATCTAGGATACTAACAGGTACGAACATAGCTGGTTTTCCTCACAATTTACTATGTTTTCAGACTGCATATTCTGACCCATAATGATTTTATGTAACTGAGCCAAAAATAGTTTCATCAATATTAAAACATGCAAATCATCTCTTTTTAATAAAACGTTCTCATTTGACTTCACAATGCACATCCACCTCTGCTTTCTAGGAAGAGAGAAATATTCTTTAGACAGCATCTTATTTAGTTAAGAACTATGCAAATCCTAGTCAATCTTTCTTCCAAGTAGAAAGCTACAGCTTTCTATTTCCATGCTTAAATCAGCTTTTTCAGTTTTATGATTAAGTTCATTGCTCATATAAATGGCCCTGATGGAAACGCATCAATACCCAGCAATTTTCTTAATAGGTACAGAATAAATGTTTATTATTACATCTTTGTATCCATATTTCCTAAAAGGAGTGACATTATAGGATTTCTTTTTAAAACTAAGTAAACAGCTGCCCTTTATTTGCTGTTCTTCCACAGACAAGACCCAGCATATGCTGAAATGTGTAAAGGACAGCATTTGGACAGAGAGAAAGAGACAGTCGTAGGATAAGGAAATGAGGGCCTGCATGAAGAGCCAAAGCTGCTTATAACCCTAATATCTGGAGCAAAGCGACTCCAAATAAAAGATTTTCTTATGAATTTCTGGGGTGAATTTTGTAGCTCTGTCAAATGAATTTCTTTTTATTAACGTATACCAAGAAAGAAGTTAATTATCCTCATTAGCATTTGTTATATTTGCTCTTCACTGTTAATGGAATAAACAAACTGCTGGCACTTAGTCCTCTACAGACACGCGTGCACACAGAACAGAACAGAAATAGTTTCTCTCACCCAGGAAAACAGTTAGAAATAGAGTTTAATAAGAAGGCAGGACAGACTGCACTGATGAGACGCAGGATACAGCCTGACCAGCAACCCGTTTATACGCACTCAGCCCCTTTCATTGCCTTGTCCCTCTGTTTTCCCATGCTTGTTCCTTTCCAGCCCATCTTAATCCCTCTCTTTGCCCACATATGGTCGTCTCCTAAACATCCCATAATAAGTTTTGCACAGGTCCCAAATTCTGTTCTTTGCATCCCACAATACCTGCTATAGCCCTGTAGGTAGCACCCCCTGCCAGTCGGAAAGGCGATTGGGGAGCCTTTCCGGCATCGCCTCCAGGCAGGTGGGCTGTTGGCCCTCCCGTGACAGCCGTGGGGGGATGCAGGGCAGGGACTCAGTTCTCTGATTAGATTTGAGGGGTTCCCCTGCCTGCCCGGGGGCTGCTGTGCTCCTCCATGTGCCTGTGGAGAGAAGCTTTCAACCACACAACCTAAACAGAAGGTGAAGAAACGCATTAAGAAACACGAAATTCTGCTGAAATACAGGCAGATGTCCCTCTCATGAAATGCTGTCATCTAGTCCTTGTTAGCTGCAAAATAAATAGTAGCAATGCTAAATGGCTATTAGCTAACTTAGCTGCTATTAAAATCACTTAGTTAAGTTTAAGTTGGAGCTCTTTTTATTAACAACTGCCAGTGAACGTACTAAGAGGAACATTTAGTCAAAGTCTGTGCACTCAGATTGCCTTAAGAAGCCAGTAGCTCCTTAATGGCAAATTACAGATTTGCACCAAAGCTAAGGTAATCACTAAAGCTGAAGGAGAAATTCATAGAATCTAAAACACTTGTCTTAGAATAAAATAAACTGTCCTTTATACTGACTGAAGGAGGAAATTAGGTAACTATCCATCTAGAAATTAGTACGTAGTCTCAGTTAAAGTTAAGCAGTGTGAATCTTATCCTACCCTTAAATCTCTCCAATAGATGGAGGAACTTGCTGGAAACATCGACTTTTCCATTTCAGTGACGGAAAAACCTCAGACGCCAGTTTTTAAGATGACCAGTGTTGCCTTTTCTTAAAAAAGGACAAAAGTAAGGCTGCCTATTGCCTCCACTTGCATGAGTTATGATTGTATGCTGGCAGCAAATACTGCTGGAAATGCCCAGTGTGTAAGGAATGCTTGTTTTTTTGTTTTTTAAATACTTGCAGATTTAACTATTTCTTTATTACCTTAAACAGGTTCTTAAAATCTAGAGGTGGAAAAATTAATAACAATAAAGAAAATAGGTAGAACTTCTTTATTGCAGAAACCTGATTTGTTAGTGAATGTGGGCTTTTGGAAGACAGAAGAAAGTATTTTAAAAATAAAGCAAATTAATTAAATCTAAATGGGTTATTTTCATTCATTTGAATAGTCAGCTTTGTGAACAACAATTACGTAGATTTTTCTTTTGCTTATATTAAGCAAGCATACGTGTTTTACTTAATGCTTTTAGTAAGTTACTTGAAGGTAAATGTCCAGGTTCTCTTTCCTCTAAAACTCAGTCAAAATAAATTTTTATATATAAGCACCTTTTAAAACCATAAATATGTAACACCTTCTCCTAATCAATTTGCTCATAGCAATTATCTCAGCCTTCCTCTGAGCTGGTCAAATTGACATTTTGCTTGACAAATCCGCTCATCTCCTTGGCACAATACATTTTAAAAAATGTATACTTTTACAAAATTTGTTCTTCCAGCCTCTTCATGAGAGGGAAGACGAGTGAATGGGAGGAAGGGTGGAGAACACATTTCACTGCTACAATTACAGCATACCAGTAGGTGAAGTATTCCACCTTTTTTTCCTCCACCATACCCTGCCCACCTTCCTTATTTTATGAGTAGCAACACAATCATTTTTAGAATAGTAGAACACAAAATCTAAAGCCATGAAACTGCTTTCGGAAAGGACAGCCTCAAAAAGAAAGTGTTGCAGATATTGCAACCAGATTTAATTTCTTGGCAGACATATACCCATGCATTCTTCACGTAGATGTAGTGGTAATTTATTAATACTTCCAGGCTACTACTAAGGCTGCAGTTTTAATCTAATTAGATGATGGTATGGTAGCTATTTACTGACACTAAAATATACAGCCATGGTCTTCCAAAGAATTATATTGTTCCATGAGTTGTACATACTCTTAGCACTGTTAAATTGGCAAAGTAAAAAGTTAATTTTCACACAAAATACAAAAAAACCCTATCCTCTGACGTGTTCTTGTGAAACACTCAATCAAAAACCAGGCAAAATTTTTCCCTTTTATTTCCCCTGTGTTTCTAGGGAAATTCTCTTTCACTAAACACCTTCCAGCTGGTGATTTTTTTTTTTTTAATTAAGCAGCTTAAGAAGAAAATTAACACTTCCAGATCTGGAAAGTCTTACAGTTCTTCTTTCAAGTCGGTATACTATATTCCATAAAAAGTGGCCAAACAAATTTTGAATTTGGAAAATAAATATGACATTTGGTTCTGAATGAAAAGAAGTTTTAGAGTTGTAGTTTTCACATGCCATAGAGAAAGTTTTATATACAGTTGTTATTGTTATAAGCTGGATAGTCCGAGAGATGATGAAAGTCCAATTGTCCCATGCACTCACACAAACTTAGCTGACAGGTAAAGGAGAAGGGAAAAAAAAAGGTGGCGGTCCTCTTGTTCCCAAAGCCTTTGAAGTAATGGGCTAACCTAAGACACACTAAGCAAACGCTAGAAAAAGTTGCATTTATATAAGAGGTGCCACTGCACTGTCTGCAATCTGAATTGAAAAGCCACTTTGCATGAGCACTAGAACAAAAGAGACTTAAAAAACCTTCTTTAAAATGACCAAAATTGAAGCAAAGACTATTGCCTCCCAAGGGAATTCACCAAACTGAAATTTTGCTTCGACAAAATTTTACCAGGGCATATCAGAGGACCAGTTAAAGTATTGGAAGGACTAAGATCATCCAGTTCCTTCACAGTGCTAATTGTAAAGCTGACAGAAAGCAGACAGGCCAGGTGGTGGGCTGAATTTGAAGTATGACACATTTACCCATCCTAAACTTCTTCCATGCCGGTAATGAACCAGTCAGAGAACCAACTGCACATGACAGCGGGAAAGGCGCACACATATATATAAGTAATATATAAAGTAACAGAGTGTGTATGTGTGTTCGTGTGGGTTGGGGAGAAGGGGACAGCATGCATATAAAAGTTAAGTTTCAACTCTGCACTGAGCTAGCTAGCAGTAGCCTACTTATCTTTCATAATCTATCAGCCTTTTCTCTAGTGAATGCTAGGCCAGCATCCAACACACAAATTTTCTAAAAACACTTCCGCTCCCTGAAACTTTCAGGGTTTCAATGGCTTCTGCAGATGTTTATTCCCATTACAGGAGCTCAGCTCACCTAATTAGAGGCCAGGAGTAATAGCACATAACTCATGCAACAAAAACTGCCCTTAATCCTTAAATTCACATTGAAATCCACACAATCCATCCATAAAGTATAAGGGAAAAGGCTACGATAGGGTCTGGGGAGTAACTGCGAACGACAAGTCAAGCCAAAAAAATTTTTGTTGGCTCACAGACATTTTGCCAGCAGAGAAAAAGCCAAGTACCTCCAGAAAGTCAATCGCCAAGTTGTCTTAATCTGCATAATGCAAACGCTGTCACTAGTGGCCAACAGCAGCAGCCTTCCCCTGGGATAGAATCGGCCGTACTTCTAAGGATATTACATTTTGATGCAATGGCCTGAAGGAGAATATCTACGCAGCGGTAAAAGCTCCTCAGGAGCCCAGAAGCACTGCAGTGATCTTTGAGCTTGTTTGTGCAATTTCCACTGAACTTTACTTATTTATATTCACTCATTCGTAAAGGATAGTACAAGAAAACACCACTTGTTATAGCAGGTTAGATTGACGTGCCAGCTGGAAAAGTGCTCTCTCTTTCTCTCTCTCAAAATCTAGCACTTAGGTACACTTTAGAAAAGTGTGCAAGAAACTTCATTAGGGATGTGACAACCAAACCAGAAGGAAAACTGCTCCCTAATCCATCTTTGGAGACACCTCTGTAACATCGTCTGCTTTTGCAATGAATTTTTCTACTGAGAATAGTGCATTTAAGTCCATACAGTTTTAGGCAGATTGTGCTGATGTGCCAGAGAAGTTCAAAACAAGAACGCTGAAACTTTGCAGTCCTTGGGAGAAATAGCGCATTGGTCCATTCAAACTGATTTTTTTTCATTAAGGCACCTCAAAACCATATGCCCCACACTCTTGTCCTTCCCCTTCACCTTATCTCTGTACATCCAACTCCACAGTTTATTATAAAACCTTTTAAGATTCTCAGAACTGTCAGAGTTTGTCTTCCCAAAAAAAAAATCTGTTTCACATAAGGATGTGTGCATATTTACATATGGAAGACAGAGGCAAAAACGTAACTGAGACCTTCTGGAAGCAAGAATAAAGGTTCAAGATTTGGAAACTTCTAACACTTGCAAAGACTGTGTTTTAGCCTGCTAGCTGTAAATAAAATCATGAAAACGTGAATGAAGAGCATCCTAAAGGCAGAGAAACCAGACGACCAAATAGAGTTGAACATTTTGTTTAATCACTAGTTATTCTGTGTGTAGGAGACATCACTAGAAAGACAAAACACAACATTTATTTACATTTAGGTTTTAATCCATATATTCATTCTGCACCAGAATCCAGAAACTTCATATAAATTTACCATAGCGCCTTCCAATATGTTTTTGTTCTTGTTGGGAGGGAGGTATGAGTACAGAAGCATAAAAAGCAGACAGCCATTCTGAAAACTTACATCTTCCACTACCCAGCTTAGACACAACAGAGTCCTCAAAAATTCCAGCCAGTTCTAATAAAACAAAATCCAATACGTTTTTATGAATGGGCCTAATGTTAAATCTTTGCTGCATTTTTGCTCAGTCTAAAGCAGCTTTTCCTTTGTTTTCATATAATATTTGCCCCATTTGTGGGCTGACGTTAACATTTTCAGTAGACTTGCTGCCTGCATCCATCATGCCTGCTGCTTATCTTTGCACCACATATGAACATTCATCAGTTGTTCCTGTTCACCTTCCTTTGAGAAATACAACAATGTTATACATGTTATTTGCAAATACTATAATTTATTAAGGGCTGAAACACAATTAGCCCAGTAATAACAGCTTAAAAATTTCCCAGGAGAATAGGAAGTCACTCTAGATTTTCTTATTGAACACTTCTGACCAAATACATCTGCCAAACATATTGAATGTGAAGTTTTGAATTGCTTAGTGTGGGCTGGAAGACAGAAGAAAGAAGCTATCAAAATATATGGGAAGTCACCAAGCTTGGGCTTTTTACTGTCTCTGCACAGGGGCAGTTCCAAAGATGGGGAGTCAAGAGTGGGAGAACCAGAACTAGCATGGAGACTGATACCAGTGGCAGAGCAATTTTTCAGAGTGCCTCCACGCACCAGCTGCACACAGAGCCTTTTGTAAACAGCACATACTGCCGAATCTCTCTTCCCTACTACATATGCACAGATTGTGCAATTCTCCTGAGCCAACCAGGACAACTGTTAATTTTTTCCCCCCCATGAATAGAGTCCTTATTCAACAATCTTTCTGGATGAATTCACCTAGTTTTGGAAACCTTATTCTAGCCTAGCAAACACCACTTTTATAAAGTCCCTTTATAAGTCTTGGCTAAAATTATGTAATAACGTGTTCAGATCCAGCAGCTAAAAGGACCGATTCTTACAATGAGGTCAGTAAGATGGAGAAGATGATGACGTACAGTTTGGTGGCTGCAATCCAGACCAAATAGTCAGCAAGCTAAGGTAAACAGTTCCAGTCTGGCTTTGGTCTGCTCTTCCTAGCTGCACCTGCTGAAAGGCTCATTGAGGCACCGTATGTGAAATTATAGTGCACGCTAAGCACTATCAGAATGCTCTGCAACCGCTATGAACTTATAAAATGTGAACCTGTTCATTAAGAAACAAACCACCCATTCTTCTCTCTGCAGGTGTTTATGATTTGTTTGCATTGTGAAAGTTGCACATACCTACTGTCTTAAACAAAGAAAGGCTTAAAATACAGTCTCTAAATATTACAAAATGCAACTATGTTTAAAAAAAAAAAATCATCTTCACATGTCTTTTCTGCTTACTTTCCAGTCAGGCTCTCAGATAGAGACTTTTATGTAGCCATATTTTACTCCAAGTTCTGAAGGAGTCAAAAAGAGCTTGACACTTAATGCTTCTGCTGAATTTAACTTAGGTTTGGATGCTTGGATCCTAAAAGAAGTTCTGAAGGTCTCATCAACAACCTTCTATTATTACAATTGTATTTTGGGTCTGTTTTTTTATTTATATTTTCTCCCCACAATTAAATACTGACCCCTCCCCAGTAAACTAATTTCTGTATCTCTATTTAATACATCAACCCAACCTAACCTGTGTCAGTGTGCCAAGTTTGAGCTAAATAGTTCTGGTCAAGGTAAACACACAAAATTATGATATTCATCAGTGACTACAGAATGGAACTTCTTGCACCCATAATTGTACTTGTAGAACAACCAAGGCAGGCACCTCACCGTTCTTGTGAAATAATTTCCTATAAGTAATGGATATCTACAATTTTTAGGTGCCTAAATCTTCTTGAGGACTTGGCCAGAGAAGTTGGTTCCAATACATAAGAATATATGCAGTGAAGAGCCAGGAGCAGAATTCACATGGCCTTACTCCCAACAGCCATATCACTCATTTGTGGTCCTTAAGATAACTTCAAGGAGTTGCTATTTTAAAGCAGTCTTTCCTGAAAAAAAATATATATACAGTTTGATTCTGAAACTTCAGGTCCCGAGTTTTCAGTCCACAGCACACAGAGCAATGCTATATAAGCAGTTCCTTCAGTCAAGGACTTTATTTTTCTGTTCACAGTGACATTAACCAGCAAATCCCAGCATCATGGCACCACAGAAGAAAATGGAACTCAGTGCAACTAGGGCTAAAATTTCAGAGCAGATAGCCATGGTCATACTATTGTTCTCCATCTTAAAAACAAAAGATTAGGAGATTAACAGTTTCCCCTACCCAAGCTACTTCTTGGAAAACCCCAGTTAGGAAGTTAATACACCTTCAGATAGAATTTCTTATGCACTATTTTATCCATCTAAAATTAGAGCCTTTTAGAGAAGTTTGGTGTGGAATTTGCACATTTTAAGGGACAGAAATACTAATGATTGCCCGGTATTTAGTATTTCAGAGTTTAATAGATTCTTCAGAGAGAAGCAAAGCAACAATTCCTTCACGAGGGTTCTTGTAAATATTCCGTATTAACCATGCTAGCTCAGAAGACCAAAGTGGAGCAAACATGATCTAGAAACACAGTTCTTCCAGTACTCTCTGCTGCAAGCAAGGACGTTTTCTGGCTGCATTCTTCTTCCACTGACGCCACTTCACATTTTTGATGCAGCTTTCTTGCAAAACTCTCTTCTACCTCTGCTATGACTTTAAGGTACTCTCTCCAAGTCTTCTATATTTTCTGATTTTGCAAAGAATGTGAACTCAAGGTAGGTAGCTCATGTATCATCTTTGCCTAGTCCATATGTTCTGACTGACGCCTACCATGATAGAACCACTCATTTCACACTCCACACTGTCAGTCATTCCTTCTGCAAGTGAGAAGGATGCTAATGGTCAAACACGGCTTTAAAATTTAGGGGCTTATCTTCATAGGGAAAAAGATACAGCAATTATTTTAAAGAACTAATAACTTCAAGGATTACTTTGAAGTTATTCTTGTCAGTAAGGCACTGTGCATCACTCAATGCAATGGTATGGAGTGGGAGTTGACTGCTGCCACCTGTGCATTTCCATGATTAATGTCTCATAACTAATAAAACGGGCTTTCTGTGGCCACTTTAACATTCTGAAGCCAAGGTTACCTGGCTATTGGAAAAACGTCAAGTGGAGACATTTGCAATGCAGATTCCACATATCAATAACATATTAGATTAGGCGAGAGCAATTGTCTCAAAACATCCTTTTTTATAAAAGGGAAAAGCTCTTTAATATTTCTCTGTAAATCATTCCATGTAGGCCACAACCCTTACTTCACAGCAGACTTGTGGGGCTAAGTTTCACTCCAGATTGTACCAGGCTAAACACTGAATAATTCCTCTGTAAAAGTTGACCAGTCTCTTGGCTTCCATGGTCTATCTGAGAGTTTGGCTAAGTTTTATTTCTATATTGTGAAGCAGGGATCACAGATGCATTGCCAACTATCTCCTTAGTTATAAAGTCACTGAGGAGGAAGTATTCACCTTCGCATAAGTCTCTAGCTACAGACGGGTTTACACTGCATGCTACTTCATAAAGACATTGTCATGAACTATCAGTATTTTTAAAGACTACCACATTCAGTAAGAGAGCTATCCTTTTGTCCTATTGAACACCAATTTTGTCCATATAAATAGCAATTGCAAGTACAACCGAAGACCTCAGTTGCTCCTATATGAACGATAATGAGCCAGTATATGATATGATTTGAACAGATAAGAGCGAGCAAGGAGAGAACACAGCTGTTTATTGTTCCTTAGCTTACATTTAGATGTTAAGCTCTTTGGGATGCTGTCTTTTTATTTGCCATTTTGTGCACTACCTAGCATCGTAGATCTTAGTCCAAAACCAAGACTCTTGTACATATCTTTTTAAAATTGTGTAGATTCTTTTTCCCCAGTACTTTTTACTAGCTGTTCCCAATACGTCACAGAGTAGGAAGCTGTAAAGATAGGAATATGGCCAAATTTCATTTTTTCTGTCCAAGTCTTGCTGGAAATACAGCTCTGATTTTTCTGACCACTGGAACTGCAATGCCTCACTCCCAGTCCACTCAGAAAAATAAACAGCGCACATACACAAATGGTGCACAAGAGTTGTGCAGTGAATGCAATAAATCCATAACATACTGACCAGCACATGCCCGAAAAGCCTCAAAGCATAGTAGGTCAGTGTATGCGCTTGCTCAATCTTTTCTGCTTGACGCTTCGATCTCCTAAAATACTTCTCTGCATGGATTTGACACACACACACACACACACAAAAGCCCTCTGCCTAGACCCACTTCCTAAGGACATGACTGAAACACACCTGTGCCGAGTTAATTCCAGAAGGAGAAATGCCCAGAAGAAGAGAGTATCAATAGTCATTTCTATATCTCAGAAAAACCACTTCAAATAAGATGAAGAGCAGAACCAGGTGCTTCCTAACTTCTCCAGCATCCTGTAGAGCCACTGGAACCAGCTTAACAAGGGCACAGGAGTAATAAAGACCTTCTGTTAGGCTGAAAAGAAATTTGCCTGAAAGAGTGCATGGAAATAAAAACTTATGTACATGCTGTTGCTTCCAGTCTCAGATCTTACTGAATTGGTTTAAGATACATCCACAGAATTAAGAAAACCAAAAATGCCTCAGATGGGCATACAGAACTTTCCCTGTGAAGTTTTCAAAAGCCTTTTACACTTTGTTCTAATTATTGAGTTTTAATATTATGTCTGAGGAGGATGACTGCAGTTCCAGGAAGATATACGAGTCAGCCTGCTTGAACAGGATTTCATTCATAGGGTGGATAAAGGACCACTCAAAGCAGGAAAACTCACGAAATTCAACCTAGAAAGAAGTCAAAGCCCTAAGCCCTGCTTGCCACTGAAGGCACAACAGAGGGACTAGTGAAAAGTCAGCTCTGTACCCACAACAGCCAGTAGATAATCATTTAAACATTCAAAAGGTTGTAATTCCAGGTACCTAAAAAGTAAAGCAGCACCAGAAATCTGGAACATGAAAAAGAGTGACAACTTCTGAAATTTTGATCAACCCTGGGGCCTTGCAGACACAGTACTTAATCTTATTTGAACTACTTACATAAACTTTAGCTCAAATTTGAGATCAGTTCAGAAAAGGAATGACAAATTATCATCAAGTGAGGCACATCTAGGTAGTACACTGAAATAATGTTAAAGCTACCTTCTGTAAGTTACTCCTACATCACCCGCACAGCTTTTCAGGATCTGAAAAAAGCACTCATTTAGAAAACTTTCTACCTTGTGAAATAACTCCTAAGATTGGGACTAGCGCAACGCAAACATAAGGATGAATTTCGTTACATATTGTTTATACTTCAAGTCAGACTGATCATCACAGTGATTAATGAACCACACAGCATTGATTCTGACAAATGAGACATGACTCCAGAAGCAAAATTCCTAATATACAAGGATAGAGCAAGACGCTTTAGGCATTTTAATTCCAAAGTAGAGTCAATCAGAAGTTGAATGATTTAAAAACTGAGAAGCTACAATATTCTTGCAGCCATATGGTAACATTTTATCTTCTTTACAAGGGAAGTTATTTTTCATTCTTACTTATATGAATGACTACCCTATCACCATCAAGGGACAAACATCACCACTGAGACTATATGGCTCTTGGTAGGTAATTTTTAATCCACACTGCTGTCAATCTCTCAATGCAAGGATCTCTAAAAGCAAAAGTCACTCGCTTAATCTCGTCAGCTCACTAGAAAATATTAATAGACAGAGCCTATTATACTTCCTCCAAGGTAAAGGTCTAGTAAACTTCATGATTTCTGGTCTGGTAAACTTGTAAGATATCTTAGAATGCAATTCTAGGTTAGAAGACTTGTTTACAATAATATGCTGAAAATCTTCTACAAAGACTTCCAAAACGTGTCATGTGTGAAAACAACCATGTCTCTACTAGATGATGGGGTTTTGGAGAGGTTTTTTTTATTCTCTCAGTATTTTTGCTCCCACAGATGCATGAAGTAAAAAGGCAGACAAGCAAAACGAGGTAAAACAAAAGCTTTTAAAGATTCAGGTTACTGGAAAGAAAATCTGGAATATATTAACTAAAGGCTGGTAGTTGAACAGGGTAAACGCTGAGATAAGTCTTTTCTGCCTTCATCACCATATCTATTTATAAACAAAACAACACAAACATTATTAGACTCTTATCTCATGTAGGTAATTAGCTCTACCTGCTAGAAACAGTACTGATCACGATGCAGACATCAAGGTAGTTTTTGGGTGACTTGGGAGCTACTTTTTGCCATGCTACTGAAAACTCATGCCTCTAGAAACAAAGCCACTCTGGCCCAAAAAAAGGAGGAGAAAAGAAAAAAAAAAAAGGGTGCTTTGCCATTAAGTCAAAATAGATTCTGTTATGTGACCTCATTTCTTACAAATACTGTGAGAGCTATCGCAGGGAGAACACTTGAGTTCTCATAAAAGCTGGTAGCAACACTCGTTCAGAGGAGTAGATGGGCTCTGCTTAAAATCATTTCAACCTTGCTTACAGTACTGCTTGCATAAATAAACTAACAGCACATGCTGCGCTTGATGCTTCTTAGTTTTCTCTAAGGGTCTGACACAGGATGTGGAAGCCAGCTCTGCTGCTGTCCACATGCAAACTCTGAGGAAATACAAGATCTCATCTTTTTGTACTATCAAACTGACATACAGCACCAGAAAATTCACCAAGAGAGGGTTAAGAAAAGGAAAGTTTCACTTCAAGTAATAATGACATTTAGCTGGGCAGATCGGTTTAGCCTTCTCAAATTGCAGTGTAGTTTTTAACATTTTAACAAGGGCAAAAATACTATAGCAATCAGTGCTATACTCTTTCATAAAATTGGCTTATGACTGATCAAAGTACTGCAACAGGACAAAAGTCTGCACACTGTCATCTTCTCCCTCATTCTGCTTTCAATGATATTGCTTAAATTCAGGGATATTTGGTTTGGAAAAAAAATCTAAATTTACTATAAAGAGAATTAATTTGGTGTATTACATAAGAAACGTACAGCCCAAATGACTGTCCTTGCCCTTGAAATGAAAGATTAAAATCAGACATGTCAGTACTGATGTATTTGATATTGAAAGTAGAATTGATGCACTTTCCATGACAAAGATAAATTTGCTAACAGCGTACAAAGTACCTCGTATCAAGAAAATGACTGCCTCTTCCAGGAAATGGACAGTGCTTAGCGTTCCAGGCCTCTCTTCTGAAAAATGACATTTTCGAGGGTATACACAATATTCTCACAGGTACTTTTTTGTCACTTCTGCCCCTTGCCTGTGCATTAATAAGAAGCAACAAGGATATGTTAATGCAGGAATGCAAATGCAAATGCATGGGAGAGGGACAGCCTCGTGAAGGAAAGGCTTGGCTTTGCTTTTAAAGGACAGGATCTCTGAAGGGAAGATTTCCTCACCCCTTCCTCTCTTCTCAGAGAAGTATGTGAAATACAGGAGTGGAGTCCTCTCTTAGAAGTTGCATGCACTGCTTTTGAGATTGTCAGCTCTGCACTTGTGCGAAAAAAAAAGGCCAGGAATATTTATAAGAGCTAATGCTATATTTGTACCTACTGCTGAGCACAAATGGAAGGATTATAAAGAGAGACCCACGGAGCTGGAGCAAGTCCTTTTGGCTAGATTCAGAAGTGTTTTGCAATTCTACTGCTCAGTTTGCAACAGAGCCTCTGTTTTGAGTAGGGTTAAGGAGAGAGGAGGAAAATCCTAGGAACAAATTTTTAAACTTCAGATCTCTGAAGTTCCTCAAAACTTAAATTCAAATTCAGTATTTAGAACAAGCCCATTATGGGGTTTGTACAGAAAAATGGAGAGAAGCTGAGACTTTGACCCAGAATTTGAATATCTGATTTTGCTTAGGCTTGTTGAATTAGATCTATCATATCCATTTTCTTCATTTGCTAGTAACAAAGAAATACTTAGTGTCAAGTAAGTGGGCTTGCATTCTTATTTAGAAACTATTTCAAAGGCTGAAATTTCTAGACCTGCATGTGTTCCTACCATTTCCACAGTTCACCTATCAGAACCTGAGCTGGTCTTCCTACCCTTCTCCCCACCCTGCAGAAAGTACATGGTCGCCTCTAGTAATGAACACCCAGGGCACTTAAATTGCATAAAAACATTAAATAACATATTTATGGCTTTTAGTTTGGGGTTTCTGTAAGAATACCGCAGGATAAGGATACTCCTATTGGAAACTATTTTGAGCTTTTTCTCAGCATACTTCCCCTTTATGTTTTCCGTCGGGCCAATCTTCTATGTGGTATTTTATCATTTAAATCTATAAAGAGGAAATCCATGTTTGCTGTGATTGTAATAATTTTTCTTGAGAACTTTGAGAGTAGAGACATTCTTTACTTTAGAAAGTTTCCCTCATATTGATAGTGTGCATTTTGCTAGTCCACTGGACACTGACTAACTATAACTAAATTAGGACCTTGGTTCAAAAAAAATGAAAATTAAAAAAAGAAGGAAGAAGCTTTATGAAATTTGAATGTTATAGAGAAGAGCTAGACGTTGTGGGCAACAGGACTAGAACAGTGCAAAAATCACTGTTAACATTTGCCTTCATAATTTGAGAACTAAATCCTAGAACCACAAATCTAATTCCTTTGCTGTCTGCAGATACTTGTACTGGCCACTAGTAAAATGCATCTTATATGCACCTGATGTGCATATAAGTTACCCAGCACCACCTGTGCCCAGTTCTCTAGCAATCTGAAAGAAAGCAATCAGATGTCATTTAGGCCTCCTAAATAAGGACCCAAAATGGTTCTACAAGCAAAGGGGGGGGGGGGAGGAACAAACAAAAAACCCCACACTTGACAAAATAGCACTCTTTCCATCTCAAATTCACATTTCAGAATTCCTAAGTTGCGAGAATATGAGCATGAGGGATTTATATACAGCTTTCCGTAGGATTCTTCTTTTGTTATACTGGTTCACAAGCAACCTAGGAATTAACAGGGTTGGGCAACAAGTAAATTTCTTGCCACTAGGAACCTTGCCATGATTACTGCAGGAAGAGCATGAACAGTGATTAGGTTTTGTATTCAATATCAGCCAGCTGTTCTTTATGCATATACTAACCTTCTTTTTAACAATAGATCATCCTGGCGGCTGGAGGATGGTAACGCATGATATAGAATAGACTGACATACAAAACGTGGTAATCCACTTGTGTATGTGTACGGCAATTGAATCATATTTGAGCAATCGAGGGGAAAAAAGGAATTGTGACTCCTGCAGTAGAGACTTTAGCAGTGGAATTTATCAGCCTTAGTACTTGTGCACCATCCTTCAGGAACCCCTATGTAAATTGCTACAACAACAGATCACTGCGATCATTTATCTTCTGTAACCTGTGTCTTCTGTGCATAGTTTATCTCCTAGTCGCTGCTTCTTTTGGTAAATTGTTTTCTACCAGATCACCTACATAACACGAAATGTAAATAACGTGAAGAGTGCTTTTTAACAAAGTCTATCATCTCTTTTGGATAAGCTAAAGAAACGCACCTTCTTTAGCTTCTTACTCTACTACAAAGCAAGTTTTTGAGACTTCTAATGATTACTGTATGTTTTTAGTCAAAGTTGAGGCATCAGAACTTGACACAGGTCCAGGAATGGGCCTCACTACTGTACTGTAGTAAGATCATGGCACTGCTGTACTGACATTTATTATTTTCCTATTTATATGTACAGTAGTCACATGTCTTTTTAAGCTACTTCACTATAACTTTCAGAATTAGGTCACATGGCAAGCTCTTAATTAAATCTCTTTGTGAAAATAAGTCTGTCTGGAAATCTGACTTCCATTTCCTATTTGTAGATGTACAGCCTCAGTTGCGCTACAGGACATTGTTCAAGTGAGCCTGGGTTACGCAAGGGATCTAGATCCTCCTGTAAAACAATATGGGATGACAAATACCTAAAAGAAACTTGTAATGAGTACCTTGCAGATCAAGATCCACCTGCAGATATTACTCAGTAAATAGTTCCAAGTATCAGAGTCAACAGCATTGTAAGCACATCCAAATAATCTGCAAAAAGAATGACAGGCTGAATATTGTAGAATAAATTACTTACTGGAAGTACCTGCTACTCACTAAGCACAATGCAACTATAGGACTAGCAGTAAAACTAAGCACCTGATCACCAGCTCTCAGTCAATACTGCATTTGAAGGCATGTGTTCGCTACTGTAAGCTGAGAACTGCTAGTTCAAAAGCGTTGGCAAAATCTCTTCTCTCATTTCTTTTGAACTATAGCACTTCACTGGTAAATGTTTTGCTGAACCATTCATGGAGCTTGCAGTACGGGTCCTTATAATTAGGATGATTTTGCAATACCACTGACAGCGCTGTACCTGCAGTCTGTCAAATCGATCCCACTCATTCCGAAAATACATAGATGAAATGAAGCTGTTAAACCCAAGTGCATGTCAGAAAAGTTATTCATCTGTCCTGACATGCCTGAGAACTTATTCTAGCAAAAAGACTGAAAAATTTACTTCAAAACCCCCATTAATTTTATTGCAGCTCATTATGTATGTTATCCATTGGAGGTAGTTCTTTCAGATATCACTTACCAATAATTGACTGACTCTTTACCAAGAGTGAATTTCCTGAATTAATTTGATCCAGAAAAACAGTTTAAGTTGTGGTCTTTTCTGGCTGTAGTGCGAGAATAACAGTTACACAGTGCAGGATATACACTATCAAATTCTTTAGCAATAGCAAAGAATTAAGTAACATGGCTTGGCTTTTCAGAGTATTACAAAGGATTGACAAAGTTTTCTATTTCAGCAAGAGCTGATACAAGAGTCAGTAACTGATCTAGGGCTCTACAACAACCAATTAAAATTTTTAAATGCATCTTTTCAATAATATGCAGAGATTTCATTTAGCGGATCATGGATTACTAAGAACTAACCTTAAAGGTATCTTCTTATTGAAATTACTGTGAAAGCTCTGAAGAACTATGTACCCGTATATAAGAACTATTGCATCCACACTATTTTCTATTCACATGCAATTGCTCGGCCTGTGAAAAATCCTTAAGAAAAGATACAATGAAACTATTTCCTAGGTATGAACAACCGTAATTTAGGTATACTCCTATTTGATATCATAGCTATGGCCTCATTTCAAAACTGCAAAAGCAATTAGTTGTTTGTATGATCAATTCATTTGAATTCCTTCAAAACTTTTAAGATAATGAAGCTACATTAGAGTCAATATGTAAATGAAAATCTTATGAATGAACACTGCAAATAAGTAAGACCTGAATAAAATCAATTCTGATAAATTTCAATAAATCTCCCTCTTCCATTACATTTGCTATACTATAAATTTTTTTGTATTAGATCATATAACAGAGAATCCAAATATTTTTTAAGATACAGAATCTCACCACATTTTCTTTCTTACTCTATATGAAGAGACATTTTAATGTCTTGTAAGAGACTGGGAAATTTTATTCTATTTTTAATTGAATTTAAGTAGGTGTATTTGATGTAAGTGATGGTGCTTTTGGAGAGCTACAGAGATAATGGCTTGAATCCAGCTTCCATTGAAGTCAATGGCAGCACTTCAATTGATTTAATGGGTCTTGGAGCTGATCCAATATGCACTTTGACTTAATTGAACTATTCCTGGGAGTAAGCATAGTACCTAACTAGAATACTCATATGCAATGAGTGTTTGTAAGGTCTGCCCCGTCGAAGTGAGCATCTGAGAGGCAGGAAGAGCCACTCTGATGGTAGGACTAGATTATAAAAAAACAAAAGCAAAAAAACCCAAAACACACACACACACACACACGCGCGCGCACGCAAAACAACCTCTCCCCCCACCCCACAAGATATAAGAACAGCAACAGTTTTTGTAAGAATAAGAATATTTGTATATTAGCAGAATAGAACAGACAAGGAATTCACTCTCCTTTTTACATTTTTGTGAAACATCAATATAAAATCGTACTTGTCTTTTACAGGTTGTTAAAAGTCAGACCCAAGTGGTTGACAAATATATGTGGAGCTGGTTCTGGCAAATCTGATTTTGTAACTATAGCCATTTCTTGGTGTAGTCGCTTAATAAGGATACAAAATAACCATTATACACAGTTTCCCTCCCGTGAGAGATACTGGCTATAAGATCGAAAGTGTAGATCAAATATTGAAAATACGGCTTGTTTTATCGCAATCGTAACATATTAGACTATACTCACATGAAGCTATTTATATTAAACTGTGACACAATCCCTAATTCCCTATCCACTACAAACATTAAAAACCGTCAAAATGATTCATTATGAGCCTTCTCCATTTGCTTTTTAAACAAAAGATTTTTAAACAGTTTCACAATTGCTATTTAAAATTTCCAATATTCCTCATTTTCCCTTCCAAACTGGTGGTGCCCTCTAAGGTTAGCTTTGTCTAAAAAAGATTACAAGGTTAAAACTAGTTCATAGTTACTAAAATAATCACTTTTGAACCACTTCCTGCAGCAAGAGTTCTGACTGTCTCTTTCAAGATTTCACAGATCCTAACTAGTGTGCCAAATAGCTCTGAAAGTATTACATTTTCTCGCAGGGCATAACAAGACAACCCAGTAACCAGCTAGAGTTTTGGACAGCTAGTACTAAACATTGCTTCCATTGCACTTCCGAATAAGAAACCTGCCTGAGTACCAGTGGGACATGCTCCTCACTGCAGTATAAAACCTCACCTTGCTGAAAAGCACCGCTGCCTGTTAGACTCTGGCAGAAGCGTGCCTGCTACCAGGCAGCTTTCTGTCCCGTGAAGTTGTGCCCTTGTACACAGCTACCTTGTTCGATCCCTTCGCCATCAGCTCTGCCCAAATCACCTCAGCTGCTTCTGCTCAATCAGCTCCATGCCTCTGCTAGTTCACCGTGAAAGAGGTTGCCATCACACCAGCCTGCAGCTCTACAAACCTCCTCCTACCAGTCGCAACCTCCCTGAAGTGTAGGAGCTTCAAAAACGCACTGAGCAAACCCTGAGACAACCCAGCCTCTCTAGAAAGCCACTGTTTAAACGGGTCCTGTCAGAGCCCAATACTCTCCTCCACCAGCAACCTCGGGAATGTGACTTGCTAGACTTGCATGTGAAAGTCCATTGCATGGCACTCAAGGTGACCGATTGGCTACAGATCTATCCAGCCGAACGTCCACATAATCATTCATCCAGCTATTGAAGAATTGCAACAAAGCAAGAGAATTCAACAGTTATAAGCACAAAAGTAAATTTTTTCTTTTTAATCCAGAAGGAGAAATTGTATTTGCTTGAACTGTAGAGAGAAGAAATTCAATTCAGTCCAAAAGGATTCCGAGCCCTGGGATTAAAATTTGCTTATTTTTCCTGTCTTTCTCTGCCTAGCTCTTTCTTCCTTCCTCTCTCTCTTTTCTTCAGTTCTTTAATTCTTTTCATTCCATTTAAATCCGAAAGGATCTCTTGGATCCTCCTCCTTAAGGCCACCTTATAAATCAGGATATTTTCCACATTCCATTTGTGGTTGTCCATATATTTCTCCTGCTAAGCTCTGTCTCTGTGGATTGCGTAAGTGCTGCGATAACAGAAAGCACAGAAGAGGCAAGCCAACCTGTTAATGCCCAGTAACTCCGTTCTGCACGGTTCCGAACAAAGGTGGCAAGGCACAGGGCAATCCTGCACGTGTTCCATAGGCAGCTGGTGATACCTGTAGCCCTGCAAAATTGGATATACACACTGACCAGATAAGAGTTTTTGGTTGCTGTAGATGCATCTCCTCCCTCATACACAAATTCAGAAGGAAAACTTCTCTGAGCAACATCAAAGTTACAATATACTCTTGTAATAATTTTCCATCCCCTTTCAATAATCCTGTTGCTTCTTACAAGTCATATAGCGCAGGATTAACTGCTGTCCAACTCTGCTCTGCCACATCCATCAGTTTAATGCATATGTCAAAGCATTTGCATTCGTTAGTTTTCCAAATTTTACGTGTCGGATTGAGTTCATCTAGAAAATCCTCTAATTTAACAATGCATTAACAATGTAGTAAATGGACCACTTTATTTCTCTGTAAGACTTTTTCCAGCTGTACTGTAAGGTCTAGTGACTAACAAATTTTAAAGATAATGACAATAGTCTAGTAACATTGGAGTTAGTTGCCAGAGATTACATCAATAAGAGAGAGTACGGATGCAAGTTAAAACTGCAAATTGCAGTGACCCATGACTAGAATTGACTTAAATATATATTGAGCATGAATAATGAGTTGCATTACAGCTGAACTGTACTATATTAGCATCTTACAGGCACTGACACATGAACAAGCAAGTAAGCCCACATGACAAGGAATAAATATTAAACCAAAGCACTAAGACACTCAATACATGGCTTTTAATGCACTGAAGTTATATGCATAGCTAGCTGAGTGAAAATACTGTTCGCTTTACAATTCTCTTGGTGGCTAGAGAATATAAACTTCCATTAGACAGCTGTATAACAATGTCCAGCCATTTAAGCTTTCTAACCATAATTTGCACATTGACCTTACACATGCTAACGAGCTTGGTATTCAAAAAACCCGTTGAACAAGGTCATTATGTACCTCTTGAAAACTTTCTTCTGTTCCCGTTTTTCTTGTTATGAAAATAAATGTGTACTGTTGTTAAAATTTGAACATTGGGAATGTATAAAAGCTAAGATACTCCTCCTCCCCTTAGAGGTACCATAGGAAAAATGAATACTGTTGCTATAGCTGTAGAGCATACAGCCACAAAGCCTGCTAAGATCATCAGGCTTGGGCTTCTGGATACGTGGGGCCAATAAGTTTACCCAGATAGAGTACTTTAGTTATGCAGTACTTTGCATAAGTACTGCAGTACTTTGGAGACTTAAAAATGTGAGCTGAAGGGAAATAAGAGGCGATACCAAGAGCCACCAACACGTCACTGGTAGAGAACCAACTGGCAACATCTACCCACACAACTCCAGCAGCTGATCTTCACTCAGTGCTGCAAAGGACTGCAAAGGGAATCAATGTCCTCAAGATCCCTATCAACCTACAGGGCAGAAAGTCTTTCTGGAACTTAAATACATTCACCACCCTTACTGGAACAAGGCACTCTGGCCAGGCGGTTAAGAAAGCAAAGTGTTTGCACCATCACTAGCCTCTCCAGTCCCTCTCCCCACTTCTAGTTCTGTAGCAGATATGTCCCAAATTTGCTGTTTGAAAAAGAGTGTGACAAAACACCCAGCAGAATGTATCTGACAATCAAAAAAAAAAAAAAAAAAGTCCATGCAGGTTCTGCAGCTCTGAAGATAACTATTATTTTTGCAGGTGTATAGCTACGTGACAGGCCTGGACAGGGCTTCAGAGAGGAGTGGTCTGGAAGATATGCAGATTCACCGCAAAGACGGCCACCAGAGATCACAGTGATTATGCAATTCCAGCATTTCCCCATGAGCCACAGTTCTCTGGGAAGATAGAGTAAAATATCTTTCAGAAAGACAAATCAAATGACTCTAAGGAAATGCAAGGTCAGTTCAAGTATCTTTTCTTCTAATTAAGCTCATCTAACTTCCCTGCTGAATTTGAGTAATTTCCAGCTTTTTGAATGTTCTTATGCAATAAGACAGAAAAGGCCATTGCCCATCTTTTCCATGCCCAAGCACCCTTTGTACCAACACACATTTTTACCAGTTTATAAGAAAAAAAAAAAAAAACAAACTCAGATCTGATCTAGTATCTCAACATCAATATGTATTAACTGTTTTTACTTAAGCTCTGGTCTTGCAAATAGTCGTAACTACTAAGATGGTGACATAACTTTAGAAATATTAGGATCACTTAATTAAATGACACTACCCATGTGACCAATTTCAGAATTGGCATGTCAGCAACAGAAAACCAATGCAGCAAAACAGCATCAAAGAAAATTAATGATACCTAACCTCATCTCAGATCAATCCTACTTTAACAAACAAGATTTTCCACTTCATATTCCCCAGAGTTTATATGGATAACCTTAAATAGAAGATTATTTTTTGAAAGTATTATGCTGACAATGTTATTTCCTCACAAACATTTTTGTGAAGGAAATTAAAACTTGTGAGAAATTAGAGCAATCTGAGAACTAGACAAACAAACTAGCCAAAGTAGTTCATGAAGATGTATAGCTTCATTCTTTTTAAATCTCTAACAAAACTGTAAAATGTGAATTTATGAGAAGACTATTTTCAATTCCCACGGCTGCAGTGTCTGATTAAAATCTCACTTGTACTTTGTTCCTGGAATTAAAAAAACTCTTTTGGTTTTAAGAACTAGAAAAAGGTAAATAAAAATCAGAGTCTACTTTCAAGATGATTAATCACTCAAACGAGACAAAAAAATTCTCATTATTGGATAAAATTGGAGGGTCCCCCACTAAGAAATCAATGCTTTTCTAATAAGAATTAGTCCAAACAAACAAACAAACCAGTGTAGTCCATTAAACCAAATGATCTATTTTGATTGAAATTAGCCAGAATTCAGGGTCAAAAACTTCAGTCAATGACACTGAACTCATGGGGCCCAATTTTTAATCAAGCATTTCTGGGCAAGAAGCTACAGAAAAACCCAACTATATAGCTCTCTGTTCTTCTGAGCAGGATGGCGTTTCAAGCAGGAAGAAAAGTCATATCACATTTATAATATTTCTCAAGTTTAATATGGTCTGAACTCAATAGGTTTTTTGCTTTATTTTGTTTGTTTGTTTTCAATTGTGTGTTAATCACAACACGAAAACTTTGCAAGAACAGCTCCCCTCTAAAAGTTTATACAGTGCATTCAGAGACTTGGATCCGCTCACGTCTTTTTGATAATAGGACTATCATACTTTATTGTAGTCAAAGACATTAACTTAAAGCATTCACACCAAGTCTTTCATCTATTTTGAGGAGTATCATTTAATTTGGCAATTTATAGATCCACTCTGCCTTAGCTAACCTAGAGAGTCTATCAATCTTACAGTTTATTAGATACAGTAAAATCTAATTTATATAAATGAAGTGGTCACTGCTACAAAATAGAGGTCAAACATGCAGATTTTTATTTTTTTAAAAAACCTCTTTACTGTACAATGGTTATTTTATTCTTGAGGTAAAAACATTTTAAGCCACTGAAACACAGGGAAAGCAGCCATGCCAAATTTTAGGCAATTCTATTAAGAATTGCTTAAGTGGAATTCTGACCTTGACAACATATTTTATTCTTGGGAGAGAAACCCACTCCTAGCACTGCCTCAGCTGCTTTAAATCCATATAGTTGATTAATGCCAAACTTACTGGAGTAGCCTATATTACCCTGATATTCAGCTGCTGCCACTTTCAACAGTGAACTGGAAGTGGCTCAAATCTCATAAATGCTGCAGATATTCAACAGTCAAAAAAACCCAACCAAACAAAAAATAAACCTGCACGTTTGTTGCCTTCAATATGTAGTAGTTGAATTTATTGCAGCAACTCTTTCACATTTACTACATTCCCACATTTACTTTTACTAATGTCATCTTTGTCTGGCAGCAAGCCACGATGTTATTGCTTTATATTCCTAGTCAATGTTAACCCAACTGTAAAATAAATGATGTGAGCTATTTTAGAAACACTGAAGTGGCAAAATGTTACAATAGAAAATATAGTAAAATTTCCCCTTTTTAATCATCAAACACAGACTTTGCCAGAAAGTACTGCTAGAGCGAAGTTGAGAGCCATTCTGAGGAATAGAAAACCAATATTTGGATTCTAAAGGGCTAAATAAGCTTTCAGTCCCATAGAGTTTTAGAAGCCTTTGTCACGCTGTATTTAAAATTCTTGTTCTCTGGAAAGTGAACACACACCGTCTCTCTGGAAAGATAAAATAGCCCTGAAGAACCACAGGTTTCCATATGAAAAACTCAGAGTTCATCAATGTTTTTAAGATAGTAAAATTGTAATCTCCGTCTTGCTTCTCTTTCTCTCTGGTTCCAGGAGAAAACTCACTGTCTCTTAAAGACACCATAGAGCTGTCTGTAATAGATTTCAACTTCCAAACCTCCATTTTGCAGTAAGATATTATCAGATAGCATACAGTTTCACATCCTGGGAAAATTGCTTTCTTTCTGAATCTTCCAGTTAACCTACACCACACAACAAGTCTCATGAAAAGACAGTAAGATAGAAAGGGGCATTTTTTAGCATGATTGAGGTGAATCCACAACTATTACTTTTCAGCCATCTGAACCATATAACTATGTTTAAAAAAGAGAACAACCAACCAAAAAGGCATCAGTTACTACATTTTCTTTAAAACATCACATACACTTACTTTAAAGATGCATAGACTAAACAAAGTTTACTTAATCTGGAAACACGAAGATCAGCAAAGATGATCACTGTTTCAAGAGTCTCATCCTAACCTACTTCTGAATTCATGGTAGCCATATATATATCACCTTATTTATGTTCTATAAACCACTAACAGAAGAAAAAAGGCTGCCTCCTCAATTGATGGAAATTTTCTTCTAGCCAGAAAGACAAAGGTTGGGATAGTCCCTTCTACTCTTAACAGTAACTGAGCACTTCACAGCTTTAAAAAAGGCCAAAGTCAGGTATCCTCAGCTTTGCTTCCTGTTTAAGCATTCCCTTATCCTGAAAGGAGCCTCAGGGAATATATAAACTAACAAGGATTTTAGCATCTCCCTTTAGAATTCGCTATTACGTTGCACAAGCTAGCGGTTTTGCTTCCTGTTAGCAATGCAGTTAAGTGAAAAGAGAACACTGGAAACTGGGAGACCACATTGCTTACTTAGCATAAAAGGATGTTCTGGTCCCTGAATTATCTAGCCAAAAGTATTAAGTATCTTACCTTACTGCTGCTGTACAAGAACTGCCTCCTCTCAGTGATCAAGGGATGTAGGCATCTTCTTCCCCTTTTCTACAGGTTAAGAAAAGGAGAAAATCAACCAGACTCTCATTTTGTGGTGAACAAGAGAAAAACAACAGGTTTTTAGTGCTCCGTTCCACAAAGGAACTAGGGACAGAAAACTCTTTCATTTTCACCAGTTGCCAGCAAGAAACATAACACAGGTGGTTGCTCTCTTGCACACAGGTCATTAGCTCTGCTTGCTTGCATATTCACTAGGATGAATGACACACCTGAGTCTCCTCATATGCACACCCAGGGAGCTAATGCCATCAACCTGTAGAAATCACATAGTTAGCTAGGAAACAAAAGTACAAAATCCCCTGCACTGACATGAGACCTCAAGGGGCTTTGCCTCAATTTACAATATGCTTATCTGTGTGCTGAGCAGTTTATGTTTCTGTAACTGGTATGATGTTCCAGTTGACTTAAAAGTCTAAATTTATTTTACTAAGCTACCAAACTAGCAGAATTGATGAATTAGAAACAATTTTCACTTGTTTAGCTGTTTCAGAGAGCACTATAAAGGACAGCACCGTAAGATGAAAATTTATGTACTCAGGAAAGCAGAGAAAGAGATACCACTACTTTGATTCCAAGTGCCTCAAGGTAATTTAGAAAACACATTGTGGTGTTATTTAGAGGAGGCATAAAGATTCCACAGTGGGGGCATTTTATAGCCTGAATCACTTTTCACCTCAGCACAAGCCACTATACAGAAACAGCAGATTGGCAGGCTCAAAAACTAGAAACATAAGTAAAACAAGAGCTCAAACCAATCCTTTTCCTTTTTTCTTTTTTTTCTTTTTTTTAAATCTTGAAAAGGGGAAAAAAAGAAAGCTGGTGCCTCTCTACAGGCTCTATAGCTTTGACAAAAGAGTGAGGTGCAGCTGTGCTTTTGTTTTACTTGCTCTTTGGTTTGCAGCAAAGCTTAGAAGTTTAGGGTTGTGGTAGTCACCTGCTGGGGTTGAGGGAAAGGAACTTTCTTTCACATAGGGTGACCCAATCCCATTTGGCAAAATTTACTGGAAGGGTGACTCAGCTACCTTGGAGAGAAATACATTAGGAACACAAAGAAAACCCTGAGATGAAGGTGTCATTAGGACGCTTTTGGTTTTCCAGATGCAAGATGAAATCCCCAAGCATAGATGAGGAACCTCCTCAGATTGACTTGCTACAGATCTAGCTGTACACTTCCCTTTCTCCCAGAGCACTAGGCTGAGCTCACGACCCTTTCAAAAAACAAGCAATGCAGACTGCTTTATAATGCCTCTATACCATACTGGGAGCCTCTTGAGGTCCAGCTTGCACTGTAGTTGATTAACAGTTTAATTCTATTCAAAATGAGCAATTTCTGCCAGCCTTGCTTCAGCTGTAACTAAGTAGCCAGTGTTATCCCAAAACTTAGCTCGGCAATAGCAAAATCCATCTTGAACTCTAGCTTATTTGCCCATACCAAACAGAACACAAATCTAATACCAGCACGTATCGATCCAGCAGCCCTTACTGTGTTAGAGCCACACCTAGATGTAGCAACATTAGCATATTTCAAACTTAGCTTTGCTCTCCTTTCCAAACAGCCTTGCATACTTGTAAGTTTATTAACTTACTCTCCCACCACATGACCCCTCAATCATTACCTCTGTCCTTGGTCCAGAGACCCTTCTACACCCCATTTAATCTAAAATTAATAGTCTCTCCTGGCCTGAACCCTAGCTGCATCCTAAAGTTTATCACTCATTGCAAACAGATGGCTTAAATAGAGCCACAAGGCCTGTAGTGATGCTAGTCCTAAACCAGCAGCCTATTTTGAACGCAGGTATCCAGTATCTGCCAGGAGATCCTAAACCTAACCCATCACCCTAGTATCAGGTCAGGGATCTATGCCAACTAAAGCCATAAACAGGAAGAGATAGCATTACTAGCACCATCTGTAAAACAACCCTGGCAGCTTTACTTAGAGCCAGGCTTAATCTCTCTCACTGACTCCTTACTGGAATGCACACAGATCATTTACACCTGTGCCTCCTTTTCTAAATTTGGTATCAGTGGAGCCATGCTGATGTAGATGAGCTGAGATCTAGCTTGTTATCTAAGCAACTTGTTTGCTGCGAACAATGTGGAGTGAAAGGGAGCTTCAAAGAAAATGCTAGAAAATAATTCCTCTTGCAAGAAATGCTAGAAGGTAATTCCAGGATGCCTAGCTCTGTTCTTAAAACAAAGAATAAAGCTATGTCCTAGCTTGATTTAATTAGGAGAGTCAATGCAGCACTTGGAAGAAAGGAGCAGGAAGGCAGCTACTGACACAATTTAAAGGAAAATTGAAAGATTTGGCTAGGGGAACCTCATATACAACTCCTTCTGTGTGGCTCTGTGCTTGGGGTGCGAACCTTGGCTCTAAGGAACCTTCCTGTGTACAGGACAGGAAGCCTACCTATTGTACACAGGCATTCAGATTACGATCTGGTTAGGTGCTGCACCGTTTCGCTTTCAGGGTTACTTTTTTTTTTAATTCACTAAGAACAAAAGGATTAGTTGTGCTCTGTGTAATGATAGACTACAGCAGTTAAAGCTGATACGACCCCTAAGTGTCTACAAAAAAATACTCAAGATGCTGTGCAGGGATAACAGAAATGATGTCCTCCTAATACTATACTTGTAAGGGGTAGTCGAGCAACAAAATGGGTTTGTTACACGTGCTGGATTTTTGAGGCACTCTGGAACTGGAAAACAAGACAGCACTGCCTCAAGAGATCTAGATATTGCAACCTCTTCATGAGTGTTCTTCACATCATTGGAGAATAGCAGTTGCAGAAGTGTTATTGCTGGCATAGCCATAGGGAGACTCCTTTGGCTCATGACCTACTGGAAGCAATTTTTCCTTGCAACAGCTCTGGATCAGATCTGTATGTGTGCACTGGAAAAATTCTATACAAGTTACACCTAGGCAACTCTTTTGACCTACTTATTCCAGACACTGGTTATCCAATGAGTCTGCTCAAATGTCTGGCCAGCAGTTGGCAAATACAATAGTATAGCTATACTTCATTGAGATGCAGCCAGAGAATACTAGAAGGATGTTCCGACATGCCGACGGCAGTCAGCTTTTCTTCTCCCTATTTCTCACTGTACTAGCTGGTACGTCCTCCTGCATCTGGGTGCAGAAGTTAATGAGAAATATTCTTCACGCTACGGTAGTGGTTCTAAACAGTGTTAAGAAAATGTGTGTCAGAATGTAGTGGTCTTTCCTCCATATCCAAATATCTGACTGTTTTTGCACATCACCTGAATAGACCATGCAGGGATGCACCCTGCTGTGTCCCAAGGGATCTTTTATATTTCAGTAGCAGATACAAGATGCAAGAAAAGAGCAAAATTTTCTTTTGTGCATGTGGAGTGCATTCAAAGCCTCACGTTACACAATGGTATGTTTTGAGTGATTATAGGTATAACAATACAACAGCAAAACTGTGTAGACATTTTTTCCAAGCCATGAAAAAGACAGTTGTATAACATTTTTGGAGTACAACTGGGAACGCCTGTAGCTAATATTTTTTCAACCTGTGGCAATATGGACAAGCCTGAGCCATGACAAGATAATTTATTTGTATTAGCTTTCATATATTGCTCGCTATAGCCTTTTGTTGAATATTTCCTTCTGAGTTGCTACTGTGTGAACAAAGAGCGCATTATTTCTTATAACCAGATAAAAGGCAGCATACCAGGTTCTCTGAGCTAAGAAAGCACAGCTAAAGGATCTTTGCCGTGTAATTTCCCCCTCCCCACAAACACCCCCCCTACACATTTTGAAATCGTTTGATTTCTCAGCAGTTTGACTCCTGGCAGGCCTGGGTATTTTGGTGGTACCTGCTGTGTCTGATGGTTTCTTCCTGACTTCTTCAATCAATCAGTCTCAATCCTGAAAGCACAATGACATGCAGCTCTCCTTGGTCATCCAGTCAGTCTGAAATGGTACGTTTGTGAAACAAGCTGAGCTCTTAAATGTGAGGCCTAGAAAGACGGGAACACATACAATGTATCATCAATCAATGATTTTTCCTGCAGGTTCAACATAATCTGTCAGAATGTCCATTTTTCCGAAAGCAGCTTCAGGCTTTAATAATTAAACTAAGCACATTTTGAAAACAAGATTACTTATGCTAATTTGTCTCCCTTTTTAATAACATGTTATTCATATTTCTGATCTGTACCACTATTCTAGTAGCATAAACTGATTTAATTCTCTGTAGGAAATGGGGGGAAGAGGTATGCAGCTAAGCAATCAGAACAAAATTAAGGTCCATTCATATATCCAGAGCCCTACGGCACACATCATATCAAAGAAGAGAAATGCTGAGAGCTATCACTGAAAAAAAGAAATGCTTCTATCATGGGCACTTTTAAGGAGTCTTTAACTTTGCAGGAATATTTTGGTAAGGACCTGGTTCTTCTATGAGATTTGTCAATAAGGAACATTTTATAAAGAAATTGCTGAGCATTTAATGAGCCATAACTCAAAGAAGAGAGCCTCATGAGGCTAAGCCTTGCTACTATCTAAATCTGCTTTGACTCACTGCAGGAGAAACCACATGTGAATTTAAGGAAAGACATATGATAGCAGTTTGTGTTCTCTGGCAACCTCTACCTCAAATGCATCCCTGAGAGTATATGTATAAAAAGATGGCATAGAGTCCTTTCTGGACCCTAAATTCCCATGCAAGGTGCAAATCTGTCCAAGCGGGTACTAAAATGAAAAAAAGTAAGGAACTCTTACTTCTTTCCACAAAGGACTATTATTTTCCCACAGAACACTACCCTATCTCTTCTTTTTCATCCTCTGATGGAGAAGTCAAGTGCAGCTTTTCCTTCCTGGCTGCTTGCAATGTTTCTCTGAGTTGTCAGAGAACAGCAATTAGATCATGACTACATAGAAACTTTTAATTGGACTGAAACTGGGTCAAAAAACAACAGCTGTATTCTGTTTCAGTTTTCCTGTTTCATAGCTGATATGCATATTTGGGGTTTTTTTCTCCTTTCCTATTACAAAATCAGTGTTTAAAAATGGTATGTGTTACACAGTTAACCTGGGTGCTCATCAGGCACGTTACTGTGACTGTAGCAGGCTTGCCAAGGAGAAAGAGACATTTTTTAGTTTGTGTTCACCACCAAATTCCAAAATGAAGTACAGCTTCTTCAAAGAAGCAGGGCAGTGCACCTCAGCATACTGTACTGTGTAAATTCCTAGCAAAAACACTGGTATCCCAGTAACAGGATCTTATTTCAATGCTAACTTTCTCATTTGTATTACAACAGAATGGAGATTGCACTAACAGAAGCTGTGATGGATGGTGTCCCTTCTGTTTGCCTGTGCAGAGTTAATGTATGTTCTATTTGGTTAAAGAGCAAATAAGACAATTGCCTTATCTTGGTTGCTCCTACTGGCTCAGCTAGGAAAGGGGAGCAGCCTGGGTAAGCTCAGCTGAAAAAGAAAGCTTTCAGACTGGGTGAAACAGGCAGTGAATGAGAGACACAATAACCAGAGGGTTTGTTGAGAAGACTAGAAAGCAGAAGTAATGAGGGGAAAAGAATTTTTCACAGAGTATTGTGGCCCAGGATCCGTGTACGCCAGACAGTGAGAATTGTTTTCAAATCCTGGTCTTAACCTCCGATGAGAGTTGCTCCCTTGCAACAGTTTGTTGATTTAGTTTTGCCTCCTAGTACATCTAATCTATAGAGATCCCTTTCAATGCTTTGGTGTGCTGATGCTAATGAAAAGGTGCAGGCTGCTTGCCGAGATGCTCTATCAAAGCCCTAGCTCAATCAGTCCCATTACTTTCATTCATTTGTCATTGTAGGTTTTCTGCACCATTTTTGACTTCTTTCAAGTTATGTTAAATAGATGTTACAAGTTAATATGCGCAGATTCCTTGGACAAAACTGTAGCAAATAATGCCACTTAATTCCAGTGTAGAGGAACAGAGCTCAACGCGTTGGGTCACATTTCTCTTGGGTGCAACAGTCACAAGGAGGCCTATGCTAAAAGGCTTTACCAGAGCCAATTAGGACATAATCTTGATTCCAATGGAATTATTTTCCACTTATGCTGGTGTAACTGAGAACAAAACTTGCCATTTAGGTTAAATGGAAAATTGTCTTCAACGGGATTTGGCTCAGGCCCCTAGGCTTTGATTTTTGAGTCCTGATCTGAAGGAGAAACTTTTTTGTTGTTTATTACTCACGAAAGGTCAGAGGTGTAATGAGTCCTGCCAGTTTGAAAAATAAAGCTTAATATGCAGAAATGATTGAAATGTTAAACTGCTATAAATTGTAGATATTACAAAGTGCTAAAATCAGCACTGCTTAGGGTCTTTTATTACCTGTCACTTGCATGAACATGTGAGTAATTGCAGTTCTCCATTTGTTAATGCCACAGCACTCACCCTGTCTGTCATGATGTTTTTTCTCTTCCATATAAAACCAATGCAAGAAAGGGTGTTTATTTAGAGCAATGACTTGTCAGATTTTGTTATCTGGCTTTCTCTTAACTGTTCTTGCAATGAAGTTTCTCAGGTCATCAGCAAGAAAACACTACTGTTGCAGACATGGGAAAGAAGATAAGGACTATGCTTCCATTAGGCTAGAAGTTTATTAATTTAATTTGTTCAGGAATTACTGACTGCATCTTAGTCAATGTGGCCTTGATTCTTCTTTAATGATTTCCATGAAAGGATTTTTCAAAGCTGGCTCTGAGCTCACTGTTGGGATCCTCTCACCCTCCTTGCACAGATAAGGTCCAATGCAGAGGATCATTTCCTCGCAACCATGAGAAGCCCTAGCCCACTTTTACTAGCTCTTGAGAGATTCTTCCTCCTGAATCATTATCTGGTTTTCTGATGAGACTGGATCATTGCTATGTGTGACAATACTACAATCAGAATGTTATTTTCCAACCTCCTGCCTGCCAGTGGAGGTGAATGGAAATGCTTCCTGCACAGCATGACCATATATAAAAGGAAAAATTCCTTTCTAGACCTGAAGATAGAGTTAGCACAGCACCTAGGATAGATCCTTCCCTTAGGGCATCTCAGAGAACAAAGATCAAAAGCTATCCACCTTGATGTGGAAGGGAGCACAGGCTGGAGACCCAGAGCTTACATACCCTCCTCACACACACACGGTGTGCTGGGGCTAATGGTTGCCAGTTCAGTGGCTGCTACCAGCCCGTCAGCACAAATGCAGTGCTTTCCAGCTAACTCCTGAAGGAGAGGGATCATGAAAAAAAGCAAATAGGTCTTTTCTTGACAGTCAGGCCCCTTCCTCCTATTGTATGATTCAGATAGACACCGCTAGAGAGGAAACTTACTTGCAAGGTCTCAGTACAGCATTCATCCGGTTCACACTCACATGTATACACTAAAAAGGTGCAAGTTATTTATTTGTATTTACTACATACCACTGTTCTCTATTTCTAACCCAATCAACCTAAGAATGCGCAGTTCCTATGCCTGTACGCCCTCCTCTCCTGCAAAAATCCTGAATGTAGTCGGGGCAGGACAATGACAGAAGCACAGGTCTAAATCATTGATAGCATTGAATTACTCTATAATAAAAAAGCAGAAATTCTTCAGACACCAGAGCTCCCATATGGGAAGGGAGCTTTATTATAGCCAACTCTGCATATTGTGGTACTATCCAGCTCGAGGCTGGAATATTCTTTTTAAGAAGAATTCTTGTTAGGACCAAGTGTTGCTACTCTCAGCCCCACCAAATTCCAGCACAAACTTCAGCACACAGTAAGAGCCAGGCTGACACGCTGCCCTAGTTTAAGAAGAATACAAGTGGGCCAACATAACTGGGAGATGGCTAGAATGGTGCTCTTGCTCCAGCTCCCACAGTACCAATCATCACAATACCGAGCACTTGTACTAAACAGGCATGAGAAGACATAGCTCTTGTTTATCTGACGTATGTAATTTGTCACTCTGATAGGACAATAACTACATAGGTGATTTCTTTATTGTGGCAATTTTTTAAAACCTTAACTTCCTTGCTAATCGGAATTTGCTTTCTTGCTTTTGGTTATATTTTAAAATAAAGCCGAGTTTTCCTGATTCAGTTTTTGCAGTAATTAGAATGCCAGTTTCTACCAAACCTAGTAAGAATGAACAGTCATATATAACAGCAAAATACAGCAACATCTGAATGGTTGATGGCTATATGTGAAAGTAGTGCAGTGAAAATAAAGTTGAGTCCTTTGTTACTTGCATTATACTATGAGCAATTATCTCACTAAAAACTATATGCCTTTAATTTGAAAAAGACTTATTTTCAAGATCAGAAGGGGTAGTATACCAGACTTCAGATGTTTCAGACTAGAATCCTTTTATAGTGCTCAACCCTCTAAACAGGAGTAAAGTGATTCTCTCTTCTCCTGCAGAGTATTTTTTATTAATTGAATGTATTGAATAAATTTAATAGATATTTGTGCCATTTGAAGAGTATCGAGAGCAATTCATTTCAGAAAAGCAATTTGAAAAAGAAATCCAGCATTCCAATATTAACTTCCCCGCTGTATCTCATTTACTTAGTTTTGCACTATAGATTTGTCTCACTTTGTTTTTGTACTAATCTCTGCAAACTCCTTCTAAACTCTAGCAGTGAGTGTATTTGTTATTCTGCTAATAATAATTCCATTAAAAGTCACTTCATTATCTAAATCAGTTTTATCATTTTTAGCTGCCACTGCTACAAAGATCCCCGAGAGGCGACAGTCTGATTTTAACAAACAAAGTTGACCTGGTGATTCATCAAGTGACAGGAATGAATGGATAAGGTGAACAAATGTAACCTGGGAGTCAAGAGGAATATTTATGCATGCAAAACCAAAATTTCCAGTTTATAATTATGTGGTTTCATTTTACCCCTTGCTGACATCTTGAAATTCATGAATTTCAATGTGACCTCCTTTTTTGAAGGGCGTTGCAACAGAAATGGTATTTGATTTGAAATTTGTGTTTCCTCTGTCAAATATAGGACTCAAAAACTGCAGGAGATTCAGCTGAATCTAAGGATAAAAATAGTGGCTGGATTTTATCACAACATTGATAATGTTATGGACAAGAGGTACAAAGCAGCTAGGTAATGAAGAAATTGAGCTTATAATTTATTGCTTGCCTCCTGAGGAAGCAAGCACAGATTCTTCAGACACAGACTCCTATCTGTCCATGACTCTATACTCTGGCTGAAAAATCAGAATAAAGTCTTTAGCATTATGAGAAGAGTACAGGATTACTAAGAGTGAGAAGCAGAAAAAGAAGTGGGAAGACTGCAAAACAACAGCAGAGAAAAGGAGCTTGGAAAAGGGATGGAAATACGGATACGGGCACGGGACAGAAAATGATGTGGCTTCAGAAATAAGGAAAGAAACTGTGAGAAGATATGAAAGGGAGGATTAAAATCAGGATATTGAAGGAAACACATAGAGGTTATGAAGAACATGAACATAAATGTGCTAGAAGAGTCACAGTACTTAGTCTCTTTCTCTGCAGAGGTAACACTTATCCCACAGCAAATGCTTAACCATGTCCTAGAATGAGAGAACATGAGCAAAGAGTTGGCAAAGGAAAGAGGACTCTGAAGAAAAAGAAACACAAAATTCATACTGGTCAACGTGAAATACGCCAGAAACTCAATGTGTGCGCATCTTCCTGTAACTCTGAATCAGAAAATCTTTACACCTGCTGTTATGTGAGCATTTTTACGAGTATTTAAGAGCTGCATTAGATTAAAACCTAGAAACTCCATAGAGTACTGGGGTCCTATAGAGTTTGTTTCTGTTTGTAGATGGTCTGTGCTGCATAGACTTTAGAATGGTTGGTCCTAGGACTGGCAGGCAGAGATACTTAATAATTCCCTTTCTTCTCCTTGTTAAGAAAGAGATTGAGCCAGTTACAAGTTTTTAAAAGAATGTTGGACTAGCAACATTTAGTAGCAAAATTTAACAGACAAAGTTTAAAGATCAGAGTATGCTGCCCAATATTTGTCTCTTGAATTATGTAAAATACTGTATTCAGGGATGAAAACCCACCAGCAGAAAGGCAGAAATTGGCCAGAAATTAGTGAGTTGCATTTTCCTACAGGGTATTGGCTGTAAGTGCTTCATTCTGATTAATCGTTTCATTCATTCCATTCATTCCCATTTATTCATTTGGTGATTTATAGCTCCCATTTGCTGATGATTGTCTTCTCTAGTGCCTCCTATTTACGTTTCCTTAACACTTACTTATTACAAAAGGAAAGGAAGCAGTCATTCCTTGCAAGTACAATGCCTGGCCATGGAGTGGAGAAGAAGAGAGTATAAAGAGTTTATTAGAAGCCAAAGCATGTGCTGTGCTTTCATAAGTGACTCAAAATGGATTCTATTAACCTCAAAAAGGAGCAGTTGTCTAAAGAAGGTCATGAGCTAATTACTTACCTTTTTGTGCATTGATGATAACAAGAACCACAGCAGAAAGAAAGAATACTATTATTTAATATTCTACGATAAGATCATGACGGTAATAAAGGACTTTTAGGTGTTGTCACTATTTGCAGGAATTTTATGTGGTCTTTTAAGGGAATAATCAAAATTAGTGTCTTCATGAGTTGCACATAAAGGATTAAGTAAATAAAGGGATATTAAACACAGAAGAAACACTGATAACATCTTAAATTTAGACTGTCCAAATCAATTTTCAGGACTGAGTTGTACTTCAGGGTGCCTCACATTTTGGGCACCTGAAAATCAGTCACCCTAAAACATCTTAACACTTTAAATGTGAGTGTCAATCACACTTAAGATATAAGATATAGAGGCTTTAAAATTAGTTAACTTTGAAAATTAAGGTCTATTTGAAGTGAAATACTAGATACGTCCAATCATAGTTAAAGACCTTGTCAGAAAAAAAGAAACTTTATAATGGTATTAAAGGTGGGCTTCTGCACTGGTAAAGTATGAAGGAAGACATTATAGGTACATCATTATTCCTAAACTAATAACTATAGGCCCAGGAAATTTAGAGTTTAAATAATGCTCAAAATGGATTTGAATACTGGGTAACAAACTTACAATGAAGGCAGCAAACAACAAAATAAAAAAACCCAACAAAACCAAAAAAATTAGTTCTTTTCCATAGTAGTGCTGGGGGATAACTCTCATATCTATAGCTGAAAGAAGGCAGTGTTTATGATCTCCAAGATACAGCTCGTACCCTGATACTTTAGGCAGTAAGGAAGCTGTCCAATTCTACAGCAATAAGAGAGCAAAAAGTTATGAGGAGCAAAAGCCTCAGAGAGTATATCACATACAGTCATTATGCATGGAAGCGAGTTATCACAATTTGATTGATCAACCACTGAATCACTTCCTTAGAGTTGGCAGTACAATAATTTGCTATCAATAAAACATGCCTGTATTCATGTTCTGAACAGCAGGAAGCCTAATAACCATTCAAACTTGACCAGAACTTGATACACAAAGTGGCTGTTGCTGTTGTGATTGGAGATTTATCTGCACATCAAAACTGCAACCGTCATGCCAATAAGCTGACACACACCTTTGTTCCAAGGGCAGCTCTAATCTTTGTTGGCTGTGGGGATCTCAGCCAAAAACTTGCAGTAGACTTGTATCTGTGTGTATGTGTAGATGAGCAACTATTAAGAGCGCAACGTTTTACTGAACAGGAACAGAAAGCTATTCCTTTTCAAGATAACACAAACAAGAGATGAATATTTCCTTGTCATACGTAGGAAAACAAAAAATTTCTGTTACCTTATAAAGAGCATTGAAACCTTCTCCTCCACATCCTTTTTGTGATGAGCTGATATTGCCACACGTCAGCCTCTGATCTTTGGGATAGCCAGCAAACTCCCCACGGAGAGCTGCTACTACACAGGCACACAGCTGCTTCAGAAATCTGCAACACATTGAAGTACCGGTGAGAAAAAAATATATACATATATACGAAGATCTATGGGCGTTTCATCTGGTAACAACACTACAGTAGGTGCCAGGGCCTGCGGCATACAGCCCCCTCCCAGGAGCTTAGCACGCCGATGCCAGGGCTGCAGTTGCTGGGAAGAGGGAGCTGAAGGAGGTCGGAGGAGGTCTCTGCCAGGCTCCCCACCTGCGCAGAGTGTTCCTTTCAGCACAGGCTTCTCCCAGGCATCGTAGTCCTACCTACAGGCCCAGGCCATGGCCCTGGTGCAGAGATAGACTACCCATCTCATCCCCCGTTGGGGGCTGCTCCACACCTGCCTGGTGCGGTGGGACAGAACCGGCCAGCACAGCGTCACCCGGGGCTCCCCCGCTGTGTGGAATAGCTGGCCCTTGTGGCATCCGAGCTTGTTTTTCATGTAATTATAAATTGAGGGTCTATAGTACTTTATTTCAGGGTAACCAGAAAAGAGCCTTTGCTTCACATAGCTGTTCACAAATTCAACATCTAATTTTGGCATAATTTAAATACGTACCAACCTCTTTTTTGTGTTAGCATCCACAGAACCCCTTAAGCTACATGAGGGCATAACTGCAGAATTTGATTTCTTATGTTTGAGGAAAAAATTTGATCCTAATGAAGTAAGATTTCCATTGACTTCAAAGATGCCAAAATTTAAACCTAACATGTAGTAGTAATTCCTCATACGGTCATGGGGAAGGAAGTACTTTATAATATGTCTTTTCTTTCTCTCCTCACCTGTGGGAACTGATGCTCCTCTCATAACTTGACAGGAAAGTTGGATTAGAGCTGTAAAAACTTGAGGACCGTGAAGACAATCTGTGCTAATACTTTGCTAAAAAACATTTGGTATGTTTATCAGAAAATTTAGCAGATGGGGGAGGGGGGGAGAGGGAAAACACACAAGAAAGCACACTGGACTAAGCCAGAGCTATGTATTCCAAATGCACATTTTTTAGTGTAAGTATTTGTGAGAAACCAAGAACATGTGAGTCACTGATGCAACGTCTGATAGTGAGCATTACATGGGAGCTACAGAAAAGAGACCTAGACCCAAGAATGAGTCATTTGTTCATTCCCCAGGAGCAGAGCAGACCCACACCCAGAATAAAGCATACCACTCATTGTTGCTTGGTATTACTGGCAACTGCAGGAAAAATATGTCTGACTCTACATTCTCATACCCATGGACCAGACATAAATTAAATGACTCCTGCTTGCAAAGGAAACAGTCGAATGGTGGGCAAAACTCTGAATAAATGTGACTGAAAAAGCAACATCTTATCTCCATTCTGTAGACCTCTCTATTTAGCTATTCAGTGTTTATTCATAGCATCCAGAAATAGGCAGTCTCAGGGCAAGCGCTGAATGCAATCTCTTTATAAAAGAAAAGATGCTTTTCCATTTCTAAGGCAGCAGCTCAAATACATCCCAGAACCTGCAAAATTTTTACATATAAAAGTAGGCTAGAGAAAATATTTTTTTTCCTTGGGAAATTGTTTGTATCACAAAGAGCATTCATAAAGCTACTACTTCCACAATAACTTCAGGTAGACTAAGAAAGGAACAATGCTTTAAATATAGAAAAAATTATGTATGCACTCCAAGAGTTTTCTTTCAAGGCCAGTTGTGGGAAAGAAAATGGAAGGGGAAGGGAAAATTGGGTGGAGTCTCTCATATTGTTACCCTTTCAAACAAACTCCCATACTCATTTGTCATCTGAAGCACCTAAAGATACTAAACTAATGTAAAGCTATTTCAAAGAGGCTTCTTGGTCTTATAGGAAGCCCTTCAATATTTAGGCAGTTCAAGTACAACTTTCTTGAATCAAACCCTGCAATCTCTTTTCAAATAATTTGAGAATAGTGAAAAGAAAACAAATGACAAGTGAAAAGGAGACATGTTTTAGTTTGACCACTTTCAGTTAGAGAGTTTAGCAGTCTACTGGGAGTTACACAGCTTTTTTCCCCTCGCAAAAATTTTTTCTGTAAAGTTTTGTTAGTTTTCCTGACATTTTAAGGACTATTGGTGCTGGCATAGACTTCTTGATCACCACACCACATGAAATACAGTATCGCAAGACTGTATCACAACTCATTCCTCGGTTGAGGAGCTTGAGGTTGTGTCTTTTTTTAATTTTGGAAGCTGAGCATAGTTGCCACCAAGGAATACTGAAATCATGTGATTAAGAACTGCTTTGCTTTTTTTGCTTATTGTGTACATTGTGTCTATTCTTGTGATGCGTCATCAGCTCCAAAATTTAAGAGTTGGAAATAATAGGAAGTGCACCTTTTAAAAATTGTAAAATTGAGTGGGGAGTGGTGGCAGGTGAAATGTATATCACCCACAATACATGGAATATATAGCACCCACAATACATGGAATATATAACTTTGTATGATGATCTGAATTATCTGCTGTGTTAACAACCCTTAAATGGTGTGAATTATCTTGTTACTATAGAGAAAAAAAAATCAGTTACAGCTTACAGTGTTCACTAATTTGGGCTGATTAAGCTGTTGAGTGCAGAGCAATTAGTAATAACATTGCATACACTACTTGTTTTCCACAGCCACCGGCTAAATTGGTGTCATTAATCCCTTCAACAATAACTGTACTTATTATATATAAATTCTAGTTTCTAAAAAGATATATTACATTATCATATATACATACAATGTGTCTTATATAATACAATTCATAAGAGTTATCTAGGCAGTTGTAAGAGCTAATTTCAATATCTTCCTTGAATTAGAATTCTGTAATTCGTTACATCTGTCTTTACAGAGAAAATGAATTTTAAGAGAGTCCAAATATTACCTTTCTTTCAGAGGTCATCAGAAGTTCAGCTTTTATTTTTGCTGAATTATCTCTGTGCAAGGGTAGGAAATACTAAGGTAAGTAGTATGGCAAAAAAATCTGTGCATTTCGAGGAGCGGTTGTTTGTGAGGGCTTATTACACCCAAATTATTCATTAGTACAGGTCATTCATTACACTAGAAAGGAAGTGCAACAGAAGGTTTGTTTTGGTTTATGCTTATTCCAAGATTGATGTATGAATGCCAGTAACAAAGCAAGCCTGCACTATGCTAATTTAATGTTTTATCAACTTTAAAATAAGAGCTACAATCTGGTTTTTAGGTTAGCTATTTAATAATAAATCATATAATCAAAAAGTGTTCTATGGCATACGTTGGTTAAGAATTAGCATTTACCAATTTATTTCATTAAATATTCCGCTGCTGGAATTTTTTGGGAGCTGTGGACTTAAAATTCACACTTATAGTAAAGGAAAATGTAGATTAGCACTAGACTAGTGAAGTTAGTAGTGAGGCCCTTGAGTGCTGTAAAATGTATGTAGATAATAAGTACATACAGATAGGTAAATAGCTACACTGAAGCTAAATGTTCGTTGTAATCTTGGTATTTGACCCCTAAAATACTACTTTAAGTCCCCTGCTCTTGAAAAAAGTCATTACCAAAAACTTTGCTCTTTTCAGAGGGGTATGAAACATATATTTAACTTAATGGGAATGCGTTATCAAATGATATGAATTGTCATAGTTTCAGTCATTAACTTCACAGAGAGCAAGAGAATTTACACAAGTCAAGAATCCACTCTTTCCACTGAACTTTAAGGGTTTCTCAGCTACTTCGATTCAACATATCTCTAAAGCATATCCTCAGGCATATGCAATATACATTCTCATTTCCTAAATTTGCTTGCCTTGTAAACTGCGTTTCAGTACCTGTTTTAAAAGTTGCCTAAAATGTTTCATTTGATAATATAAACAGGTAGCAAAGCTTAGGATTTTCGCTGAAAGCCTTTTTTTAATTGATGTTTCTGAAGAATCTCATGCACGAGTAGAAAGTTAGCCTGAAGACGCACTCATTTGCTCTAAATCGTTATTCATTATTCAAGGAAACAGTTAATTATTGACTATTGCTCCAGGTGCAGATTTGGGGTTGGCACCATTCAATAGTGTTGCTTAATTTTCATTGTGCTACCTTCCTCTTAGCTCTGTCTGCATGCTGAACCATCATAGGCATATATTTAAAAAGTTTTTTTATCCTCTTTTCCCATTTCTTTCTTAGTCTTTAAATTTAGCTGTAACAAAGTTAAAGCAAGAATTATCAACAGTGAAACAGGAGGAGACATCAGCCGTCAGCTGCAAGCCTTGCTGAATCAACATTCGCTCTCCGAGACAGAACCATTTGATCGCCCAAAGCTGAGTTTTTTCCCAATCCTATAAACTGAGAATGGTTGCTACAAGTCCTATGAAAGCAAAGCACTGTACGTGGAAGGTGGAAGTTTACAGCTCTCTAATGCCAGTAAGATGGATTTAATAACATCTATTGACCTAACCTTGAAAATGAAAAATGGCTCGTTTGAAAGAGAACTAGAGTGAGAACGACATACATACATGTAGGTGTATATACCCACACATCCATATATGGATGTCTGTCTTTTCCACTCAGCTGCATTGTGGCATGCTACACAAACTGCCCACTGCAAGGAAAAGAGGCACTTTAAGAAGGTTTTGCATATACCTTTTGAAACCTGCTTTCTTCTGCATGAAATCTTTGGCATTACACACAATCCCTGCTTTTAAAAGAGTACCTGACCTTCTAATTATTTAGCACAAGGAGACCTTTTAATATTAGACATTCTTAAAAAGACTCAGATATCTGAATTTATTTTCATAATATCTGAAAAATCAGCTCATGTATTTTATCTGACAGGCAACCAACAGATACACTTATGTCATCTTTTTTGTTCATCTACTGTATTTTGGACCATCCAGATTGCAGTATCAGGCAACTATTCCTGCGAGGCTGTGCTTGCTAAGAAGTTACTAAGTAGTGCACAATTATGTTTTTCAGGCGGTCAGTGATACAGTTCCAACTTATGCACAGTAGTTACGCACGCGTACTGGATAGAATAGAATAGAATGTACTGGAAAATACAGCGAAAGTACCTACAGTTATTTATCTCAAGATCTTGTGTGATTTGTAAGTGCCCCCACTGCATTCACCATCTTTTTTTTTGATTGGCTTCCTTACTAAAAAAAAAAAGAAGTTGTAGCCATAAAAAAAAAAATCAATGGCTTCTAGGTTGGCTGTTGTCACTCTTCTAAGAAGAGATCTGAATTTAGATCTCTCTGAAAGTATCTACTCATTGCTTGATAGTAATCAAAGGCAAATACAACGGCAGGAATAAAGAGGAAAAGACCGGAGAAGAAAACAATTACACCACCAAATACATCCTAGTTCCCTCTACATCTTCAGATCTGCATGCAGATCTGATTATTCCATATCCAAAGGGTATAATAGAAGTAAAAAGGTACAAAGGAAGGCAACAAGAATTATCAGAGCTACGGATCCATTTCCATACAAAGTGCAATTAAATCCACAAAGACTTCTCAGCCTGAAGAAGAGGCGGTTGGGGAGGTTTATGACAGAAGTCCATAAATTCCTGAAGGAGAGGAGAGAGATTAAAGTACCTTTTTTGAAAATACCTAATTGCGACGCATAACTCTCTTCTGCAAGCTGCTTAGGATGCAGAAAAATAGGTTAAACACACTGAACGCACGGTTCAACTTCCAGCCCGGGGAGCGTGTGAGCAGACCGCTGGAGAGCAGAGGTTTGCTCTAGAAATACCGCGTTGCCTTTTCCCCCTCCGTGGCCAGCGCGCGAGGGGGATGCCCGGCCCGGGCGCTCCCGTGGGCGCACCGAGCACCGACTCTCTCAGCGCGCTCCGATGGCGCGCCCGCACCCAGCCTGCCGCGACAAACCTGCCCCTCGCTCCCAGCAGAAAGTCGGCTTGCGTTACGCAAAACGCCATCGGGCCGCGGGGTCCGAAGAGGCGCACGAGAGCAGAAGATGCCGGAAAAAAAATAACTCTCAGAGGACCTATAGGGGTATTGAAGTTGTTTTTTTTTTTTTCAGTTGGGCTTCAGTCTTTCTGGTTATATTGGTGTTTTTTGAGGAAAAAAAATCACCAAATTTAATGAAAAGCTCATGCCTTCATTCAAAAAAAAGGCATTGACAGAAAGTTTTAAAGGAAACATCACCAGTAGTTGTAACGGCGAGCACAGAGCGGAGAGAGGAAGGTGCGTGACTGCCACCACCCGTAATTGCATAAGTGCCGCAACCCCATTTTGAACGGGAGCAGGGCTGGAGGCGGTGACACAGGTTGAGGCCACGCGAGGAAAGCCCAGGGCTCCAGGCCGGGTGGAAATGGGCCCCAGGTTGAGGTGGGGGCCCCATGTGGGGCTGCTCAGGGCCGTAAGGGTCGCTCAGCGCCCTCACGACCCGCCATTTGACACAGGCTGGAAGCGCCGCCATTTTAATGCCCCCGCCTCAGCCGCACGGCCTCTGTGAGGGGTTTGGACTGTTAAAGCCTTTCTAAATTACGGATAGCGTTTTACAGTTTCCAAATGTTTTGAGGAGATTAGTTACCGCGATGTAGTTTGTGCAATGTCAAAATTTAAAGCGCTCGTTGTACTTGGCTTGAATGTCAGTAAAAGAAGGAGAAAAGCTGGGCCAGGCAAGAGCGGGAAGCAGAGGAGGGAAAAACTGGCTAACACGGCTTTATTTGAAGGCCTGTGTGAATTCAATATTCCTCACTGGAATTAAAGAAATTATTGTTAATGCTGAATAACAGGGGACAAAATGCCAGCTGTGAATAAAAATAAGGGATCAGCTTGTGTCAGATGGCAGTTTTTGTCAGTAGTTCCTAAATCATTTAACAAATGTTCAAACGCTGCTATTTTAATTTCTTATATAATGAAACCGAGCTAAAAGAAGTGAAATGACTAGGTTTTGACCACTCAGGAGCCAATGGCACAGGCAAGGGTTGAGCACAGAAGCACTCCTAAGTCCCAAACAGAGAAACACCAAATTATATCCCTAGTCAACAATTTAGCAAACAACTTAGAGGTGGAATACTCTCAGTTTATGGCTGGTTGTCTAAAACTCAAGAAACTAAAAATTCAAGGAACCGATTTCTTCTGAAGTAGTCAAAAACGGTTTCGGGCTCCAGCCAGACTCTCAGGTGCTGCTCGCAGCATTCGGAAGGGAAGAGGTTCCAGCAAGGCACTGAAATCAAAAGACTGGCTTTCCCGAAGCTATCTATGACAGTACGAGTCTTGAAAGGATAGAAATCACAGATATTTTCTCAGGAGGGAAAGAGGAAACTTAAAAATAAAGCATTTAAATATAAAACAAGGGAAAAGTTATGAAAAAAGCAGTTGCAAATTGCATTCCTAGAAATGGCTGTGGGTTCTTAACTTGTCTGAAAATGTGTCATATTAGTTAGGCGAGCGAGCTAGCCTACAAAATCATTTAACTAGGAGATTGATGGATTTTATTTCACATCCTTGTAAAAACCAGCACGTAAAATGCGATGTTTTTATAGACGACCTTTCCCCCCTTATCACATCTGTCTGGCAGTGCAGACTCTGTACCACACAGAAAAAAAATATGAAGTCTCTTCTGAGCTTTGTTTCCACACATAGAAAAGTTCTTCAATGACAAACGACCTGTCAGATGAGATTGGTAGAGAGATTGTTTCTGCGCTCATTGCTTCAACCCTCTGAGAGTCTAAACTTCTTATTAACAAACTGACTTCATACTGGAAGTTAATAAGGGGTTGTAAAGTAGTTAGTTAGATAATTATAGCTATTTGAGCTCTCTGACTCACAGGAAGATCAGGTAACAAACTGACACTTCTTAAATTATGTCTATCAGTCATCCATAAGGGCAAGTAGGCTAGATAATGAGCAAGACACAAAAACTTTTGAGCTTTCTCTTATTCTGATCTTTTGAAAATCAGAATGAAAAGCACAGTTTTAGAGAAATTATTGTTGCGAAAACTGTAGGTGTTCTTGGAAATGAAAACACAATTTAAAGATACTGCATAGAAGAAACAAATAAGAAAAACAAGTAAAAATTCACAAAAAAATGCAAAAAGAAAATAAACTATAAAGCAATTCTGTCTGTTCCATCTTACCTGTGGAAAACTCTCTTGACTCTGGTTCACTAAGGGTCCTCCACCTCCACTCTACCCATGCTTCCTGAGTGTCCCCAAATTCATCTTGTCCATGGGAATTATTTGTTTTTTGCACTGTTTCTTGAAAACAAATAGAAATCCACAGTCTCTAGTTCTAAGACCTTAAGTATCTTCCACGAAGCTCCTAGTACACCTTGGGGCCCTATAAAACACTAGTCTTCCTAGCAAAAAGACCATTTAGAAAATCTCAGAGCAGTGCAACAATCATTAATATCCAGTCACTGCGGAGCTTTTTGCCTGTTTTAGTTCCTTTCCATTCGCTATCCTCTTGTTTGAACTCAGAAATAGTATCACTGCATCAGGACCACAGGAGGAATATGAACAAATTCAAATTGCAAAGAAAGGCAGTTACTCAAATAGATAAACCTCATAATCCACACACATGCATTTTTCTGCCTGGCTTGCCACACAACATTCTTCATCCTTGAGGAGCACTCATGAGTGAACTTTTCACCAAAGAGAGAGTTATTTCAGGATACTGGCTGTACCCATGTGACAAAGCACTATTTAACAGTATTTTTTTAGAATTAAAGCTCTGAACTGCTTTAATAGCAACTGGGAGCTGGATCTGTAAATCACACATTCCAGAGTCTTTTTTTTTTTTTTGGAAGTTAAAAATATAGCATAAAAATGTCATTCAAAAGTTAGAGAAGCAAATGATTGAATGCTTTAACAACACAGTGATTATTACTGTGCTGCATTTGGAAGCTGTCAATAAGAGGTTGATTTCTTTTGAAAATTGTCCCATTTTGTCACGGCTTTGGGCTTCAAGGATTTTTGAAGATTGTGCTTGTCAGCCACTTGCCACCCATGAACCTTTGCACATTAAAAATAGATTATAATTAGTTAGGTGTCAGAGGTGAGTTTTGCAGCAGTGTTTTAAATAGATATATTGATCCCCCTCCTTGTGTCACAGAGGAAGAGATATCATTTCCAGAGGCCTTGACTTTTGAGTGGCTCTGAGCATTTAGTCACACAGGGCTAATGAAAAAGATCCTTATTACAATTCACATGAAGGAGAAAAGTCACAGTGTCACTGGTGCAACAGAACGATTATCCGCAGTCTCCTGTTTAATAAATGTTACTGTGTAACAGGAGAAGAAAAGAAGAAAGCCTTACAGATGCCTTAAGGCTTTTGTTTGGGTGATACTTTTAAGTGCACGTGAATAACTCCCTGAATTCTTCAAAGATATGATTTCCAAACATGCTTGGCTAGGAAAATCTCCCTGATTTCTTGACACCCATATAGTCCAACTTTGCTTCATTTCCCCAAAATATGTCTCTTGGTCACAATTCTCAGCCTTTTGTTCTACCTGTACACCTCAAGCTGTGAGAAGCAGAGAGTAGATGATAAGCTAAACACCCCCTTCCCCACTCTGAAACTCACCTGAGTCCTTTCAAGAACTTAAGGGATGGCTTGGTGAATGTCTGTAGCCTGAGGAGCAGTAACTCATGTTTGAACCCTCTACAGTCTTCCTGGAAAACTGTTGCAACAAACCTCTGATGAAGTGAAACCGTGGAACACCCCTAGGTACTCCTTTCTAGTATTATCTCTTTTCTTCAAAAAAGGAATGCCTGGCTAGCCCGCTCACACTAGTCTCAGCAGAAAGTGGCTTATTCTTCTCTATAATGAAGTCCTTTCAGAGAAAGAACACGCACAATTTACCACCCACTCCAAAGGTGCTAACATTGTGCATAATTTGGTGGCATGGCTAATTAATTTCTGTGCTCTGAATGAATAGCGCTGAATGAATATTCCCTGCCTGAATTCTTTTTAGTCTCCCAGGCATTTATAATTTGGAATTACATGCTATTTTTGAAAGCCTGTGACAGTTTAGATCTTATCATTTAGGATAAAAGCTTTAACAGTGTCATCCTGGAAAGTAAGATGTGACTTTATGGGCAAAGCCCAGCAGAGAAACCCATGGACTCCATCAGTACTGACTTATGATAGAAAAAAACCACTTATGTTTCAGCTCTCCTGCTCTTCCTTGCCTAGGGCAGAGGCAGTGTTTCACAAGTGCTTGCACAAACTGATCTTTAGTAGCTGAAAATATCCTGATGTTCTAAATATGGTTTAGCATCCAACATAGCGTTCCACATTTTTAAATCTTCTGAGGATGTGAAAACTCATATGACAAGAAAATTTGGTGGAATTGTGACATGGCCTTAAGTTCTACAGTATATTTTTCCTTGCTTAGCAAGGATTCAACTTAGATATATGGAAGAAATGAAAGAAAAAAAGACACAGTTGCTAACATAAGCTAGTAGCCCTGCTTTAAAGATACTTATAGGACTTTCATGGCACTTCCAACTGTAGTGAAACCATTTTTCAGTTATCCCACCCAAAGCCGTGAACAGACGGAGGACAACTTCTAGCAACTTACTAATGTCAGATTCATTAAGGATTTTGGCTGAGGAACTTCATTCTCAGATATTTTATTAACTAGACATTTTGGTGGGTGGGCATGTAGGTCATGGTAATGAGCAGCGGAAAGGAAGCCATCCACATTCAATGTACATTGTTAAGCAAAGAGATCTAAGATTTTAAATTTGCTAAACATCTGCTGATCATCTTGAAGAAATTTGCTGTGGCCTGTGGGTTACACAGAAAGTGTTAGGGCAGAAATTCTTTTTTTCTTGTTTGTTTTATTTGGACATATGAAAAAAGATCTAATGGCTGTAGCTGAATTGCCCTGAAATGCTTTACTCGGTTTGCGTTTTACAGATGTGAAGACATGAAGAACATGAGTTGAGCAACTTTTCTGAGCATACCATTTGGCATCTGCTTAGGAATATTTTATTTTTGAGGTTAAGAATGGGTAATAGCTGTTCAAGTGGATACCTTGATGGTAAGGTAAAACGAAAATAGAAAGTCCATTAGTGTCATGTGTTTCATTTTTCCTCAAATGTGAGTAGACAAGAATTCAAAGATCCAGAAAGAAGATCTTTTTTCTTTCCTTGAAAAGGCAACAACAATAACAATTTAATGTCCAAGATGACAATTTAAGTGTAGCAAATAGAATGCTTTCAGAAGTTTTTGCACTTTCTGGTCTTTGGACCAGATAAAGACATTTCAAAATAAAAGTTAAACATTTTCCCAGATCTACAAACACTACCTTCCTGTACCTTGACTGATCTGCATGCTCATTTGAAATGGAGAGTAATTGGAGCAGTTAAATTTCTGGTTTTAGTGGAAAGTGATATTTACAGACCTTGGCAGAGCAATCAACGCAAGATAGAGTGCAGTCACTTCTTACGGGCTTTGGTTACTACAAGGAACTTGAGAAAGGTGCATCCCTCTAACCTTCCCACCCCGCTGCTCTTTCACTCCAATTGCCGGAATTCCACCGCAAAAATGAAAGTTTTAAAATTTTGCTTTGCAATCTAGAGTGAATCCACTTCTATCCTTGACACCCTAGAAATTTCTGTGTAAACCTCTATATTCTACTTCAGTGCATTAAAATATGTATGTTCTGAGAAAGGATAGTCTGCCCTTATTCAGAACAACCCTCTTTTTTTCTTTCTTTTTTTTCTTTTTTTTTTTTCCTGTCCAATGTTATTACATGCATGTTCAGGGAGAAGGAATGATGGCAATCTGTGCAACCTGGATTTTGTGCTAATTAATTTCTTTTGGGTTGGTATTTATTTATTTATTGACAGTTCGCTTACATTAATTTCCATACTGTTTGAGCAGCTGCTATTGTAATTTTTAAATATAAGATCAGAAAGACTATTTCATAGAGGTGCATGGGAGATGAAAGCATTCTTTTGGATGTATTATTCTTAGTTTTAAAAAGGCTCATGCAGAAAGATTTTTAGTATATGAATTACATAGTCAAATACAGGAGAAATCTTTATTCTGATCCCACAGACGTCTAACCTGTTGACAAGCACAGAGTAAACATTTATTTTATATACACATTAATGATTAAGCAATTACAGTAATTCCTGAACTACTCTCTGGCTCAGTGTCATTCAGTTCTTCATCATATACGTTGCAGTTGTTTTAAATTTTTAAAATAAGATTTGGATAGATAGGTAGATTATTAGATTCATATTGAAATAGAAATCTAATAGTTACGCAAGCTCATATAGCATTTGGAGCCCATCTATTTTAGGGATAAATCTAATATGTAAATAGAGGAACACAAAATTTAATTACTACTTATGAAATGGTCAGACAAACATAACATAAATCAAAAGCTAACCAACCATGGCTGTTATCATTATCTCAAAGTGAATTGCAATCATTTGGAGATTGGATGTTTTTATGAGTAATATAATTTGTACTGTCTGTTTTTCCTAAGTACTTTCACTGCAAAAATGACCACAGCAATGGCCTCTTCTGGTAATTTAATGAGCAAGAGGAGGTCCTCATGCAAATTACTCCCACATATATAAAATTGTGATGCGTCCTAGCTTGAAACGTATGTTTGCCTGACTATTTGAAATAACAATAAGGGTCTTCTTATGGAGTGTGAAGGGTAATAATGGATCTCTGATTGCTGTATAAATGTTAATTAATCAAAGATCAGACTCTCTTCTGAGGTAGTGCTACTAATACACAGCACGTTATGGATACTTGCTCATAGGAAGTCTGCTCAGCAAACAGTGTAACGGTACAAAACCCCGTGAACTCCAGGTGTGCATAGAAAAAAACATCGGGTACGTCCCTACAGATAGGGTAGCAGATGGACCATTCGGGACTCACTGAACCTCAGTAAAATATGTATCTAGTCTGATTAAGGGACAAATTGCCTCGTTAGCCATCTGTGTGTCAGCTGTTTCATTGAGGACCGGTCATACCTTCTTAACTACAGACCTCGATTATACAAACAAAGGGCAAAAATTTCCTGCCCTACTAGGGGCACAATAGCTTTAAGGGATGAAGTGGAAGACCAGCTTGTTTGGTTCAGGAGAACCTAAGAGCATTGCCCTGTGCAGCCATTTATATGTAGATATTCCTGTAATGTTAATTGTTGACATTATGGTATTTTACTAGGATGTTCCTCTGACCTCGTATTTGGAGAGCGACGCTTTCTAAAGTACAAATTGATCCCTGGATGGATATCCCACGTCAGCATTTGAAGGAGAAGAAAGCCTTGCTCTGCCACGGCAGGGCTCACTGAGGGAGTCTGGGGGACAGGGAAACCCAGAGGGGTCCAGTGCACCAGGCAGCAGGGTCCTGCCCAGCTGCTGTGTATGTGCACCAAGTGAGAAAAGCCCAAAAGCCAGGTGATTTTTCGCTCCACCGAGCTATCTGGCCTTAAATTAGTTACAAAAAAGGCCAAGAGTTACTTCCTTCACTAAAAGACCCATGGTCATTACACGTGAAAACATGAAATTCTGCATGGCAAGCACCTATGATCATGTGTTTATATTTAATTTAAATGTCAGCACAGCTCATATCAGGGCAATCTGAGATTGTAAGACATCTTAGGAATGATTAGGTTACTCCTCACTGGTGGCTGAACTGACATCAAAGATCTCCACAAAATTGTGGAGTATTCCCACAGTACTTTTAGCACTGGAGGACAAAGCTGATCACACTTGTGTGTTACGCATAAATACAAAAGACGCAGATTAAAACAGAAACGCTGAGGGTGAGATTTGAAAAACACCACCAAAACCAATTATCCAGAATTCAATTTTCTGAACATTTTTTTCAATCCTTTGTATGTGAAGGTAGTGCAGCAGTACAGAATGGAAATGCACAGGGGTCTGTTCTGCATAGAGATAGCTCAGTGAATAGGATGTAGTCAGTCAAAATGTCATCATATTTTTACATTGAAATGGTTGATTTTTCTGGGTTTAGCCAAAACGCAAATAATCATTCAAGCTATGTGAATTTCTGAGTTCTACTTGAGTGCATTCACATAAGTAGTAAAACTGAAACGAAATTAAGCCTGAATTCCAACCCAGCCACTAGGCTTCTTCATCTGGGGTTAAATTTTAATAAGCCCACTTGAAAATAAAATTACTTTCATGTATCAGTTACATTCTTTAACATATCTTACAAATTTGGGGCTAAATATTGTTTTTTATTCCTGTCGGTGTACATGCTCCATTGACTGCAGTTGAACACAAGGGCCAAGACAAGGAGGAGGGAGCTTTGTGTGAGGTAACGCGTTTCCTATCTTGGAAGCAATGAACTGTTGGGTGGGTTTAGCTGCTTGTGGAACTGCATCAAACATGAATATTCACATACCACTGGCAGAAAATTCCTTAATGGTCAAAAGCCAAGTATTGTTTTTCTTAACAATTGACTATTGATGCAGTTCTGAGCCATTGCTTTCCCTCTTGCGTTTTGTTTTCCTCCTGACAATGCTCCTATTAAGACAAATACCCCTACCAGTACAATTGATAACTATGTCAACACGTACTATTCATAAATCATTACAGAATAATAATTCCATCGTTATATATACATTAGCAATTCCATCATAGTATCAATTAATCCCATACGAGAATGGAGTAAGATTTTTGGCTCATTTTAATGTTGGGACTGACTAATAATCCCAGAGACATCAGTATCTATAAATATTCAACAGCCAGCTTCTCCACTGTTTTATATCAACTTTCCAGTAATGATATAAGACCAGAATAATTGCTACCTTTGTCCAAAAGCTAACTTAAAGAAATTAAGTTGCTTAAATAATCCCTGGAATATGCTTTTCTTAAAATAATAACAAAAAAAATCTACATGAGTTTTCCACAGATACACTTATAAAAGATAATTTGACAAATAAGCTGCGAGGCTATGTAGTCTATAGCTCAACATACAACCACTAAGTTAAAATACTTTGAATGGGAAAGCTGGTAGAGCCTTTAGAGCACAGGAGAAGACTGTGCCACTACAACAAAGCACATTTTCAAGTACATAGCAAGTAACACACTGGACTCTTCTGGGAAAAGTACCCCAGATAATAAGTCCAAGATTTGTAAGTCAAATAGAACAGTAACGGAACATGAATCTTCAATCTAAGTGACATTAAATCTATGTTCAGCAAGTTAGATCCCTTGGAGTGCCTTCAGGTTTTCAGCAGTTTTCTGTAGGGGAAAGATTGTGCAGAACTAACAGGCATGAAAGAGAAGGCTTAAAGAGTTACGCTCAACTCAGCGATTAAAAAATCAGAAAAAATATAGCTCAACAAGCACTTATACTCTCCAGGCAACTTTTGCTTATGTAATAGTTATTTTCTTAGGATCTTACACTAGGGTCTAAATATGGCAAGAGGGTAAGAGCCGACTGCAGTGATGTGTGGCCAAGCCGAGCCAAAACACCATTCAACTGTTTATGGCATCTTGTGTTCGCTTGTAGCATGTGGGTCATTGTCAATTATTTATATGCTATAATGATTCTCAAAGTGGAAAAGAAAGTATAGCTGTAAATTGCACCAGCTTCCATCATTTTTACTATTCCAAATTAAAATGCCTGTAGCAGACAAGAAAATAACTGTGTGTGTGCCTCTGTGGAAACAGATACCCTAAATGCTCACCTCGAAGAACGTTACCGTTGTACACGCAGCTGCACACTCGTGTCCATCTGTGCCTGTGCATTTTGCAGGATTTTTGTGCTGAATGCTCTACAGCCAAGAAATCTGTTTCGATGTTTTGATGAGGAGCTATAAAGAGAAAAAACAACTGCATATGCCAGCACAGGGCAGAAAGATTAAGTTATAATTGGAGAGAAAAAAAAAAGTCACTGCCAGGAGTTTTCTGAATTATTTGCTGAACTGTAGAAACAATTGAAGTTGAACGGAGAAGTTAAATAGATAAGTTACATTAAGTTTACATAGTACTCGTTTCACAATACTAGCATTACTACCTCTGTTAAAGCCAGAAAAAAAGACATTGCAAGCCCAAAAATGTGAAACGAGAAGCCTCAAGTGTTAGTTGTGCAATGGATAGCAAAAAGTCATGCTTTAAAATGTTTTGAAGAAAGTACAAGATTTAGATGTAGCCCATGTGAGAGGATGAAGAAAGATATGTAAGCAAATATCACACTCAAGACAGCGTGGTGATGCAAAACGGTGGTATTTGCAGTGTGATGGCAAAAGGAGGCAGCAGGAAGGAAGATAGAGAATGCTGATTTGCCTGGATGAGCTTGGACAACTGGATCAATATGTAAGAGAGATATCGGAGACACTGTAATTTAGAGAGCACTGACTTTCTACAGTTGCAAATGTGAGTAAGAAAATTAAATCTTGAGAAACGTAAGCTGAAAATGGAAAGACGTGTGCGCCCTATTGGAACTTTTCTGTTGGACTAACCAACCTATTTGGTAGTTGTTGCAACATAAAACCGCCACTCTCTTTACCTATGTACGCACTATAGCATTTTTATATTTCTTAGCGTGGGGGAGATGCCAAACTTTTGGCTCTTTTTTAACATATAAACAATTACATTAGTCAATAATAGAGAAACAATAAAAGCAACTTCCAGTTAAAGATTTAAAACTTGTTGAAATGTTTAGTTACCTGTTTAAAACTAGTACGTAAGAGAGAGAATTCAGACTCTTTTTACCCAGAAGCTTCAGTCCATTAGCGCAAGCTGTGATATAAGCTGAGATTCAGCACATGAGCAAATCTACCATTAAATTAATATAGAATATAGAGATGTCACCAAAATTTAGTGATGTTAACAAATGACTCAAAAGCTCCAGTGTTTAGTTATATTGTTAATTTTATTAATGACGAGAACAGAAAAACAGACAATAAGAAAAACGACAGAAGTTGAGCAATACAGGAAAACAGTATGTGGGCTAGCATTTTAAAATGCTTGTAAATACCCATTATCATATATATTAGCTTAAATGGGAATGGAACTTAACAAAAATAGGATGGGTAAAAACAGTCCAGATTGTCAGCCCTTTTGACACTGAGATCAACGGGTCTGAATTAAAACAGACATTCACAAGCATCTCACTATTTCCAGAAATGAGCCATTGATATTATTTTATACTTTAAAGAGTAAATCTTTCCACGGCAAAGTGCTCGCCAATATATCTCATACAGCATTATCTCGGTCTAAGCAAATTTAAAAGTAAAAGAAAAAACCCACACAAAAAGGAAAAAGATCAATTTTTTATTTATATGCATTTATATATCTATATATTTCATTAAATATACAGACTTCATTCGGGATACTCTTTTGTACATAGTAACATATATCGGGCATTTCACAGTGTCATTTGAAGTCAGAGGAAGGGTGAAAGCATCATTGCTAGAGAAGGTTTTGCGTTTCGGTCATCCCAAAGGACAGAAAAAAGAGCGCAGTCCAGCCCAAAGCAAACAAAAAACTCAGGCTGTAAAAGCATTGATTCTTCTAGCATATACAGTTTGGTCTCGAAACTTCCTGATTGTTATCATAAATTTCAAGAATTTGTAATCAAGCTTTACGAGGTACTAAAACATTTATAATACTTTCGCTTTTTCTCTGTCTCTCTCTCTGTCTCTCTCTATTTTTTTTTAAATTTTATTAAATTCAACAGACATATCTTCCTTGAATGCATACCTCATATATTTTATGTACTTATGTTTAGCAGCTTTAGATAACAAAAAATTAAGGTGTGCACAATTAAAATAACATGATGTTTGAAGGGACGCTTTATCCTAGAGGATGGACTTGTCCAGATTTCCACCAGCCTTGTTTCCCAACAGGTTTTCATATGAATGAAATGTCTTTTTTGGGTGTTACATAATATATTTAATAAGGACACAGATAAGTATTCACTTTAAAAGTTGCAGTAAATTAGTGTTTATAGAGGCAAAATATATACCTTGGGATTATCACTTCCTTGAATTTCTTCTGCTACCAGTAAGAACAATTTATTCACATATTCATCAGCAAACGTCTGGCAAGTGTTAGGAAAACAGGACGCTGACAATAGAAGAAGTAGCTGTAGGAATGGAATTATCTTTTTATTGGATTATTCATATCTCTGTTAAGCTCCCCCTAAAGTAATTAAAGAGTAAGGCATTCATCTAGAGGATAAATCATTCCTGCAAAACAGCAAGATGAGAGCAGAAGGAGAGAGGAGGGGGTGAATGCTATGTGACTAGATAAATTGTTTGAAATATTTATTTTTTTTCTATTATGCATTAGGTGTTAAAAAGGATTATGGAAATAAGATGGGATAGAGACGAGGGCTCTGTTCTTGTGTCAAATGACTTTCAGGACAGCAGTTAATTGAACTGTTTATCACATTGGAAGGTCGCATGAAACATGGCTGTCATAAGACTTCAGAATAAAGTGCATTTCATGCTAAAATCAAAGCAGACCCCCGCTTTCTTTTTTTTTTTTTAATTCTAACATTGTTATTTAATCTCAAAGGAGAAATACTCATCTCGATGATGACAGCGCTGCTGAAATCAGTAACTCATCCACTATCCCTTTCTGTGCTAGCAGTTTTACATAACGTTGGGGTAAAAATTACATTAGGTATTGTGGGGCGGGGGGCAGGGGAAGAAAGTAAGGCAAACTAATTGTATATTTGAAAGTAAGTTAAATTGCTGGGTTACAAATCGCGCTTCATCAAATCAAACCGAGCTCCCTGGAAACTTCATCAAATGCTCACAGAGATGATAGGGCTCTGCTCTGAGTGCTCCTGTTACAGAGCTGATTGCCAGGTCCCAAGGAGGGAAACTATTGATAAAAGAAGGCCGTACCTGTTTATTTTCTCAGCAGTTGCTCAGTGTACTGCCAGTACTGAGATCACCCTGGCAAGTGTCCTGCAGAAGGGACAAACTCACTGAGGACAAGAAATAATTAACTTGGAGCTTTGCCTTTCCCTCCCCTAAATGATTTCTAACTGCAGCACCTTCTCAGGTAATTTGTGCCAATGAAGATTTTCTCTGGAGTTTTTCCTAGGATGGACAGTACTAAGAAAAACTTAGAGTGGGATTTGCAGGAGAGGCACTATAGTGATGAGGAACCCATGTTAGGTATTTGCTCTTGGGGGGAAAAAAATTGCCAGCAAACACGAAAGCACCGAAAGCACTGGTGCCTGTTCTCTCCCACCAAAATAGGAACAGTCTGGACACCAATTCTTACTGTCCTAAAAATTATCTATGGGCAACAGAGCCCTCATTCCTCCCTGAGACTCATACTGAAACCCAGGAAGATTTGTGTTCTCATGGCTTGTGAAGATAGCAACCATACAGCTATAGCTCCCAAGAGATAAACAACCTCTCTATACTCACTTTTACATGCACAGCAGTTTTGCCTGCAAAGAATACACATGCACCATTTCTAAAATAAGGTCTTTGTGCCGTTAAGATAATTGTATTTCCGAAGACAGGAATTTGGTCTTGGCATACATTAAAATTTAAGAGATTTTTTTTCTAAGAATATCCCAAGTTTCTTTTCTTTCTTTTTTCCAGGAAAATTGATTGCTTTTTGATTATTCATAGTGTATTTTTTGCTGAATGTACATGAAATTCTGCAGCTCTACAGTGTAAGCCCTGAACATATTAAACTAAAGCATAACTCTCTGTTGCACCTGACTTAGTCCTTTTCGCAGGAAGTTATATTCTATTTAGACTATCCTTCGAGGTCATCTCTTAGGGATTTTTTATTACATCAAACCGCACTTCCAATTATCTTCCTTTTTTTTAAACATAACTGCATCTAGCTATCTTCTGCTGTCTGCTGATGGTTTCTGAAAAGCAGGTAATACCACGAGCTTGGAAGCAGAGTCAGCAACCTACTTTGTGACTGCTTATGGATTTAGGGGCAGTCTTTGTCACTGAGCGTTAATCTAAGAAACCACAGATCAGAAGGGGTCACAGGCTCTAGGTTATGTCCAGAAACCTCAGCAAAGAACCTTTTTGCCTGCTACAGTCAAGTCCTGCCACTTTTCAAATAGAGTGCTTTATTAAAGACCTAATCAGCAAGAACACCTAATTAGAGAAAGAACTGTTAGCCTCCAGGACCTTTGCTAACCTCACCACCTTTTTTTCGCTGGAATGTTAGGATGGTCCTTCATTGTGATATCTGTCAAATTACACAAACAGTGGCTTGGAGGTAGGTTAGCAGAATGTGAAATAGGCAGTCCATCAGGGCAAGAAAGAAGAATTTCACCTACGAGAAGAGTATACAACCTTTACCATGTGTGTTCTCTTCCCAAACCGTTACGCTGATTGATAGTAAACTTTGGAGCCAGTGTCCAACTTCGAGTTCAAATGCACTTTCATAAAAAGTTTTTACGAAGAAAGATGCTTTCAGCTTTCTGCTGTAAACAATGGCTGGCTCCCGAGTGCATTCAGCTGTCTCAGTTACTCTCACTGCTCAGGAAAGGCCAACCTGAAGAAGTCATTCTGGAATACTTCAGCAGAGAGAGTTTATTTATTTTTTGTTTAATTTACATTTTTGTAATTCATCAGTAAAATGAAGAGTAACTGTCAGTTCTCTTGGTTGAAGACACTAGAGTTTTGATTAGAGTAGATTTAAAACTGTATAGAACAACCTGGGAGGGAAGTGGCTTTCAGGTGCTAAATGAGGAGCCAGGCCTAAACATAAGTGTTACTGAGGAGTAAAGATTCAGTTCAACTGAAAGCAATCCGTTCCTATTTTAATCACGTCAGTTTTCCATTGATCTGCCCTATTTTTCAGTAATTCTTTTTTTCTCTAGAAAATCGCAAAACTAAGGGTCCCTTCACTCCCACAAGGCCCAAACTACTTCTTTGAAGACCATGTTCCTACGAATGAAAACTAGCTGTTGAACTCCGAGCTGATGTATTGGGCTTACCGCACTAAAGTTGTCATGATACGCAGATTTAAACAGACAAGACCATAGGTAGGATCCATAAGTAGGTGCTAATGTGGTACTGTAACCTCTCACTGTGTTTTGAAAAGGCCCTGTGTCTGTGCAAGAAACAGATTCGACGACTGGAATTTTCAAAACAGTCCAAGGAGGCGAGATATCCACGTTTCCCCAGGATTTGCTGATTTGGGGGGCCATAGGGAGCTCAACTGGCCCCTTTGGGCACCACAGCAATTACTAGCGGGGTATGTGCAGAACTGTCTAATAGTGAATGAAGTGAATGCTGTCAAGAAGACATCTCCAGCTGTTCCGTAATAATTGGATTCCTGTAGCTTTTAAGAAGACAAAATCTTTCCTGCTATCTTTCTAGTTTTCTATGTCCCCCACTCCCTTATATTTCATGCTCAATGTCATTCTAGTTTCCATTTCATTTTTAATTGGTGTTATCAGATGAAAATTTACAGGAAAAAATTTACCTTATTCAACAAGCGAGGGTTTCTATAACATTATGATATTGTGATGGCTTAAGCAATGACATCTGAGTCATAGAAACACTGAGTCCCAAGCCCCAGAAGATTAAAACATGCAAGAAAGTGTGAGGTAAGGTAAATGTTTGAGAGTCTTAATCATTTTAAAGTGCTGCCCACCCACTCTCCCCTCTGGAGACCTTCACAGTCCTAGCTGACCTCCGTTTTGATTCCTGCCATCCTCCCTGAGCTAATATATCACCATTTTGCAATGCGACCCTGACAGCTTTCCACCTGACATTGAGTCAACAGCCCCACAAGCAGCCTGGGAGCCTCTCAAGAAACCGGAGGCTGCCAACACGCCTGCAGCATTTCCTCTCCATAGTGAGAAATTCAGGGAAGCTGCAGTGACCTGATTCTGCAATTCCTCTTTGAAATGAAAGCTAAATATGCCAAAGTATATAGAAAACAGTTGTTACTCAGAGGCTTTATTATGCCTATAGTGGCGCTGTGTTACAGCCGTAACAGAATGGCTTTTCTAGAAGTGTTTCTTAGCTGTCTGTACATAAAATTTAGAAGAAGCATATCCTCTCTCAGCAGAGCCCAATTCCTGTCAGTGTTACAACTGCCTTATAAAAAGCCTAGCACCTTTACGCTACAACAGCTGGCTGGAAAGGACATGATCTGAACCGGTTCAACATTTCTCACAAAGAGGCCAAGCAAGGCTGGTCTTCCATCTGAAACTCCATTATTTGCACAGTTTAATTTAACAGGTAGCAGTATTTTGCTGCTATGTTGTTTGTTTCCAGACTGAATTGCCTATATTGATTTTGTACTGTTTTGTCTAATGATTTTTCTTTTAAACCCCACTTAATATGATTTATGACCTTCACTCCTCTGCCACAAATCCAGCTGGAGGATGCTTAGTCTACCAGTAAATAAATTATTTTAAACACAGCCTCAGAGGTTCTCCTCAGCAAATTTCTCCACAACACCTTGGAGATGGGCTTCAGATTTTTGTCCTCTGCCCTTTCTTCCTCCTGTCACTTCCAACTTAACATCTCTATCCCTCGATGCGCTCACTCTCCTTTGCAATGCGCTTCCCAGGCACATCCTTCTAGGATAAGCTGCCTTGGGGAGTGGGCTCCACTGTGCTACCGTTTTTAATGTTTGCCACGCAGCTGACGCTTATCCATTGGCTTATCCATAGCCCTGATGCTTACAAAAGCAATCTGTGAAAGGTTTAAGCCTTTAATTGTCAGAAGTGGATGCCAATCTGGGTTGGCTTGTCATCCGCATCATTAGAAACAGTCAAAACCCTGAGGAAGTTATGATTTGAACGAGCCTCCTTTGGAACAGCTTTAGTGCATCTCCCTCACGAGCCTGACGAATTCAGGTTACACTGCAGTTTGATTTGTTTCTGTAGCGCAAAAACTACAGAGCCGTACAGTTCATCTTGAAATCAACAAGCAGATAGTTCATCCTCCCATGTGCACGTCACAATTTTGAAAATGAAAATGACAAAAGAGTAACCTATGTCGAAGGCAAAGGGATTTTTGTGGTGTTAGTCAAGGGCAAATCTTATTTGCGATTTACATTTTGACAGGTATAGCAAGGAAAAGAATCATAGTATCTCTTAGTCATGACGCATGACTGCATAAAGCAGCAAAGCTTACGACACACTAAAAATAAGCTTTTCCTTCCCTTTTCAAATTAACATCTAAGATGAAAATATAACAAAAGGTAGAAATAACTTTTTGCTTTATTTTATTGACAACTCTAAGCTGATTTTTGGACCAAGACCTAGACTAATAATAAAAGATTCATATTAACTCAGATCACACAATGGAATTAACCAAGCTCCCTCCACTCAGCTGGCAAAAGGGTATTATTCAAAACTTAAAAATCATTAAAAACGTTATCCCCAAGGTTCAATCAGTCTTACTCATTGTTCTAACCACAACAGTGATAGTGGAGCTAAAGGAGATTAACAGGATATACCAGAACAAGAACAGGCACATCTATTTTGCTATTAGTTTGATGAAGCAGAAATGGTAAGTGATACTAGATGAAACAGATTATACTAAAATAGCCTGACTTGACAAGACTTGCCTGTAAAATACCGTCATTGTAGTTGTCCGTTGGTTTCCTGTAAGTCTTTAACACTGACGATTGCTTCATTTTTCACAGTTTATGCCCGAGTCACCGCAAGTGGAGTTTGCCCCAGAAACATGCAGGGAGTAGTTTCCTCTTAGCTGTGAATCCAAATGAAACCATTTCCGGTTGTTAAGTTTATTTGATCGGTCAGCTATACATGCTGCATGGCATATGTTAAAGAACCTGATGTCTGTAAAGCCAGTAAAGTTACTGTATGTCTTTGGCTTACATTTGGATGGGATTATTAGCCTATGTTCAGTAATAGGTTAGCCTGTGGCTGGTCCAGGCTACAGAGGATAGAGCGTGCCTGCACACTGTGGGCTCGCATACCTTTCCTCTGAAACTAGCACTACATATCCCTGCACTTGGACTCTCCGCAGGAGGGACAACATAATAGACAATATGGAGAAGCCCACTGAACTCGAGTCCTACGTTGAAGAACGTATATACCATGCAGTTCATTTGCACAGACCTATTCTTGCTATGGTTTGTATTTCCTCAGGTCTTAACCTTCCCACCCCCTCTCCGATTTTCTTTTAAACTCTCTACATAAGCAGTACTGCAGAATAACTAGTTTCCTCACATAGCCCTCACAAAAAAAGGCTGCTGCTTGTCTCCTGAGGATGTATTGTAAAGTGAGCGACTCATTCAGAAGCACTACCAATTGTTCACTACCTGGTATGCACAGAATAACTCACCGCTATCTTCGCAAAAGCACATTTGAGCTAATACAAGCCAATTTTTATGTGCAACTAGGAGGAGAAAAGAAAAGCACTCAACATCTCCTATCCATGGAATTTAGGCAAAATACCATGGTGGCTTGGCTCAGTATACGCTCTGAGTTTATTCTCAGCAATACGATTTCAAGGCATACGCTGCAGAGAAAACAGTAAGCGTCATTGACTGACAATACATGTACTTTGTGTCTACTGTGAACATCTTTAAGGAAAAGAACCAATAGGGGTTAATTAATTGGCATTAGCATAATTTCATAGAATGATTTTAGCTCTCAGATCCAAAATATTGTACTTACTTTGCATAATCTCTCTGAAATCACTGGAGAGGTTTTTATTGCTGTTATGCAAACGCCAAATATAGAGCACCAATTTTGCTCACATCAAGATCTTTTTGACTGTCATCCTGCGTTCAGGATGATGGGGTTAAAATAAATACAGCACCAGTGGTGGCATTGCATGGGTAATGTTTCTGAAAGATTAATTATTCTTGAATAATTCATTCAGTGCATGTGTCAAACAAAAATACGTCTTGAGGAGCAGGTGGGTCTTTTCCCACCTATAGCACTGTCTGCTTTACACGATGTCCTGTTACTGCAGGCATTGCAAAGAAAAGCTTATCTCTAGTCCCTTTGGGGGGACTGAGGCATAGTCCTTCTGGAAGATGGCTGCCCTTAGAAATTGCCTGGCTGTGCCTCACATAGCAGCCCATGGTCCTTCTGGGGTCTGTCTTAACCCTTGTCCCCCTCAATGTTTAGATCAGCCTCCACGGTAACATCGCACCAGAAGGATTTGCCAAGGCAGAGGGAGTGCTTATCTGCAACGCTAGAGGTGCTCCAAGGGAATGGCTCAAGGCGAGCAAACACCACCACTAGAGATGTGAAGTGCCCTGGAAAGTGCCTTACCCTACCCTTAATTTTGGTCACAAGCACGTGCTACCAGGACCACACGCTGCCTGCTGGGGAGCACTACGCCACCCTACCACCGCCACAGCAGGAAGAATTCCTATTTCTAGTATACTGCAGCTTGAGACTCACAGAAAGGCAGTGATAAATTTGGCATCTCATTTGCCCGGAGAATTGAGCTGTTAGAAAGCTGTCTGTGAACATTTTTGCCTACTTTGATACATCAAGAGATGATGTATAAATCTAATAATCTTTTAGAAGGTGGATCTGCACCATGCAGCTGATCGCTTCCTACAAGAAGCACACGCAAAAAACAGTCTTGGTATGAGAGCTGAGGCCCAATGTCCCAATGGGACAAAGGCCAAGAAATCCCAGAGCATTAACTATTACTAAAAGTTTATAAATTAAGGAGCCCTTTCTTATAGACTGTGCCTTTCTAATCCACAGCTAAACAAAAAGAAACGAATCCAAGTAATTTGATGATTTTATAGTAAAAGAATTATCACCCTACCTGCAACTCTCTTTCCCTAAAGTATTCAAGTATGGAGGTAGTTACAGATCTGCTGTATGATATATCAATTTTAAATGCTAATCGGCTAATATCCTTGAAGCATCTCAATCTCTAGCAAGTATAGTACAGCCAGATCAAGAGCGCTCACATGCATCATTGCAAGATTACAACCACTTTTAATTCAGTCATGCTGACCTTCCAGCGGTGAGCTTAAAACAGCTGAAAAATGAACCCTTCAGTGATAAGGCTGACTGCCATTGAAATTTAATTGTCCCTGGTGTTGTTGTGATTAAAGGCCTCACCTTGTCGATGCTTGCACTGGTTTTGGTAGTCCAATAAACAGAATGCTTTATCAGCTCTGACAGTCATGCGCCTGAGAGTCAGGATTTAAAACAAACTAGTTAAAAGAACTAAAATATCTTGGCTGCTATTTAAAAAGGGAGAGTTATTTTGGTATTTCTTATCCAGTGAGTCTTCTAGGATCTTCAGTTTAATTGTTCCAAGTACTCTTGGGGGCTTCAAAATACGGTAACTTACCCACGCACTTGAGCTTGCATTAAATTTGCATTAAACACAGAAAGTCAAAACAGAGTGTCAACAGTTGTTACGGATGACAAAAAAACATTACAGGTGGGAACTGACCCAGTGGCATACTGGAGAACATCTTTCTGCTAAAAAGTAAGGAAACACGCAGTCATAAACTCTGTTTAGCTTTCAGGTGCAGATTAGCTGTAAGATATATTTATACTTCAGAAATGTTAGACATGCAGTGAAGTTAAATTATCCAAGTACTGATCCAGTATTCAAGTACCAAATAAAAAGAAAATGTTGAAGGGAGTGATATGCTAAGTTTACTTCACTTCTCACAAGAAAGATGGAAATGGGGGGGAAGGTCTTGAAACATCTTTGTGGAAGACATTTTGGATAGAAGCACTCTGCATGTTATACCTTTTTTGCTTTTCCATCTTAGAGCAAAAATTCTTTTTTAAAGCATGCTGATGGTTCACATTAATTCCATTTAGCAACGTAAAGCCAAGATTATAAGATATAATGTCAACAGACAGGAACAGAGGAGTAGGGAGCTTAGGAACACTAATACAAATGATAGATATGGCATTTTTATGACCACTATGGCATGTATGCGCTGCATGAAGAACAAATGGAAAGCTAGAGGTTGTGAATTTAATAAGATGCAGATATGATGAAACTCTCGCATGATATATGATTTATAAAGTATTCCAACAGTCCTGAAAATGCTATTAACAGCAGAAAGGTTCTTGACACTAGAAGGACTGTGCTGAGTGATCCTTAGAAGAGGAGGAAGGTGAAGTCTTGGGGCGGGCAGAGAGCTGTCTCTGTCCTCCTGCTGCCTTCACATTGGGGTTTCCACCCTGAGGGTGGGAAGGGAAAGGAACTGGGGAACAAAGGTGGTTCCTGGTCACCCCTTCTGCCCTCCCCTCCGGCCAGCCCCCCGGTGCCCTATTTCAGCTAAGGAGGGATCTCACCATAAAAAAACAACCCATTATTACTCTTCTGTATGAAACAGTTTCCAGTTTGGTAATCAAGAATTTAACCCTCTCTTCTGCTAGGCTAGACACACAGTAAATTTTTAAATAAAAAATGAGCTCAATGTGAACGCAGCCCAATATGATAAGTGAATTTTATAGGGATTGTTTCAGTGCTGCAGATAATCCATTTGGGTGTCTACGCGCGAAAACAAGTTTGGAGCATCTGGAAGTTCAAATTGTTTTCCACTATTGCAGATCAATTTTGAGACTAGCGGAAATGCAGTCTGCAATGGAAGTAAGAGCAAAGTTTCTGAATCTAGATGTACTTAGCAAACGAGTATCCTAAACTGTTAGTCATGTACTGACTCCTATCAAATTTGAACTGAAAAGCTTTGAAAAGTAGAAGCCTATCATTGAAACAGAAGAGCAAATCTTCTGGTGCATTGATTTCTAAAACTACAGCTCCCTAAGAAAGGGCAAAAAGGCAATCAAAAAACCCATGAAATATTGACAAATGCACACTATCAAAGCAGAATGTTATATTCTTCAAACACGTATCTAGAAAAAGAGAGAACTAAGAAAGTACATCTGACTTACCATGTCCCTTAGGGCTCTACTGGCCAGGGCCCAAAATGGTATGAAGACAAATATAGAACAGAAGACAAAACTGAATTAGTAGAGACGAGATCAAGACCACTACTAGGCGAACCAGCATTTCCAGTGAGACACACCCCTCCCTGTTCCCAATCAGGGTGGATGATTATGTGTAGAGCCCAGAGCGCCAGTGACTAAATAATTTGTAAGCATCTTTAAAAGACAGCTGGAATAGTGGCCTTTCTTCTTAAAAATGAAAATAAAGTTATATCTGGCCACAGCTATCACATGAGGTTTAAGCCCCTTATCAGTAGTTCTCGACTGTTCCTGATTTGTGGGCTCCCCAGCAGTTCTAACAGGGCGTAAAATGCAGAGTGAAGGTAAGGCCACAAACAGCCAGGTTTCCTTATCTTTCATAAAGACCCTAAAAATAATCTGTGGTCTCTCAGTTTTCCATCCCTCAAATGTTTATTATCTCAAGTTGAAGCTCTTCAAAATATCTAGACTTTCTAGCTGAAGGCAGTGGTCCCATTTAGCTGACAGAAAGACGAAACTCCGGTTTTCAGTGCTGCCTGGCAGTCAGCTTGTAACCAAGAGAGGCAGAGCTCTTCTTGATGGCATCACCTCAAAAAACTGAGTCTGAACCCCTCTATCTGAGCAGAACCACAGCATACAGCCACAGAAAAACATCCTACATCGCTGCCACAGACGTCACCTGAACATATTAATTTCCCAATGTAAGATGCATCCACACAAAAGGTTTCTGCCACCATAACAATTTCTTATGAACGTATCTAAATTTTTACCTTTAGAGCTATGCTATATTTGATCTACAGGGTCACTAAACAACAAAAAGCAAAGCTATATACAACAGGAATCATGCATTCATGCAAAGATGTATGATAATTTGTCTGAGATGAACTATAACCCCCTTACTACCTAAAATGTATTTCCATTTTTTTCCAAAGACATATCAGATTTGGCATTTAAAATTGTGAGATCACTTTTACAATTTTTAAAGGTATGAAATAATAGAATCTCAGTTCAAGTCACAACCTTGCTAATGCATTACATCTATTCATATTCATTTAATCCAAAAACTCCGGTGTTATTAACGTAAATGAATCTGCAGAAGAGCATGTTTATCTACTATCTCCATGCAAAAGAATTATTAATAAGAACTCAAGATCCAGCTTGCCCATCCCTCTACACACAAGAGCACTGACTCAAACTCCTATTTTATACCTAAAAATTCCAAATCTGGGCCCACATTTATGATCCTCTTCGTTTAGGAGTTGTCATTTTTGTGAAGTTAGGAGGTAAAATTGCCTAAAGGAAAGGTCTAAACCCATTCATTGTTATTTTTCAAATTGTAGGTTTAATGCTGTCAATACACATTTGTATACTCTTTTTATATATCTATATATCTCTATCTATCTATAGAAAAAACATAGCCCTGCCACCTTTAAACACTGCTAATGGCCGCCAACACAGAAGACTATATTCCAGTTGTTGATTTAAGAGTATTTTAATATTTTACATTAGGCAATATTTTTCCAAAAAAAGTTCTGAGGCTCTCTAAGAGATGCATATCCTAAGCAAGCAGGATGTGTGGGATGTGTCATGTCCCACAGCATATTTCCTCTGATATATTTATGAGGCTTGTCTAACTGTTCTTTCAGGTTGGTAAATGTTCAGAATATCATCAAGGGACAAAACAAGGATGTTCCCTAACTCCTCCACAGTCTTTGATAGTGATTGAACTTCCTGCTGTAAATGTAGTTAATACATTCAGCCCCTGATGTCGGTAGGTGATGTGCTGTGAGTATCATGCCTAGGAAAGCTGATAAGAGATACTATATCCAGGAAGAAATATGGGAAACTCAGTTCACAACCATACAGTAAAGGAAAAGAACCGTCAGGTTTCCTTAATATACAGTTTCAGCATATTATTTTTACCCATCACTCTTTCCCCCTTTAGGTAAAGGTCAGGATTTGCCTTACTCAAGTGTTACAAATTTGTCATGTTACTATCTTCACTGATCTTTCTTTTACTCGCCTTTCAACTATCTAAAAATTAGATGAATAATGTGTCTGACTTGGGCTCCTCCACATATGAAGCCCATTGATAGAAAAAAAAAAAGCAAAAAAATGCATGTTATTTCTAAATGCTGCTTTTATTAACTGGTTACATGTTAAAACTGTTGCCAGTTTAAAAATCCTTCTTAAACAATTGAGTGCCAGCAGAAATTATGATGTTATTAACAATGTTACCATATTATGATTTGTCATCTGAGGAAATGCTGATCTTCTGTTTAGATTTTGCTATGGGGAGCAACCCGGCTCCTCTCTCTCACCAATACGCTCCTCTAAATGTGTGCCATGCTCTTAGCAAAGTACGCCTGCTTACAGTGAGACAATTAAGCTAGTTTTTCCTTTTGAAGTTTGTGACTACAAGAGGATTTAACTGCTCCTTTAATGAGATATAGTATTCCCACTGGTATTTTATTAAGATCACCCTTTGGCAAAAAAAAAAATCACTCCCCACCCCTTACTGAAGACAACTCTGAATTTATAATCCCATTCTCGGCTCACATCATAGAAAAAAAAAAAGAAATCAGCAGCTCAGCAAGCAGGTTCAGTTCAGCCACTGAACTGCTCTGCGTGCCGCTGCTCTTCTGTGAGCTCCCGCCCACGGCACAGTCCTGTGACCAGAAGAGAAAAAGAGGGAGAAGGAAAAACACTCTCACCAAACCAGAGAAAGACAGATTAGCAAGTTACACTTTGCTTCTATTCGTGTTTTCCTCCATTACGTCTTCAGCCTGTGGCTGGAGGTGCATGTGGCCAATTTTTTGCTTTTGCTGCAGGCTAGAGGCTTGGATTTACCCAAGTACTGACTTCTACAAGCTCTGGAAACCTCTGGTTTCCATCTCCGAGGCTTTGTGTGCGCCGTCTCGGCACGCACAGTGTTTGCCTCCACAAACACCACCGCCCCCATCCTCAGTTAGCACCTTCTGAGGCAGGGTCCTGCTCGCGCAAGCATTGCCACCAACTCCGGTTAACCAAAAATGCAAGCTCAGGTTGGCCATGCGCCCATGGAAATCCCTGAGCGGGGTCCTCTCCCCTGCTTTCTGCCCCAGCTCACTTTGGCCATTCCTCTGGTGGGCTGCCAGGAGTTCTTGCAAAATCTACAGTTGCCCAGATGAATTCACAGACTATTAAGCTTAAAAAATAAATAAATAAAAAGGCTTTTCAGCTGGATCAGTTTGCTGGGTTTTAAGTTAACCAGCTCCTCATGTGCTCTCCAGCATAGGAATGGAGGTAAGCCAGCACTAGAGAAGTTTCCTTGTCAGGGCCCCCAAGCCGTAGTTAGATCCTAATTTCTGTAGCACTGCTGTTATATAACCAAGTAATAACACATTTAACAATAATACGAATTAAGCAAAATGCACTTTATGATGTAGCACAGAAAATGAGATTGTAGAGATTGAGAACATTTGTCCCCAGCTGCCACATACAGATCAGGCCTTACATATGCAGCATGGTTGATCAGCATACCTAATATTTAAAAAACTGAAGAATTTAACTGAAGAATACAGTTAAAAATAATGATAGGAAATGCTTCTAAAATCAAAAAACTATTTAAAATCTGAAATATAGATTAAATAATCAGGAACCCTTAATACATATTTTTCTGTAAACTGTGCCAGCAAAACTAATGTGAAGAGAACCAGCAATTTTTCTCACACATTTTTCACATATATACACTGACATATAAATACAGATATACATGAGCCAGCTTCTTATAGGCAGAATGGCATCTAATTCCTCTTGCAGTTAACAGAAATAAGGCACTTCAAAGTCTGGACCAGATTAGAAAATTGAGGTCCAGGCCTTGAAACTGCTAAATGCCCCTGTGACTTACTTCAGTGGCTGGCAGAGTACTGAACGCTTAGCTGGAAACTTCTGCCAGCTGGCGGGCAGAATTATGTGGTGGGCTTTAATTATGATGTTGCGGATACAGGATTAGAGCTGTGAGTTAACGTCAACTTGCTATTACACTAATCTTCTGTTATTTAAAATTGTAACCCTCAAAGATGGGTAAAATATAATTTGTGGCCTTTCCAATGGTGTGTACTGTATTTCAACATCATAATTCTGAACAGCTGTAATAAATAGCAGAGGCAAATAACAGGGGATCCTGGTTCTTCAGATTCATTCATTCCCAGTCATCCTATAACTAGATTTCTAATGGGTGTCATTACTCAAACATCAAAAATCGCTCAGCACAAAACTTTGACTAAATTTTGCATGGCTACCTGGTGTTATAGAAGAGAGTTGATGCCTTGTTATCGAGCACTTGTTCCCAGAAGAGTTTCAGCACATTAATGGCGGTGAAGTGGCTGGTCACATGTTGAGTTGAGAAATATGGCCTGGAGTGGTATTTCTTCTCAGCATCTGCTAGGAAGAACAAAGTGAAGAGGAAGGGGTCAAATCCCTTATTCTATCCTACCCTTCTGAAAGCTGATAGAAATTTTGATGTAAGTGACAGTAGATGGCTCAGGCTTCTGATCTGTAGTGAATAGTGTTTTATTTTGTACTGAAGGAAACATCTCTTCTCTTTCTACTTTCATATGGAAATGCAGAATCCTTATATCTTGCTTTCATGATATTTGGCATGATTGGCCTAAATTTGAATTCTTTTTCCTCTCTGAGATTTCTTTTCCTTCAAATCATATTCATTTTCCATGTAAATGGCCAAAGGATAATTTTAAATATTACCTAGGGACCCCATATAAAATGGATCAAATGGTAAAAAATTAATGTTTTGCATAGAATTAGTCATCTTGAATTGAAAATCAAGTCTTGGTCTCAATGCCTCATACTCTGGGATAGTTCACCATCACAATGCTTTCTACGTCTGGTTGTAGCCACTAAATTATTTGTACTCTTCTTTTGCATGTCTAACAGATACAAAGAGATAAATCAAATTTTTGTTCAGTTGTTACAGAGTGATAAATGAGCTAAAACCAACCGCTTTTTCTGTGTGTGCACGCGTGTGTGTTTTCAAAACCTGGTGCTGGGATTTAATAGCCTATATACACATTAGTACCATCTGGTAGAACAATAGAGATCCCTTAATCTCCACATCCTTCTTGGTTTAAATATGATTATTGTTGAAAAGCTAGCACAGGTTTCAGAAGGGAAATGAACAAAAAGACAAAACCCAAACAACAGACATCAAATTAAAATTCATGAAAAAGACGTCAATCATCTCTGTCAATTAAACAGCATCATGTGGTGTTACTTTGCTTTACTATCACTGGGTCCCATTCAACTCCCTGTGCAGAGATGTAGAGCAACCTTCTCTGTGTAAATAGATTTTTTATTCTGAATTTGGCTTCCTTACTGAAAATATCAGAGAATTGTAACCTGCGTACATTCACCAAGCTGATCTTTACATCTAACACATACTCAATCTTGCTGTTCTTGTTTTCACTTAAAACGTGTCCATGAACTTCTTTTCTTCTATGACTTTCGGAGATGGCTGCTGCTTTCACTTTCACCAGGTGTGAAATACTTCTTTTGTTAAACTGTTTTCCCAGTCTATTGTGTAAATATGCTGGGTTGCTTTGGAAATTTTGGATAGACTTTGAGTTGCATTTCAGAGGCTGGTGCAAGCCTATTGCTATATGATACACAAACTAGGATTTTGCTTGAAATGAGTTCTGGTATATGAAAGAGAGAGGAAATGTTGAAGTGAAGTGATATTCTAACAAATACCATTACTGGAGGATTCCTCTGTCCTGAGAACTACAGCCTAATGACATAGTTGCGTCAATAGATTTACTTTTCCATATTTATCAAGGCGCCATCACAATTCTATTTCAGTCTTAACTTAAGGGGTATGTTCCCTGCTTGGTACCTAACATAATTACTATAACAGGTTTGCAGAAATATAGAAAAATATTGATTACTAAGTGCTTTAACTCCATAGAGGGTAGACTGTGCCACTCTTATTTGGACTGAATGCTACGTTATTGTGCGAGAGCTTTGTTTGCTACTTGGGAGCTACAGAAACAACCAAGGCTAAAATGAGGATGAATAGCAGAGACCCTGTGTACCAGGTATCTGTTCCCCTTCATATAAACCGTAAACATAGAAACAGTTTGCTTTTTCTGCAATCTGGATATCTTCTCTGTCTTTTGGCATCTTTGTATTTTAATAGAATTCCTCTGTGTTGCTTGCCCGGATGTATCTTACTTGAAGTAATGAACTCTCTCCTTGGAAGTGTCCCCTTCAGCATATGTAAGTGGGAAGTAGCTCTCAGAAACATAGCTTATTGCATTGCATGCTCACAGGCAAGCACGGAAGCAAGATTCATCACCAAATAGCTGCTTAAGTATTTGCTTCAACTTTAAATTAAAACGTTTGGAGTTGAATCCTAAGCGGCTGCCTTCAGCGAGCTCTAGCTTTATCAGAGATACCAAGTAAATAGCTTCCCCCTGCCCCCAACATTTAATTACAAGGGATGCAAAAACGAAATCCTTGCTAACACCCGAAGCATTTTGAATTCTCGTACAGTCTTTCAAACATAAATTATGATGTTTCAACTCTGAATAGGTTCTTTTTAATGCCCTTATTATGTCTGCCATTGCTGCCTGAATTCTTAGCCGTATATTGCAGCAACATATAAACCTATCATACAGAATAAAACCTACAAACATAACAGCAATAGACAACCAGGAGGGCAGAGGACCGTGCTGCTGAAGCTGGAACACTGCAGAGCGCAGCTCGTGGATGAGCCAACCCCACTGCTGCTCCCCTTTCTCTTGGTCACTCACTGCACGGTGGGAAGGAGGAGCAGGGGTCCGAAGGGAGGCTGCTGGCCGCAAATCCTTAATGGTACAGGATACCTTGCCCAGCTTCTTGCACCCTGCCACGAGTGCAAAACAAGCTCGTGCCCTGCTTTGGTTTTTGGCATTTTGCGTACTGAAAGAGAAAAGGAAAGCTGTTCCTTGGTCTCCCTGAGGGAGATCTGGGAAGCTCTGCAGTACAGTAGTTGGATCTTCCCAAACTGCGTAAGAGAGAAATCATGTGTATCACTCATTTATTATAGTATCGTCTTTCCCTAAGCCAAGTCCTATAGCTTTCCCAAGCCAGCCACACGAAGATCTAGCATCATTCTCAGACCTAACACTTCCCCTTTCAAACAGTAATAAATATGCAGGTGCACAAACAAGGGTACGTGAGGCACTACCATTGGTTTTTCCATCTGATAATTTCTTCCTTATAAATGTAGTACTCTGATTTTATTAAAAGAGATTAGCTCGTATCCCTCTCTGGGACTGATCAAATGCTTGAGAAAAAGGGTATTTTTTGCCCAGTGCCACTATTTACTGTATGCAGTCTTGCTTTTCTGTCGGAAAATGAACTGCTTGCTGTGCCAGTTTGGCACCGGAAAATACACAGGATTGGTAGAAAGACCCTGGTTCTCTCTGAAATCCAAGGTGTCTTAAATATTCAGAATATTATGTTGCTATTAAGCTGTTAGATTTAGGTCAATGTGCTATTCCTTTTGAGATTATAAAACCATTCTGACCTGGATTCTGATAATACAGGGCTGTCTCACAGCAGCTCCTGAAGCTGGCAAGCTATCATGTGTTAACAAGAACAAGCCTGGACATTTTGCTATTTGGATACTAGATGGAGCTCAGGGAAATTATTTGGAAATTATTTGTAACAGGCTTTCAAACAGTATGAATCATCCTCAACGCATACATAGCAATTTATCCTAGCTGCTTCGAGGTGTATGAATGGGATGCTAAAGGTCTCTAGCAATTACCTGTCTGACTCGGATTCACTATCTGCATATACAAATAAGGAGAAATTCAATGTAGTAGTAAGAAGAAAATCAGTATTGTACTACCTTAGATTAGACACTTTACTGGTGAAGACATCAGTACTGTAATACATGGCAGCTATTCTTTTACTTCATATAGAAACCAAACTGTGATAAAGTTCCTTCCTTAAATAATGCAAAATACTTACTCGGTCTTAGGTTTTGAGCAGCTCCGCTGAGCCAGGAAAGAATTGGCTTTCTTGTATTATGGTCTTGAAGCTATAATTCCCAAATCTTTATGAGGCTAAAATAAGAACAAGAAGGTAAATTACAGAGGATATACGGTAAATAAGAAAGAGTGCATCAGTAGAGTACAAACTTCAGGCCGTTTGTGCACTTGCTCTAAGCCAGTGACAGCTTCGTGCTGCAGTCTCTGCTTCGTTTTCAGTGAAAATTGGGAGCAGCTGTTTCACACCATGAAACAGCAATGGCATGTATGGTGATGACTGACTTTACTATTCGTCATTAACAGGTGATTGTGTAAACTATTCCCTATGTTTACCAAATGGGAACATTACTGAATGTTACAGTAGAAGCTGTGTCTTACGGGACTCTGAACAAGCACTGTAAGATCAAGAAGATGGAAAAGCGTGGCACAACATATTGCACAAATCAAGATGAATGAGGAAAACCAACTTTTCAACATGCCTTCTCTCTTTTGATTTCAGTGGGATTCGGAACAGATTCACAAAGATTTCACTGAGAACTGAGTAGATGCTCAAAATTGCAAAAGATCTGATCCAGCATTAGAAGGCGGGATTGTCAAACAGCTTTTGATGTATATTTGTGGTTGCTTTTATTGCTGCGAACCTAATTTTTTATTAATTAAATGCCAGGCCTCTCATATTCATGAATCCATGAATGGCAGCTAAAAGAAGAGAACCTATCAAATGTTGTGAAACTCATACTAAATTGGCCCAAATTGGCAATATGTACAGGTCTCAAAGCAATAACTGCTTTCCCCAGGTGTAAGCATTTACAGTACTTGAAAGGTACAAGATTTTTACCAGGAAGCCAGCCAGGGGCTACACGGTACATTTGTATATCTCTTCTATGAATTTATTTGGCAAAATTATAAACGGGAACTGTTACTACAGCTGAATACTTAAATATTTATAAGACTGCAAATAGCTAATATGTATAATTTTGTCTTCTGCATCACTACTAAAATTGCATCTCTGGTGTTGTCTCTCTCTTTTTTTCTTAGGCCAAAGACTTTTTCAGCAGTATAGACGGCATCATTCAACCATTTTTTTCCCTGCTAAACTGTATTTATTCACGTATCACACTAACCACTTGGCTTCCGGGAGTATTGCTTTATTTTCAGCTCAGTATATTTCAGTATCTCTGGTAGCAAGCCACTGCTTCAAACCAGAGCCAAGTGTAATGGCGGCTATACGAAATGACCTGATTTCCCACGTAGAAACCAGTCTTTTTTGTAGCAGGGAGAAGTCATGCTGCTTATTCTAGATGCTGCAATTCTGAAAAGAGAGGGCAGGGTCCGTCCACCTGCTGCAAAGCCCAGGGAGGTCATAGCCACTTGTTCCAGAGGAATAAAAAGAACGATAATGAAGCACAAATTGAGTGTCTTGTCAGGAAAATACATTTTAACAGAACTTTAGAATGTTACCGTTTTGGATGGCAGTGTTTGGCCATTTATTTATCCCTTATATATGCGCTATATTAAGTACTCTAACGTGCACACACACAGCATGTTTTTGTTCTTTTTTTTTCAGACGAACAGGCCAGAGAAATGATTACTTTAATTATAATTTTAAAATATGCATTGAAGTGGATCAAATTCTATTTGCTGTATGCCATTCAATCCACACGCCCCCAAATCTGTATTGCAGAAAGTTGTGGGCATGGTACTATATGCAAGATACCAATAACTTCCATATACAGTGTAGCAGTCAGATGCATGCTCAAATGTTCTTTTTTTTTTTTTTAATTCCGTGGTTTTCACCGTGGCTAATAACATTATGAAAAATCAGGGTACATCAGAAGATGCAATTACCTTAAATGGCATCCTCTTCCATAATACAGGGAAAAAAAGTAGCCAATATTCCACATCAAAGCCATTTCAGAAACACTTGTGACATTTTAGAGAAGGATTTTATAAACTAACAATCTGGAATCCATGGAAGAAAATGGCTTTCCCTAATAGAAGGTGCTTGAAATCTCATCTTTTTGTCGTCACAAGAACCTATTGAAGTTATAATAGACATTTTCTTCATCTGTACATCAGTTATATACTGTTGATGTACTGTTTTATGTTTTGTTTTGTTCTCTAAACATTTCCCCCTTCTTTCTTCCCCTGCAGACAAAATGACTTATTCACAGAAATACTTATTGGCCTTTTCATTAACATTAAACTCATCCTAACAATCCCAAGCAATCCTGAGCTGAGTGAAGGCATACGGACACTGGGTTAATAACCCTCAGTAGAGCTGTCCCCCATCGCTTTGCCTAAGCACTTTGCCCAACTCTTCTACACTCTTGCTATCCACAACCTGCTGGCTGAAGATTTTGTCCTAGGACCCATGGATCCATAGATGCATAGAGGGTCATGGTGATCTTCACTCTCCTATCCTCTTTTCCTACCCTAAGAAAGCCCTCCTTGTCCTGTTTGCCTTTTCCACCACCCCTGAGCTGATCCTTAGAGAACTGTTCGTAATGAGCCAAAGGTTTCTTTCTTCAGGGTAACAAGTAATGAGAGCACCTTATAAAGAGAAGCTAGAGTGAGTTATTCCTGCATTTCTTTGTACTTACTGATATTGACCGTCATTTGTCATCTCATTTGCAGTCATGCAGCATTAAAAGATCTTTCTGCAGCATTTTGCTTTCAATATAACTGCTTGGGTAATTTTATTTCACCTGCAAATTTTATCACTTTACTCTCCATTCCTTTTCCAGATCACTTATGAATACACCAGCCAGCACAGGTCCTATCAGAAACCTCCGTGAGTCTTCCTTCACAGCCTCTCCCCACTGGGAAAATGGGTTGTTTCCTCATAGCCTTTGTTCCTTGTCTTATCATTGGCATGGACACTGCTTTCTCAGTTTCTCAGGTTTCTTCAGTCAATTACAAACCTAGACCCGGGCAGATGTCAAAACTGACTGAGAAAGCTTCTTGTGTTATAAGGTAGTGTGAGCCCTGAGGAAGGTGGCTCTCAGCAATTGGTAAGTCTGGGTGCACTCTGTTCCCATCTGCCCTGACATGCTAGTGATTTTTGTCTCTGACTGCTGTGGGCACAGAAGTCCGAGTTTCAGGTGTTATTACAAAGATATGTATTTTGTACCATCCCATCTACCCTCATATTTTTTTTCTTTTTCTTCAAAGCCTTACTTAATTTTAAGCCTTATTTAAGAGTTAAGTCCAAGATGAAACTTTTTGCCGTGTTTCTATTCACCCCAGTTCAATAAACAGCATTTGTAATTACCTATTACAAAATATGTATTTTATATCTGTCTAACATTTCCTATAGCTCTAGAATCATCCACATAAAGATCTCGGCGCCCAGCAGATGAAGGATTTTAATGAATCTGTTGGAACTTCTAATGTAGTCAGTGGAAAATCATTCTTCGTCTCTTTTTTTCATTGTCTATGTTCTTTTTTGTCCTTTTTTATCCCTCAGGGAGTCATAATACTTTTCATTTCTGCAGTGAGGAAGGACATTACTCAGGACAAATCGGAGACACAATTTAAAACCATGAAGAGTCTGGATGATGTTTTGCGTAAATCACCCTATACCAAGCTGCTACGTCTATTTGTATCTCTACCCTAATGAATTTTTTGCTCTAATGTTACTCATAGGTTTTCTGTAAAATAGGAGTTTTAGTCATAATCTGCTCCAGTGCATTTCTGATCCCTCATTCTCCAATTTAAATGCAGTAACCATGTAGATAGCTGCCGAATAGAAGCCAAATCAGAATGATAGATACATATACATGTATGTGAGGAGATATATGTGTGTGTGTGTGTGTGTGTGTGTGTGTGTTTAATACACATATATGTGTGTGTATATACATCTGTGTGTATGTTTATGGATATAAATATAAAATATATAGCTACCAAAATCTGTTGCACCTGAAGACTGCTGAACAAGCACAGTTACTTCTCTTATGAATTACTGAATGTCTTCTACCTAGATAAAGAGAAAGCTTAATTAATTGCCATGAAATAACTTGCATGACTTTCAAAGCACCATTTGAAAGACAAATCCATAAGCAAAATCTAAGAAAGTGACCCTCTAGAATAAACAAAAAACAGAACAGTTTTTCACTTGTTCCACATTTTTTCACAGTAATTATGGAGCATTATGGTAGAAGTTCTCACACTTTACCTGGGAAATCAGCACAACTGAGTATACCTCTGAAGTGCCTTTACACTAATGCATGCAGCATGGGGAACAAACATAGGAGGCATTAGAGGTCCACATGTAGTTACAGGGCTATGATTTCGTTGGGAGCACGGAGATGTGGTGGCACAGCTCACACAACTGGAGTGCTGCCATGGAGGGATACGGATGGTTTAAGAAGGCCAGGATGGCGCAGAGGGGAAGATGACTTTAATGGGAGAGAGCACCAAGAGTGCATGGGGCTCCACCTAGGCAGAGATGAGGGACCAGCTGAGAGCTTATGGGACAGACTTAGTGGGCAGACCAACGTGGGCAAGGTTGTGCTGGGTGTCTGCTGCAGATCACCTGATCAAGAAGAAGGAGATAAGGCCTTCTTCAGGCAACTGGAAGAAGCTTCCCATTTGCAGGCCCTGGTCTCATGGGGATTTTAAACCATCCTGATATCTACTGGAGAGACAAAATAGTATGGCACAAGCAATCGAGGCGGTTTCTGAAGTGCATTGATTACTACTTCCTAACACAAGTGATTAAGGGGCAGATGAGGGGAAACACTGTTTGAGCTGATACTTACAAACAAGGAGGAATTAGTCAAGGATGTGAAGGCTGGGGTAGCCTTGACTGCAGTAACTTTGAGAAGGTGGAGTTCAGGATCCTGAAAGGAGGGAATAAGGCAAATGGCAGGATAACAACCCTGGACTCGAGGAGAAGAGAGTTTGGACCTGCTTGGAAGAATCCCATGGCAGACGGTCCTGGGGAGAAGAGAGGTCCAGGAGAGCTGGTTACTTTTCAAGGATCACCTCCAACAAGCTCAAAAATGGTCCATCCCCATCAGCAGGAAGTCAAGTAAGAGTGGCAGGAGGCCTGCATGGATGACCAAGCAGCTCCTGACAAAACTCAGGCATAAAAGGCAGCCTACAGGAGGCAGAAGCAGGGACAGGTGACCCGGGAGGAACACGGAGACACTGTCCAAGCATGCAGGGATGGCGTTAGGAAAGCCAAAGCGCACCTGGAATTGACCCTGGTGAGAGACGTGAAGGGCAACAAGAAGGGCTTTTGCAAGAACATCAGCAGTCAAAAGAAGAGTAGGAAAAGTGGGCCTGCACATGCTCGCCCCAGGTGACCCACTGGGACAGGGGACCCAGTGACAAAGGACACAGCAAAGACAGCGGTACTCAGTGCCTTCTTTGCCTCTTCCTAACCTTAAAACATTTTTCAGGCCAATGCTGGGACTAAGACCCCTATTTCTGGCCCAAATGAGAAACTCTTCACAGGATAGGTCTCTTGACAGCACACCCCCTCCTTTGCAGACCCACTCCAACAGTGCCTATAGGCTTTCTCCTTCTCTGCCTTTACTGGTAAAACTTGCCTTCAGGAACCCCCAACCCGAGACCACAGGGGAAGTCTAGTGCAAAAAAGACTTACCCTCAATGGAGGAGCATCTAGTTAGGGGACACTTAAGCTGGAAAGAACACAGCTTCTTGGGACTTGGTGGGATTCATCAATGGGTGCTGAGGATGCTGGCTGATGGGTTGCGAGATCACCCTTGATCATCTTCGAAAGGTCTTGGCAATTGGAGTTTTCTGAGGGCTGGAAGGAAGAAAATGTCACTCTTATCTTCAAGAAGAGCAAGGAGGAGCATCTAGGGAACTACAGGCCAGCCAGGCCAACCTCGGTCCCTTGGAAGGTGATGGAGCTAATCCTCCTGGAGACCATTTCTAAACGTATGAAGGACAAGAAGGTGATTGGGAGTAGTCAGCCTGGATTTATGAAGGGGAAAGCATGCCTGACTAACATGATAGCCTGCTATGACAGGCTCCTTGGATGAGGGGAAGCCAGTGGATATTGGTTATGTTGACTTTTATAAGGCTTTTGACACTGTCTCCCATAACATCCTCACAGACAAACTGATGAAATACCTACTAGAAAAGGGCTGAACTGAAAGGGCTGAAAACTGGCTGAACTGCCACGAGTCCAGTGAGGGGCCATGAAGATGACTAAAGGACTGGAGTATCTGACAGAAGAGGAGAGGCCAAGGACCTTTCACCTTCAAGAAGGAAAGGCTCTGGGGGATCTTCTCAATGTGTGTCCATACCTGATGGGAGGGTGAAAAGAAGATGGAGCCAAACTTTTCTCAGGGGTGCCCAGGAACAGAACAAGAGGCAATGGGCACAAATCGAAATACAGGAAGTTCCATCTGACTTTGCGAAAAAACTCGTTATTCAATGATTAAGCACTGGAACAGGTTTCCCAGAGAGGCAGGAGACTGAACACGGTCGTGGGTAACCTGCTCTTGCTGACCCTGCTTTGAGCAGGGGCCTTGGACTAGATGTCCTCCAGAGGCTCCTTTCAACCTCAATAACTCTGTGATTTTGGGACTACTATTTTCAAGCAGTCCATACACTTTTAAACTATCATTTCCACCTTATTTTAATATTTTGAACGAGAAGAGTGTCAAGAATGGAATCTCTTACAATTCCTCAACAAATACAGAGACGATGCACACAGCAGCACTTTGACAGAAGAAAATACACCTGTCAGAATGCATTATAGTCTTATAACACACCTTGAACCACAGAACACGACTTTATGCAATATTAAACTTAATCTGAAAAGAAAAGAAATAGCTCATCATATGAAGTTTCCTCATTTTAAGTTAATCATGTCCTCAGATCCAGGAGGCCGGTGTTGTTCCAGTTTCTATATACTGCAAAAGAAAACCCCAGATCTGCAGAGCGATTAATACTATAATCACACAGATCTTGTTCATCTCCCATAAATCTATGATTCTGTGACAGTAATAATTATTGTTCTCTGTGATACAGTGAAATGCATTGACATGAAATACAATAGCCTGCTGGAGAGTAGCTCTTCTATGAGTAAAGGAAAAATACCTATTTATTGTTCTTTTGTGCATGTCATTATAGTGCTCTTACATAGATCACAACCATCAGAGCTGAAATGATACTTTAATTCTAATTGTGCATTTTCTGTTGCTCCAAATTTTCCCCTACATATATGTGTGTAAATATATATTTACCTTTAGGGCCAACATGTCCCATCCTTGGTCTCTGTTTAAAACATGAATGTTTTTCTACATTGTGAACAACAGTTCAGTTATGTGAACTGAACAAGAGTTCAGTTTCAGTTATGCGATGATGAAAAGGTTTCTCTGCTTGTATGTTCCAAACAGAAATGTCATGCTCGGACAACTCAATAACTCAGGAACTAGAAATTCCCAAACTGGAAAGGAGCTTATTTTGTAGAGACCACTCTTATCAAGGTTGCAACATATTTAGCATAATAATTGTTTAAATTTTCTGCTTCACCACAAGCAGAAGTGTTCCTCCGTGATTCAAAGGCATTTCCATGCTAGGTACTCACTGGCTGGAGAAGCAGGAGGTTGTCAGCTTCATGAAGCAACTCAATCTACTTAAAATTCAGCTGAAAAATCATAATCTTATAGGGAAGTGGCCAATGACCTGGAGTCTTTAGCTTTTAGAAATTCTGCCAGGGGACCTATGAAATTAAAGAGCCTTTAGCAAACAGGAAGATTAAAAAATCTTGAATTTCAAAACAAAGCATAACAAAATAAATTCCCCTCCTTTTTTTCCCTTCTATTGCTTTTAGAAATCTCAGATATGAAAGCCTAGGAAGAGTTCATATATTGCTATACTGCCGCAACATCAAGCAGTCCAAGTAGGCCTGCACCAGAGTTTTTCAGGAAATTTTATTTTGGACAAATAAGGATGAAGTAGGTAAACCAAATTAATTACTGCCAGATCAGTTATTTGACTTTAGAAGTGCTCTAGAGAAAAGAAAAAAAAAGATTCATATAGAATTTAAGAAACTAGGAGTCAGCCCAGTAGTTATTTCTGCACATGACATTGCAGCCTTAGAGTGAGATGCAAAGCCACAGAGCAGAGAGCTCTGCAGATAGTCATTCTCCAAGACGGCTTCATCCTAAACTTTTGAAATTGTTTAAGTCCTGAAGGACAAGAGAAAAGGGGGATTTTATTCCTCATTTACTGTGTTAGAAGTGTTTAGCCAAGATTTTCAGATCCGGAAAGATTCTCCCTTATAATAAATGCCTGGTGAACGTACAAGAACATTCTAAAGAAATCTCAAAAAGCAATTTATGAATTTGTAATGCTCCCACTTTCCTGCTTGGCCTGCTTTTCAGTTTATTATCATGAGCCTCAGTTCATACCTCTAAGCTACATGAGATATACTCAGATATACTTTCTGACACTCAGTTGGGAAACCTCTGTAATTATCTGCCTGGCAGAATTAGGGACCACAGTGTGAAAAGTTCGATTTGTTTCTCATACGCTGCGTTTACAGCAAAATCTTAATGTGACCTCAAGGAAAGGAAGCAATTGTTTATAAAGAAAAACAAGGCAAAATCGCAAATTTGATGATCCTATTACACTGAGTCTTAAATGATTCAGTGGTACGTCTTAAAAAAGATTACATTAGTAAATAAACAGAAAAGGAACTTTTTTGGACATCTTATACATGATTTTCAGTAAAAACAGACTGCATAGTCCTTAGCTATTTGCATTAATGGTCCGCTAGCCAGCATCCCTCATTTGATGAAGGGCTGCAAAAGCTGACTGAGAGCAATTCAGAGGGAACAATTAAATCTCACCACTGCTGTTCCTCAAAAATCTGACAAGTAACAAGAGCAAGGGGCGCTGCACTTGATTTCCAATGTAAGGGAGACCTCAATTCTGCAATGGATATATTCAGCACATTTAGTTTAACTCAAGAAATAGAGGCTGACAACAAAGAGAGGAAAGTTGCAATATAGATTAACCAAGACAAATACTTTAAGACATTGTCCAAACCAACCCGGGGTTTCTATTGCTATACGGGGTTCAGTTTCACATTTTCCGAGCTTTGCTGCAAACATGTTGAAAGGTGGTGGGAAAAGTGAGACTCATTCATGTTTTAACTTACGTATTCCAGAGTACTGCAAGGTGGTAAGCAAAACAGAGCTGCACTGAAATCAAATGTGTTAGTGTGCAGACCTTAAGGCAATTTTCATAGCTACAGCTGAGCCACTAAGGCAGCTGGCCACTCGATGATATTAAACATAGTAAATTAAAGGCACATGTAATTGGCTCTCTCTCTCTGTATTTATTGCTCTCTTCCTTTGGAGTGCATCTGAATGTGCTCTGAACTGATTTCCTAAGGTCTCTTTTGGCAGAATTCCCCTGTTCTCTTTCTTGTACTTTCCTGTAAAAAGGACCTCAGTGAACACTGCAAAGTAGGTTACAGCCAGCATTAAATTGAGGCATATATACAAAACGGTTCTTCAGGGGCTTGCAAGTCCCTCTGTTATTTGTTTGCGTCCCTCCAAGGGGGTCTCTGAGGAGACGGAATTGACTGTTACGATCCGAACTGAGCCCTTGTACTCTCTTTTGTGTGTCTGAGGACATAATCTCTTTTCTGTTACTGCCTCAGTTGAAGTAGGTAATGAAAACAAATATGTACAAATGAAAGCTATCTTTCCAGTCCCCAGACATCTCTTTGACTTTAACAACCTGCCAAAATCTGTCATTGGTGCCATCATTACAATACCAAGTTGAAAGTGCTCCTATTCCATTTACTTCAACATCTGACAGATCTGTCACTGGTATAATCAGTGCTCCCTTGCACTGGCCAATTATTTCCTAAGCGGCAAGGTAAATCTTAACAAGTGAACTTAATGTTGATGTAGCAAGAGCCCAGAAAGTGCCACTTCTCTCCATTAGGGTCTTCCAAATTACTGTGTTTGTATGTGCATATGAGATCTCTCAACCAGACTAACTGTTTGGCTGTGAAATGTCTTCACCAAGGCAGGAGAGTACAGCTTTTACCATGCAGAAGGCAGCGCAGAAACCTCATCTCTGGACAGCTTGGCTCACGAACAAGCAGTACAGCATCTTCCCTCTGTTACTAATTTATAATAGGCATGCTAAAATACATTAGTTGTTCCACATTACCCTGTCTCGCCTCCAGAAAGCCATTTCATTTCCACCGTGAAGTCCGATGCATTATGTGGCCAGCACTGAGGAGGCAGCAACTCCCCGGGGCCATTTCTGCCCCGCTCCTCCATGCCAGTGCTGCCCAGCACAGCACCAGTCCTCTGAAGCTGGAGCAAACTTGTTGGCATTTCAAGGAGAAAAGAAAGCTTTGCATCATGTTAACACGGGGCTAATTACTCCGCACAACCTCCCTACGCTTCACAAAGAAAGGAAGTCCTTGCCATTTATGAAATTGATAGATAGAGCTGATACCAAAGTGCATCAATCAACACGTATTTCAGACAGTAAAGAGCGCACATCTAACAGATTTAAAGCCCCTTTTGTAAACAAGAAGGATCTTCATTATCTTTAACTTAATGGAATAACAAATGTTACCAAAAGCAGAGTCTTTCTGACAGATTCACATTAATTTCTCCAGTACTTTCTGGAAAGCAATTAGCTATTAGAGGCCTTCTAGGGTATTTTTTTCTTTTTCTTTCTTTTTTTTTTAATATGCAATTTAAAGTAATTAAAAAACTGTCGTCTTTGATAATAGCTGTGGAAAACAGAATGACTTATTTTGCGTCATGTTCAAAACGAACTGGAGAAGACGCGTTCGAAATTTGTAAAAAACCATCCTGTAGCACAACATAAGGGAACCTTTTACGAGAAAAGCCGAAACAAAAATAAATTAAACTAGAATTTTTCTATAACATTTTATACATCCCAACTGCCTCACTACGTTATTCTTATCTTTATATCCCAGCAGGCAGCTTTAATCCGGACAGCTCATGTTCTGATAGCAATCTAGCCACAACAGCATAGTTTAACATAGGCTGCTTAATCCAGCTGATGTGGTTCTCAGTGCCAAAATCAGCTAGTTTCCGTGCTGAGACCCTCGTATAAATCAGGTATCTTGTCCGAGCAACGGAAGATTTACCCATGGGAAAATAATGACAACACACCAATGACCCTTCTAAGACTTAGCGTGCCTGCCTGCTTAACTACTGGATTTGTAGCCGTAGAGGTATGTAGTGAGTTGGCTTTTCAGAGCAGATGATCCCATCCAGGCACAAAAGAGACTTCCAGAATCAAAAGAGCTCACTCCTCCTTTTATTCCAGCTTTACAAACACTTCCCTTGGACTAGCTGACTGCATTCATTTACAACTTCTGTTTACTTCTTTCCATTCTTTGCGGCAGCAGATTTCTCCCGCCACCCTCGGAGTCTCTTATCAAGCATCCTTCATTCTTTTTAGGTAGAAAAGGTGAGAGGAGAGATTTTAAAAGTGAGAGAAAGTGCAGTGGAGAAGCGTAGAAAGGGCTCCAGTGCAAAAAAAAGCAACACATCATCACACAAGAAAGACAGCATTTCAAAATAAGGCACAGAGCTGCTGAATCAGTTACGCTGGCAACGTTAGTTGTCATAGTTTGTGATTTCCAAGAGACTGATTTAGCATTCTGTCTGTATTTCTGCCCTCCAGGTCATTGCACAGGAGGCCCAGCGCCTCCCTTGCATCCCCTGGCAGACAGGCGCGGCGAGGAGCTGTGCCCCACCGCGCTTCTCCTCCACAGGTAAGCAGGTATCTCCTGAGCTGCCAAAGAGACCGACGCGCTGAATTAGCAATGAACTCCCTCTGACTCTTCCTCTCTCTCCCTGCCTCTCCATCACATCTTTTAAAGAGCTGTTCAGTTGACCTGACAGGATATTTCTCTTATTCCTGGGGGAAAATAATCTAGCTTATTTTCATATGACTCTGCCAGCCTTGATTTGTCTGCTTACTACAGTGCAAGTAAGTTGGTGCATTTGCTTCAAAAAAAAAGCCATTAAGCCAATTTCACTAAGTCAATACATTTCCTCAGGGTAGGACAACCAGGATGCGGAGGAACAGCCCTTTCCCCTTCACTTTCACTCTCTGGCAGAAGGATTTGCTCAAGATATCATGTGGGGCTTTGGAGCTGCACAAAAACTTCTTTTCTGACCCATCTGTTGATCCAAAATTGGGTCAAAGCGCTCAAGTCTTCTCTTCCCAGGCAAGGCCATTTCTTGACCTGAAGGGGACTGTCCTAGTTAGCAGATTACAGTTATTTCGAAGCTACTGAACGCATCTGTCTCTTGTAAACCTGATGTTAAAACCTGCGGAAGTTAACACATTTTAGAAGAGTGACTTTTCAAGTGGAGAAATGTGGGAAAGGTGGGGAGGGAGCTTTTCAGCTGTGCTGCAGCGTTACAGACCTCTGAGGTCTGCGTAGGTAAAAGGCAAAGGCAACCCAAGAAGAGTGACAAGAGAAAGTGCCCTTGCCAATATGACAGAATAACGAAATTATCTGAGTATATAACCTTGGTGAGAACAGTTGTACATTTTCTGAGCTGTGTCATTCGCAGAGTATGCCCTCAATACAATGACAGTAATTTATAATTCTGAATGTGAGGAAAATATAGATCAGGAGCATTTATTATGGAGTTGTCTAGTAGCATTAGTGATGTCTTATTAGTGCTCTTCTTCTGATCTCTCCCTTGCCTCAGCCTCCGCTCATGGACTTGCACTAGTAAAGATTGAATCAAAATTGAAATAAAATGGGAATTTCCTTTACTGGGAACTAAGCATGCCCTGAATTTAACAGTATTAATTCCAGCTCCACCCTTTATTTTCTTTCTAGTCATGCACAGTTTTCCCAAGCTCTGACCAGGACTGGAACAGATTGTTAAAGCTGGTTGGAAAAATCCCGATGAAAACTTTCTTTCAGTTTCCTGCTGCCTTGCCTGCCTCATTCTGAAGCAACCTGCCATAAATCCTGTCTGTATGGATTCCTTTCTCCTGTATTTCAACACAGGGTACTTTATTATATTTACCTCCAAATATTTCAGGAATGTTAGGGAGAGATGGAGCAAGTGGTGGGGAACACAGGTTTGAAGAAAAATATACTGCATTTGGGAGATAAGGAGGATATTATGGGGAAAGGGTTTATTAGAAAATCCTTATTTCAGTCTTCATATATAGTATGCACTATACAGGCAGTGAATGCGATAATTCAGGGAAAATTTCAGAGGTAATGGGCATACACTGAACACTAACTGCATACCACATGCAGCAGTAGCTTTACTGAAAGTCCTGAACATATGACAACACATGTCCTTCTTGCCTTGAATTTTCATGAGAACAGTAATCTCTTCAGAGACATCTTTTCCCTTCTAGAGTTACCAAAAATTGCAGGGAAATACATGCATATACACCTCAAAATCAGGCTGAACAAAGTTCCTGGCAAGAAAAGAAGACACATCTTTGACAGCTTTGAAACAGTTTTTAGTAAGCATAGAGCTGACGGAATAAAAAGAGGAAAGAATACGGTAACTGATGGGGAATGAATAGGAAGTGGGCATCTGGAAGGAGCAAGGAAGAGTGTTTTGGGGCCAGGGGTGGTCAGAGCATTATTGCTGCTGTGACAAGGAAGGAGACAGAAGTGAGCAACCTTGTGACCTCACAAGGATATCCTGTCCATTCTGACTTTAAGGACAACCTTACTTTTTGATACAGATACTTTCAGCATCTACCTAATGGAAGGTTTTTGCATTAAATAGAGAGAGAATTCTGCCACAGCTATTTCAGGAAAAGTTACCAAATGATCGTACTAAAAAGTCAAAGAGTCATGGAAATTAATTTTTAAAATATCAAAAACCACACTAGATCTCTGCATAAAAAGGAAAGTTTTTTTTTCCCCACTCAGTGCAGAGAAAGACTGGCCTGTGCACTGCAATAATAAGGAACAATTTTAAATATGCCCTTTGTAAGCCCAGTTTAGTTTCATGATCTCCCTATAACTTTTCTCATCTGATCTCACTTTTCATATGGCGATAGTTTTTGCTGAGATCCCACTAGCCTTTCATAAGTTCCGAGCTTAGACTGTAATTGTAGAATTGATAGTTTAAATGATTCACATCAGCTCCATCCATCAACTCAGCCACATTCAACATAAACTAGCCATATCACTTATATCAACAAAATACAATAAAACATAGATCTCAGATCATTAATGGTACAAGTCCAGATTTAGCGATTCTAATGTAAATGCTAAAAAAATGGGATTAAGCGTGTATGTAGAATTCAGGCAGAAAACACACTTCCCCCATGAAGTGAGTAGGAGCTTGGCTTTTGACTTTGACAAGGACAAGAGGTGTGCAGTGACAGTGAATAATGTCAGACCCCCAGAATCTTTATCGAGCATACAAAGGCATAGCTTAAGGTTGGAGCTGCAGTCTTTGTGTCAGTTTTATTTCTTGGCTTGCTGAAGTAGGAATGTTAGTGCCATTTGGGGTTTGTTTTGTTTTGTTTTTTTTTTTTTAATTTATAGGGATAATTGCTTTTAGCAGCAGCAGCTCTAATTGTAGCAATTAATGGTGTCACTTTTTTTCCTCTTAAAAAAAAAATCCAGCTGAGAGTGTGGAAAGAAATTATGAAAGAAATGAGATTAAAGGTATTGAACACTTCCCATGATGACGTATTTCATTTATACTTTTACTAAACAAAGAGACAGCAGGATGATTTTCATTTTTGAGCTTACCATGCAGTTCTGAGAAAAAAAAAAGCATCAGCACATAAAGGAATCGTAGAGACCGCAGAAATTTCTGCCCAGCCTAGATCATCATCTATTCTCAACCTGAACAAAACCTCGCTGTTCCGTTTCGTAATTGCCTTTGTCCTGATGCACTCACTCTGTATCCAGAGGAAGGTGAGTGGTAACCAAAGCTTACAGACTACCAATAAATAAATAACTGAATGAACTCCTGGCATCTGTGCTACATCTTGCTTTCTGTCCCCTGCCTATTAGTAAAGTTTCCTTTACTGCCTGTTAGCACAGCTGATCGGTTCACTGACCTCCATACCGTCTATTCATTAGACGCAGCGCTTATGGAACTGGTGAAGAAAAAGAAACTCAGACAAGTCATTTGAACTTCCAGAGCATTTCCTGAAAATTTTCTAGGCCCAAGTTCTACGTGCAACCTCCCCAGATTTTGCAAGCTTAACTGCCCCAGCAACCACTTCATCCTCTTGGGACCCAGGTAATGACAGAAGAGCTCCGTAGCCCTCCTCGTGCCCCGTCCTTCCTCTGCATAGTGCAAACACAAATAACGCCCAGGGAGGCCAAGCTGGATAGGGATGCAGCACCTCTGCTACCTACCTGAAATGTTGCAGGCAGACAATAACCTATTTGAAGGAGGACATCATTCGTCAGAGACAGAGTGCAACGACACGGATATTAGTTTTTGGTATTGCTTTTGGTTTTTTTGTTTACCTCCACCGAGCAAAAGGGTATCCTAGTTTCCTCAAAGTCACAGCAGCTGCTTTGTCTCTCTTTTTCAAACCCATCTCAAAATCCTTTCAATCAGTTATAGGAGCGTTTTACACAGATTCCGGGCATACAACTGATATTAAGGCATGCCAGCTGCACCAGCCGAACTGAAAGAGGAATACATTTTTGAAGGAAGGATAAAGAGATGAGGCACTTGGGTGGCCTTTAGATGAACAGCTATGGTAATCCTACTACCGTTCTAGGACTCTATTTCAGATCCCATTAATATACTACAACCAAGCAGCTGCATATTCAGGTCACTTCTAAACCATGCCCCCAGCCATACAAGCTGCACCTCTCCAGCAGCTCAAGTATGGTTTCTTCTTTTCAGCCAGCATGCAGTACATTTAATAATCTATTATATATCCTCAGCTAGTACAATTTGATACACAGCATTCTTTTCATGAAACACTGATTTGCAGCTCAGCATCACTTCTTGGCACGTCACGTCACATCTTAACCCAACATAAGACAGCCACCGACTGCATGCCATCTGAGAAAAACACTGCTGTAAGTGCCAGAAATATGTAGCCAGAAATATGTAGCTTCTTGAGTTTGTGTCATGAACAGAAGGCCTCTCTGCAGTAGAATCTAAGTACTTTCACTGTTTTCCCAATCCTTCCTTTTACATTCCAGCAAGTAAGACAATCAAAGTGAATTTAATTCTGTAGAGTTGCTCAGGTACTCTGGTACTCTGCACTTTATAGGAGAAAGGAATGGAAGGGTGAAACAGAGAGGTGCCGCTGCTTTTTTGTAGGCTCTTAATATCTCCCTTGCAATAAGGAGGAGGGTCATTGATTACAGGCCAAATGGTTTTCTGGAGGAAAGACAAAAGGAGGAAGGAAAGAAGAAAGGAAATCAAAGCAGCGAGAAATAAGGAATCAGCCAATATTTAATAAAATAGTTGACCGGCAGAACATAGAAAATCTGTATATTAACAAAACAAGCACATCTGAAAAGGTCTGGAGAAGTTTGAATCACTTTGAATCTTTGTAATTTTTGAGTTTTGATCCCTCATTAGAGATTAATATCAACCTTTCAAACTAGAAGATTTGTAGAAGAATGTAGGTTAGATCCAATGAAAAACTAAAACATGGAAAAAATTCCCAGCAATTGAATTTTGGTTATGAAAGGCATACAGGATCAGGCTCTGTACTAGTTAGCTGAATTTGTTCTTAACCATCTGTTCCACATCTTGAATCAATATCAGAACCTTCTCTGAGGTGGTTTTGGAGTCTTAAATAATTCTACTTCAAGAAAACAGCCAGAACAACAAACAGGTGGGACTGGTCCTGATCAACGTGAGTGATGTCCAGAGGCATTAGTCTGGGTAGCACCAGCAGGAGCATCTGACAATGTCCCTTCTTCTCCAAGCACATATCAGATTAGGTTGTGTGAATGCCAGGGCTGCAAAGAGAAGAAGAATAGATTATTACTGCCTTCTGACATTACTGTAAATGTTCAAAGGGGGGAAACAGAGAATCACATTTTAATAGATTTTTTTTTCTGTAGAGGAATTATTATTGTTAGAGAGGAAATTCATCTAACTGATCAAATATCGTCTATTCTTTGCAGGTTTTCATTTTAGGCTCTTTTCAAAGGGAAACATTTTAAAGAGGATAACTTTCCTTAAAGTAGTGCTCAGGGGAGTGATCCCGCTGCACTAAAATGTCTGGCAGCTGAGTTCAGTTTCCTTTAAACAGCAATTTGTTATAGCAAATAGAGATTGACTGGCAAGATACCTAATACATTTATGCTATCAAAATACTGGTACAAGTTCAATTTTTCATTAATAATTCCATTCCACACATTTAACTTGTCAAAGGTCAGGCTTTCATTTCTGTGTACAACACCCCAGAGAGAGCTCTTCCAGCCCTAAAGTGATGCTACGGATACCCTGCAAAACGCCTCCGTTCAGCCCTGGCCACTGGATCCTCAGCTGAAATCATAAAAACATAGCCCAGAGCATACTTCAGTTATGAAATCTAAGAGTATAGCTGATTACATTGATAACAGTAGAGGTCAACCTCTAGTCCCCTTGTGGCAGTAACCCTAGGTTGTCTGCTCGATAGAGGAATGGAGCGGCTTAAGTGGGGACTACGTGGAAGTTGTCCATGACATGACATTAGCCTCACTCATGGGGTTATAGTCGGATATGCTCCTGACGTGCAAAACTTTATAAAGTTTCCTGGAGCTTTGAGCAGGGATGCCAAGATGGACAAATACAGGAGAGTTAGTTTCCATATTTCTACTGAAGGCTGTTCATCACTTGGTACTGCTCTTTAAGTTTTAGGTCAATGAATACTGCACATAATTAGCACTTTTTCCTTTTACATTTAATGAGAATGTGTAGCACCATGCCTCTCTTCTGCCTTATCTGAAGGATGGGTTTGCCTTTGCAAAGGCAGCAATTTTATATTGTATTCTTTTTTTCCTAATTGTTTCCCTGAGTCATCCTTTCCCTCTGGGGAGAACTAAGAACGATCCATGGCTTAATAGTCAGACCTGTGAATACCACAGTTCAGGTCTTAACTTCAGTGGGATTTTAGCTCCGTTGCAACCTGGGAGTCCTTGAACTGGTATTGGCCAGAAACTGAGAGGCTACAGCAGGAATGAGAGCATGCTGGACTTAGGGACTGAACTGGTGCGAGGCCACCAATAGCTAGGGGTGGTTTGTCTATGGGCTAATGCTCATTGTATGTAGAGGACCTTGTTTTTGATGCTTCTGAAAAGGTGTAACTGATACCTTATCACAGAGTGTGAATGCAGATGAAACAACATGTAAAGGCAACGCTTTCCTTGTCCTGCCAAGATGTGGCCCTGCAGTACCGGGCATTCCTCTTTGCAGGGAAATGGTGACTGCCTCTTGCGGAGCAGGGCATGCCACCAGAAGAGTTGCCTGTTCTCCCTGCTGGCACATCTGCCCCCAGGACCTCAGAGAATTTGACTGACATTTGCTCGTTGCTAGGAAGGCAACATATTGTAGGATTGATGTGAGATCCTAAGCAGTCTATCACTTTTTTTCTCTTTAAATCTGCAATTGCTTTTACGCCAGTTCCTCTTCTCTGCCTTTCTCTGCCAGAGATGGCAATATGATTATTTCAAGTATTCAAAACTACACAAGCTGTTCCCCTGGGAGTTGTTCCCCTTGGATTAGATAGGAAAGGCTTATGAGTTCAACTGCTGTTCAGGTTAGGGAACGTGAAGGTAAATCAGAGAGAAAAGCTTTGTACGCCCAGGATAATTCTTCGAGCTCCCTTCATAGGCTCAGCATTTTACAGGAGAACCCCAAATCGTCCTTCTCTCTGTCTAAGTAGAAGGTCTAAGGACACTTAGGAAAGTTTTGGATGCTTTGCATATCTTTCGGTTGGCTTCAGCTTTAACATTAGGCTGCTTTACCTCACTGTAGCTGCGCAGCTGTAAACAATGTAGGCAAAAAATATTAATTAATACTTCCTAGGCATCTGGGCCAACAATTTTGTTTTGATAAGAATCTCTTCCAGTCATTTCACTGCTCTCTCTTCCTTATGCTTACATATTAAATGAAACCATGACTGTAAAAGTAACTGATTTATCTAGAAATCCTGTATGGGATCTCTGGCCAGAGCAGCTGCAAAAGCCCTTCAAATTTACAGACCTCAAACTGGAAGCAATTTCAACAGAGCTGGCTAGCCTGACAGAATCATATTATCAGCAATAGGTACAAACAGCCTATGATCTGTATCCAGAAAACAACTTTTTTTTGCGAACTGAATCTGCTAAGATGCTGCATTCAAAAATACAGAAATCTTTTCATTCAGTATTTGTTACTCTCCCTCATGGGACTAGCCCACTTAAATAATGTCAACCTTTCAGCACATGGAAGCACTACAGGGGGTTGAACTCCTACTTAAACGTTCAAGAAATATATCTAGAAAGTAGCTGGCAATACCACTTTGCAAAGATCTGGCAGATACTTGAACCATCACATTTCCGGTACAATTTTTTTTTATGCTGAAGATTTAAAACTAAGGGATATTGGAGGACTTTGTTGTTTTACATCAGGATGTGTTTCACTTAAGTTTGCCATATATCTGGATCTTCTACACTGGGAAGAGAAGCACGCTTTAAAATATAAAAAGTGCAGTCTTAAAAAAAAAGAAATCACACAAAACCACACCCTCTTTTGCAGAATATAAAGGCAACGCAGCATCCAAACTAAGCTACTTCTGATCCTTTAAACCTAATGATATCATATAAAGGTTCTCCTGGAATTCTGGATTATCCAATGCTGTTGCCCCAAAATTCACAGAGGTCACGTCAGAGCTACCAAGCTCCTAACAAATGCCGCCTTCTCACCAGTCCATTTGCTCAGGCAGCAAGTGCTGGCTGCGATGCAGTGCTTAGTGGAAGTAAAATCTGGAGACCACCTTGCTTTATGCCACTGAGCATCATTCTGTGACTTGGGACATCACAGGAGAGAGCAGCTTTTGCCTCTTGTTTATAAACTCAAACCCAGGTCACACTGACAGTGACAATATTTTCTTACCTAGGGATGTGGATTTCACCGTGTTCCACCTCAGAAAAAGTGATGCCATGCCCATGTTAAACCCCGTCTCCACCGAAACGCAGCAGTTTTGCCTGTGACTGTGGTGATGGCGGGATCTCACCGCTGGTAGCTCCACATCTACGCCTGCTGGTGTCGCAGAAGAGGAAAGATCAGGGTATAAATAGGTAAGAAAACCAAGTGAATTCTGGCAGTGGTTGTTGGAGACCAGGTTTGAGTAGACAGAGCAGCTCACGTTTGCTATGGAGAGCTCCTGGATACATCTATGGTAGGTTTGACCTGTAGCTATACAGAGAATATCCATGACCGGCAGTTTGTAACCAGCAATGAGCACTAATTTCACATGGTAGTATTAGAAATAATAAGAAATCAAACTAGAGGAGATGCTTTTGAAACAGAGAAATCATCAGGGCAGAGATAAACAAATCACCAATGAAAGGGTTTTCTTTAATGATTGATTTTATCTGCTCACTTCAATAAAAGGAAGAATAGTAAAAGCTAGAAATGAGGCACAAAAGATGTAATTTTTGTAGCAGCTTTGTAGATGATAAGCAGGGTATTTTAACAGAAAAACATGAACGTCCCAGACTTTCCTTTCTTAACAAATTGGCAGGGCTAGCGAATGGGCATACCCTATTTTGTGATAAGTGTACTCAGTTCTTCGTATATCACAGCTGTAATTATGCAAAGCTCTAGAAACTATTTCAGACATACAGTATGAGGTCTCTGAGCAAACTCTACTATTATTTTTCTCTTGCTGTGTTTATTTCAAATGCCACACGTGGCAATAGTTTCTTTAAGGAAAGGTATTGAAAGGTTGCATTCAAAGAGGCTAGCGCTTGCCAGCATGCCAACAGACTCATCCTCACCAAAATGCCTTTAAAAAATCTTTGTTGCTGTCGAAATATTCAGATGATTTTTCTTTTAGCACAAAAGGTGCTAAATGAATAGGATGAATAGGTGACATCTTCCTCATCTGAACCAGCATGAATGGAGCAGATTAGCATTTGCCTAGCAACAGCATAATGTTTATTACTCGCACATGTAGTTAAAATAGAAATGTTTTGCCTGTAATGATTTTTATAGGAGATTTTAACGTCTCAAGTTGGCCTTCCACAACTATAAAGCACTCAAAGCCATGTCTGCGGATTTTACAAATGTTATTTATAAAGCAAGGCACCATTTTAATGAAAGGAAGGTACGCAATTTTGGAGAATCAAAATTAACTACAAATGACTAATTTAATAGTAAGGACAGATTTGGTTTGTGATGATATTTTCCTTTAAGATTCTGATGATGTTTCTTAATTATAAAACTTAGCCGGCAGCTGAGAGGTATCACCTTTCACATCACTTTGACTGGGTGGAGTTTTACATCTGACCTTATATTGGTATAAAGAATTCAAGCAGTGGGAACACACAGTTTTAAACTCATTGTCATCGTAATGCTGTCATATTATTTTTAAGTGGCACATTTGTTTCCGGGGGCTTTTATTTGCTGTATTTAATCATTTATTTTTCAAAAAGGTATCTTTAAAATAGTTTGTTTATAACATAGAACGCCCTACTATTGTGAAACAAGATTGGCTCACTAATCAACAGCACATGAGGGCTACGCAGAAAAAGCACAGCAAGCATCACTTCAGGTCCAGCTCTCCTGTAAAATGAGAGCACTCATTGGCAAACACTCTCTCCTTTGTTCCCATTTCCATTCGTCTTCATTTTAATTTTCTTTTATGGTGCAAGAAAATGTGTACTCACAGAAAACAGCCAGATGACCAATCTGTGCCACATTTTCAAGAGCAATATTTCAGTAATAAGGCAACGCATTTCTGGGCAAATATAACAAGGCTGCAGCGTGACTGAAAGGCAGGGGGAGCATAAGCCAAATGGCTCAGACATGCGCTACCTAGAAAGTCTTATGAAAATGACCTTCTACGTAGAAGAAGTGCAGCAGTCAGATTTGGCTGTGACCATTGGAGACCTCATAGCCGTAGGTATAACGTCACCCACAAATCCCAATCAGCCAATCCCAAAGCTGCACGTATATCACGCGCTCTCTAACTATTTCACACTTTACTGCATTTCCCTGCATACAGAGCAATTTACTGTTAACCAATTTAAAGGAGTAAAAGTGCACAAGAGAAAAGACAGCAAACCTCATTTTCTTAAAAGACTCTTCTAGAGTTTCATAAGGAGGGGAAGGACATGCTTGTGGCACCTTTCCTTTGGGTTTCCAGCTAGTGCTGGTGCCGCGGAAAACAAACCGGGGTGTTTGGAACATCCCCCACCTCATCTCTAGTCGGCGAGAGTTTGTGTAATAAAACATACCACAAATACATACTCTTAAACTTAGCAGTTTCAGCATCACAAGCACCGACCTTCACCATGTGACCCAGGGCAATTACAGTTAGGAATCTTCCTTTTCTAACTTGTATACCTTCAGGGAAATTAGGAGCTGCTCTTTGACAAGTAAGAGTTTTGGTTTTGTCCTGATTGAAATGTTATGTGGAAGTTATTTTATAGCACAAGTACAAACAGGCTCCTTAGAGCCTTAGGGCTTATAATCGTTTCCAATTGATGCAACTGATGGGATGTATGAAAACAAGGGTCACACACTTCCCCCTCAGTGCAGAAGCATGAACATACATACCCCATTAGTAAAACGAGTTCAGTGAGGATAAAGAAATGTGTTTTCATCTGTTGTTTCTCCAGTCATACTCAACATACTGTGAATCAACAGTAAAAATGCAATTAGTGTCAACTCACACAAATATGTCTAAATAAGAGGGGGGTTTTTTCGGCCTTTGTGAATTATGTCCATTTTCATACATCTGATTTCAGAGAAGTGAAGATACTGAAATACAGCAAGGCAGCATGATGTCATAACATTTCCTGCTCAGAAATTGTAAGTCTCTCAAGAGTAAATCTGTTCCTGTGAGATTTCCAGACCAATTTCCCAAGCAAAGAGCTTTGATAAGAATCTGAACATCCCGGCACTTCATCTGAGCTAGTAATCCTTTTGAGGTCTGCCCTTCACTAATCTTTATACGTAATTCTGCTCTGCAGGAGAACAGTTTAAAGATCTCGGTAACTGAAAACACTTACCAAATCAAGGAAGGACAAGGGTTTGCTAAATTACGGGAGTTTTCTGAGGAATGACCTGACACTGAAGATCACAGTTACGAAAGGTGGAAATATGGAGGCAGGATGGAGTGCTGCAAACATTACTCCCTCCACAGGATCTACTGAGTGGCATGCAATTATTTATCATAATTGAACAACAGGAGATTTATTTCACATTGTTTCATAATGCATTACATTTATCACACTTTCCTAATGTGGTAACAGTGAAAATAACATACATGGCTCCCATCTGCATAATATATGTCAGAAGTCTCTGTTAGTACTCACAGTTTAAGCCCACTTTGCAGCAGGCTTTTGCTGGTTTGCTCACAACTTATTCCAACAGTTGCATCATACTTCTCTTTTTATGAGCAGACAGAAGGATGATTTACTTCCCCTTTCCTCTCTCACAGAGACATTCCCTTTAGAGAGAGAGAGAGAAAAAAAACATAAAGACTGCTGAAGGCTCAGAAAAGTGCTGAGCTACCCCCATATCTATTTGCCTACATTTTCTTGCTTGAACAAAAGTCAGTGCCGCGCATGGGTCAGCCCAAAAGTCCTCCTTGTTATAGTTTCGCTCCAGGAAATCAAGCATTCTTGGAGTGTAATATCACGAACAGAGTGAAAGCTAAGCCACGAATGCTACTCCAGTCTTACGAAGAAATATGCTGGCAAGTACTTGGAGGGCTAATTGTCTTCACGCTGTTGTTCTTAAAATGAAAAGGGACTGAGGATTCGGTAGCAAGGAAAGCAACTTTAGAAGTACTTGTTTCTGCCTTCCTTTGTCCCATTTCAAACTGCACGTTTTGTCTGTCATGTGGAGATACTTCACCCTCCAGCATCTGCTGAAAGTCAAACACATTGTTCCATGGCAAAACACATGCACAGGCTTCTTCACAGCACTCCTGTCAAAATACAAGGGAACAGGCATATATCAACCTAACTGGCAAATGACATGTTTTTGACACGTTTCCTCATGTTCTTATTAGCAGGAAATTTACCTATTCAAAGTTGCTAATATAATATAGTTTGATTCCTAAAATGGAAAGCGCTAACTTTAGATTTGTCAGACTGTAAGGATTTGTCAGCGATATTCTGAGTCATAAGGGACAATTATTTCTCCATGGGCTATTTATTCCCTAGTTCCTCTTACGAGCTGCTCTGAGCTCTCCTCTCAAGGAGACCACTCAGGTACCATACTGGAAATACTACATGGCTGAACCAGTATGGTAATTCCTTTTCACTTTACGGGCAAAACAGGATCCAGCATTTTCATTTAGGACTAGCTTGTGAACCCACAAACACAAAGAAGTTCAGAATTAGTTACAAAGTGGGCACACAGAAAAAGTACTTTGTAAACAGGGCTGCGGTCATTCTCTCCCTGAGTGCCTCCTTTGTAACTATGCCAAACCCTACCAGCCACTTTCACCCAACAGAAATGGTGAAGCTGTAACCCCGTTTCTTCTCGGGAGTCACTTCTAAACCCAGAGGCTGTCAAATTGAAGGGGAATACATGAACACTAAAAATGCTAGCACTAATTACTATGGCAACTCTGAAAATGCTGATGTTAAAATTAGATGCTTTGCTTTACATTTGCCTTTTCTTCTGGAGAAAAAAAACCCCCAACATTTCCAATATCTTACTTATAATGAAAACATTTAAACACATTTACATTCTTTTCATAGCAATTCTTTAAATCCAAATAGGAATCCTCCACACAAGCTGATTCAGATCTGAAATCCATGAAAGATTATAAACATAAAGTGAAAATATTCTACAGAAATATTTGCAGGTAGAGTTGAGCAATGCAGTGTGGAAAGTAGCCCGAATAACTATTTTCCACTCATGCTCATCTCACTAGCTATTGAAATACTTTATTTTCAAAATAGCAAATGGCAACTCTCTATGTTAAGAACTAAAACCTTGTAAAATGTCATCCACTGAATCAGCTAGAGGTGCTGTACACAATGGTGCATTTAAAAGGCAGAGAACATATTCTTTGATGGTCTAGAATTAAAAATTAATTTTAAGAAAGATTTATTTGGAGAGCAGGGACATAACAATTAAAAATAACTGGAAGAACACAAAGTGAGATTCCCACCTTGATATCAAGACTTCATGTTTCCTAGGTTTAAAACTTTGAGTTATTCTACTTTCTAAGAGGGGAAGTAAAAATAATATTACTAGAAAACCTTACAGGTTTTCATTGCTAGGCACTTTTGGATAGCCTTTGCTACTGCTTTAATCTGGTGTCAAAAGGAAGGTGGATAAAGCATCAAGGCAGGCAGGGCAGAGTAGAGAGCACGTGGGCTGCTGCCAGATGTAGCTGCTGTGTTTGCAGAAGCAGCCAAGGAGCTAGTGGAAAGGGCAACCCTGTACTCAGCGACTGCTTTCCATCACACACGTCACTGTCTGCCTCCCCTGCCCTGACCCTCTTGGACGGGCCCTGTAGCTCCCCTCCACCCACTCACGCAAATCCGTCACTGGGAAGTACAGGTGGGTGCGAAAACAGGGCACGCGCAAATCTTACTCTTGCTCAGAGCTGGGACAAGGCTTGAGCATCCTCCCAGACCTGGGAGATGCTGTGAGCTGAGCCAGAATCAAACCTAAAATAAATATCAAACTCCACTTAAGTAGAAATCAGCACTGCTTCTCATGGGCTAGGTACTAGATTCAGGCCTTAACACTAAGTATATCTTTAGCTTGCAGACATGCTCTTCCCATGTTTGCGTCTCTCTTAGCAGGGCCAAGACATCAATTTCTTGTCCCTCTTGCAAGGGATAGCCAACAGGGAAGTTTTGACAAAGAACTGGACATGAGTATCAAAAAGAAAAACTCCCTCATTTTTGTGTAAGTAGATATTGCTCAGCAAACAATTAGTATCAGTGCTAAAAGGGTACAGGATTTTATGCCTCTGTTCTCTTAAAATTAACTAGCAATCAAAGTGATTCTGAGTGCAGTAGTCCATCAATTTCCATATTCAAAACCCATCAAAGAGTTTCTGGTTGCAGTGACGCAGGTCTACAGAATAGCCATGATACACTAAACTGTTATCTGTATGATTTTTTTCTCTTTACAATGCCTGCAAAACGTGTGGGAGATGAGACAAAGACAGGCTTGACAGAGTAGGGAGCTGCCCCCCTTCCCCCTCTCACTTTGTCACAGTTGTCAGCTCATCTCAGATTATCTCAGAAATGATTTCACTCTGCCTTTCTGCATTAGCTTGTCATTAGTTTTACACTTTGTTCCTTCATCAATGCCTCTTAATTACTGTAATTTTCTTCCACAGTCTTTGATAAACTCATGCAGTGTCCCTTTTTCATGTTTTCATCCTATTGAATGGAAGGCGACGGCTCCAGTACTTGTAAATGGTGTTAATGCAGGATTAAAATACCCCACTGCACGCAAACGGTTGGATACTCATATCATGACTCCCACTTTAATGAAGCTGTTGTTACAGAAGATAGGGCTTTGATGCAGGCTGAAGAAAGGCCAACCTCCAGCACTTGTGCGAGGGAAAGGAAGAGATCCATGCAGCGATTTCATTACATTTTATCTGGACCTGGTTGTGGGCTTCATGCCAGGTCCCTGGCTGGTTCTCTGCTGCCTGCGTCCAGGTATGCATCAGATGTCCCTGCCTGCTTCTTATTGGCACTGTTTCTCGCTTTTCCATGCAAGAGACATCAAAGACAAAAGTGTGCAAAGTTTTTATATGAGGAAATTAATTGCCTTGTGCTCTGAGCCTGGTAGAGGGGCATTTAAAGTGGGAGATCTATACAGCAGCAGTAAGCCTCTGTTAAGCAGACACAGAGAACAGTTTTCTGGGACATACACATTTAGCCTTTGAATGCTCTAGCTATAAGCTTCCAAATCCAGACCCATTCAATTAAACTTTGAGTTGCAAGGGGATTTAGCTGCAGCACTCATTGACTTTGATGGGAATTGCGTGGCCAGAATCCACGCGTTGCTTTGCAAATGACTGCGTAGCTGTTCAGTCAATTTTGCTCTTTAGGATTTCCAGTAGCTGAAGTATTTATACCCAATGCAAGGCAATTGGAAGTTACTACAAAATGATTGACATTACTGTAATATTCATTCCCCTATTTCCATGGTTAAAGTGTTTCTAAACCTTGGGAGACATGTTACGACCCTCATGTTATGGAACATTTTCTCTGCAAAACTGCCCTAATTAGATCCTGCATCAGTACATATTAAAGGGGACTTATCACAGAGAAGTGTAAGTACAATAAAAGGCAAAATCACATACAGCTTTTTTTGTTACTGCGGTGTGCAGAAGTCCACAACAGGACTCAGCATCAGCATTGCACATGGTATAGACAGACTAAAAAGTGCAATGGGCCCTAGAGGCCAACTAGCCATACTTCAAATGAGAGGGGAGGGGAGCAAAATGAGGCTGTACTAGTCAGCAATGGCAAGCAGAAACCACCCCAAACAGCTGCAGAAGTTGCTTGATTTAAAAATATAAGAACAGAATTTAGCAATACCTGGAGATGGGCTTGGTATGTTGATGGTGAGAGGGAGGTGGTGAGTACAGTGGTGATGCACTGTGCTGAGCTCTGAAAGCACAGGAAAGTAGCATACGTTTTAAGGAATAGAAAAGGCAGCTGGTTGGCATGCTACTGCGTTCCTAACTTTCTGTGAGTTATAATCTCTTGATAAAAGTTAAGGGAACTGTATTAAACCAAATGGAGCATGTGTAGTTAAGCAGTTGAAGGTTACTCCATCCAGACAGGTACCCTCCGCAAACCATTACTGTTAATTGAAACTGATAATGCTGAAACTCGGGAGGGTTTCTATGGGGACAGTGGTGATGGTGATGATGATGTTTAATGGCATCCTATTTCCATGGAAGGCATCCTGATCTCATAGGTTTTAGCAGGCTGTCAAATTACATTGCTTTGATTAAACTTTGAGCTGCGAACCGATTGTTCCTATGATCAAAAATATACTAGTTGGCAAAGCTAGTCACGTTTGATTCCTTCGGCTTTTGATCAAGATCAACTCTTGTGGCTGTAGGAGCTTTCCACCAGCTTCTGCCAGCCTGGGCCTCTGAGCCTTTTCAGCTCCAACACCACAGATGTGTACTAGACTTTCTCACACAGTTCCCCAGCTTCAGGGTCATTTGTTATCTTTCCCTGTAAACAAGTTAATAACCTAGGGTAAGCAGTAAACTTCTGCAGGTCTTCTTTTTCTTATCTACATAATTGCAACATGCAGGGGCTCTGGGCATGGCCCAAGACCCCATGGAGGTAGGGGTGCCCACTGTGTGCACCCCATCATTATGCTTCCCCAGTCACTGGGAATTTTCTCTCAAAATTCGCCTCCAGCATCTTTCCTGCTCTCCTTCTTGTATTCTTGCACCCACTGACATGCAAGCCTGAAACTAGACCACACCCTCGCTGTGACACTTGGCAATACCAAAGCAATCCTTTTCTTCTCCAGATAAAGAAAAAGGCTTGCAATGTCTCTACAGCAGGTATTTCTGTCACCCAGCACTTCCTGGAGATGTCCTGACTTTCTTGCCAGGCTGGGAACCACTGGCTGCCCTAGCTGTCCAAGGACTATCAACAGCATATGTAGTAGCTGTCCGTTAGCTAATCCCACTTGACCCAACCAATCCTGGCATAAATTAAAGCAACTATGGGGTTGCTGCAGCATGTATTCACCTGCCTATTGGGCTCTTGCAGCCAGTGAGACAGGCTGAAGCACAACAATCCTTTCCCAATGTCTTCACAGCATTTTGCTAACTCTATCCTATTCAAGAAAACCACAAGATAGGCCATAACAACTTCTCATGGCCCAGCTGTGGGCTGTCAGCAGCTACCATTCTTGTTCCCTCACTCTACAGATCCTACTGTAGAGCAGGATCAATCCTACTTTCGTCTTCTCAAAACTTTTAAGCTGTGGCTTGTAGTCCCACTAATGAAGCTTACCTGAGCAGTTAGTTCCTGGTCCTTCTCTCCCAATAGCCGCAAGAAACCTGCTCTCTCCAAACCTGGCACAGTCTCACCACCTGAAAATCCCTCTTTTCTCTGGACTATGGAGGAAAATGCATTTTCCTGCTTGTTCCAGTCAAGCACCCTGTCTCCCCTCTTCCTGAACCTGCGTGCAGTCTTTTGTAATGTCAGTAATCACCTCCCTTGCCAGGGCTGAAGCTTTGTAAGGAGTGAGGGAGCTCAAAAGAGAACTGCGCCTAAAGTCTGTCTTAAAAGATTAGTTCAGCTTTAAGTATACTTTTGTCCAATAATCTTAAGCCTTCATATTGGTCATTCTTGCTTTCTGCTAGATGACCTTTGTCGCAGCACTTTCCCAAAAGCTGTTCTTCCTCGTGCCGCAACAACAGAGATTCTGCAGAGCTTCTGAGCCAGTTTAGGAGTTTCAAATGATGTATGGTGAGGCTGTAATCTGCTAACTAATGTCATCCAAACGACATTCATCCTTCATTCTATTCCTCTTCCCCACAGAGTTACATTTTAATAAAAAACTTCCTGCAGAAAAATCTTTAAAATCTGACATCAAAGCCTTCTCATCTGTGAATGGGCCATAAAAGACTAACAGAAATTCCTTCTGTCTTACTCTCAAAAGTGAGGGCAGATGAAGAGGCGACTGTGATTCACTCTTACGGCTGAATGAAAGTGGCACAGGTTTCAAAAAATCCTCTCTAGTAGTTAAGTTATAAAATACTGGATACATTGTATCACAAAAAATATGGCTTATATAGAATATGGCCGGCCGCAAACTGCATTATCAGTCTGACTTATGAATCCTTTCTGGTCGCAAAAAAACACTTTCTCAGTTAGCCTAATAGCTCACTGCTGTACCAAAATAGGGTAAACATATCCTGATCTGAAGCCCTGCAGTTCAATTTCTCAGGAGAGCTTTTGGAAAAGGCAATCAGTTCAGCTGGCTCGCGCCTCCCCACATCCCACCAATGCCCTTAACTTTCTGAAGGTGGGTGAGAAAGAACAGGAAAAAAAATGGTTCCCATTAAGTTTTGCTGGATAACAAGATGGCAGCAAAATACCAAACACTCACAAATTAATGTTTAAAAACATTTTTAAAAAAAGAAATAAAAAAGCAGTTTGCAAGAGGAAGAAAAGTAGAACATCTAAACATGTTTTGTAAACAGCACTGAAAGAGTTGCTTCCTAAGCAAAATTTTATTTCTTTGGAAAATAGATAACAGGTCAAGATCCTGAGTGCTCTCCAAATGGGATCTTAGCGTGTGGCTGCACTGACACGATCTGCAGTGGGACCTTCAAGCCATTCTCATCCCATCCATTTTTATTCTAGTTTGTAATCAAACTCAAGGCTACCGTCATATCATTCAAGCCCTTAGGCCAAGTAGAGGAAAGTGAGTGCTGCAGTTGCTGGTGTGGCATATCAGGCAGGAACCCTAATATCTTGACACTTCTCTTTTAGCACTGACTTACTCTCAAATACAGCTGGGAAGTTAGCTTCCAGCTCTATGTGGCCTGATTCATGTCAGAATTAGATATGTAAAGTAACAAAGGTGTTCTTCTCAATAGAGTATACTTCCAGAAAAAAAAAAACAAAACCCTCTAATTCCAGTGGCTTGTAAAATATACCATCTGTATTGCTGACGTTAATCTGCAAATTCTGAAATTACTACAGTAATCTGAAATGTACAGCTTGCCATTGCAGGATCAATTGTTTTCTTAGTTATAGGAAACAGTAGGGCACTTCTGTACTGAGTTCTAACAGATGCTTCAGTCTTAGGTATTCTTAATAGCTTCACAAAACTGTCATTTCTTCCTCCTCCTAACTGTTAAAATACCATCAGCAATAATCTAATTGGCTACAAGCTGCTCTCCAGAGCTCTTACCATCATTGTTCTTTCAGTGAATTTGTTCTGACAGGCTTATGATGAGTCCATTTTGGTATATATTTGTTGTCATTGCTGATGACCTGCATGGTCATGGCTGCATTTAGCAAGCCTAAGTGACCCAGAGCAGTGAAAAAAAGAAAGACATTCTATTGAAGGAGCCATTCACTCATTTTTCTAGGAGGAAATATCACTGCCTAAAAAAAAAAAACAAAAGCATTGACAAAACATAGATTCTCCTATTTCTATAATTAGGAAAAAAATCCTAAGAGATAGTAATACATACAGAACATTTCCCTTCAGTGTCAGTGACGTTCCCCACAGCGCATTTTCTTTTGTAATCAAGACATTTGCCCTTTGATGCTTTAAGAATAGGTTTGCAGGAACCAAAAGCAAGTCAAACTTTTGTCCATAAACAGCCAAGATTCACCGTTTATTAGTAATGGATCTCAATCAAAGGTTCTCAACCCCCAAGTATGTGATGGCTTAGTTTATCAACACAGTATTGTTGCACATCACAGATCTCCAGGCCATGCAGGTAGTCAAGTTTATCAACCTTTATGGACTCAGTTCAGTTCTCAGTAGATAACTGCCTTCTTAACAGAGGTAGCGCTGTTGTCTTGATTAGTAACATGAACAAAAAACTTCCCTGAGGTACTCCATATCCTCTCTGACTGCTCTCCCCTGGCTCTTCCCCCTCAAGAATCATTGGGTAGCACTGGGTATGCTACTTACTACTGCAGGACAAGGTAGGCCCTGGACAGAAGCTTGTACTGACTATTTTTCACCTACATATTCACTCTACAGATGTTTTTCAAATAACAATCCAATAGAGTTTTTAGCAGATGAATTGGATCTGAAAATACGTTCAGGTTACCAACCCAAAGCGAAATCAGTAGTTCCCACTGGAAGGCTGCCTGAGTGCCACCGAGTTTGAAAAAACATGGCGCTTCTGACAGCCAAATTCTGACAAAAGAAAAAATATTGTTGGCAGTTTTCCCAGTCAGTTCTTCTCATATATAATTCTACTGCATTTTTTTAAGAATATAAAATTGTTTCAAGATAATTCAGTAAAGAAATAATAAACATTGTGATAACGCTCCATAAATTGTAACTTACGGCAGGATCATAGTCCTGGACTTGAGGAGAAGAGAGTTTGGCTGCTCAGGGACCTGCTTGGAAGAATCCCATGGCAGACGGTCCTGGGGAGAAGAGAGGTCCAGGAGAGCTGGTTACTTTTCAAGGATCACCTCCAACAAGCTCAAAAATGGTCCATCCCCATCAGCAGGAAGTCAAGTAAGAGTGGCAGGAGGCCTGCATGGATGACCAAGCAGCTCCTGACAAAACTCAGGCATAAAAGGCAGCCTACAGGAGGCAGAAGCAGGGACAGGTGACCCGGGAGGAACACGGAGACACTGTCCAAGCATGCAGGGATGGCGTTAGGAAAGCCAAAGCGCACCTGGAATTGACCCTGGTGAGAGACGTGAAGGGCAACAAGAAGGGCTTTTACACGATAGCCTGCTGTGGTGAAATGATTGTCTCAGTGGACGAGGAGAGAGCAGCAGACATTGTTTATCTTCACTTTAGCAAGCCTTTGGCACTGACCCACATCACATCCTCAAGACAAACTGAAGAAGTACAGGCTAGAAAAGTAGACAGTAAGATAGCCTGAAAATTGGCCGAACTCCTGGGCTCAAAGGGTTGTGATCAGCAGCACAAAGTCCAGCTGGAGGCCAGTAGCGGTATACCTCAGGGGTCGATACTGGGGCCAATACTGTTTAACATCTTCATTAAGATAATGGGACTGAGAGCACCCTCAGCAAATTTGCAGATGATACAAAATTGGAAGGAATGGTTAAGACACCCAGTGGTTGTGCTGCTGTTCGCAGGGACTCGACAGGCTGGAGAAATGGGCTGACACAAACCTCAATGAGTTCAGGAAAATCTGTTTAAACATAAGAAAAATCTTTTTTTACGGTGAGGGTAGTCCAACACTGGTACAGGTTACCAGAGAGACTGTGAAGTCTCCATCCTCGGAGATATTAAGCATCCAACTGGACATGGCCCTGAGTAACCTGCTCTTGCTGATCCTGCTGGAGCAGGGCTTTGGACTAGATGATCTCCAGAGGTGCCTTCCAGCCCCAGCTATTCCGTGACTGTGTGTGATCCTGTGATATATGAGCAGTACACCAGCCTCAGGGTGCCCAGTAAGGTGCTTATTCGTCTTTAGGGAGCCCGACAACTTTGTGAAAGGGAGCGTGACCTGCAGAGGCCTTGCTGACCCCACCATTCTGGGAGCCCACATACAGCAAGGTTTGGGGCAGAGCAGGATGAGTGCATTTCTCCTCCCATTTCTCTTCCAAAGCCCTTTACTGACATTTAAACCTATTTCGTAACTAACGTGAACAAATAACCCTTAGCAGTTAAGTCTAATAAAGCAACACAGTTTTCATGAGCGCTTGCAGAAAAAAAAGGTACTATAAAAATGTGACTGCACACAAAGTCCTATATATGTCTTAGGAGCTAAGCACTTCTCTTTTCTTCATCATTTTCTCCCTCCATTTTAGGGGGCTCGCTCCTATGTGTCACTGAATCTTTTAACATCTGCTGGAATCTGTAGGAGTCTTGCATGCTTCAGTCCTAATTTTGGAGAGACATTTTAAAACCTGGAAAGGTTTTGTGTTCCTCTTTCTGGCAAGAAACTCAAGCTGTCAGGAGAAGAGACTAAAGGGAAGCAGTAATAAAATTCTGGATACTTTAAAGTGAAGTGACAGGCAAATGCAAGTGGCTTCCAGTGGAGCTGGGAATTCATTCAACAAAGTGCTGTAGTTCAGCAAATTTACACAGCAGTGACATCATTACAGTGACTAACTTAATTATACTTGCATAAATAACCTACCGAAGTGTTGAAAAATCACTTTATCTGCAATATCTAATATTCGTTTAAATGCTCACAATAAGAGTTGTGCCCAAAACTTGATTCCTTCCCACGACGATACTAAAAAGTCCCCTGTCCTACATAAATTTTTCAACACAGCTCAGTACCTAAGCACACCAGAAGCTGGAAATGTAAAGGTGGAATGAGAACGGAAGGCAGGACAAGCTTCCTCTGAGTGCCAGCTCTTTGTCTAATCTTTTTCATTACAGGATACAATAATGTCGAACCAAAAGGAAGAATTGGGTTCAGAAGATGTAGAGCAACATCGGCATCGCCATTTCTCTACCACTAAGCATCAGCTGTATTAAAGAGAGTATTAAAGAGAGTTCTCTCGTCTTGTTTACTGTATTCAGAAAAAAAAAAGGACCTAGCAATATCAAAACAGTGTGCTACCTCCCAAGAAAGGTGGAGGTAAATCAATACAAAAACAAGTGTAGATATTTTAGGGTCTGATAAAAAACAAACAAAAGTGGGAATGCTTTAATATTAGCTTGTCATTTACTTCTTAACCCATCCCAGGTAAAAAACTGGGGTGCAGTGCTGCAGAAATGTTTCCCATAACTGTTTTCTGAACTCAGACAGCACTGCAAAGTGTACTATGCCCAAGGCTTAACTGTTTTATCTACCCTAGGCCATGCTTTTCTATTTCAGTTACTTTTATATTTATTAAATCTTTCCAAGTTGGATTTTCTTATTTTCTTCCTGAAGTTTCTTTCCTTCTATTTCTTGTGCTATTTTTCTCCATCTATTTTCATGCCAGTTTTTCTGTTTTCTGCACTCTTCCTTCTATTCTCCTTTCTTTGTGCCCTCTTATTCTCTCGTTCATCACTGACTCTTCCCCCTACATATCAGAGCTAGTAAATTTTCTTACCCACAGCCCTGAATTGCTACTTCACAATGACAAAAATCCATTTTCTTGGCTCCTTATACTATTGCCCATGCACTTTCCTTCCCGTCGCCCACCTGCATCTGTTTCGCTGGCAGATAAAGCATTTATGCTCCCCTTCCCTAGGGCTTGCTGTATGGGCTGCTTTCCTACTGGTGCTAGATCCAAATCTGGGAAGACCTACCAGCTCCTTTCACAAGCTTGTGATGTCTCCTCTTTTCCTCTCTGAATACAGTTCTGTCATGCTGAGCAAAGCAACATGCCACACAAAAAGGAAGCAAAAGGAAAAAGGACTCTTCTTGCGTTCCCCTTTCTTTGCCCATCCCCATTTTTCTCTTGGAGTGGGCTCTCTTCTGCTGGTGTGCTGGGCCAAATCATGATCGCTTTTCGGCTCCTTCCTACCTGAGGGCCAGATCCAGGGGTTTACTGTTGTATGCTTCCCTTAAGCAACAGTGGTTAAGGTAAAACCAATGACTGCGATACAATTGCACAAACTACAGAAATCCTCTGGTACAAGTAGCTTTGGAGTAGAAAACCCTGCATTCCTCATTCACTTTTGCCGGAGACATCTTCTTATAACTTTTCTTATCAAGCCATCTATAGTCTCCAGATATCCTCCACTCCCAGGACACGCTGGTTGCACAGCTCATTGCTGCACTGCCAGTGCTCCATTTGGTCATTATTGCTTAAAGAAATTTGCTCACTTTTGTCAACAGAAAATATTCAGAGTCATAATGCACATTTATTCTGGATTTCTCACCAAGTAAAATCATTGCATCAACGCACTGAATAAAAAAAATATAGCTGAACCTACTTTATTTCAGCCATATAGCTACGCTTGCTAGGTTACACCAGAGGTACACCACTGCCCAGAAGTCTCTGCTTAAAGAAATCCTTTTTCTCATTTAAAGCAGTGACGTGCCAGCTAACAGTGCACAGTATGAAAGCCACAATGGAAAGACTAGAGCATCCTAGGCACAAATAGAACAAACTGTCAAAGATCTCACGCCTAGTTAAATAACAATAAAGCAGTGATGTGCTTAAAAAGAGAACAGGAAGGTGAGTTTTGGTGCTCAGAACAAACCAGGTGTAAAAGATCTATAGTTTAGGTACTGCTTCAGATGGTTTCAGCACTTGTAACTGCACATATGAGTGGAATGCAAAGTAAGGTGAAAAGCTCTCAGGAAAAAAGGAAAGCAAAGTTCTACTTTAAAGTCAGTCATGTGTCCTAGTCTCTTTTTAAAATAACACAAAAACATACATCTCTGGATTTACACCATTCTTATCCCTCCAGTCTGTCATTCAGTCAACAATTTTTACTCATTCGCTTTTCACATGTAGGGACTGTGCAATCCCTTCAACAATCCCCAAATATACAGCACCTCCTCCACTGCTGCTGGTCCTACCCTCCAAACCCTACCAGTCCTCCCTCGCCTCGTATTCCTCAGCCACTTCCTCCCCACTGTCTCCTCCAGGACTTCCAAAGAGCTGTAGGCTACGTTTTCTCTCCTAACTTCTAGCTGCACGTTTATCCTTCATCGTTTGATGAAGGGTAGTGCTTTTTCTTTATATGCACAAGGCTTCCATTTTTATTCACTGTCCTCTCCACTCTTAAGCTACTCGTGACTACTGTAATACTGCTGTTCTCACTTCCCCCTACCAAACTGCTCCTTCTCCATACCTCACTCCACTTACTGTCAACTGCTGAGGCTTCTAACAAGCTTTAAAGGTGAGGCTCAGGCTGGGGTGAAAGTCAGTAAGCTTGCCCGGGGTGTTTAGTGCCAAAATGCGCTCTATATGAGGAAGCAGTAGGTGGTCCTGGACATTGGTGGGGCAGAGAAAGGAGGGCGCTGCAATGAGAATTTGCACTGAAATAACTACTGCAAATTAATGGACTCATGGACTTTTTCCAGATCTCTCCTAAGCTACCGAGAACACATTCAGAGTCATGCAATAACTTAGTTTTCTAAGTCAAGTATGTAAAATTGCCAAGTGCTGAGGCACTTGACCAGCCAAAGACCCACATAAATACTGAATAACTCCACACACTCATCAAGTAACTGCAAATAGGTGCCCTAAACTTAAAAATACTAGTCAAATCCACAAAGGCATACTTGCATACAAGAAATTACTTCTCTCTACTCTGTTTGGCAAGCATTACTGTTCCACAAATCCCTTCCCCAGACCCATTTCTTTCTGCCAACTTTCTGTTACTTTCCTCTCAGACTTGTGCTTCACAGTGTTAAGAATGCTATAACTGAATGCAACAAAAAAGTGCTCTGTGTCGGTAAGCTCGTACCAAACCTAGTTGGCCATTGCACGATAATTATTGCACTCCTCACTTTTTTTCTGAAACTGGTGGTAGCCATCAATACCCTGGGGGTAGCTTGCTGTACCTACCTGGATGCTACGCCCATAGCTTCGCATAGACTTAAAATAGCTGCTCCACAGGGCTGTTTTGTGGAGAACGTTACCCCACTGCAGGCCTCCTATGCACAGCAGAGGCCCTCCTCTGGGGAACTTCTTCCCACCAGCACTGCAGGAGAAACAAAATCCAGCAGGCTACAGTATATATAGTACATCCTTTGAGCTCTACCTATGTGGTTAACCTTTCCACCAACGCTAAACAAACACAAACCCAGCGAGGATGCTTTAATTTATCTACAAAGTTCCTATAAACAGTAAACATTGCTGAATCATTAGGGATCTAGAAAATAATATGGCAGGATGTAGAAGTACAGCTCGTATCCTCTAGTTCATGTAAGCGCTGTCTTACATCCTCATGACCGTTATTTATTTTATTGAAATATTTATAGAACCAATAAATTCACTTCTGGAATTGTAGATAAGACATTTTAATGAAAAAAAAAAGGCGGGGGAGGTAAAGAAAAATCTTGGGTTCTATTTGTTTTCCTAGACTTAAGGATTGGAAAGCCTTTGCATTTCCTTGGCTTGGTGAGATTCCAAGGTGAAGGAGACGAGAGGGAGGGATGAAGTAATAATATTCAGAATACTTTTAAATTACAGTGGCAGGCAAATGGAAACAGTTTGAAGTAAGAATGGAAACTCATTCAGCAAAATACCCAAGTTCAACAGTTTTATATGGCAGTGACATCATAAAACCATTACACTGGTTCAAAAATTTTCAACTACCGTAGCAACATATATTGCAAATGGGAAGACCCAAAGAAAAGAAAAAGGGACGGGAAGGAGAAGGTGAGTCATGAAAAGCCAGCTCATTAATCAAGTGACTAGATGCTGACAGAAGAGAATAGAAAGAAAATCATTCTAAGAAAGAGCAGATTAAAAAAGGATTGATTTAACTTTTTATGTTACTTACGGACGTAAAACCTCCAGTGACATTCTGCTGCAGTAAATAGCTTGATTTTTGCCATACATGTCCTTGTACTAAAATTTAAGACCATAATCACCACTGCTACCCTAACATTGTGGCTGATTTTTGTATGCATCCATTATAGCCTTTTTTCTCTCATCTGATTCTCTTTTAAAAATAGAGCAGAAACCGAAAGCACTCCTCCAAGCAGCCACTCACCAATTCTCAGTCCACGTTTTTTCCCAATACTTTCAACTGATTTCAAGTCACAGGAAAATAAAAGACATTGACTGCAAATGCTTTTTTAGCTATGATATCTTAAAGATAGCCTTGCTCTTAGGTGTTAAATCCTCTGTGTGACAAACTATGTGTTAACTAATCACTAGAATTGTCTTTTAAGTAAGGGAAAGACATTTAAATGACCTATTTACTCTATTTAAAGTAAGTGGTTGTTAACTCTTTGGAAGTCTTCACATTTCCTCGGGATCTGTAGTACACGCCTCTGAGCCATTTGAGCATCATTATAATTTGTCTAAGAGCCGAGCAGCACTCTTAACCATGTACCCGTCCAAGGGCTCGCAAAACCTTCTCGTCTTGGGTGAGTGCAGGAGGCGCTTCTCTCGCTGTACTGCTTTTTGGTAATAACCTTAGGCCCCCTTTTCTCCAGGTCTCCCACGCTGCAGTAGGACTCCAAGGATGTGGTCTAACCCCACTAGCTGGACCAAGGGCCAGGACTGCAGTTTCTGCCCTTCCTCTCCTCTGCAACATCCCTTAAGGAGGAAATGGGAAACATAAGCATATAAATGCGGAACGACTCCCATTTCCACCACGGGACAGGGAGACAGAGTATTTGCGTGAGAGACTCTGCCGCCCCAACCCAGCAAAACCTCCGTTCAAGATTCTCCTCCCAAGCCCTGGTTACCCTTTTGCTTCCCAAAAGCAGCTGCTCTCCGCAAGCACCCTCTTCCTTTGCCCTGCCTTGGGCTGCCCACGTGCCCAAGCTCCCACGAGACGTGGCTGGGGACAAACCCTTCGCCTCCCCCGGGCACTTTTCCTTTCCCCACACTGAGGACAAATATTCCAATGCAGCGTTTACTCAGCAACTCTTGAAAAGTCCAACCTGATGCCTTTCCTTCATCTGGAAGAGACAAGTGCCATATTAAATTAAGTAGTGAATGGGAAAACATGTCAGAATGGGGGAAAAAATAGGAGAAAGACTTTTTTTTATTTTTTTAAGAAAGGCAGTGTCTGAAAAGCCAAAGTGCGAGCAGTTCACATCCCACTTCCCAGCAATCAAACTGGAGAGTCTATTTCCAGGCTTAGGTTTTGGAAAAATTAGTCATTGTCTTGTATTGTGAAGCCATTAACTACGCATATACAAAGGGATATAATACACACTAGAAATTTCATTTTACAGTCAAGATTATGATTAAGACCGGACAAAAGCAAACAGTCGATTAGCACAGACATTCCCATCTTAGTCTATACATCCATAAAATTAACACTTTTGTGCTTCTTTTTTTTTAATATCATCTCCTCAGAAGGCATATTATTCCTTAAATGAACTAACACGAGTTCTCAAGTTATCTCAGGACAGTTATTTCAAAAGACAATGCAATATTTTATAATGAACACTTATAATCAGGCTTTTAACAAAGTAATTCATCATATAAACAAATGAATCAGTCAGACACTAAATAAATATTTGCAATGGTAAATACTAGCATTTTGTTTATATCACTTAGGACCTGATCCTGCAAGCCCTCTGTATACAGCTTCATCCCCGCTGAACGACTGGTCTCATTTCTTCTATTCTACTATTTTAATTTGAGCTGAACAAATACTTTCTGTCCATTAAGTGAAGTCAGTGAAATTAGCACTGGAATATATCCAAGCAGACAATGACTTCCTTAAATATGTTTGTAAATCATTATTTTTATTCATGTTTATGGAATCATCACAAACACTTGTCAGTGGCCATTCAGTTTCTGGTATTTGCTATCTGAGTTGCCTCAGTTAGTTGAGATTGATCAGATAAATCATATGTTCCTTGTTCTTGGCTCCAGCACTGAACAAAGCATGAGCTTTTCTGGCAGAAATACTCATGCAAATTTAAAGAGAGGTTTCCAAGAATCCTTTCATACGTAATACCGCATTTTACTTTCCCCAAACATGTGAGTTAACAGTCCTGGGCTAGGAAGGCAAGAGCCCCCAGGAAAATAACAGAGGAGGGCAGATAGCCATTAACTATGCCTGTTAGGCCCATTATCCATCCTCCTCTACCACAACTACCCCCTTCTCCAAGGCAATGGGAATAGCCTTTTTTGAAGCACACCAGAGGTGTCAGAAGAGCCACCAGTGCCACAAGATATTATGACCTTTTAATGAGATCATCTGCCTCAGCTCGTGCCTGCTGCCCATATTAATCTCTGCACATGACTGCTCTCAGCAATATAAGCATGTGCTACTTATGAGGGGTGTTTAAATCGTCATGCCTCCATCTCCGTGCAATTACAGTGTGCCAGGACACAAGAGGCACCACAAAGCAGCTATGGCCAGCACTTTAACTCTGAGCTTACCTGCTCCCTGTTTCAGTGATGGTTTTTTCCTAGCATGCTAAATCCAAAACTGAGAGCCACAGATAAGCGATCTTAACTGACCTATGCATCCTCATGGTGCCTTAGGAAATGCATCAAGGTACCTTCACAAAAATACGTGTGTCAGTGAAGGCCACTCACTTGGTTGTTCTTGGAAAGTAAACACAAAAGGAGCCAGTCACAGCCACAAACTGTATTTAGGCATACTGAAACTTAAATTCCGAAACTGCTTAATTTATTTGCCCAGCTCAATTTGAAATATAGTTTGAAATCAAAGGTACTGAAGGTCTTAGATGTACCCACTACATCAGTTTAAGTTTGGCTGAATTCTGATGGTTTCTTGGATGCCTTGGAGCTCTCGCCACAGTATAACATGAAATGTTCCAAGCGTGTGGCAAAAACGATTGTAAGAAAACTCCACCTGAACTGAAAAGAGGAACATCTTTTGAAATGATTTTATATATATATATATATATATATATACATGAATATATATATATATGTATGTATAGGGATATATACACACACTCACACATACATATGTATATATCCCTATATAAAAATCTCTCTAAAATACAAAAATGATATTATTTCTTATGTTGGTATCATTTTAAATACTTTACTCCATAAACCCATAACATGACAACTTCAGGCTGTCCAGAGAGATAAATCTTAACACAGTCCTACAATCTCCGCTAATATAAATATAATGGCAAGGAACTTTGACCAGCAATAGTAAATTTTCAAACTTAAATAATTATTTTACAGTTATTTTAAATTTTAACAACAAATAGTTTCTGCGTACCAATAATCATGGACAACGTAAAAAAAGATGCAGCTTTAACTTTTAACACTCTTTATCAAGTGTAGCATTATGAAAGGAATGTAAAAGAAAACTATATATTAGACTCATTCTAAAAAGAGAAAGAGCAACTTATACTAAGTGTCTGAAAAAAAGAATACTGTATGCCTGCACTTTGTTATAAATAACCATGTTATGTCATAGTTTCTTCTTGCCAGCAAATGAAGGACATATGTTCACTTTAGAAGCTTTGTGAACTAGAGTTTTTGATTAAATCCTGTTGCTTGTGAAAAAAAAGTTCATTCACACTTAGAGTGAACAACAATAAGGAGCTTGTTATTATAATAAGACATTTAAGGACCTTGGTAGCCAGTACCAGTTGCATTTGCAAGTGACTCCTCAGTTTTTCTTTTTTTTAAAAAATAAAGGTACAATCATAGTTATTCATTTACTTTAAAAATTCTAAAGATGAAGAAAAGTAGTGTTTATATATTTAAGTCCTCATATAAATTATAAAACTCAAGTTTATGTTACAGAGTTCCTTCCGCAGAGGAAGCATAAAGCACTTTTGTGGTACCTTCACCAGTAAATATTTGTATCGCATCAAGTCTGAGAAACACAACAAAGATGATATTGCATCCTACAGCCCCAAGAGAATATTCTTCCAATGCAGTCTCTCATGAGGGATGTGCTCCATGGGATCACGACTGCCACGACTTAACTGAATTTCAAATAAAAGAAACATGAAAGATGTCACCTAACCAGTTCAGTAGGAATAAGAAATATCAGTGAACAGCAGACTCATCCTGTTTGAGGTCAACAGTCTTTGGAAGACACTGAGGAGGGAGTTTAAAAATATGACAGCAAAATAAAATAGTAATAATAATAATGAGGTAAACTCCCCTACAAAGGCAAAATGGGCTGGGATGTCAGGAGAGAGTTCGATTGTACCTGACACCCAAATGCTTCTCTAGCCAAAGTTCAGCGAGCTGCATGGTAGAGGCAAATGTACTTGCTTTGGACCCTAAGCACATTTTATATTGTTTTGGATCTAAATTGGGGTCACACTGAACTGGATGAAAAATATGTACAACTCCTACTTCTTGACTTCTAAAAGCCTTCAAACCAGACGTTATCACTTTCGTAAAGAGGTCTACGTCCTCAAGTCCCCAGCCTTGAATTGAGGTATCAAATCCACCAGCAGTCAACAGATCACTTTTGTAAATACAAGTAATTCCAAATCCATACTCTCTCCAAAATCCAGTCCTTTTTGTGAAAACAAAACTACTGTCAGCTGGAGGGTTGCCTCCATATACTACTTTTGGATCATATTGGCTAAAGATGATGGGGTAGTAAACCTGTTCTCCCTGAATAGTGTTATCTCTACATCGCTGGAGAAAGTCTGGTGTGAATATCAGATCAACGTCACAGAACAGCAGCAAAGTGTCATTGTCAAACTGAGATGAGGCCATTTCAAGACCTAAACCTCTAGAAAATTCTCCTGCCATAGGAATCAGGGTCATATCTGCCTTGGGATACTTGTTGCTATATTCTTTCATCAGCTCTATGTGTTTGCTGGAATCTTGGCTAGACTCCGAACTGAAGAGAATTACTGCCAGCTTCACATTCTGCCTAGGAATCAGGCAAGTCTTCTCAAAGTTATCCATAAATCTTGAGAAAATATCGTATCGTCCTATCAGAGGGACAAGAATATGTATTTTCTTGTCACTGTGTCCTGCAATCTCTTTGGTGCCTTGGAATGATGAAAAAATCTTTAAAGAATTTGAAAGAAAAGAGAAAGATTGAGTGTCCGTGTTAGTATCCTCCACGAGGCTTCTTACATCAAGCTCCTCCGCTTCTCTGAAGAAAGGTTTGCTGAACAACTGCTGAAGGTAAGCGTGACGTCTGACTGGAACCGTAACTTTTCTTCCTTTGTGCCTCTTGTACAAAAGCAGTAAATCCAGGATGTACTCCACTCCGTGCATAGGGTCCACCCTGCGGTAACCGTACTGTATTTCCTTGAAATCAATGAGCCTTCCTCTAGATTTAGAGTTCTCGTTTATCATTTCCATGACTTGCATTACTGTGTCATCCAGCGCGGCCCGCAGGACGCTGCTCAGGCTCTGCCGGGGTGGCTGGTTCTCCACCATCGAGTAGAGAAGTTTTCCCGTTAGAAACTCCCATTCAATGACTTCAGCCCTTTTGCGTGGCTGGAAACGATTGAAAGATGGCATCGCTCCCAGTTGCTGGTCTTCCTTACTGATTTCACTGTTACTGAGCTTGCTCATCAGGGCACTTTCCCTGTGGAGCTGGATGGTCCGATAGCGCAGCTCTGAAATTTTGCGGCTCAATATGTAATTGTGCAGTCTGTATTGGTAGGCTGGTCTTTTATTTGGATGAAGTGTTATGGCCGTATGAATTTTGCTGTTGTGAAGATCTTGAATGTAACCCTTCCGGTTGTGTTCATAATTTTCATGAAACAATTGCTGCATCTAGAAAGAGAGGGAGGAAAAAAGACTCTTAGTGAAGGTGCTTCTACCCACAGAAGGACCCATGTTAGTACTGCTGATAATTACCAATTCTGAGAGATCATAGATTCTTTTTGGCCAGGAATTACTTACAACGTTGTTTCTCTCAGTTTCAGTTCTGCCCACAGCGAGCAAATACTGTCATCTAAATAAATACAAGGGCAGACACCTTGATTATCTTTACTTTATCCACCTACAAAACTAAACCAAACACTTTGTGAATAACTAGAGATACTTATGAGTTCCTGGATGCAGGCTGGACGCTGCTATGCACGAAACGCTAAGTCTCCAACTACATCTAAACCCTTATTAGTACAGATCCTTACTGAAAGCTTAGCAGCATTACAGATGATTTCTTAAGAGGGACGTGGATTTATGTCTGCAGAGAGCAAAGCCACTCGTATTTCCTATAGCAATATGCAAATGGATTGTGCTTCTTAATGTTGATTAAGCAAATGGATGTCATTTCAACAAAACTGTTGTGTTGTTTTTTGGGGTTTTTCTTTTGCTGTTCCACGGAGAAAAAGAATTAAGTGACTGAAATATAATCATTGGAATATATGTGTTGACAGTGATACATGTATAACAGCACAACAAATAAACTATATGTCGTGCTAGTATAGTTTACCCTGAGTAATTTCCAATTTATTTCTACATTCTACTTCTGTCAAATTACTAACTGCAATATCTTCTAAACAGTGAAGCAATACAGTGTATGGCTAAAACACAAGACCAGGATTTAGAGTACTTGGCCTGCATATCTTTCTGTGCTAACAGCTTTACTAAGAGCAAATCATGATACCTTCTGTGACTCAGTTTCCTCCCCAAAAGCAACACTAGCTCATTACTCATTTACTGCAGTGAATACTTATTCTGAAACAGGGAGCAATATGGAGGAGTAAAATATTAACTTCATAAATACACTGAAGACGCACAGGCCTTTGCTAAGTTAACACCTACTAACTCCACAGCAACAGAATCATGCTCCCATAAGTGACAGATAAAGGAGAAGAGGCCACTCTTTTTCATCTGCAAACAGATGGGTCTGTAATTAATACATAAGGAAAACGTGCTAATTAGGTAGAAGATGTTGCTCAAGGAGGTGTTGTAAGCTCAAGCTACATTCAGATTTTGGGACTAGTATCAAAGTTTGTCTTTTACACACTGAGCAGATCAAGAGAGGTGACATCAGATGACATAGTATCTCAGACTCAAAATGGTTAGCCCATCTTACTGCAATTCCTTCTGGAACAGAGGTTTTGCTACTAGAGGTAATATTAAACCTAGGATAATAAATGTAAAATAACTCCCAGCAAAGTTAAGATCCATGACAACAATTATTTAAAAGCCCATTAGCATATACAGGAAAAATACATTTGCCCTATTTAGAAAAACAAAGTTTTAATACATAATTTCTAGAATCTCCCCTCCACTCAGTCCCTGAATGATTCTGCTTGAACACATGCAGCTATTATCATTAGTCACTTCATTTTTTTCAGGCTACAACCTCAATACGGAGAAAAGAACCAGACTATCTCAGAAAAGCGCCTGAAGTTATGTTAAATTTGCCTTTAGTATACCAAATATCTCAGACCAAGAGCATCAATTAAAAATATATATACACACGGTTGCAAAAAGACTCAAATACTGTGCATTCACAGAAGGTCTTCTGTCTGCCTCTGCTCTTGTCACTTGAGATGAGATGAAAGGGGGACCTGAGGACCTGGGCAATTTCCTCGCTCTCACAGACAACAGGCACCAACAATACTGAGTCAGGGCTTATCAGCACTGCTGACAAAATTGAAATTTGGCTTCCTTGTGGACAAGACATGGACGCTGCCAGGATGGGGCAGGTGGGAGAATCACGGACTGAATCCCGGAGAAATGAGCCTGTCACTGGGAAAGGTTTGGGTGAAGAAACCTGCTCTTAGGAGGAACCATTCCCCCTTCTACCCCTAAGATTCATATTTTCAATCATGAGAAAACCTTGGCTGATCAGCTGAGATTCCCACCTCTCCAATTACATGCTAAACTCCTGTTCTTTCCCCTTTTATTGAAAGCTGTCTACTGTGAACTAGGCAAAGTGGCTGTGTTTTCATATTCTCCTTTTGGTCATAAACCCCTAAAGCCCAAATTTCTGTTTTCTTAGGACAGCAAAAATAGTAGTACTTTATTTAACATAAAAACATGGAGAAAGTTATGTTATTTTCTGGAAGAAGTTGAATGCATGATTTTCAGGTGCAGAATTTCACGTTAAGATTCACGCATAAGTGAGAACTTACCCTACAGATTTCTCAAAGAAAATATGTCACTTTGAAAATAAAGGTAGGAAGGGAGGGCATCTCTGTTAAGGAATGGTATGAAATTCGCATACTTCTTGCACAATCCCTGACACTCCACTCTTTCCAAAATTCTCTGATCATAAAGAATCACTTGATTTCCTCCTTTTCATACCGCAAAATAGTATTTGAGTAAAAGCCAAATTCACCTGCATATTCACAATATGTTTCTTTTAAAGTATACAGCTTAGTTTACGCTCCACTTTTTTAATAGATGACAAAGTGTCACTGTAAAACTGAAAGCTGTCCTTCTGTTGTGCTCATTTTTTCCACCACCCTTGACTTATTACAAGCTCAACTTCACAGCAGATTCATTAGCAGCATTCATCTGATAGGAATATTCTATTAACATAAATAGTGCATTTCTATTACATTTCCATTTCAGATGCCTTGGTTTATTAGATATGCACCAGTGAAATCATAGTGAGAGGATGTACTCCATTATACTAATGATTTAGCTTTTGATAATCAACAACAGATTAACAGCAGCAACGAAAATAATTTTGAATCAGCTTGGTAATATAATATTATCACATCTATACAAAACAGTATTAATCTGTTTTCAGTGCTGTTACTGAACATTTTCAATACTTCTCAACGTTGGGAAAAGCTTCTAACATATATGATACTGAAACTGTAAACTCTTATTTTTGAAAATCAGAACAACTTTCTTATTGTTTTTTTCTGCATTGCGTAGTACAATGTGTTCATGGTACTTGACTGGATTCCTAAGTGCTATTATAATATAGAGAACAAATAAAAGAGAAGGAGATGAATTTCTGCTTGAAGTATTAAGCTAAATACTAACAGAATACTCAAATGTCAGATGAATTCTTTCCCCATTTGAAAGCAATGATACAGCAAAACACAAACTTGTTTGAAAGAGCTGATTTCGATTAATTGAGCTCAAACAAATTTCAATTTTGCTAGAAACATCCCATTTGAAATCTCTTCATAATAAACCTTTTAGATTTGAAACTGAAATCCATATTACAACTATCAAAATGTTTTGAATTTTAATTTTTTATTTTGGTGCAAATAGAATTTTTTTTCAGTATTGTAGGATAGGAAATGTCTTTTCACAACTCAAACTAGTAACATCTAGATGAAAGCAGTTCTAAGCGATCCTAACTCTCCTTTACTATTTAAAAACAAGGTGGTCATGCCCAAGAAGCAAAGGAAAAAATTACCAGTGTTCCTGGAGAAGGAGAAGATTTAGGCAGTAGCAAGATTTTCTGAATCTAAATTAAAATTACTCAGGATGGTAAAAGTGAAAGCTGCCTGCAAAAATTCTCATAATTTTGAGTGGCTAGGTAAGGAAATGGTAGATGAAATTCTGTAGATAAATGTGAAGCACAAGTGAAGAAGACCATCCTAATTATCTCTGAGCAACGATGGACTGTATGCTGGCTGCTAGCGCTCTGGAAAGAGAACTTGGTCCTATAGTAGACAATTTATGCACATGTCACCTTGATCTTCACGAAAGAAAACAGGCCATAAGGAATCACCTGGAGAAGTCTACAGGGAATCGGAAACGTCATTATACCATTGCACAAATCCACAGTTCACCTAAATCTCGAACGCCTTGTTGATACCCTGATTTCCTATCTGAACAAAGGACTACAAAGGTAGTCCTACCAAGGCAGTCCTACCAAGGCAAGGAGATGATTGGGGTGGACTGCAAGGTGATTAAGCAAAGAGACCAGGACTTTTCAGTGTGGAAGGGAGTTATTAGAAGAGGGCCAAGTGAGAGATCTATAAAATCCATAGCATCTCAGAGAAGGTGGATAGGTAGATATGTTTCTTTTAACATTAACTATTGAACACAAAATGCTGCTATCAATATTCAAAAACAGAAAAGGAAATACGTAGTTAAACTACGTATGCTCCTTGGCATAGCAAACTGTGGGTGTTAGAACTTTACATGGGTTCAAAGAGCAAGTGGACAGTTTAATGGAAGACTTTCATCATTGCTATTTATTAAATAGCAAGGTCCAATCTCTCCCGAACATTGCTGCGCTGCAGAGTGCTGGAGCCTGCACTGAGGAAAATCGCCATAAGCCTTTACTGTTCTTATAGCCCTCCCTAGGTTTTTCTATTGGCTACTGCAGAGAGGATACTTGGTCAAATGAGCTGTTGGTCTGGCACGATACAGCTACTTTACAGTCACCGTTAAAGTTATCTTTAATTCAATAAAGGGAAGCACATGTTATTTTTTGGTACTGCATGACTCTGATTTTTCTGAAGAGTTTGCTGCATTCTGAGCAATTCTTACAGTACAACTAACACAACAGTTGGCAAGGATTTCTGCTTGCCTCTGCTCATGCTAGCTGAAACTAGAAGTTTGTGAGAAACGTGGATAATCTAATCATGCTCTAAGGAACTCTGAACCACGAGCAGGAGAACAAAAAATGAGAAGAGCTGAATTAGAATAAAGGCAATACTTTATTACCGTGGCAGAGAAATACAATAGTTAATACGTAAGCACAATGTAATTTGCATTGCAAAGCTCTGAACTCCTTGTAATCTCTGTGATTTACTGATGTAATAACAAATGAAAGTTCTTATTACACATACACAAAAGCCCAAACCAACCCACTTTTATTATTGCAAGACTATCACGTATTACAAGAGTAAATGCAAATGTTGCTTTTTAAATTAACACATTTTTTTTCTTTGAGCATTGTTTAAAAACAATTTCTCCCATTTAACGTGGAAGACACGAAACTTAATCTTCCAGGCACTCTCGCTCTTTTCCAAATCTATTAACACTACTAAAATGTCCACCATGTTATCTATTCTTAACCTGGCTTTTAATAAATTTAGAAATGAGATGAGTGAGAACTATTCCTTGGCTTTCCGCACCCTGCTCAAGGATTTTAAAGTTTGGGTCTCCTCCTCAAGATGAGGATATATTCAGTATTTCCAGTGACTTCAAGGGGAATTTAATCCGTATGAAGATCATACGTAAAACCATAAATCCACTAAGTCCAGGACAGAACTCTCTGTCTAACAGCAACAAACTTAGCACCTTAATTGAAGGACAAGGAGAAAAACAATTCAGGTAACTATAAGCACATTAGGATGTTCTCCATAATGTACAGTATGATAAAATGCAACAGTGAGCTTTCCAGTGAGTGATCATGAAACTCTGGACAAGAAAATAGATTTCAGCAAGTCATTTGGTACGGTGCTCTGAGAAAAACTGTTTTGTTAAGCTGCAGAAGATGAGGATTAGGATGGGAATTACAAAATATATATAAACAAGGTAAAAGAGAGGCAACATCTAGTTATGTTGAAACGGGGAACTAACAGTTTGGAGGGAAGCTATTTCAGAAGCTTTTGAGGAAAATATGCAGTACACTTAGTGACGCTGGCACAAAATGTGGGACACAGTTAGCTCATGACACAAAGCTAGTGGTATTATCAAGAGAGATGAGGGTAAGACACCACATGAGAAGAGCCAGAGGACGTAGAGAAGCAGCACTGCAGAAATTCAACATCCCAAATTCTGCACCTGTGGTTTGAAGACGTAGGTGCCTGAAAGTCTGTAGAAAGTTGGTGTCTTGAACTGGAACGGGGAAGGAGAAGGTAAGTTTATAAGCAGACTCTCAGGTGAAACCAGCAGGTCACAAGACACCAGCATGATGATGCCTCCACCAAAAAGGAAAATGAGAGCCTATGTGACTCCAGTCACGGTATTTCGGAAAGCGACAGCAGACAACTTCACACGTTTCTGCATCTGCATCTTTACTGCACGCATGTGACCCTATCGGTGCAGATGAGTGCCAAGGACTGGAAGCTAGCCTATGAGAAGATGTTAATATTACTTAGCTCGTTTAACCCAGCAAAATGAAAGAAAAGAATCATACTGCCTGTAAAGACATTGAAGCAAGTCTGTAAGAGAAAGAGAGAGCACAAACGGACCATAGGTACACCCGGGTAGGAAATCGGTTTCTCTTCGGTAGGTCCAAAGAGAAAGGTTTTGGATCTGATTTCCAGTACAAGTAACGGACACAATTTAGAGTTTGATCAGGTTATGAAAAAGATAGACTGCTTGTGAGTGGGGCGAGCAATGAGTTGAGAGATCCCTCCAGCTTTTCCAGTGATGCAGAGTGTTTGGCTTTTAGTGAGTAAGAGTTAATCATACACTAACTGGCAGCAGCCAAGCTTCCTACAAAACAGCCATTCCACTGAGAGCACCTAGCATTATCTTTCTATTCACAGCCCTCAGGCAACACTGCTTCCTTATGCTTTCACTTGGTCTAATACACAACCTAAAAGAATTTTATATCCATAAAAGTCAATGATTACTAATGTAATAGCTTCACTATTTCATAAGTAGCCTGTTTGTTTGTAGTTTGCAATGCATCTGCGTTGCAATGTTATGAAACGCTTTTGCCACAAAAACAGAACGAGGCTTCATGTTTTACTATTCAAAGTATGGTAAGGGATAAAACCTGCTGATATTTTTATACTATGCCCATTGCTTTAATATATGATGTACCCAGAAATAACATAGGGAGAATCGGAGTGCAATTATAATCTAGGAGCGCTTGTAAAATGCCATTTATACAAGAGCTATATCTTATTGAAAGGCACATCTGCTAATTCTTAGAGAAATAAGTTTAAGCCCACATGGCTGCAGAAAGTGCTGAATGCTATTCTGTTTCACACATCATTAACAGACACATTAAATAACTTAAGACAAGAGAATCTACAATCCTGCCACTGACATCTTTTCCCGGATGAACAAAACTTGATGTATTGATTCCGGCTCTAGTATGTAGGGGTTGGTAAGTGGAAAAATTTTAACTGCAGGTCAGCATTTCAATTAATTGTTTCTTCATTGGGACTGTTCACTCATCAGAAAGGGATCTAACTTCTTATTTGGAGATTAGCTAGATGTGATATGTAGTGTGCAGAATAAAAATGAGTTAAAAATTCTTGTGTAGACCTCTGTAAGGGCAGAACTGTGCATTAATTAATTACTTACAACTCTTTTGTTTGCCCTCATCTTAATCAGATTAATAAATGACAGTTAATAATAAACCCTTCTGGACCATTTTCCCCCAATCTTCTTTCTCACGCTAGTCATGTCCTTGGGCTGAAATCAGCTCAGCACTCTTTAACAAGTGGTATCAAGAGAAACTCTGATGAAAGAGTGCTGCTCTATTAAGATTAGTAGGTTTTTTCTTTTTTGGTCATCATCTCTCTTTTTGGGCATAGTTTTAAAACTGAAAGAAAAAAAAAAATTCCAAGCCCCAATGTTTTGCCGTAGCGTCAGAGAGATAATAGGAGAAGAGACCTTATCGTCGTTAAGGTCATGCTGCTCTTACATATGACTCTAGCTAATCGTTTGTTATAGGGGTAACTCACTGAAACCACAATATAACAAAATTCAGCAAAACTGTAAAGGGAAAAAACACACTGGAAAAGGAATGGCAAACACATAAGACATCTGTAATTTAGCCTATAAAAAGACGAATTGAATTGTCAATCTGAAAACACTGCCATAAAAGTGCAGCGGCGTACATGCACGACATCAAAGGAAAATGTTTAAAACGACCCTGAGGGAGCTCAGGAGAGGAGCGTGTGTCCGCATTTTCACTTTGCTACTCCTTTGCCTCTTTACTGAAGGGGACTTAACCACGGTGGCATTGGCTGTTGTCACAGGGGCCACAGCCCCAATATCCTTTGGGACATCTCGGCACGTGCGTTTCCCCAGGAAACAGCTCCGTGGTTAAAGCATTTACAAGCGCTAACACCGTTCCCCGAGAGCCCTGGGTCAGATGAAGCGGGAAATCGCCTGGGAGTCTTGCCTGAAATAGAGATTCCAGTGTGATTCCTTCGGGCAAGACGGATGCCTGGTATTTGATAGCTGGCACCCTGCTTGAAGACTTAGGAGATTGCTGCCTTGGTTTCCAAGTAATCTGTTTCACCTCTGGGAGAAGGCAGAGTTGAGGGCTCCTCTCTACCTGTCAGCCAGCTCTCAACAAAATTCAGATGTGGAACGACGGTGCCAAAGGTGCTGACTTCGATTAACTGTCTTTTTCTTGTCTAAGCTTTCTGACAGGTAACATTTATTCTCAAACAGTTCTTTGGTAGGGAGTTTCTCTAAAAACAAACCGTTCTTCCAATAGCTTCATATATAGCTCACCAAACTTGCAGCTGTATAACATCTTACAGCAATATCTGTACACAAAGAATTACGCTTTCCAAATTGTTTATATCAGAATTATATTTTCAGACTGTAAAGGCTACAACGGGTCTCCGATCAGCAAGTCGTACTGTTCGATGCCCTCATGCTGAGCTCTGAAGTTATTTGCTATGATTAAGGTGAAGAAAATCAATTTTCTCTCCAAATGCTAAGACCTGAATTTCAGTAATTTCTCTTTTAGGTATACAGTATGGGACAGGTAGGTATTTGATTAATAAGCAGTATTTCATTAAGTCTCATTCACCATTTCAGATACAATAAAAATGCACTCCTTCAGTACCCTTTTCAGTATCCAAAACCCTTAAAATATTTTACGATTAAAATAGCATGCTTAATTTCATTATGACGGTCTATTAATTACCATTAATCTGAATCGAGTACACGCCACAAAAAGCATTCTTAACTGTGTTAAGTACTTGTATTACTATTTACAGAATTCATATTGCATTTCAAAAAATGAGCACTGCAAAAAAATCTTCCTCATAATTACTTACAAGAAGAGAGAAATTCACTTTCAGTATAGGTCACTAAAATTTCAAACGTTCACATACAAAACTTCATCACGCCATTTAAAAACACAGTTTTATCTACGAAACACATATTTTTAATAGGCAGTTAAGAAAAATGCTTAACCCTTAATTTTAAGCAGCAGAACAAGAGAAAAGCTACTTTGCTAACATCATCTCCTTCAGGGTAGAACCCCTCTGGAAGTATTTTACGACTGTCATCGAATCATAAAAATAAAAATTTCTTTTCCTCTAAGTAAAATGAATAATTAACGATTTAATGTGATTATGGAATTATTTATTGAAGTAAGTGAATGTTACCATTAACTGTACTGCATAATACATACAGTCTAAAGTGTCTGAGTATTTTTAGTTCTTGATCTTTAACTGACCCTTCCTCACTCTGCTACTAGAAAAAAAAAAATCAGAATCTATTTAGATTATCTAGTCTCTATCTACCTTCCTTTACAGGCCTTTTTTCCCTAAGCCTAGACTCATCTGATCCCTTGTGTCCTTATTCCGCCAACCCACAAGGCTCAGCAAACCACTCTAACTTAGCATGCTAATAAACCAAGGACATAACTAGTCGTCATGTAAGACTACTTCTCTGCATTAAGTAAATGCTCCTAATGCCTTTTCAACACTTGACGCCTGATGCCTTTCCATGGAAGGCAGTGCAAAGCAACAAACTCCGTTTGCACAACTGTTGCAAGGAACGTGGGATGGGCTCTCCAGATGTGCCTTCTAGCACTGTGCAAACAGGAGATTTTGGCCTTACACAAAGGCAAGAATATTAAAATCAGTTAAATCATTAGTCCTCAACACTTTTTCATCAGAAAAAAAGGAAAAAAAAAAGTCATCTTTAAAGGTCAGACATTTGGTCTCAAATATCAAACTGTATCCTTTGGATTACAGAAGGAAATGAAATGGTGATTTGGGGACTGATTATCTCCTGTGAGTCATCTCAGTGTTTTTTTGTGAAATGAGCTAAGCACATTTGTTTAATGATAAACTTTACCAAAACATGGAGCTGTACATCTGTGTATCTGATCAAAGATCTGAACACTGTAATTATTCTTGTAAGTGCATTAATAGCACAAAAGCTGATATAACATTTACAAATTACACACAAGCTGGAAACTTGATATTTTTGTGCTATATGGATACTATTACATTTGCACTAACAAAATACCCCACTTTCCAGGATTACCCAGGAAGGAATTTTCACTTAACTATTTCTCTTTTGTTTCAGGTGGGTGATTCCATTATTTTCACATGTTTTCCCAAAGCAGGTTAGATTTCTCAAGGCTTCTGATTTTTTGATCCTATATTTTATTATGTAGACTTAGGGAACATTCGGCGGCTTGTGACATTTAGTGTGGACCCTTCTGCGTCAAGCAACTAGGATGGGGCCCGTATCGCTGCCTACAATCTACAGGGACGGCACAGTGTCCTTTCCAGTCTTACGTTCCTAACGGCACTCATACTTTTTTATCTTCAGCTCATTCCAACAGCCCCCCCCCCAAAAAAAAACTGGACTTCCAAAGAAGTCCTCCAGATCTGGACAGGTAACATGATCAGCACTTTTTAACATGAAAGTAGTAAGCACACTAAGAACACTGAAGCTCTCCACAATGCCAGTTTGTTCTACGATCATATTAAGGGGCATGTGACTTTTTTTTGTGGATACCTGGCTACAGCCATTCCTATAAAAAGGGGCCGGAGGCACACGGCGGTTGGCTGTGCTTCAGCCCACAGCTTCACCCGTACTGTACAACCTGACACAAGCATGAAGACCCAGCGCGTGGGCTCTGTTTTTGGCACATCAACGGATGTGGGAGCATCGCTCCCTCCTGTCACTTAATGAAAAAGAGCGGCGAGATTTTCTGATGTGCCTCAATTTTACAGTATAATAAAAACAAGTCAATCTTCCTACAGGCTCTATGCTACAAATAGTCTCTGTGAGTAATCTGAATACAGTGGGAGAGAACAAAATTTATATAGCTGGAGAAAGCAGTCCACCCTGCCGAGTAACAACACTGGCCGTATACAGTCTGAGGACCATGTCACATGAAAAATCCTTCTGCAGTGTTATTTTACAAGGCCCAATCCTCCAGCTGAATTACTGGGAGAAGAGTATCTCTGCATACTGCAAGGGCTTCACACAAAGGCTCCCCACTATTTATGAGAATAAATGCTCATAAATCTCTTACGCTCCACAGGAGAACATATCTAACTGTGCACCCTGCATGCCTGTACCTTACCCAAATTGCTCTGTGGCACGGACACTGCACGTCTTACGTTGCTCTGCAACCAAGCTCACAAGTCCTTCCTTGACTGACTCCAGTCATAAGTCTCCTCACTTTTGAAGCAACTAATTCAGTAACTCAAACGTCGTGGAAAACAGTGAGAAGTCATTTTCGTTTCTGACTCATCTGAGGAGAGTATAAAAATCAAGCTTCAGGACTACAAACCCCGAGATCGATGTTTGGAGGTAAAATGCTTCATGTTGGATATACTTCTGTGCCTCACTAGTTGGTCATATTGCTGGCCAAATGAAATGTACTAAAGAGAAGCAATTATTTGCATTTAACATTCACAATATATTTATCACTATAGTGTATAAAAAGGAAATGCTCTGAGGTACTACATATCAGCATAGTCAATTATGAAATAAGTATAAGTGTTACTGCTTGAGGCTAAAATTCAATGAAAGCCAAACAAAAATTTTTTTAAAGCTTTTTTTAACTGTTCTTTTTTCCTTGAGTTCTACCTAATTTTCTGCATAGTCAGTTTTGATACTGATTTTGATAAGACTATCACAGCAAAAACAAACCACCCTATCCACCCCCAAACCCACAGCTATTTGAGAAGAGCACTTCTTCTCCCATAAATGTTCTAAAAAATGAGGAGAAACGTCTGTATTATAACAACAGGATTTATCCATACAAGTCACATATCAATAAACTTCTCCTTTTAAGCACAGCGCTATGGTTACATATCAGCACTTAATATTGCACTTAAACTGTCTTTGCATAGCAACAGGCATTCTACCACACCATTCTGTCACCCCCAAAACTCTTATCTTCCACAAAAAAAAGAACTTTGGGAATTTGCTTGGAAATATTGTTAATCCAGAGCAGCCTGATTCAACTTTGATCTTCAACTTTAAACCTGATTCTGCTCTGAAAGCAGCAGGTTGGACGAGATGATCTCTAAGGTCTCTTTCAACTGAAATTATTCTATGACTCTATGATGCTATATTAATAAATAAACATTCTGAGACTATAAAAGGAATAATTTGAACAGGAACACGTTGCAGAAATTTCTACTGCCCTATCAGTATTAGGGTTATCTGTACCTAGCATCCTCCAAAAGTCTTTCACAAAAATTACGCTTTGGGAGCTTGGAAACATTGACAATCCAGGGTACTTTTAGCTTGTTAGCAGAGGAGCTATGTTATACAGCATAGATGCAAAGGCAAAAAAAATGGCATGTTTCCAAATTTTTTGGATAACTCAACTGGAAAGAGATGCTACCTCCTCTATTCCATTTATCCCTTCATCCCTTTATCTTACTCATATTTATTTTTTTCCCCTGCTATTTCTTTCCTTAGGAGTCTCCTTCTCTTCTGCTGACTTCTGGAAAGTAATCAGACACAACAGAACTAACCATTCTCCTTTGCTTAATTGCCATACTTTAAATGCCATTTAGTTACATACCCGCATCTTTTTTTCCTTCTTTTTTTTTTTAATATTCAGTAAATCTAAAAGTAAATAACAGTTTATATAGGCCTGCAATTATGTAATAGGTGCCCTATGAGAAGAGTAACGTAACATTGCTGAACAGGAAATACAAAGTCTTACAGCAGACTTCAACAAACTCATCAGTCTTCTACATGGTTAGGTAAAATGAAACCGACAGCAATGTAATCAGTTGAACTTAATCATGCAACTTAAAAATCCTGGTTGATATTATAAGATGACACAGCTGATACTATGAAAAATGCTGTATCATGAAGAATATGATGCTTCTCTTTTGCTAACAAGACTATATATATACGTACATCTACCAGATAAATGGCAAAGGAGGATACTCAACTTCAGCATATTTATTTCTTGGTCAAAGCAGAGCTGCTAAAGTACTGCCTGAATGAGAAAATCAGTTTGATAAAGTTCTTTGAAAGGGCTATGTGGAAGAGAATGGAAATTTCCAAAACAAGAGAACTAGTGAGAAAGAGATGTTTTAAAAAGACAAAACAAAAAGACAAAAGGGAACGTCAGGAAAGAAATTCTACATAGGAAGAGGATGGGATGCAAGCCTGTTACGGGGAGGGGTGAGCACCAGTTGATTCACGGCACCAAATGACAGCAAGGAAGGTGAGATATGCTGGAAAGGATTTATCATGCAGAAACCATATCTTGCCCAGGACAGAGGAATGCTGTACGCTGAGGAGATTGCTGTCTGCTAATAAAATGCTCCTGAACAGAAAAGAGAATAAGGCAGGGAATTACATATAGGCCTTTTTTCTGTCTGAAGCGATCTATTCTTTATGCAACAAGCGAATACCAATGGCAAGCTCCTACTGCCACTGCAAAGTAAGCATTGCTTGCACTCATTTCACTCCACTGGAGCTTTACCTGGGATATTCACACAACTGAAATTACGGGATTGAGCTGCCAGGGAGACATAAAGCACTAGATTCACGAAGAAGGTAACTTTTCAAATATTGAAGGATCGCCAGGCAGATGAGCACCCAAAGGGTCTGGAGCAGCGTTGGGTGATGCTGAGGATCTGGACACTGAAGCACCCAGCCCCAGTGAGCTGGAATCAGCAAGTGTCTCAATAAGGACTTCACTCAGATCTCCGACTGCTATAAAAGACAACGTATAAGAGAACGCGGCATTTGCCTTTGCTGTTCCTTGTATGACTATTGCTAGAGTTTCTCCTCAGCTACATGCAAATCGGAAAATAAAAGAAGCATAAAGTGTTTTCATAGCTGATATTATTCATAACTCATAACAGCAAATCAGATTAGTAATGAAAAATAACTCGAGCACTGAAATGAGAAAAATTGTTTTAAAAATAATTCACATCCTCAGGAGAAAAATGAGACTGCCTGGGAAAAAACCTGTAACGCTATCTGTGTTTCGATACAATCCATAATTATAACGCATCTGAAATTTCATTGCTCTTGAGGCAGTCACACAGTTTGTTTGCTTCTTTACCGTTCACCAACTTTTTGCTATCTTAAAAAGTTATCATTTTACTGCAAAATACACTTCAGAAAATTGCTGTTTTACCCTTTAAAGAAGCTTTTGAAGGCTCTAATTACTGGAAGAAAATGCAGTAAATGGTTGCATAACCAATTAAGTGCAAATTTATACTCCAGCACTGACTAGCAGATAACGCTGAAATGATACATGAAGTAGAGCAACCATAACTTCCACTAAGCCATACCATGGAGCCTGAGTTTAAGAACTTCATCAACCAAACAAATCAACTGCCTAAAATACCTACTTGTTTTTATTAATGCCTAAAACACCTACAACAAAAACAGCAGAGCAAAAACCTTTGGTCTCAAATGTCTCTGTTTAACCACGGTAGCAATATTGCACATCCTGTTAGTTTAAATATTTCAGTTCCCCGCTCCATTAGCCACGCTTGGATAGATTTTTCAGAGGAAATAAAGGCAGGACAAGGATTATAGAGAGACATACATAACTGAAGGACTTAAAAGCTTAGCATAGCTGTGATACTTGGTTATCTGTTTAAAAATAGAGATTACGATTTCAACTTGTCACACCCATTTTAAATCATGTTCAGACAGGGAGCATCAGACAAAAAGTCACTGGAATCTTTCCCGTAGCGCTCGTCTAAGGACATAGGCAGGAACGGGAGCTAGAGGTAACTCATTTTCTGAAACTAACTAGTAGAAGAGGATGATCTAAACCTGCTTTTAGGGGAACAAAACAGTAAGAGACCTACCAAGCTGCCTGGAAGCCTTTTGGTCATTTTAGCTAACCCATTTCCTTTCCTCAGGCACTGCAAATGGTGTTTGGCTTTCTGTCTTCTGGTAATAAATGTAAAACATTGACAAAATCGGAGGTATCAAAAGGGACGTAGGCTGGCAGAAGTGGGCAAACGAAAAAGAGAAGTAGGTCAGGGCCAGTGTGTGGGTATCTAAACGTTACCAGGAATAACGTGTTGATAATAAAAAAAAGCAGATATTCTCATAAAAATCAGCAGTTGTAGGAGAGCATCAGCTTTCTGTTTACCTCTTAATGCTCTGCATGTATTTGATATTCTTTGAAGTCAGTGTGTTTATTTAAACTGCCCCCGAAACGTGACCTTTTGCACAGGTCGTGGGGTGGAGTAGGTGTTCAGCCACGGACACGCTGGGTCACAGGAGTCCTGAAAGGCTGCATCCAAAAAACCCCCCAAATGTTTAATGCTGGTAAAACCTACAGCCCCCTTCTGCATACATTTGCCAGGATAGGAAAGCACAGCGGCGCTCCCACTTTGTGCGATTTTGGGATCTCCCGCCTTGACGGCCAAATGACAGAGCACACAAGTGCTGCAGTGCGTTCAAGCACCAGGCCATGACTTAACTCACGTATATGTATCTATATGCACGTGGCTTGCTAGATTTAGCGCTGCGACCAAGGGCCGCCCATAGCAGGAAATGCTGTCACCTCGTCATCTTGACCTCTCTTATATTTGATTTAAAAAGCAGCCAGGAACTGTACTGTTACAATGAGGCACCGAGCAACGCCCCATTCAGGGGGTGCCAAATCCTTCAGCTCGCATTGAGCCGAGAGGGAGAAAACTTTCGTTCTTCCACCCATCTTTATGGACCTCTCACCCCTAGTGTCCACCAAACAGCCTCCCGAGCTGAGCCGGCCGTTGGCCATGCTACAGGTTCACAGGCTGCTCCCAGACCTTTCATCTTTTCAGATTTGCCTTTGGAAGAAAGGTGAACAGTGCAACATCCCTTTCCCCATCGGGATGCGGGGAACCGAGATCCGCTTCCTAGCCAGATTTTTCTAACTACAACATAGGAACACTAACTTTAAAAAGGAAACATACAGTCACACAGCTACAACAACACACGAATAATTTACAAATAATAGATGAGGGAAATCAGATGGGTCTATTTATTAGGACGATGAAACAGAAAGTCAGCAGGCATAAAAGCGAGAAAAGGAAACAGGCTTTGTGCGATAAAGCACCTGAGGGAGCCAAAGCGTCTTAACGTTACCAAAGCGCAGAACTTAGCATGACTGTTAAGAGGATTAAACGTACAGATAGCAGGAACATCCAAGCAGACATCAGAAGGGACAAGAGTGGCGAGAACCCTTGCTGCTCCAGGGCAAAAGCAATTAGGTAGCTCAGTAATGGCCCGTCGCAAGGTCTCAGCACGAGCTCTCGGCAGACAAAGATCAAGCCTACTCCATGTCATATTAATAACCTTGCTCAGAGAAATGTATTTAGTAAAAATGAGAATTTGTACACTCCTGCAGACAGTATGATTTAAACTTGCGTTGAGTGGCTGATAGAAGTTGCTTCCGAGATCTTATCATCAGCAAATTAAAGACTGAGCTGGAGAAATCAGAAACATCCAAAAAGTCAGAGCTCTCCCAAAGAAACAACACAACAAAACCAGTATGTTCAGATTTTTGGTAACGCTCATCCAGTGCCTTGCCAAAAAGGCTGTTCCGCAGTCTGCATACTGGTAGCCTGCCCAATAGGCCAGATTTAATCTCCCTTTGATTTAATTTTCCTGCACTTGTACTGCATCCAGCCATTACTCAGCCTAGGAACTGAACAGCACAATCTCCTTGTCAACTTAGTTTTCCTTTCTTGAGTTGTCAGTTATTAAAAAAAGGATGTTCGAAATAAGTCTTTAGTCCTTATGGTGTAATCAAGGGGATTAAGTAGAGCTTCCTTCCAGCTGATTTTATTAACATTAAAGTTTATGATAAATTACGAACCACCCTTGAGCTAAACATCCAATTAAAATACCATAAGCATGGCAGGATGTCTGTTAGAATGTTTTTCTTAGAAGAAATCCTAATTATATTGCCATTATACTTTTCCACAGGCATAGCAGTGTTTTCTGACTGGATGGGATGAAAATATAGCATTAATTAACACAAATGCATTCTTGTAACTTTACTGACAATTAGTCTTACCCTAAAAATAAACAAAAGCCAAGCCTACTGAGTTGTATGCTTCATGAGGACTGGAGAAGTCGCATTGAACTGCGACTCTTCATCTTACCAGCACTGTAAAATAACCTTAAGAAGATACTTCACTGCTGGATTTCTGAGTTAGGAAGTGCTGCTGACTGGTAAAAGAAAAAGTCTTCCAGCTATACCGTGGTAATTTAAAATCCATTTTATACTGCCTCAGATGTCTTTTTGGCTGAAAACGTTATTGTTTTTAATAGACATTTGAAGATTTCTGTTATGAAAAAGGCGGTATTACCCTCCTAATGGCAATTTCTACTTCAAGTCATAGAATTCCAATACATTTTTTTCAAAAAGGTAAAATACCTGAGCATTCATTGGTTCTTCAGTAATAAACTCCAGCAGCTTTCTTACAAATCACAAAAGCACGTCTAGCTTAGTGATTAACTCCTTAAGGAACTCAGTGTCCACATACACTGTATCTTGTACAGCATTAAATTACCTCATTCAGTTTTATACCAAATCTGTCATAACATGATCAAATAGACGGAAAACAGTTCAACAAATGCTTACTCAAAAGATCATGGGGAAAAACAAGATGGCAAATGGCCATGATCTACACATTTGAAGTAATACTCAAGAGAACACCACCTAGTGAAGGCAATTCAGGAAAAATGAAACACTTCAGATTGTATTAAGGTAATATCTACAATTGACCTAAATCACTCAGAAATGAGTTGGACCTAGGTTTTTTTAAATTGATGGTTGGTTTGGTTTGTGTTTTGAAGGAAGGACTCGAGGGAGAAGGGAATAGGGAATGGGGGAGTAAAAATTAAAACGCAATGCATTAATTCATTCTAATTTTCTTCTGTCGCTCACTATAAAAGCGTCAAAGTACGTGAAGGAACGAGATCAGAACTATAGAGGCCTGAGGGTATTTCTGCTGGATAACTGTATTTTTTTTAAATAGTATGACTATTAAAAAAAAAAAACAACCATTCTGTTTAAAGAGCCAATAGTTCTGTTATTAATAATGGCCATACCATATAATCAGGAGGTAAAGGCTTTCTCACACTATTTCATTTCCTGATGAAAAAACATTAGCGAGCACTGTTTTAGACCCATCTACTGTGCCTATCTATATTTCTTTTCTCAGATATATGCCTAGTGGGAGCTGTTATTTCCATTACAACTGTGCCTATCAATTCCTATCAAAAGTAAAATCAAATGATGTTTGTTTAAAATAGATAGGAAGAGCGCGGATATGGCCCACGTGCACGAACCTTTGCAGCTCCCAGAAGCAGTTGAGCACAAAGGGTTTTTACGCTCAAGTTAGGCTGAGACAGAGCTTAGGAAAGTGGGTCGAAAAGTCACTGTATTTGGCTCAAAATCAGGCAGACTTTGCCTTCCCAGAAAAACTACAAGCTATAACATGCAAATGGTCAAACTCACATATGGAGTTTACAAGCCCTATCAAAAAGGAAAGAGTATATATTGGGACTTCTGTTTAACAACCTAAAAAAGCATCAAGTCCAGCCAAGAAAGACAGAATTGGTTGTTGTTCCTACCTCTGGAGTGAATACTGATCAATCGCTTGCTAAAAAAGTGTTCAGCTGTCTTCACTGTGAAATGAGTTTTGGTCCGTTCTCTTTACTGTCAGTTGGGTTTTCAAGTGCTTAAAACATCTACCAACATATTTTCCTGACACCTATCACCAACAAGAGTTTGGTTTTTTTTTCCCCTCCAAAAAGAGGTTTAAATAGAAGGCTATGGCACCATTTGGAATTGCAATGATTTCTTTCACCCAATAAGTGTGTTGTATTTAGTCAGCTTGTAAAAGGAAAAATAATTCTCTTAACAACTTAGATTTAAGCTTTTTCCTATTTAGTCTAGCTATGCCACAGCTGCTATACGTTAATGTATTTCAATCACTACCAATCTGAATTATAGTTACACTGGTGATCTAGAATAGCTTAACACCACTATAATAATGAACAAATCCATCTAGCCAAAAGTGAGTATTTTAAGCATCTTTCTGCATTTACATAATTAGGAAGCATGTAAGTTCCATCGTTTCATTTCTAAGTTTGTATAAAAGGGAAAAATCTATTTTCTTACCTTCCAGTTATACTGTTCCTCTCTTTCAGCTCAGAAGACCTGCAAGCATATGAATTGGTCCTCACTTATCTTTCCAAGATAGGTGTGTACAAAGGAATTCCTTACTATCCCTTGATTTTAAAATGCCCACGTTACAACTTCGCCGCTTGAAATTTTGTTTTTGCATTTTTAACACTTTCAAACATGAACTCAAGGTAGTAACTTACTACCTCTGTCTTTTTTAAGGCAAGTAGTAGAGAGTGACCTGAAACTGGTAATGTAACAGTGCAGTGCTGACCAGATCCACCAGCTGCAGGCAGAAGGAATACACATTTGAAGAATATTCTGGCCAGATCTGGGTCCCTCCTGTCCTGAAGCTCAAAATTCTGAGCTTCTCTAATAAATTAAACCCACTTAAAACCAGACATTAAAAAAATCTGCTTAGAAATAGAATTTACAGGAAATTGCTGCCTAAGGGGAAACAGTCAAAAACCCAAGCCCATGTCTGACTGCTCATCAATTTTTTCCCCCTTCTTTACAAGGACGTAGCATGGCAATATTAATAGACTAAATTCCTTAAAAGATGTAATAGACTAAATTCCTTAAAAGATATGTAAACTTCTTTATTAAAGCACAAATGCAGTTGATTTTAAGACAAATCTAAATATAAATTCAGAATGACTGAATTTTTACTCTTTTTTCCTCCTGCAGATCCTTCCCATGCAAGACTTGGAACACAAAGCAAAACTTAGACATAACCCATACACAGTAAAGAGCATCCACAGACTATTACACTTAATAGCTGCTTTAACATGCTGCAATTTCTGGTACTGAAGATCTATTTTCCATGCAGTCTCAACTATTGATTTGATACAAATGGCTTAGATTAGAAGTAAGAGAGGGGGAAAAAAAGCAAGCCCACTTAAAATCTGAAATTACCCCAAGGCATCGCTTCCTATTAAACACTATTCCTGGTGATCCTGAGTAACAGCTTTAAAGTGTCTCCAAATGCACATGAAAATAGGCACATCACTCTATGGTGCTGCCTTCACAGAGTCCAAATAATTCCCAGGAATTATTATTCCCAAGTCAATATTTCCCAGGAAGTTGCCACACAGTGACTTTTTAAAGTCACTTTAAGTGACTTCTGTTAACGTAAGAGAGCCACAAAGCTCCTGGCTTCGTTGGTCTCAAGGCTATAAAATGAGAACCAGCTGGAAAAGTAGCAGTAAGACATCAGTTGGCATCTGGAAAACCCTTTGGTTTTACAAATATTGACTTAGTGGGCATCAAAAAAAAGGGGACTACTTTTCCCCAGTAATTTCAGGGAAAGAGTGGAACAGCAATTTTCATTTCGAATAAAAGAGTATCTTTTCTTGGAAACTAGTCGCAGCAGGCAAAATGAGGAAGTCAGGATCCACAATGATACCCATTTTCTACAAATAGGCGAGAACACATGCTAAAGGAGGATTCCTGTTCTAAAATACAAACCAAACTGATTCCATAACTGATTCCTTTCTTAAGATTTTTTTTTCAAAGACATCAAAAATTCAGTTCTGATCATTTCTATTACTTGTCTCCCATCTGCTTAAATTGCTCTTTTTCCCATGCTATATCACATTCCATTTCTTAACAGGCTACTAACACTACTAGTATAATTGATGCAGTAGACTGAGTCACTGCCAGATAGCTTTATTCTTAATTCTTATATAGATAAGCACAGAAGAGCCAGAAGTCATATACCAAATTGTTAACATAATGCCGTCATTAGTCCTGGAAAACATGTTTCAATTACTTATTGCATACTATGCAGGGAACATACCTGCTAGTCAGTTCTACTACCCACTTGTAAACAAAATGTATGTATTTATTGTTTTTCTTTCCCCAAATAAACACTGCACAGTTGTTGGTGTTTTTTTTTTTTTTTTAAATAAAGGCTATGAAACGGATCAGTAAAATGCATGAGTGATTTTCCAGTTTAGGATCTGTGAAAATGAGTCAGGAGTTCATGGGTTCAGACACTGTGAGGCACCGTAAAGGCTGCTCACCGCAATCAAACAGCTTTTCAGAACACTTGTTTTTAAATCTCATGATACCAATACTATTTTCCTAAAGTGGGAGCCACATGACAATTACCGTAAGCATATCAATACCAAAGGTCAAAACCCTCTCTATTACCTACATGTTTACCTTCCAGAGATGGATTATAAATCTAGTAAGTTCAACATCCCCAAGTGAACAAACAAAACTGCAAAGAATAAAGAGCTGTGTGGATATAGTATTTGGAAGCAAAAGTAGCTAAAACATGCATCTCCCTGAAACACTAAATAAATTACAAAACAAATCTACAGCAAGTAGAATTTTAAGTTTGCAAAATTAAGATTCAGATGTTAGGAAACACAAGGTCCTTCGTAAAAATAGTAAGTGATTGTATTTTAAATATTACAACATAACGCACTTCCCATATTGTCTAAGCAGTAAGAACACCCATTGCATAGCATCCCATTGGAACAAATTACTTCATCACCTTTCCAGCCCTGCCAACACTTCCTCCCACCACCGCCTGCCTGCAGTTTTTCTTAGATGATCTACAGTGATTTAATATAATTGACTTAACTGCTCAATAATTGTTCTCACGTCACATCTCACTGGAAATTGCTGCTCTTTTGCTGACCTGAAGAGGGCTTATAGGTCCAAATCCTATTTTTTCCATTATTTCAGGCGGCTCTAATACAAAATATTATGTCTCCGAACACACCTTTCCTCTCATTAAAATGCAAAGGCATTGGTGGAAGGAAGGAATTAAGCCTGACTTTCCCCAGTTTCTGAGGGTAGGAACTTTCAATGCCCTTATTCTTTGCAGAATTTTAGATACAATTTTCCCCAACCCCTCCCAAATTTAAAACAACTGACTGCTATCCTTCCCATATGACTTAAATTATTGCCCTGCTCCAGTTCTGAGAAATTTCAAGATTTCATGAGAAATTTCAAGATTTCAAGGTCAAAGGCTGGGAGGCAACATAGTTCAAAGTATAAAGGCTCAAGCCTGGCCCAGAAATACCCACATATGGCCATTTTGACTCCTGGCTGGCAGAAAAGCAGCTTGGCCTTCTAGACCCTCAGCAGAAGCTTCATCCTTTCAAAGGATGAAGAACGATTAGTAAAAATTTCCAGACTGCTTTCAGGTCCTGCTGACTGGAAAGAGCTGTAGAAACGAGAACTCTTGTTTGCAGCTGGAAAACGTGCATGTTCCAAAACTTACGGATCCTTCCATCTCTGTCCCCATATTGGTCACCACAGAAAACCATAATCTCTGTAGAGGTAAATTTTCACAGTGATGCTAAGTACCCATGTTGACCTTGGCCACCACCCTACTAACTTTCAACTACCCAGCCCAAAGCATGATTGCTTTGGGAAAATTTATCAATAAGAAGACATGTTTTGTTTCTTTAACACAGATCTGCAATAGCTTCCCTAGCCTTGTTCTTCAAAGGACAGTAATATTTTTCATCAAATTTAAACAAAGTCATTTTTGACACAGAAAATTTCAGAGTAAATTGTTTCAACGTGGGAAACTTAGAAGCAAGGAAAATGAACCCCTCTCCTAGGGAGAGTTACACAGCACTTCACTAACAGCAGCACCAGGCTATAGGAAATGATAGGTTAAGCTTTGCAGAAGAATTATGGGCTCCTTGGACTTCTTACATAGCATGAAACTTTTCTTCTTACTAAAGCAAAAGAGAAATAAATGAGTTTGATCAAAAGTCCAGTCAAGTCTACACAATATATTTTGATTTACTCAAAGTTTCCTATCACACCTACTACTATAGCATCTGTATTTGATGAAAAAGTTCAACTCTTCAAGGTCCCTGTTAGATTTGCAGCTGCTTGAGTATTACCTTTCATTGTGTAAAGATTTACTCTGAAGACTTCACTTAAGATTTAAAATATTGGAATTTGTTATTCTTTCTTCTTCCTTTTATTTATATTTATCTCTCTCATTTTACATTATTTTATTTCCTATCTTCTTTCAACTATAGTCACAGCAGGGTTTTTTCCCCCTTAAGAGAAATAAGTTAATATAAGGCAATACGCCCTAGCATCAGTGCATCATTTATTTCCCTCTGTTAGACAAGTTATTAATCCTGAAGGAAATCTGGGCTTTATGTTTGCACAAGAGTAGCCAATGCTTTTTCTGTTTGTAGTGGGTAAAATCATTTCAAGTTTCATATATGTAACTGTTCCTGCACATTTCTATTTGCAGAAGAAACACCTTGTTCTTATCGAAGGCTCTTCAGTATTCTTGCCACACACAAAAAATTATTTTCTCTGGACATTACACTGCAGATAATGGCTGACTGTAAAATTTAGGTCTCCTCACATTTTGCCAGATATTTTTTGAGAGGAGTCATTTTTGATACTCAGCAGCCTAGCTAATATAGAGAGATCTTTTTTCATAACCAGCCCAAGATGCACTGGGTACTTCAGAACTGTGAGCATAAGATATTATATTATATAGGCACTAAGCACGTAATTGAAGCTTGGGAATGAGCACACTGCTTTGAACTAAACTGGAAATGCAGATGAAAATCCCATTTGTTCATACTAGTTTTTCCTCAGTAAATCTACGGATTTTCTCCAGAAGGCACGACCATGCAGACCATGCCTGTCTCTACTACCCTGTGGTAGAATGTGAGATGGAGACAGAAGCCTGCACTAATAAAAGCCTCGAAGCAGGATCGTGGCATCATTTTAGACAAACCTTTGACAGTAGCAGTCCAACTTACACTTGCCTGCTCAGCAAAATGTGTATTGTATTTATAGACTTCTACTTGTATGAATGAACTCTTTGCTGATCAAAGCAAAAATACCATCACTGACACTAGCAAAGTGCTTTGCACAGATGTTCAAGGGCTACGAAAAAAATTACAAGTCAAGCTGATTTTATACTTGGTTATATTTTCTTTTAAAACAGATGGGTTTCTTTTTATGGCTTGTAAAGACAATTTTTTATATATATTTTAATTATCTCTATTCCATCTGTGCTGTTTAATTTCTGATTTATTTCCTTTTTTAGTAGGATATCCATCTACATATATTTAATTACTGTCTACAGCGAGGAATGCAAATAACTTCATTTTCCTCATCAAAACGATGATGTGTCTTTTAAAGACAGCACAGACAGGAACATGTCCTCACAAATAACTAAACTAAACAAGTTGCCGAGAGTAACACAGAACTGTAACTGCAGTTCCCTTTACCAGTCCCTGTATCTTATCAGCTAATTGTGAAAAATGGTTTTGTTGGTGAGACAAAACAATACAGATAGACAGACAGATAGTAGTACAATGCCTGATTTCCACCTCATTTTGCATAAGGCTTGCGCAGAACTGCATTACCATTGACTCTGCAACTCCACACAGTCTACTTCAGGGCCTCTGAAAAAGCCTATCACTTTTTAATGTAAACACTAAAATATAAATAGGTTAATTTCCCATTTGAACTTTGGATGGACCCATTCTGCTTTTGATGCAATTCTGCATGTATGGAGAAAATTAGCACCATTCCGCCTCCGAGAAGGTGAATTCTTTTAAGCAATAAAACATAACGTGGGTCAGGTTATGAACATTTTCAAGATGTTATATCCAGCCTTTCCAAATGGAACAGGTATTTAAGCAGTCATAAGGAAACATAATAACATAATAAAGAAGCACTAGGATTGATTCTGTTCACAGCTCGCAATTGAGAGGTTATGTATGTGAATGTATAAAATTTAGGAAACGGTACTGTTAACTCCTTAGAACTGACCACCTGAATTAGTAAAACTAACGCAGTTGCTTTAACCGATACTATAGTTTTTTGTTTTTTGTTTTTTTTTAAATCTTGGCTGTTTTGCACATCTAAGATGTTTCTGAACAAATGGAGTGTACAATAGAATAACCATTTATTGCTACAGCTCATAAATTATTTTCCTTTCTAGGAGTAATTGCTGAGAAATAACCATTTTACTAGACGCAAAAAAAAAAATATACAAAGCCTGCAGAAATGCAATAATATTTTCACAGGCTAATTTGTTTATCAGTCCAAATTTTAAGTCTTTTAAGAATGCACGTTACTTTCCAATATGCTGATATAAATGGGATCAAATTGTACCTGAATAGGCATCTTTTGCATTCCACCTAGCAATAATCAACACTGACATAATAATAATGATGAGAGAAAACAAAAAGGATATGCTACCACTTCTTCTCAAATAGCAGCTGTATTTAATTTATGTGAGCGCTACTGTGAAATATAAAGACTTTCTAACCATCTTAAGAGAGCTGAAGTGTTCTCTTAGAAAGAGAAATGCCCCAGATGATCTTGCCCCTGGAACAGAGAGATTGCACACGCCAAAGGGCATCAGCAACCAAGAACACAGGCTTTATGCTAACCATGCTATTATCTCTTTTCTTGTAACCAGCACTGAAGAAGAATTTGAAAACTATACTTTTGTTCTTCTTGTGCTTGATCGTAATTGTAGCTTAACATCACACATTCACACCAGATGTCACAAAGCATAAAGAACTCTTTCAAAAATAAATCATGTACCAACCCAACTTATCTCATTTGGGACTGATAAGTCACAGTTAGGGCTTTATTGGAGCAGTTAGCCCAAGCTGTTATACTTCAATTTCTCTGCTAACTTTAGCCCAAGTGAAAGCACTCATCCTAGGAACTGATGCTGAAGCCAGTGTGATTGATGATGACCTCATGAACTTCAGCAGCTCCAGCCCCAGCAGCTCCCGAAACACTGCTCGGTCGTCCCTTCCATGACATGAGCTCAAATCACCACTAACCACTCCAATCACCTCAGATTGAGGATTTTTGTACAGAAAAAGGGTAAAAGGGAAAAGCGATTAGAGTCACAGGGCCACGTTCGTGCAGGATGCGCCGGAGCAAACGCGCCTTGCCGGCCCCGAGCCAGCTCCGTTGGGAGCTACCTCCTGTGCTTCTGTCCACAGGCCGGTCAGTCTGCAACTCAAATAATCCAGCGCGATTCATTTGAGGGACGACTGCGCGCAGAGCTCAGAGAGCTGCGGAGATGACCTCCATGCCAGCTGCATCAGCTATCGCACACAACTATAAATTGCACAAAAGGAGTCTCCTCCTGGTAAACAGAAGCACCATCTACCACAGGGATCCCCGTTAAAACCAAGTTTTGAAAGACAGCTGACCAAGTAACTACCCCAGCCAAATGGAAAGTTAGTATTTTTACTTGCACATTAACACTTGCAGGTAACTTCTTTGGTAATTGCTGACAGAGTAATGGAAGTGACAAAATTCACTTGCTACAAAGTGCAAATGCTTCCTCTGATATTTCTGGTAGAGATGGTTCTCACATGCAGCTGGTCTACCACAATGTTCACAGACTTTACAAATGACTTTTAAACATTACTTCCTTTTTCTTGCAGAAGAGGTCAAGGGTACCATAGTCCTTGTTACATAGGGAATAATATTACTATAACTAAACTCATCATAATTATGTTCTTTTGTTTTTTTTAAACTATCCTTTAATTCAGAAATAAAGTGACTTACTTAAACAGATTCCTTTTCTGTAAGATTGATTAGAACCCTGAACACTGAAATCAAAACAAGAGAAAAAAGAAAAGCTTTAAATAACCCAAGACAAAGTCTAATCCTGTGCAGAAAACTAATACCTATTACAACATTCAATAAGATAAGACAGGATTCAATAAAAACAGACCAAAAAAAAAATAATTTCAGAAGGAAAAATGAAGAAGAACCGTTCCAATTTAAGAATATACTCCTAATCTCAGCATTTCTTAAATCTCAATATAATAAACTGAAACAGTTTAGCTGATCACCCTGTTCTCAAACCCCAGGATTTTAAGGAAGTCAGATCCAAACACACACGATGGTACTATGGCCATTCCTACAGAGCTCCAAGTAAACCCTCAGTATGTCTCTCCACAGAGATCATGACAATTTGATACAGTGATGCTGGGAATCCAAGACCAAGGTCTGAAAACAGTCATCTCAGACAGCGATAGGGCACAACTACTCCAGGCTTTGTTGACAACATTTCAGTTGCCAGTCAAAAAGAACTACTGCTTCTCTACCACATCCTGCTAGACCAAACGTCCAACAACTTTTTCTCCCCCCAAAACAGCAAGAAATGTGCACTATGTAGCCCCCACAGAGAATAACCTAAGACTTACCTGAATTTTCTTTCAGCTAAATTTGGGGCTACATTTTGAAACAACATAGACTCAGTTAATACAGTATTATCAACAAATGGATTAAGTTTACACTAGCTGCCAATTTGGCCTGCCAATGTCCAGTGGCCTGTGGCTAATCTGACAGCTTCACAAACTATTAAATAAATTGATGCATTTTCTTCTGTTTTCTCTCTATATCCTTCAAGACAGAACCTCAAATGATATCCTAAATCTTTTGCAATTACTGCAGCTTTATTCAAGGTGAAACTTTGAAGAGAGAAAATCAGGAACAGGTTGGAGCAGACAAGTACGCGTAAGCCAACGAAACGAAACCCGGAACGGGAACAGGGGGAGTCAACTGCAACAAGATCCCCCCGCCTCCCGGGCTGGTATTTTGTGCCAGGGAGTAAAATTCTTCCCGTAACCAGAAAGCGTTCCAGGCAGAGAGAATACAAGATGAACCGGATGAGCTATGATCAAGATAAAACTTTAACAACCCATCTGGAAATACTAGTATGTTATGAATCACATGTCATAGGTCATTCTCTCTCTTTGATCATTACGTCCTCCTCTCACCTTAGCTTGGGATGGCTACTGTGACCTTTCTAACTGGAAACATTCATACCAACAAGATATATTCACCTTTTAAACAGCAGTGAAGAGCTGCTCCTTTCAGCTACCAACAAAAAAAAAGCCCCTAAAAAGAAAATTACAATTTAAGAAGTTATTAAAATCCAAGAGGAGGCATCGCCCTTGCATTTTGAAAATGTGTGCAATAACGTTACTTTGGGTTAATATATGGACTCTGATAATATCAAATCATAAAACAAGAGCTGGTAAGCTGCTGGAAGGGTACTTCCACGTACTTCAGAGACGGTATTGTAACACATGGCTTAACCCAGGATCCCATGCTTGCATGTTTACAAATCTCTCTCTATATTAAAACCTATGCTTACCGAATTCTTCGAGGAGCACCTCAAAAATAAACGCTCCAGGAAACCTAGCATTACCCATTTCTTTTACTAGGCAGTCGAATAGAGGACCTTAGGAAACGAAGCAGTTTTGCACAGGCACGTCTATTCTGCATTTTAAAGGGGATAGGCTTAAAACTATTTTTATTCTCAGCACAGATCATGTTACTTTTCACAAAAGCATCGGATCAAAAAAAAGTCAGCCTTTGAAGTCAGACATCTTTAGATATCTTTAGATATTACGGTTAAGATAGTGTTGTGTTTCAGTGAGTTCTCTTGTTATAAGCATGGCCCTCACACATGCCATTGATAAACATGCTACACGTATTACGAAGAAACTTTTTTGCAATACTTCTGTTGTTGCTCCTCCCAGTACCATCTGCCAAATCTGATCAAAATATGATTTTGTCATCGTCTTTGTCCTTCTCCTACACTTTTTCCCCCATCTTGCGTTTCAGGTTTCTCACATACAAAATATTTTAAGAAATCAACAGTTTTCTGCAAACTGAATTTTCTTTTCAGCTAAAAAGCCTGTTGAGAACTAATAGCACTATAAAAATATAGCAACCATTATTATTATTGTTACTGTTAACTGAAATGCAAGCATCTGGTAGACCGTATTCACAACACAGTTGTTCTTTGACACTCATTTAATTTGTACTATCAAATAGCAGTAGGAATTAACAACAGCAATAATAAAGCAGGAGTTAACCACAACAATACCAAAAGCACTTGTTCTCAACGTGGGTCTATACCTGCGCATCTGTAGAGCAGCAATAAAATTTTAAGGTGCATCTCCAACCACTTCAAATGTCAACGTTACAGCCTAAACTACCTGCAAGCACAAAGTGATATGACTTTTTTTGCAAGACCGTTTTCCTTGTGTACCATAGTCTTTTGCTACATAGATACTACACACCACAAAACACATTTCTGCATTAGAGCAAAGAAGAAACAAATCTGCTTTTACATTTATTTTCCAGTTGTTTCCAGTGTTAATAACAAATGGTATGATGACACTTACTGGACAAGAATTCATGTGTTAAGACTGAAAAACTGATGCAGTGAGTATGTTAAAAATTAACACCTAGTTAAACTATCTGTATTAGAGTTCAAACTGCCTTCAGTAAAGGCTTATTTAGGGAGAAACTGCTAGTTTCTGCGTATGACCCTGGACGTATGTGTTCTCATATTTCTAGAATAGTAAGGAACAGTACCTCACCCTTAATTCCAATATTCAGATATAGCTAGCAGAGTTATTAAACTTAACAATCACCTGATTCTTCAACCTTGAACTGCAAAATACCATGGTTTAATAAATGGCGTGGCAGGAAGGAAAGACATCCTGTTTTAAAAACCTAACCAGACACAGTTCACACCCCCCCCTCTCAAAATGATCTTCTAATCTTCTGATTTTTCAGCCCACGGGATGCAAACACTGGGAAAGAAAATAAAGATGTCACTAGAAAACACTCGTGAATAAGTGAACTGCGTATCACCGTTCCCTACTTTGACATGCCAAACATATACAGAAAAGGAATAGCTTCAAGCGGTATGCAAGGGAGAAAAACCTTCGAACTTTCCAGAAAGAAGTTCTTCAACTTCAACTTTCTTTGCTGACTTTCTAGCACAAGACATCTGCTTACGGTTTGCTCTCTCAGCAGCTATTCTCCAGCATATCTGATTTGTGTGCCAAACTTGCTTAAGAAATACTAAATTGAAGTTTCCATTAGGGAACACCTTGCAGCTGCGGAGTGCTTGCCAAAATATAACCCCTTGCTGCTATGTTAACACATTTTATCATACTCCCTGCTGGGCCCCCGTTTCTTTTCAGAAAGAAAGAGGCTTGGTCATGGCTTTCATTTGCTCTAATAATATAAATTTAAAAAAAAGGCAGCAGACCTGATGGCAAAACCCTTCCGGTTCCACACAAATATACTACTGCAAGATCTAGCGGTACAGATCACGTAACAGGTGCACAGTGTATTGTCTTTTTTTTTTTAATGACAAAAATAGCCTCTTTCCTTTGTTGTTCTGAAAACTAGAAATATTCACCCCAGCTATGGACTGATATAACATTTGAAAAAAGTCTTCTTTCCCTTCATTGTACCTCAAATAGTCCTTAAATAAGAAGAGTAAGTGTAGATAAATAAAAATGAAAAGAATGACAAGCCTGTGATTAAGCCATAGGAGTCTGAAGAGCCATTCCCAGTTCCTTAGGCCACCACAAATCTACTGGTGTCACTTGAAACAAGTCACTTTGAGTGATGATAAAAATCCTAAAGCACATAGGCAACAAGGTACTAAACAGAGATTTGGGCACCTTGAACCCAAAGTCTCACTACACTTAAAGGATGTACAGGTGCATGTTGCTAAGGCAGCACAAGGAGGTTCCCAAGTCAGCCTGGACATGCTGGAACGGAGCAGCGCTGGCTCCAAAGAGGCGTTCAAAAAGGTGGTTAAATAATCCACCAACAACAATTTGCCAGGTTTTGGAAACCGTTTTATATCTCCATTTTCTGTCTTTCCTGTTCTTCTCTTCCCCACTGCGCAGAGCTCTTTTTCTCTCTGTTCTCTCCCCTCTCTTCTTGGGAAGCGAGAGGAAAGGGGCAGTCAAGGAGACAAGATCAGAACCCAGCTCATTTCAAGTAAATTTTCCCCACCAACACCAAAACCTTCTAAAGAACGCTAAGAGCAGTCTTTCTCATTAAAAAAAAAAACCTCTACACCTAATAAATAAATAAATAAATAAATAAATAAAGACTACTGTCAAAAATGCAACCCTTACTAAAAGCTTTATATTTCAAATGCTTTAGTGGTTTCCCTCCTTTCCGTATATTAATAAAGTGTTTAAAAGATTTAAGTAGCAAATATTTGACACATATACGGCTCTGTAATTGAAATCCCAAAGCCTGCGTAACTGCTTAGTATTTTTCAGCGAGAGGATCATTTTAATCCAATTGACTTTCTGGACTCATCTAGTCCAATAAAATTAACGTACTTAAGAGTAAACAGATACTTGCAGGGAAGTTTTTTTTAAGATGAGACTTGTTTGAAAGCACAGCAAATCTGTCAGTTATCACCCCAAATTAATGAGTTTTTGTTTTTTTTTAATGTGGTGGAAAGCTGTATAAGCCAATGGTTTGAAGTGCTCCAAACATTTGGACATTCTTTCACCATACATTTGCAGTTGCCAAATTCACAAGTTCTCTGCAGGTCCGTTTGTCAGACAATATCCAACAAAACAACATTTCTTCTAGAACAAGGGATTTGAGATGTTATGCAGCCCACCCTCCTAGGTAGTTTTCCTTTAGTATGTAATTGTGAGGCCAGTTCTAACTATCTCCTTGACTACTGCATAAACGGTGATCGCTGCTGGTGGCTTCCAAAGTGCCACAAGAACAAGGACTCACCGCAGGGCTTCAACTCAGATGCCCCAGGTATTTTACGTGCGGCCACAGGCCACCTAGAGGGAAAGACAGGAGAATATATACCACAGTCAATTACTGAAGTGCAGAATGCTTTCATTTTAAACTGGAAGTCAGATCCAGACACCATTTTTCTGAAGCTTGTTAAGATGGTCTAACAGTTAATTGCCTTAATTGCTAAAAATTGTGCCTTGACTCCCAACCAAATTTGTCTTGTTAAACTTCCGCTTGCTTTTGTAGCTTGCAAAGCCTTTGGGACTGAAAAATATTCAGTAAATCAAAGTGTCTTACCCATGCAAAATTACAGTATGAAAAGGGATTAGAAATGCCTGAGGAACGTAATAGAAAGGAGGTGGTTTTGTGCAATTCCTCAAATCTCTGGTGTGACTTAAACACATGTCTTTTAGCAAAATTATTTATACCTACTCAAGAATAACCCAAGATTAATGAACGCTCTAAGTGTGGGAAGAAGAGTCAGCGTAGCTTTAAAAAAAAAAAAAAAAAAAGTAGAAGTAAGAATTTCCAAGTATACCAAAACTCTTCACCTTTCCATTTCACTGTTCACGTGCCACTCTGCATGTGGCTCATGTATTTCTATTCCTTTGTCTCTTGTGCATAAACAAATCACAGTATTTACAAGAGATACGTTATTATACATTATTTTATCATTCATTTCTCCCTTCGGTATGTGTTTTATTACTACGAAGAGCTGTAATTTAAAAATCAGATAATCAGCTTGTCTTTAATGATCTGGGAACAAACTAACGCAGCTTCAGAGAGGGGTCAGCACCAATAAAAGCTGCAAAGGGATTACTGAGAAGCACTGTGATTCATTTTTCATTTTCTCAAAGACCAAATTTTATTGATTCATTCAGCCTTTTGGTCTTTGGTGTTTCAGCATTTTCTGAAACAACGTGAGGAAACAAAACTCCATGCTTCTCAAACAAGGAAAAAAAAGATAAATGTTGACAACTGTTCCTGGGTCTAATGAAATCTTTAATCAGACCTCACTTATTGCTAAACATCAAAGACGTACAGAAAATCCTGCCTCAGTCTTCCAATCTAGGCTAACCAATGGGGTCCAAGTGCAAGAAGACTACAGCCAAATTCTACCATCGGCTCATCAAAACAGCACTAGTTGACCGCGTTTCCATAGGCAATGCCCAAAAGAGGGTACCTGCAAGCAGCACAACGTGGAGAAAGGTTGCACTGTCGACAAGAAGGGCACAAGCGCTGTTCCATATAGGAATGTGAAAAGCATAGAAAAAACAGAAGCATCTGGAAGAGAAACTGAAGAACAGCTACATGTCTGCTATTTCCAGGTGAGCACAGGATCTGGGCTGAAGAGAAGGGAGAAAAAAATACAAGAGAATAACTGCAACGGGTGAATCTAGAAATGTGCTTCAAGGCAAAGACAAGAATTCACTCCCACAAAATGAAGCAAGCAGTACAACTGCAAAATCTCTACGTTTTGCTAGATAAAATGACAAGGTGCTTCATCTTCACAATACTGCGAGTCCCGATATCTGTTTCTTTTTTAATTTCACTTTGTGTTCCACATATGACAAGCGAAATGCCTTATTTTTAGATATCCTCAGTGCACAAACAGTATAGAAATTCTCAACGTAAGAGCAATATAATCCCTGTATAAGCAAGTATGCTCCAGCTTAATATCCATAGGATAAGACATCCTGTGAAAATTACTACAAAGCAGTACAGGCACTAACAAACACTAACAAAGGGCATTGCGAGGCCAATAGTGGAGGAAATAAAACAATTGGAAAGTTTTAGCTAACAAGATTTTTTTTTTTTTAATCGTTAGTCTCTTTGGGAATTTCTAGCTATTATAAGAAATGCAGGATGACCAAATTTGGCAATTAATCTAATAAACTGTAATAAGCTTTAGCACTAGTAATTAAAAAGTAAATTCCTTTTGTTTCTCAATTAATATTGACTTAGAACTAATATTTCATTTCACCAGTCCATAAAACTTAGTTACTTTTCACATATGGCACCATTAGTATTGAGATTTCCACTATAATTTACAGCTCATGGGAAAAGATCTCAAAAATTTGATCCGCCAACATCTGTAGGCCTAACATCAGATAGGTGTTTCATTCCAGAAATAAAATAATAATTTTGCCCTTTATTGTCTCAATTCCACAGAGAAAAAGTTAAAAATTTGTGTTACTGTTTTGATAACAATTTTTTTCTGGATTTGGTCACAGTCATAGAAATAACAGGGAAAGTAAACCTTCTCTTGGGATTTTGTTTTTACAAAGATTCTGTGCATGCAGCGAGACAGTTCTGTTTTTTCTGCCTTTAACTGGAGACACTAGGATATACTGAATCTTTAGCAAATTACATGATTTCTTTAATCCTTTCAAACTGCAACTGAGTTATCCAGGTGTTAAGACAAAACACAGCTTTAGACATTATGAACAAAAACTGTTTCCTTTTCTGCATCGCGTGTTTGTTCCTTAACTCAACAGACAACAAATTACATGGCCTGTCTTCTTCCCTTTATTTTCCTTTACAGGTAAAACTACAGAAAAGATATAATTTTTTTAAGGCATAGAATGGAAAAAAAAAGATTTCTTTTTCGATTTTTTTTGTATATCATAGTCCACAAATGAAAGAATGCATAAAGTATTTACCATATTTTTAAAGAGTCTTTATTTTATATATTACGTGAAACTTTGCATAAAGAAGTCCTTACTATGGTTGGTGAAAAGAGAATACCTACAGGAACTCTAATTTTCCTAAAAGCCAATCACAGTGTTTTAAAGCTTACAGCTACTACTTAAAATAACAGCAAACGTAAGACTGCTTAAATAAAATGCACATCCACCTGTGACCGCTAATTTCCTTGCAAAATCGCTATCTGCCACGGACAAGCACAACCCAGAGATTCTCACTTAGGGACGTGTTTGAACTGATATGTTTCTTTATTCATGTGACGGGGAAACCACCGAAGAACTCCACAGATGAGATGAAGTCAGTACTCTGGACTTGGGGAGATGTGCTATATTTCTTCTATATAATTTCTTCTTAGCCTAGCACTATCTATTGCATAGCTTCTGAACTGTAGACCATTTGGACCGCAGCCTGGTAAAATGCCTTTCCACCAAAGAAGATGCTGTAACGCCTGAAACAATCTCATGAATGCAAACGTTCGTCTCACTTGGGAATGCACTAACTCACTCAGATTTGGAACAAAATACATGCTTTAAAAAAAAAAAAAAAGGATTTATTTTTGTTCATTTTTAGGCGGAAAACATTATTATTGCTCAAGGACTAACTTTACCACCTACTGGGTGAATCCTTAGGCCTGATGCATGACTGCACTAGCTTTGAGCAGTTCCTGACCGCACCTGGAACAGGAAGGCTGAACTCTACTGCACCTATTCAATTATTTTTTACTGATTCAGCGTGTGAACAGTGAAGGAGCTTGTGCACTGGCAGCAGCTCTCCATAACCCTGGCGCAACACATTTGAAGGTGGTACTGGTGCGAAACGGGACTCACCGGTGCAACAGGAGATCTCACCACTGTGCTGCCGTGGCTCGACTGGGCGATTGCAGCAGCGCACAGGACCCCAAGGACAGATCTCACCCTAGCTGTTCTGCTATACTTCACATTTGCCTGCTCTGTTCGGCCCTCATTCCCCAAGTTTCATCTCTCTCTGTACCGTATTTGCTTTATTCTGGTCAAACAACTGTTACCTTCTGCTTCGTGTGCCAATCTGGCCATTTTTCCCCTTGGTGTTGACAGTTTTCAACCTTTGCTTCATCTTAATTAGTTTAGGTTATTATTGTAGCCCGCCAGGTAGTGTCAGCAACACAGATGAGTTGTTTAATATGCTTCTTCAGTTGTTAAAATTATTGCTCTGCTTATCTGTACCAGTAAAAATATTGACAGCGATCTTGTAGAACTTTTTATCACCACTCCCTGCAACTAATGCCAGGTTTTTCCAGCCCAGTTCTTGAAGTTGTTCTCCTTATAAAGTGACCAGCCTTCCCCTCACACCACCTTCCTCAGCTCCCCCAGCTCTTCTTATTCGCTCCACCTTAACGTCAGCATTGTCTTCACACTTTTTTTTTTTTTCCCTACAGCACTATGCATACTTTCATTCTCCCTCCTCTGCCATAGCTTCAGGAGCACTCTGTTTGCCATTTGTTTTGCTGCAGGAAGGCATCAGAAATGCAATTTAACTAGGTAACACATCCAAGAGTAACTCGGCAGCCACCAAGCCAACAAAGGTCATTCATTTTCACGGATTAATAGATGGACTAATAGACCAGAACATCCATTAGAGGACACACCCAAGCTTACATACAACAAGCCTTTACATACCTTTTAGGTAAGCCTAGCTCTGAATTCTATATGTTACGTTTGGCAAAGATACAGCTTTCCAAAGGGCACCTCCTGATTTGAAGGCAAAGGGAAGAGTCTGCCATTTGCCTTGACGGGTGTTCCAGGAATGAAACACGTTCTCTTCAAAAAAGACTGTAACCTTCTCAGTTTGAGTTAGTCTGTCTTTACCATTCAGCCCTTCGCTTTTGTTTTGCCTAAGTCTGGTAAGAAAGAGCCTCATTTAGTGCCAGTAATTTTTCACTAGATATGTTTGAAAGATCCAGTCATGTCTCCATCGCTTTTCCATAAGCCAAACCATAACTCTTATATACACCCAATGTAAAACACTTCTCTAACTCTTGACAGTTTTCTGGTCCTCTTCTGAGTTATTTTCACTTTTCAAAATGCAAACACTATACACCTTCAGGCAACATTCATGAGTTTTCTCTGCAGAAGCAAGAACACTGCCTTTCTTCCACTCACTTCTTCCCTGTTTCTAAAGATTTCACTAACTTTGGTGACCACACTGTAAGCTCAAGTTTGTCCGTTTTCCTGCTCTGACTCCTGAATCCTTTATAGAGTTGCTGCTTTCCAGGACAGAAAATCTCCAGCCACAGCATACAGGAATAGCTTGCATTCTTTGTTCCTGAAACAGTAACTCTTCACTTGCCCCTCTTAAACAAAAATATGTTGATCAAATTTACCACATAATACCGATCACACTGCTCTCTCTTAATCAGTCTTTCCATCGTGCCTTTTGCCATCTGTGTCAGCTCCAGTAGAAATCTCAGTTCCTAGAAAGATCTTGTGATGATCGCTCCCAACTGACAAATATTTTTGGAGATCTGACACATACTAAACTGAATCTTAATGCCTTTAGCAAGTACTTTATTCACAGTATTAATGCTATTAAGAAAAAGAATGCCACGGAGTATTAAATTAAACACTTAACAAAAATCATTAGTTCTACACAATTTACCTTTATTAAGCAAATCTGTATCTCATCAAGGAATGCAATTGGATCTGGCTGACAATTTTTATTTTCCATATAGCAGTTCTGATGACATTATGACTTATGCTCTTTGCTTTTAACTCTAAGGCATTCTCTTTTATAATTTCTAACATATAGTGGAAAGGTGCCATTAGACCCCAAGTCATTAATTTAGGTCCAGTACCAGTTTGCAGAAACAAGTTACGCAAAAAGTACATTCCGTGATGAAGGAGCCAAGAGGGTCATACAGCTGTCAATGTGGGGGCTTGCAGAAACCCTCTGAAACAGAGCAGAAAATAAATTGTGTTGAGGCCATTTCCTTTATGTTTCCAAGCTTTGAAATGAGTTTGATCTGAAAAGGCTGAAGGGCACATCATTCCCCAGTGCCACCCCACAACACGAGGACAAAGCAAGGCAACCTCTCTATGGACATGTGAGAGGAAACCACTGGTATCGTATGTGAAAGCTCTGTAGCAACTGCAAACCAGCTGTCCCAGTCTAGGACAGGCATGGCATGATCTACTGAAGTAAAATATGTCATGACGTTCCTAATGAAAACATAGTAATGTCTTACCACACCACTATTTCAATAGCATTCCTGATAACATCTAAAAAAAACCATCAAACAAAAACAAAAAAGTGAAAGTCCCGATAAAAAATTTTGATAAAAATTACTCTTTCCTTTATAGCCAAAGCTTCTCCTCCTCCCCATTCCCATTAAGCACAGAATCCACTTGGTTACAGAAAATGCTAAGCACATGAAGCTGGAGATGGTAATCTCTTAGTTTTTACTGAAAAAAACCTCACAAAATATTCAGGTCAAGCAGTTACACAGACAAGAGCAATTTCAGAGGAGCCACGGCCTCCGAGAAGGCAATATGCTTTTTTTTGGACTGCAGCGCTTAACTCCACAAAGTGAACAAAGATTCTTCTGTCTGAATATAACCCGCTGAGGCCAGCAGCCAAGAAAACAAATAGTCTAACTGCGCTTTTACAGTAAATTACGTAATTTCACAGTTATAGATCCTACTAGCAGATGACATCATATTTTTGATCTAATGCTGAAAACTCCTGGCTGAAATCTCCTATTGTGAGCATAGTGTCAACGCGTCTGTAGCTAAGGTACCTCCTTGAACGCTGCACTGCGTGTTACAGCCCATCGTGTAATGCACTGATTACTACAAAACTGCAAAATAATATAACAATATGAAAGCTCTGTTTTACCCTGAAAATGAAGTACTGGAGTCAGATATAAACTACCTAGAAACTAAAAAGAAACCCATCAAAAACACTGCATGGTGTGCTAGTATTCGCTGCACTGTAGGTAGGAGACAGAAGACTAAGTTTTTTGGTTTTTGGATTTTTTTTTTTAATAATCACACTATAATTAAAATGAAACAGGGATATATTCATAAGGTGCATGGAATACACTCACCAGATAAGATCTTAGCAGGAAAGTTTGACTTCTGTGATCACCTTTAGTTATAATATAAGCAGTCCCTCAGAGTTCACAAAGAGTGGTCACAAGAGCCCTTATACTCACGGTATACTGCACATGATATAAGCACCTCTGAATAACACAAACACTTATAAGTTACAGTAAAAAAAGACAGTAAGTTCTAAAGATAGTAAGTTCTTAAGCTTGAGTACAACAGTTCACAAAAAAACAAAACAAACGCACTCACTAAAAATGTATTTTAGAAAGGGGTGAAAACACTGCTGTTTTGTTCAGCTTATCTCCATTTCTAAGAGAGTTTTCAAGATTGAAGGCAAATGTATCAGTCTTGACTTATCCTATTCAAAAACACAGAACCAAAGTATTCACGGCAACATCTGCCTCAGTCTACCACCAAACGTTCTCTCTGGCCACAGTCTGTAAGCAAATCTTCTTGGGTTTAAAAATTAAGATAACTGATCTCCACTGGATCTAACATCCAGCGGTGTCAGCATCCAGCAAAGACAGACGGCGTAATGTAGTTCTAACACAAATTTCAAAATATTTTACTTAATTTCAGAGAGCTTGACAACAAATAAATAACTACTGATTTTATTTCCAATGCATACTTTAGTGCACTGATTACTTGTCAGTCCCACTGAAAACAGTCGTTAGCTTGACTGTTTAGCCCAGATTTGTTTCAAGGGAATCTAGTCTTTACATAATCGGATGCTTTTCAGCACTGGTTAGATTTCAAGCCCTAAAAGACTTGATTATACCTTAACCTTTCACCTTGCCACATATCCCAAGTACACTAGAAGCATCCCACAATAATGACACAGGTAATGTTGCAGGGAAGTAGAAGAGGCTCCTGATTTTATGGTAGCATCATTAGGCACCACAGATTCAGCTCTCAGAGGGAAAAAAATACACATGACCCTCTTTCACATTTCTTCTCTTTCCAGAAGCAAGAGAGTGCACATAGATTTACAATTCCATTTACAATTTCAATACTTTAAGAGTAGTATTCCAATATATTACATATAGTCTCACTGTAAGAGATATTAAATCAATTCTCTATATTTTTTTCCACTCAATCAAACCATGGATAATCAGGTGTGCTTTGCCGTCATATATACAATGCACATATGACCCCCATCACTTGGGAAAAAATGAATTGTTTTACAAGTAGATGATCTGAGCAAGCAAAAGAACACGCACTTGGCTGCATAAATACAGAAGCCACAAAACATCTGTGGCGCACACAGCTCTCCTAGGTAACTCCTTATGCAACAGAGAAGCAGCAGCTTCTCCCAGATGTTTTCCATTTCTACACTCTCAGGTGTAACAAAGTCAGTTTGGGTGCAGGGAGTCAAAATTCTCATGGATTACTAGCGTGGCTTAAACAGCATATGACATCCTCCCACCCTACAAGTTAGCGATCTGTGACATTAAATATATCTGCCAAATACATGTCGTGGGATAGGACGTGCCTCGTAATGCTGCTGTAATCCTACTGCTATGCTGCTTTTTTCAAGCATCTGCTACTCTCGGCTCTCCTCCCTCAGAAGTTCATTCATGTTGGCAGGCAGCTCTGCACAAATGACCAGCAGCTGCTGTGTCGGTAGATCCTGGCACTAGATGACAATACACTGTAACAACACATGGAGATGCAAGTGCTACCTGTTTCAGGCTTCTCTCCACAGGCTTCTCATCCAAAAAAACAGTCAGCATATAAAAGTTTCAATTATTTAAATGAACTAAAATAACAAACGAGATAAAATGAAGTCATGCTCTTCCTTCCAGCACAGGCAAAGGCCTTGCAGCATCAAACAGCGGTCCAATTCTTTGGAATGCAGCACTCAGCAAATCAGGTTACACTTACTAACAACAATTAGTTTAAGTTATTAACAGCACTTAAAAAAAAAAATCTTTTAAGAAATAGGCTTGCAGAGTGCATTACAGATAGTAGCACCAGAAGAGAAAGATCAGTCTCTAAACAAGCCCTAATAAGATTATTAGCTATGCTGCTGGTGGAGAATATGCCGATAATATTCATCCCACTGCTAGTAATATGCCCACAAGTGTCAAAGAGATTTACCTGAAGAAAGCATGAAACCCTTTAAATCAACTAATAACTTACATGTTAAGGAAAAACAAGGGTTTATTTTTGCTTAGTTTTTACACACATCTTCATAAAGAGAAAAGGTTTTCCTTTCTTCTTCCCACATAAAAATTGCACAAGCTTTGGAGTGCACCATAAAAAAAAAATGGAAATGAAATTCCACTCAGTGTGCAGTCTTCTTTCTATGATAAACACACAGTGCGACAATATCGCTGTTTCTCTGTGTTAAGGTCAGTAGCTAGTCACTTATTTTCTACCTTGGAATCTTCCAAGTGAAAAATAAAACGTTCTTTGCACTCAGTGGGTAATATTTAAATTTGCACTGTTGTATCAAGTTGAATGCATCTCTCCTAGCTCCTAAGGAGCTGGGATTTTACACTACATATTTTACACTACATTTCAGAATCCATTTTCTGGGTCCACTGCTTGACAAGTAGCTTCCAGTTTTCCAAGGGCAACTGTTGGAGCAATGGTGTCCAAACCTTTCTTTGGCATGAACTGCTTCTACCTTCCGGGTGCAACATTTCATTTCATTACAGGACCTGCTCCATGACAGGACTAATTTTGTCTGGGCAGAGCTGCCAAGATACGTATAGCCAAGGACATTGCGCCAGCAAACTGAAAACAAGCTTGAATGCAGAACTGCAGATTATAGTAGCACAAAACTAGTTTTGAATATAGCCTAGGTTTAGTCAGCTAGGTAAGACAGCAACCAATAGCTAAGTCAATATTTGAGCGTATACTTAAACTTCTCCCAATGCTACAAAAACAAGAAGTACAGCTCCCTGAGTATCTGGCCAGTACAATATTCTTAGTGGACAAATGATAACGCAATACTCATTTTAGGATGAAAGCATAAATTGAATCTAAATTAGCCAGAATGTAACTGATATATTCAGTCTGCATCTTCTTCAATGTGGCTTTTGAGTGATGAGCTGACTTTCTTGTCTTGAAAATATGCAAACCAGTAGAGTACTCTTCAAAGACGAAATTCAATGACACGAAGCAACAAATAAGAACTAACAGAACTTCCTTAATTCTTCTCAGAAAACACATTTTACACAGCTGAAGTTCAGCAGCACTTGTCTTTTATCACCTCTAAAACAGCGGAAAAGAAAACTCATCCAAGGGTCATTCGTATACAATGTTCTAGACCTCGTAAAACAACCGTTGCTCAATAGTAATCAAAAGAGAAGAAAAGCAACAAACAATCCCCGAAAATGCGTTCTGCTCTTTCCTTTCTAACATAAGACAGCTGTATGTAGTCTGGAGCTAACCTACTTAGAGTATGTGAAGATAATCAAGAAAAGCAGAGTCTAGGGGCAGGGAGGAGTAGACGGCTTCTTAGTTTTTAACAGAATTTTATTTTTTGGCGTGAGCATAATGCAGTAGGCAGTTAGGTCCAAAAATCAACTTTCATCTGTCTTCTAAAGAGGCTACGATGAGTGTAAATCAGGAAGCATTAGCACAGTCACTTGGGCCAGTGGCATCAGATTGCTGACAAGGTCTTTCCTGCGCCGACTGAAAACTGAGAGGCATAAGAAAGGACACAAATGAGAAGAGCAGTACACGTCCACCCAAGAAGAGGAAAGGAGAACCAGAACAGGGTATGTAGACATGGCATCAGAAGGAGAAGAGAGATGCCAATACATAACAGGAGCTCTACATGTCATCGTTCTTCTTTTAGTCACTGCCAAAAAACAGCATCTGATTTTTTTCATACAGTGCAAAGGGAAGAAGAACAAAACAAGTAATATGGAGATCCAGGTACAATTGTCTGCTTCTTCCTTTAATACTGATAATACTGTTTTCAAACAATTCTTTCAAAAGCCTAAACAAGAAAGAGTAGCACATAGCTTCTATAGAAAACATCATCAGAAAACCTAGTTGAGAAATAAACCTTAAATTCAAACTTTCAGAGTATTCTTTTCCTTCATTTCTTGTTGTGATTAAAAGAAATACTGATATTTCTACTTGCAGCCTTGATTCCTCCCAGCCAAAGAAGTGGTGCTGAGTCAACATATGACAAGGAATCACTTCACCAGTTCTCTTATCTTCTCAAAGCCAAAACATTAGAAAAGTGAAGACGAAAATACAGCAAATACAACTAATACATGTATAACCTAAGCAGTAACCCTTCCTTTCAGCATTAGTATAACCCCTATTGTGTTCAGTTTTGGGCACTGCGCTTAAAAAATAAGATAAAAGATAATGATGATAATTTTCGAGGCCTAGAAGACAAGATCAGTGAAAAGTGATTGAAAGAATTGGGGATGACTGAAAAGAAACACAATGTTTTGTGTGAAGAGATGTTGTCTCCATACTAGATTGGGCAAATATTAATAGCTAAACTACAGAGAGAGAGAGCAAGGGAGAAAAAAGCAGCACTGTTAATATTGAAATAGATTGCTTAAACAGGTTATGGAATGACTATCATAGGAAGTTTCTAAGAAAAGCCTAAGCCAAGATTTATCTGGAATGACACAGCTAATTGATCCTGCAAGCAGGAACGAGACAATGCTGTGAGGTCTGTACAAGCCTGATTTTTCTGAGTTTAATATTAAGGGCTTCCTCTATCAAGGCCAATAGCAGTGAATATAGGAGCTGATGGTCCCTCACAGAAGGACAAGTGACAACATCGGATGCTTGCTGGTTGTTTAAGACAAGGACAAAAGTCAAGATATGTTTTTAATTTGAGCAATTCATAGCCTAAGTTGCCTTTACTTTCACAGATACTCAGAAGTTGCAGACAGACAACACGTGATGTGCTGACCATCACATTTAGATGAAGTTAAAGGAGCTAAAAATACATTCTGGGACATATTTTGCATGCTGACATCTTATCTAGAATATCATCTTCAGTTTTGGACATCATCTTTTCATGAAGATGCAAACAACTTGCAGGGGTCAGGAGAAAGCACAAAAATAGAAAACCATATTGGCAACATGATCTAGCTGGAAAAAACTGAGTTGTGCTTACAAAGAGAAGAATGAGGGAAAATACAGTAGCAATGTTCCAATATTCAAAACATCACTACAAAGAAGATGGTGATGAATTTTTCCTCATGTCCCTAGGATCTCCAGGCAAAGGACATTAGGAATGAGATTTAATTAGCAGTTAAGATTATTTTGCTTCTACATTATACATTTCAGACAGTGAAACTCTGTGATACATCATTAAATGGCTATGCTAGAATATGCCTCCAGGAGGCTTTTAAGAACAGATTCGCCAAACTGATGTGAGGGATGGTCGAAGTAGACTTAAGCAGGCCCCAGTGCACTCAATCAGTTGATGTCAGACGACCATCAAAATAGCCCTGAAAAATCAGACCCACACACTAAATTCAGCAACCAAAGACTGACTTACCCAAATCAGGAGGAACAAATCAGAAGCCAAATATACTTCAGGTATGAATTTGTACCAGTAATGATCCTTTGTAAAAGGCCTGAAGATTCATGAGACGATAGTTCATAAACAGAAATGTCTACTTTTTATATAGTTGTGATCTAAACTTTAAAGTTCTCAATTTTAAGTAGTATCTGCAATCTAAAAAGCCTTCCAATAAGGCAATGAATGTTATAATACCTGAATGAGACTATGAGGATCTGGAAAGTTATCATACTCTTTCAGGAGAACTTCTAGTAACCTTGGAGCTTTCTAAACTGCTGAAAACCATTACACATTTCAGTAATAAAAATACGGTTCTAACTCAAAGGCTAAGTTTTGCTTGGCTCTAAAGCACAAAGACAGGTCAAAATATTCATGATGCAGAGGGAGTGCCATATGTACTCTTGAAATTATCAAAGCTTTTGTCAGTCAGAATAAAGCGTCTCTCCCTTAAACTTGTCCCCTTGAAGATCACTGCAAACCTCTTGCTCAGAAGCATGAAGGTTTATTATATATCTCTCATTGCTTTTTTGGTATAGTATGACTGTTTTGCAAAGAGGAGAAATCCAAGGTTTTCTTTTTAAAACACTCCCAAGGACAGATAACATGCAGGAACTCACTCGCAAGCAAAAGGCAAAAAACACTGCCTTGACTCATGAAAGACAGAAGAGCTCAAGCTCTTCAGGACACTGGCAGCAGTCACACGTTCCAACACATTCCTGTAAAACTTCAGAGGTCTGAACAGCACCGATTCAACACCATGGGCAAGTAACAGCCTTGGAGCGTTTGGGTGGGTCTGACATTGCCCAAGAGCTCAGACCTCTTTGCAGTTCATGTTCAGAGAGGTACTGTTAACTTCAACTTCCGTGGGGAAAAAACAAGTCCAATTGTTTTTTGGACCCGCAAATCCCACCCGTAAAGTTAGCACTATAGTCTCCTCATTTTGTTATTTTTTTGCACTGATAAGCAATGAATTTCTTCTCCAGTCTTGACTTCTGATACTCAATTTCAGAACTATATCGGAACTATTTCTCACCAAAAGACGTACAACACCCAAATCGTACTGTAAAGAGGCTTCATGAACATTGACCATTGACCATTGCTCAACCAATGATGAGCAACTACAAATGAGATCTTGGCGTTTTAGTAGAAACTCTAACGAAAATTTCTGTTCAGTACTAGGTGTGGTCAAACACAGGAAGCAATATTTTAGGAGCTAAAGGGAAAAGAATAGAGAAAACAGAGAATGCCACTATCTTGATTAGTGAGTCCTCTTCTAGTTTTTCTCCCTTTCACCATTTAGAAAAGGAGAGAGGAGGAGGGAAGAGAAATGGGTACACAGTAAGAGGTAGGAAGGGAAGAGATGGACAAGAAAAAAGTTAAGGAGGAATATAAATGAAGAGACCATAGCGGGGGAAAAAAATCACAGTAACTACTGACAGAGATGTTTTCCTACTAATAACTGAAATATAGCCTGGAAGAAGCTGAGCAAAAAGTCAAGGATATTATGGCATCTTTATTAAAACTCATGTAAGCAAAGCAAAACCTTCCATGATCTGGTGAAAAGTGAACTGCAAATACATGACCATGAACAAGAATCTAAGTTTTAAATATTGATTAAAAATAATACACTTAGGGGAAAAAATGCTTAGCGACATCGTTCTGATCTGCTGACTAGAACATCTGCTGAAGATTTAGTCTTCTGGAGTTACCAAAGGACAGCTGTTTCACAATACTATGAAGTCTCACCTTATTTATCATACGTTGTATTTTGGTAAGCTTTTTGATCATGTATTATTCACTCTAGTTTATTACCATATAAAATCAAATAAGCACAATGATTAAGTTTCTGCTTTCACACTAGCCTCTCTTACTAGCCCTCAGTTTGCTCCTCTTTGAAATAATTTTTCCTCACTCTCCCGTTTCTTTCTTACTGCAAACTGCGGTTTTCCCACTCTTACCTTTTTTACCTTTCCTCCAGCTCAGAATTGTGTTTGCTTCCCTAGTACTTTTTTTTTAAACCACAAACCCTCATTCCCTTCTCCCAATGCAAATAAGTGACATCAGCATGCGATTTGACATATCAAAGGCAACAAAGTAATCACTCTGAGGAGGCAAGAAATACAGTGTTGAAGTTGAAATATTAACTATCACCTTGTTCCCAATCGATCATGTGTCAGTTAATACATTAAATAACAAAGCCCCCTGCCCCATCCTTTACATATTACATTTTTATATGCAGTCCAGTCAATGCTAGCCATCATCACCCTGGACTAGCTTATTAAGTTTCAGTCACCTCAGTGAATGCAAGTTTGAAGAAAGTCTTTGGTGCGGCTAGAGGGTGAAATATGTAGCAGAGAGCAGTACCGCTATACTGACATTTAAAACACAGAGCTTTACTATTTGAGCTGCCTAAGAGAGGACCCGTTTCACAGCTCCCTCTTTCTTGGCTACTTTTATCTATACACGCACATTTCCACAGCCAATGTGACCTACAGTCCCACAGCCAGAACCTGGATTTAAACCTAACCAGTCTTTTTTTTTTTTTTTTTTCTTTTCCATAAGGATGCTTGCTGCCAGAGAACACCTCCCCTTAGCTCACTGATCTGACCTGGGAGCCGGTTCAGGCTCTGCATTACACACGCTGCACCTTTTAAACAAGTAGAAGATGTTTTCTATGAAAGACGATATTAACAGTTTGGGTAAAGGCAGAATTTTAAAGTGCTAAAAACACCTACAGGAATTCAGCTAAGCTGAAGGAGGTTTATCCTAATAAATTGCTTACTAAGGTAAGCTACATGAAGCTGAGCTGGGCTGAAATTGAATTAAGCATTCAAAAAATAATTTCCATCAGTTTAACCAAATTGACTTAACCAAGCTAAAGCATTTTAACTATGAACACCAATTGGCCTTAGATTTCTCCTCCTCCCAGTGATTTCAGCACATTCTGCACGGAGACAAACACTGAACTTGGATAGCCTTTCGCCTCTACAGCATACAAATGCGAGTCACTGTTAGGGGAAAGGGCCACGTGCTCTGAAAACGTGCCCTACCTTGCCTCTCTGTGGGCCTAGGGAAAGCATCATGACACAGCTTTAATCAACATTGCCAGTAATGCCAGATTTGTCTAAAATGGAACGTTTTGGAAATCAGTGAAGTGGCATTTTGCCATCTTTGCACTTCGACTTCGTGGATCAATTTAACTAAAACCGTATAGAACCTGTTTATTTAAGTACAGCCCTTTATGAGAACGTTCTCCAATTATTTTCAGGAATCCATAATTCCTCTTAATGAGATAATTAAAAAAAAAAAACTGTTATAAGGTCATCTACGTGACAGCATGACATAGGAGCCTCAATCAGCCCAGCAGACGTGGACCACCGGTACGGCAAACCCACCCGAGCAAGGCCCCTCTCGTAGCAAGCCCTGTTCCAAAACGGGGGTGTCAGACCTGGGATCGATTAGATGGGTTCGCGTGAGACAGCCAGACAGTAACACGCCACCAGAGTCCAACTCCTTGTCATCCCTGATTGACCAGATACCAGGAGAAATTATAACTTATGCAGAGGGTACAACAGAAGTAGAAGGAGGGACAGAAAAAAAAAAAAAGGAACCCCGCAACAACAACAGAAAAACCACCCGGCACTGGAAGACATAGGATCTAAATCGCTTAAATGAAGAGCCTCACCTAGCCACCGTCTCTGCATTATCCTCCTGAGGCATCTTTCCCCACTTAGCCTAGAAAGAGTCCAAGGAGATCCACTAACTAAGCTGATATGCAGTTAGCTGCTATGAAGACCCCCAGGTATATGTAAACAAAAAATTTCCCTCTGGGCCTTTTCCTCTTAAAAGGCGCTACTCTTCTCTTATGAAACCTTGCCTCAATTTTGAGGGGACAGAAGCAACACAAGCTACTGTCTTAAGGACTCACCTGAAAGATCACATCGCTGCAAGCTGTAGTACACCGCTAATCACACTTGTTTACTTACTCTTAACACCCTTATGGTATCTACAAGTAACTCCAAGACAGACCTAAAAACAACAGACAAATATCTGGATACTAATAGGTAGCCTGCGAATAGTATTTGAAGGGAAACAATAACATCTAGACAGAAAATAAACTACCTCAAAGACTTTGAATGTTGACTGCACTTACACATTGACATAAGAAATTAGTAGGTACAGAAAGCTAATAATGGATATTAGGATCCTAAGAACGTGTGTGAGGATACTACAAACGACTCGGGAAGCGTTCACAAGCAAATATCAATACCTGATTGCAACAAAATCTTACAATTTTAGCTGTACTCCAAGGTAAGTCTCCGTCAAGCTATAAAGTATCTACAGGATTAACTTATAAGTAAAGAAAACTGGAGGATGCCTCGTATACAGATTTTTAGCTATGCACATTTCATGCTAAATTTAATAAAATCATCCTCTTCCTGCACTACCCTGTTCCACTGCTATTTTTACTTGTCCATCCTAACTGCGATTCCTGTCGTGACTGCCCTTCTAGCTGAGCAGCCAACTCTTTTATGTATTTATTTAATGAAAGAAAAAGATGCAGTCATTCGTGCTACCAGCAAATTTTACTGATTAGTCAGTAAAGATATAAGGAGAGCAGGGGTACTGGTTTGGCAAGACAGCTTGGGAAGATGGTGCTGGCAAACCCGCGGCAAAAAGCAGCTGAGACAGCTGTCTGTGTGTCCTAAAAGCAGTTGCCTGGTTCAGCAGGAAACAGCAAATCAGACACACCGGTGAGTAAGATAACTTCCAGAACCAGAGGGACAAAACAACAACAACAATAATAATAAACACTTCAAGAAGATGCTGTTTTGCTGTCTCCACTTTGCATCCCTAATAAAACTTGCCAGAATTTTTAAGCCTGTGTAGATCTCAATATGAGATTCACAGCACAAAAAAATACATATTATATATATATAATATATATATATTTATATATATATAATATATATATTAAAAAAAGCTCCAGGCTTCTTTTAAAAATGAAATAGTTTATTATGCAGGCTATTTTTAAAGGAAAATGTGCTGTAAACCGACCTGACTCCACTATATTCCTTTAAATGAAAGAAGAAATGGACTATGCCCCATGGACTGTGACAACTTCAAGCTCCTAAAGCCACCCTACGCTCTTTCTAGCAAACATTTTCAGGCTTTTTATTTTTCTAGCAAACATTTTCAGGCTTAACACAAAGACCGACATGTAGCTTTACCACCTGGGGCAATGTAGCTACGGCTGGGACGATCGCGCAGTCTTAGGCTCAGTTTGCAATCACTCGAGGATGAACTCTGAATGGGTTGTGTCGGACTTCACGCAGGGATGGAAGTCACAGATCACTCCCACTGCAGTCCCCAAGGAGCCCCAACGGCTCTCATTGCTGCTAAGGGCTACGGGAGGTCCTTCCGCATAACATTTTAGGAGCGGTAGAGTTCAGACCAGGCAAGAGTCAGAGTTGGCTAAACTCTGGATTTGCCGTTTTGGCTACAGAAACCTGCTCCTAGTTTCCATTGGTGTCAAAAGGATTTTTACGGCCTACAACACAACTGTTTGCTCCTTAGGGAATCTTGTGCCCTAACGTGAGCTACTAGGGAAGATCGAGGAGATGGCTGTATTTGGTTTAGCATTCAAATTTCTCTATGCTGCCAGAAAGGTGCCAAAGACCACCTATATGCACAGTAAACACACACAAAAAAAATCCCTTCTGTAGCTTCATGACATGCTGAGGACTGCACTGCAGAGAGGCTTTGCCATGGCTTTAGGGAGAAAATAGGCAGATGGAGGCAACAACTTCTGTCCTCCTCTCTTGCTGTTAAACCGCTTCCCCCCCCCGCCGTTGGGTGCCTTGCAGTGAAGTGCTTCCAAAAATCTGGCATTTCATTTCAATACCTTCTTCATGTCTTCCTTCAGGAGGACAAATAGGTATTTTGCTTTTTTCATAAAAAGAAGTTCCATATAGTTCTTTGAAAGCTGCACCTTTCAGTTGATGTATTACCAGAATTAAACAGTTTGGTATTCGCAGGAATAATACAGAAAAAGGAAATAGAAACAGTGTAACCAATTTACCAAGAAATAAAAAAGGAAATTCTTCTGCTCAAAGAATACGAGGTCACCAGCCGTTCCGTGGACAACCATCTTCTATTTTACAGCAATATATTTTCTGAAATGCAGAAAATACTGTTTTGTGAATGAAGCTTCACAGGAAAATAAGTCTTAGACTAATGTTTAATGCCAGTATTTTAACTAGACACATTAGTTTCACTCTTTTCCCTCACATTTTGAGGCCGCACATCTGCTAAAGGATGCTTGTTCTTGCAGAGAACAACAGGGCTTACTCAAAAAAAAAAAAAAAAAAAGGCATACAGTGCCCTACAAAATAAAGCAATCCCATTACTTGGAGAGCTGCACTCTTGCACCTTTGAGAGATATAAGGGGCGTCAGGGAGGGTGGTTGCACTTCGCCAGCCTGGTGCTGCTCAGCTTTGCACAGCAGTGCAGGAACGGGCACGGCGCTGTGCTGCCATCAGCACCACGAGGGCAAAGCCTGCCCCCCGTGCCCCTGCTACGGCAATATATAAAATCCAGCCTGGGGGCTTAGCAGGCAAGCTCACGCTATGGCACAGTTATGCTTCACTTCCTTCTCCTTTTTCAAGCCTCCAGTCGATGGGAAAGCCATGGCACATAGCTCTCCAGCTAAGAACTACTCAACACAAAGCTCTTTATTGGCCGTTTCCTTCAGGACAACATATTTATACTTACAGGCTTGTCGGATGTAAAAAGTGATATGCCATCATCAGGCCAGATATTTAAAATGCCCTGGGAAACGAGAAAGCATGTTCATGCTGGGCTGGCACAAATGTTCAGGCATCGTGATTAAACAACAAAAAAAAACCCCAAAAATCAATAAAATGAACTGGAATCAATTGAAAAAAAAGTATTGATAGCTTTCATGTTCCAAATATTTACTGTTAAAATCTACTTCTATGAAAAAGCCTATGAATTTGCACAGTACCTGCAGAAAAGTGTTTTTCACCCTGTTTAATGACTTGTAATTAGATTTTAAGGACAAAGTGAAAGAACACTCAGTATGGGGAGTGATAACATATTAAGTGGCTATGATTGGGAGATTCACTTTAAAAACACACCCTGATTGCAACTAAAATACTAGTACTGGCGCACACAGCGTTTTACTATTAATCGTAGAAATGCAATCAAGGTTTGTGATCATGGATTTTTCCTAGGCTTAACGTAGGTCTTCCAAGCTTGTCTCACAGATCAAACTATCTATTTAAATCATGGAGACATCTATAACTCTTGCAGACATCAAAAAAAAATCTAGGTTTATATAATTGCAGCTTGCTCATTATCGTAGGTTAGTGGTTCTGAATTAAAAAAAAAAGAATTGCAAATTAAATTTTGTATGCCTTTTGAAGGTTCAAAGGAATTACTTTTAAAACTCTAAATGCAATGAAGATGACAATTCCATCAAAGAGTAAAAAAGTAATACTCCATTCATATATATTTGCAACATAACAAGAATTATTTTTGGTAACACCTCAACTTTAATGTCTCCACGTACAGAATACATGCACCCAAGAGAATCCTTATCAGCTTGGTTTTCTTTGTGGGAACAGCAACTGGACACAACAGAATTCAATTTGAATGCAATTCAAATGATAATAATTTATTATCATAATTAATAATATATTGACATAACATATTATTCATAGCTAATATAAAACATAATCCCTCCTATTTTGTTATTGAACTTGCCCATCTGAAATTCATCCCACTTTGTCCAGCTGAGACATCAAATTATTGACAACCATAAGCGAGGAGTTCTTCTAAGATGAGGTACTGAAAACAGCAAGTTTCTCACGTGCGTAGCTCACCGAAGAATAAAAACTGAACATCCACCTGAGACCTCAGAGATCCCTCAGGGAAACCCCAACCCCAGGGATATCCTTAATTAGGGGTCGCAACTAATCACGGTACAAGTTGGGAAGACAACCAGGCCTTGGTTCCCACGCAGAGAGAGCTAACTTGGTCTGGTGGAGGCTCCTACGCTTTGCAGTTGGTGGAGAACTCAGCAGAAAGTTTTCTACCTGGTACACATGCGAGTGTGTGCCCCCATGCATACACATATATTGCAACCAAAGAAAACACCACCAGGCAAAAGCAGATCACAGAGGCTAATCTTTACCAAGATAATATTGTACGTTGCTGGGTTGTGTGCAGCGGAGTTATGAGGTGCCTCACCAGGAAACAACTAATTTTTTTGTTTTCAAACTTATAACAACTATTTCCATCTTGTTAATATTATTTTGATAGGTTAATCACCTATGCTAGCCTTGTTTTGTATGACACTGTGCTCCTAAACCACTGTCACCGCACGTCACTGTCAAGACAGATCAGAATGAATGACTTCAAGTTTTAACAAAGTTCTGCTGTGGAGGGACTCCACTATACCTACGGGTAAGAGCCACCTCCACTAAGTCGAAATGCATTTCCAGTGCTCTGTGAAGTTTCAATAAACACACATCATCGATCGTTTTTGAACAAGTTGATTGAAATAACCAATAACGTAAAGCTTGCAAAGAACCTCACTAAACAACCTCCCCACCAATTTTCTCCTGCCTAGGCCTCACATTCTCAAAATAATCCATAGACAGGCCCCAATTGTAGAAGGGTCATTTGGGTTGGTTCAGTTTGAAAGTGTTAGTTTAAAACTGTAATTTGCCACACAAATCTGTTGTGAAAGTACCTGAAGAGTTCATAACAGTATGTTAGGAAATGTGTAAGTAAATAGTGCTAAGCACTATCATCACCACACTCACTTCAAACTGCACTAGAAGGCCAACTGCGTAGCACAGATAAAGACTTCTGCAAGCTATCAAACGATGACAGCTCTACATGCAACTAATATGATTTAAAAGAAAAATAGTTTGCTGCCTTCAGAATATACGGTTTACACTGATTTTTCAGAAAGCCTTCTGCTGGAGAGCTTGACTATGTTGTTTACAGCTAAAAGAAGCAGGACAATATTGCAGTGTTCCATCTATTCCAGCAGTAAAATTCTCTCAAATAAAATCGAAAGGACAAGTGGTATAAATAGAAACTGGTTTCTATTTATTTTATAATAGATACGGACTTCCTGGAGAGACATGTTTACGCTGACAGACAGACAACATATTTGCCAGCAGCAGATGTTTGCATCAGCAAAGGTTTACATATAAGAAACTGTTTTTCATCATAATAAATCCCATTTAAAATCAGATATCTTTATTTTTTCAGTATTTGTTTAACTGTATTTTCATCCTGAGCTAGTTCGTGTTATATTCATTAGATTTGTCCTCATTTAATTGGACACTCTTCTTCTTTAATTGCAGGCCTTTCCCCTCTCTAGGCTATTCTCTTGGTATCAAGTTTCTTGTTTCAGATTACTGCTTGTTCCTCTCATCCTGTATTACTTGCACTCTATTTCTACCTCGATGGATTCTTTCTGTGACTTATTTTACCAGATTTTGCTTCATTATGATCAGTACCTAATAATCCATTTAATCTTCCATTTATTAATATTCATTCACCTTTTTTGACCTGCTGTACGCAGGCTCTATATTCTCCTCGCTTGGTAGCAGTAGAGATATAATTAGAACATGCATAGAAAAGAAAAGAAAAAGAAAATAGTGCTTAAATTATAGCGTATGACTGGATACAGCAACCCCCTCTCTAAAATCATAGGCCAGCTTTGCAAGGAACTGCAAGCAAGAAACTGCGGGAGAACATGGTTTTGTATCAGTGTCATCGCAAAGAAATTTTGAGTTGACCACACCACATCAGTTCCCATCACAGGTCTACAAATCTGCAAATACAGCTATTCTATGCAGCATTGTTTTTAGTTTCTCATAAAACACATACTTCTTGTTTCTGCATGAGCTCCATGCCTCTCATTGCATATTGGGCAAGTGTGTGTTTTGTTCAATAGACTGTTTTCAAGCATCTCTATAACTGTTGCAAACTCATTAAAAATCTGATAATGCCTTTTTGCAGAGAACGAGCAAAATAAACCTACATTCATAAACATAACTTGTATTAAGCCAAGCGCGTTGCTCAGAGCACCCAAATTAAATTCCATATTTCTGCCAGATTTGACATTTGGTATTCCTGCCACCAGAAAATATATTTTTTTAATCCCGTGCAACAGATTGTTGCCTTGTATAATTTTAAATAAACAAAGTTCTAAGATCCTATAGACTAATAATAGTTTTTGAAAGTTATGTTGAATTTATTTACAAGGAATCGTCTCTCACAAACTGTTTTCCACTCAGAAGGCAACCAGTCACATTAGGCTTCTTCAGAATTCAGGAATAATAACTTAACATCTCTTATTACCAAGGTGATTTTTATATGTAACATGGAAGTTTAAAAAAAAGATTCCTTAAGGATTATTCCGCTTGCCTATTATTTACCTTCATGAGGTTGTGCAAGCATTTTAGATGGAGAAACAAATTGTATATAAAAAACTCCATGTTTTGGAAACTCTATTTCACTGAGTGCTTTGCTTTTTACTGGCAGATGAGCTCATAAATAAACCGTCCAAAAATCATGCAGAATCTTTATTAAAAAAAAGCACTGCTTCGGATGCAGTAAAACTCAAAAGGCTGATTTACTTAAAATTAAGCACATACCTAAGTGCATCCCCAAAGCAGACTAAATTAGAATAGCAGCAATAATGACAAAATCCCAGATTTTGGGATTATTCTCCCAAATATTCTCTCCAACTTTTTAAGCAAAGACTGCAGCATGGATTGGCTGAACCAACACATTGCTGACTGTTCCAGAGGAGCAGGAAAAGCAAAATCAATTCAGAAGCAACTGAAAAGTTCTAACCTTTAGACTCGAGGTTGGTTGGGTTATTTGTTGGCTAGGTTGGGTTTCTTTTTAAGCTCTAAAAAGAACTAGCAGACACAAAGACCATACTTTATTCTATTAGCATTTTAAAATGCATAAAAGCTCCTATAACCAAGAAGTCTCATATCTTAGGAATAGGGTGAGTGAAAGATAAAGTCGCATGTAAACTTTGTTAAGTTGTTTTCGTGTTTAAACCTTTCTTATCAGTTCCCACGTAAAACAGCAATCCTTGACTTGCAAATCCCAAATGCATGGGTCCATCTATAAATTTAATATTTGTCTTCAATACTTGGCAAAGTATTGAAGAAAAGGGAAAAGGCAAAGAGGGAGAAGACAAAGTTTTCCCATGTTTTCTATGAGCAAGCACAAAAATCAGATTCTTACATGTTTTGACATCAGAAGAGTCAATTATCTCAACCTGGCAGAATTACAATTTAAATTACGTATTATTCTAGTAGGAAATCACTAGGAAAAAAAAACTAATAGTAAATATCCAAAAGGAGTTACATATAAGCTTGCGATGCAGAAATCTCTCATATGACATTAAATTGGTATAAGTATACTTATATGTCTACTTGTATGAAACACGTTTTTCCGAGGTAACACTTAATTAAACATACTGGTATGTTGATAAATGACACACAGGGTTTCATTGAAAGATTATTTCTTCCTTAATGGATACCCAAGGGCCTTCCCTTCACCAAGGGTTTCGCCTTTAGTACGTGGAGTACCGTGGAAAACAGCCAGAACTATTATGACCGTGCAAAATGTACGAAACAATAAACTACTAGAAATGCTGAAACTACTAGAAATGCTGAAAAACACGAGGGAGGTGTAAGGACAGATTACAACTCCAGTATAGAAATCACTGTCTTTTTAAAACTAAGGTTCACGTTTACTTAAAAATTGAGCACAGTGGCTAGATAATTTCAGGCACTTATGTTAGAAGCCCCAATACCCGAGGTCCCCTCTCCAGTGAAGGGCAACAGAGTTTATTAACAATGGAGAGAATAAGCAAGTGCTAAGTACTGTAATAATTAAGCAAACCTTCCATGTGCTGTCAGCCTACATGTACAGATATCAGGTCTAACTATAAAAATCAATATTGTTCCTCTCACTGTTTCAAAAGCTGTATTTATTAGATAGCCATGGCACAATCTATTTTTTTCTGAGTGCAAAGTTCACTGGAACAGCCAAAAACCTCTTGAGAAGGTGTTCTTTGAAAAGCTTTTGGAAACCTTTAAATTTAATTTAAAACTGGAGAAGATATTTTAATCTACTTTAATAACTTAGCACGCTCTACTATATTAAGGCAAGTTTCCAAAGACAACTCCAGTAAAATTCAGTAAAATATAACAACTGCAAGATAACACTGCACTACAATTTAAAATACTAAAGTGTCCGTAATGGCATAAACACGGCTTTAAACAAAACAAGCATTTCGAGCAATCAGCTGGTGAGGTAAGGCGTTACTTAGAGAGAAACTAAACATTCAGCTCTAATGGAAAACTCGGCGTTTCTGAATTTGCAACAACTGATTTTCAACACAAGAAAGGCTCAGTATAGAATTCTGACATAATTTTACTTCTGCTATCATGGCTTACTGTAAATCTCAATATCCATAGTCATAAAATTTAGTTCAATTTCTATACGGCAAGTTCACAGCTCTATTAGACTTCTTAAATTTTAATTCCACGTGGCAGCGGTGGATGATATGCAAAAACATCAAAAAGTCTGTACTGTTTCACATGCACTGCCTTTGACTATTGTATTTTAGTTACCATGAGAGCTTTTCAAATAAAGTTTTCATTTGATCAAAGTATTTTTCTCTGCTAAAAATGAAAAACAACTTGAACACCGTGGGACCACAGCAGGAGAGATTTAGCAGCATATCTGCAGGTGCAATTTTGGACTGCAGAACCAGAACGCATCGCTATCTGTGCAACCAAATTAACTGGATTTGCCTTCAACAAAACATGTAATGCTTGCTTATAATTTGAAATAAAAATGGTAACTGAACTGCATGATTATATGGATTTCAGTTTTCCAGTTATCCAGGTGAGGTTAACTGCAGTTTCTTGTCGATGGAAAGAATACACCATTTTTTCTAATCCTCGTTTCATTTTTAAATCAGCCATGAAAAGGCAACACCTTGAAAATTGAAGAATCCTTATTCAGGGAGAAAAATCTACTTAAAGTCCTTTCTACAGTTTCAAGCATGTATTGAGGGTCACTTGTTCCTAACTGAACCTTTGAAAATGCATAGATGAAACACAGAAACACTCATCCGACGCCCTTCACAAAGTACTTCAGCGAGACAGAACTGCTGATATCTTTTTTTAATAGTGGTGAATTCAGTGAATATTTTTCTAAGGAGCAGAAAATCCTACGATTAAATCAGCTGTCATGAGAATGCCAGTTGGGCGTTTGATAACTGCAGGAGCACATTCACTGCTTGCAGCTATGACTCGCCCTCTGATGCAATTCTGCCAAGTGGTGACTGTCCCATCATTCAAAGTGATCAACATGTTTATTAATTCCCTGAAGACCTCTAGCATAATAAAATTAAAAATGTCATCAGAAGAGTTGTGTTCGAATGTAAAACTTCACTGCTGTGATAGTAATTCAACCCCACTCAGGAGAGTCCATGTGACAATAAATCTTTGCCAGAAAGCAGACAAGTTCTGAGGCAACATTTTTTTAAATCAAATAGCTAAGTAACTATCTTAATCAAAAAGCTAGAGATATTTAATCTCTATTTCACCACTTTCTGCAAATAATTTTGGTTTGGATATATATGACAACGGCCAAATTGATCATTCAAAAAAAAAAAAAAAACTTTGCTTGATTTATTTTTTGTAAAGTAAATATTTTGATAGTAATAAATAACAACAAATGTGGTATTTAGCTAAATTTTACAGACCAAAGTAATCCAGGTTTGCAGTTTGGTGTTTTCTTACAACACTACATTGCCTTCTGCAAACTAGCACCTTACTAAAAACACCATATGAGTAGCTTCTCTCCTCCTGAGCAAGTACTGTGATTTACTGGGGCTGATACAATTCATGAAGTGTTTGGTGTGGAAAATACTATTGCCATAGACTAGATAAAATCCTTTTAAAAAACAAACCCAGATATGGTAGAAGTTCTTATTGTTATTAACATAAATCAATTAAGATCTTAAAGCTCAAGTATTTCTATCATAAATTATGCAAAGACATTGTGCAGCCCCTTAATATATGAACTCTATTTTCTATTTTTTCCACTGAGAATCTGAGAAAACTGTTATTTATTCCTTCCGCGTTTGCTGGAGTTGGATTAGTGCTCCTGCACTTCCTAAACTCAGTTCTGTTCTTTTGTCTTTCATCAAAAGGACAGCTAATCCAAGCAACTGAAATATAAAGGTAGATTTAGAAAGCAACACATAATACCACTGCAAATTCACTGTACAGAGGGCAAAGAGAATTGGTTCCAAATCTGGCTCAGAAAAAGATCTGAAGCAACAGTAAATTATAGCAGTGAACACAGAGTAATTACGTCAGCTAAAAACTGGACCCCAGCTGATCTGACGTTACCAGCTAATCCTATTAGTACTTTTAAAATACAGTGCATTAGTTATCTCCTAGAGGACAAGTTGCCACATTATGAATAGCACTCCTACTGTTCAAGTTGGAAAGTTGCTCATATTATCCAAGACGGGGAAAGAAGCAAAAATTTCTGGCACATCTTGACTTCCAATAATTGAGCTCAAGTCCTTCGGGAAGAGGGAGTCAGCGCACTCAGAGCTCTGACTGCCTCATCACACGTATAGGCATAGGGAGCAGCGCAGGTCCAAATACAGCGCGAGAGCCCCCCTCAAACGCACACCCCTTGCTATCTGACAAGGGACCCAACTTTCCAAATAGCCTTCCAAAAGTTTTCCAAAGCTCAGCTAACCTCAATCTTTTGCATCCAGCTTTCTCTGCCTTCATCTAGCTATTCAGGCATTGATTCCAACAGCACTTTGGGCAATTAAATATAAAAAAAAAGTTTCTCCAACGACAAGATCCACAAAGATGAGAAATATAGTTTGGCTAACCTTAACGTGGAAAATAATTCACAGAAGGCACATACAGGAAGATAGGGTTGCCTTACAAAAGGCAAGAAACTAGTAGGCTTACCATGGCATCACTCTGGTACTAGCAATACTAGACACAAGCAATGAATAATAAAGGGAGACTGCTAATGAAAAATATAATGAGTAGGGATTATATGAATTCAAATAAGTTGGGAAATACAACATTAAATAAAGTACAGACAAAAGCTAGAATATCAAAAAATCTGTATGCTACATGAAGTCTATATATTACACAAAATTCTTCAAGAAGTCTTTAGGTAGCTATGTGAAGTCAACATAATCAAAGCAGACAGACATGACTAGCTTTGGAGACTCCCTTCTTCCTCTGTAGGAGAGAGAGTATGGATCTGTGCAGGATAGCACTATCCTTCTCAAAAGGTCTAAAAAATGTTGTAGAAACTAGGAAATAGTCTCCAGTCTGGAGACATTTAATTTAGCATGTTTGAAAATGGATTGCAAGCTTGAAAGTTTTATGGAAAGTTCACGCAGACCTTCCTCAAGGAGCAAATAGAATAAGTGATCAAGCACCGGATGAAACCTGAATTTTCAGCCCCAACTCTAGTAATTTCCTATTTCTAGTTGATACTGGCGTTTGAGACGACCGTGAGAAAAAAGCAAGGCAAATATCAGAGGTAACAGAATAGGAACAGAGGTGTGAAGAGAGGCGATGAAAGAAAAGAAAACAGAAGGAAGACAGACTGCAAGCCAAGCCTACCTCTTTTCAACTGAAAAGTAGCCTGAGAAAGATACATAAGCCTGAAGAGACAATTAATGACAAATTACTGAGGTCTCCTACTCCTGAAGAATTCTCCTGGCAGGTTAGTCAGATATCGTAAGAAATTTAATTATTCTCTAGCTACAACACAAAGTTACTTTGGCTACAATTATGACTCCATTAATCCATTTATTAATTCAATTATTAATCCACATGAATTTCTAATTTTACCTAAAATAACATTCTTCTAGCTAATTTCACTCCCTAATTATAGAACTATCTTAAAATTTTAAGGCAATTCTATTACAGTCTTATCCGGCAAGACGCTCCACTTTATTCTCCATACATACATACTCATAATATACGTGATAGCATATACCCCAATAGTACTCAGCACCTCATAAGACAGTTCCCATCAGCAAGGTAACAGAACAGAATATATCACAACATTTCTGTTAAAGTTATCTAGTTTTAGATCCTTGCATTTTGTAAAATGGAAACAGGGAACGACGCAAAAGAAAAGGCTATACTCTACAGAATAATCTACAGATTTTATTTTAACAGGGTTTAAATACAGTTAAACAAAAAGCTTAATGTTCACAAAATGGCAGCAAATAAGCAGATGAAGTAAGAATATATACGTTTTCATTAACATGATTTTTCATTTAATAGGAAATATTTTGTAAGAATGTTTACCATCAAAAGTACCTACAGTTTTGTCCCAAACAATAAAGTTTGGGCTCGCGATGAACTCTCTCTCTTTTCAAGTGAGGGTATTCGCAATGGAGTGAGAAGATATCAAGAACTACTTTATCTCAACAACAACAGAAAGAGCAGGTTTGTGTAATTCCTGGACTAATAATGCAATGTTTATTCAACCAATAAAGCATAGGTCTCTTCTTGGTCTCTGTGATCCAGCTCGAAATCGAAGGCGAGTAAGTACCCAGGATTTCCAAAGGGCAGTTTATTCAGAATACTTGCACTTGAATTTTCTCATGAGGTGAGAAGCATCACCTTATTTTTGCAGGACTTGGGCCATTACTGACACCAGAGACATCACTGACCGGCAGCCTGATTCGATTTATTACATTAGAACTAATTAGACGCTGCTTTTAACCCTGTTTGCATGTAAACTGCTAACTACTTGAGGATCTCAAACCGCCTTAGAAACATTAGCTTTGAGTCTAGCAACATAACTGGTAAGAAGCCAGCTTTTTTTTTCCCCTCATGTTATTTATATATATGAAATGCCAAAAAAAGGGATTTGCCCAGAAACACTTGGGTAGCTCCATACCACAGAGTCTGCTGCCTACGACACGCCGTATCTCTTCTGCCCACCTTGAGTATTTCCCCCTTGTAGAACAATTTGTTTAAAACACATCATTAGACTCGAGGTCATGTGAAGTATCCGCCTAGCATACGCGTGCGAGTGCACCACTTTAATCCAGCCATCAAAAAACAAAATGCAAGAAAACTATTTCTACATGGCAAAGGATGGAGAAAAGTGGCAGGTTTGATAAGAGTTATGGATCGGATCGCTACTTACATTACGCTCACGCTCACGACTGACATCTCGTATAAAAGATGGCTTTATAATACCTTGGGGGAAATCTGCAAATTTCACCTATGCCCTTTTATGAAAACGCGCACAGAGCTGCACATAAATGTCAGATTTGCAGGAATGACTCCTGAAACGCAGAACCTGAACACTTTTGTAAAGAGTCAAGTTGTACAGCTCTTCAGGAATACAGTAACTTTTTGCACACGCGCCCAAAGAGAGGCACCAGACGAGAGTCTCATCTTGCCCAAAGAAGTAGTCTTTAAAGAAGTCATTTCGGTAGTCTCTAAAGAAGTCATTTCAGAATTTCAGCCCATTGATACAAGTCACTCAAATCTCATGGCCAAATCGCCATGACGAGACCACGGAAGTGCAGTTCAATCCTCCACTCTTTTGAGCCTCTCCCTTAGCCATACTGTCTGCTCATTTTGCTCTTTTAATGAACTACCCTTATTTCTAAAAGCAGAGGACATGCGGAATAATTATCTATGAAAAGAAGCTGGAATCAGAGGAAGAGTGAGATAAGACGAAACAAATAATGCCTCAGTAATTAAAAGAAAAGCCAAACAATACAACTGGGAGAATAAACAGCAGAGGTCAAAGTCCAACACGGGCGATAAAGGATCCCCAAAGCCACTTCCTCGCTGCAGTTTGCCCTGCAAGCAAACCTCCAGCAAAGATTTCCCTCCCTCTCTTGGCTGGCTGAGGACATGTACGAAGGGCTTTAGCTTCCCAAATCTATCCTGTCCCCGCTTCATTCCTGCGGCCCACACGCGGTGGGTCTCCACCTTCCTTCCCCATCTGCCCCAGAGCCTCCAAGCCAAGCGCTTTTTTTTTTTTTTTTTTTTTTTTTTAAATTTTCCTTCCCCTTCCTTTCGCCTCCAACTCATCTTGGTTCCCTCTGAGACTTTGCACCCCTGCTGCCTGGCCAGAATTTGTCAGTAAATTAGTAAGCTATAATTAGTACAATTATAATTAGTAAAATATTAGTAAAAAGAATAGAAAGGGAGAGGGAAGTGTCATGGGTAAGAAAAGGGTACATATCTTCCCCTACGCAAAGGAGAAATTTGAAGACGTAACCCGGCTCCTTTGCAAGGCAACACCACTTTCGGATGCAAGCTGACTGAGATATGAGCGATACGAGCAAAACCATAGAAATTCTTATTGTTTATCACCATGGAAACAGACTCCCTTGATATTTATAATCACATATATTCACTTCGGCAGCACCGTTAAAATTACTTTTTAATCAAACTGTTTTTATTAGCTTATACCACACTATTCCCAGTAAGCACAATTGGGAAATTTGCAGTTTTTCAACATGCCTTATGAGAAAAAGTTGATAATTTCCTCTTTTATAGATGAGGATTTGCGGCAAAGAGATTAATTATAAGGTTAATATTAATTTAGGGGTGCCGAGCTGTTTTATGCTTGCAATCACTTGCTCCGTTCATTCCGTAGCATCCTTTGTTACACCGGCAAGAGCTCCTTCTATTCATTTCCTACACGTTATTTTTCCCATACCAAAGCCAAAGAGTACCTGGATATAAAACTGGAAATTACATCATAAGGCATATCAGGTTTACAACTCAGCCGGAGGAATAATTAAAGTTACGTGACAATCCGATCAGCGGTAACGTACTTCAAAAAGTTTAAAAGCTGCTCGTAGGGGTGCTGGTCTCTGCCCCGGCACACGACCTGCACGTGCAGAGGAGCCAAACTGCCAGCAGAAAGGAAAATCGCCCCGTGCACAGCGATGAGCTGTCCTGGATGAGCACCACCAAGCAGCTCGGGTGAAAGAAAATGCCTTGGTGCACATAGATTTATTTGATGCTTTTCCCACCAAATAAATCTAACCACGTCAAAAGAGGGGTAGCCTAGGAAAGTGAACCAAAACCCCCTGTCACAGAAAAACTGCTACAGAATTCAGGACACCTCTCCTTTACGTTATCTACTCCGTAACGCACAAAATCAGATCCAGCCAACTTTAAAATTAATATGCCCCCTCTCACCTGGAAAAACCTAAACATTAGTTTCAGGAAAGCACTAGTACAAATCCATTTCCCTTCCATTTCAACTTTCCTCTCTCCAACAGATTTCTTAAGTAGCTAAGAATCATCAAAATCTGGAATGGTTTTTCTCAGCCAAATGTTTCCTGACAAACAAAATAATTTGGCAACACTAGCATCAGAAAAAGTTTTTAATGTGCCTATAAAACAACATACCTTTTTCCTGATGTATCCAGAAAATAGAAGAAACTAAGGCATGCAATTAAAAACTTTATTATATAGAGTTCTCATTTGCACTATGAATTAAGGAAGAACATTACCTTCACTTATATCTAACTGGGAGACTGCTCTTTCAGTGACTTCCCTAAATCTCTTCTTCTTTACTGACTGCAGCTCACAGTTGCTATCTGCTTCATATTTCCCATATTTTGTCTTTATTATTGGTAGATGCACGTATATATGCACACATGTATATAACTGTATTTGCTACGCCAGAATACATACACTTTGAAATTATTTTGCAGATTATTCACCTAGTTGCCTTCCTGCTTTCCTGCTCACTTTTTGCTCTTCATATGAATGAGAAATCCTACTAAGCACAGGCTTAAGGTAAAAAGGCGTCAATGCTTTCCATTAGTAAGCAGTATTCATTCCATATCCAAGTCCATATATATGCATTGTATCGCTATACTACTCGTTAATGTGATCTGAAGTCGGATTAGCTTGTAGAAACAACATTGGATGTAGGACAGTGAAAAGGAAAGGGCATTACATGACACTGTGGTTACTGCTGAATGTCTTCTCTTCTTGCTCTTTTAAATTACAAAAAAGGGAGAAAAAAATTAGAAAAAAAATCAGGGAACTTTTTTTCACTAAAGCAGATTCCATTTTAATCCCAACAATTACTGCTGAATTTAGCAGAACAAGTTTTCTGCAGCTTTTCGTGGTGGGAATGTTTCTTTGATTGCTTTTCTATATAGTATGAAAGATGCATAGAAAATATTATAGCAGTTACAACGTTAATCACTGCTAAATAGCAGAAGCTGGAAACCTCACCTACACAGAAAGTCAAAGTTTGGAGTGGTCAACTTCACTAGCTTTCTTATTTCTTCAGGCTATTACATATCCTATGACTGCAGTATCATAAGAGCAGATTCTCTTAAATTCATAGTATTGGCAGGCTGTGAATCATTAATTTGAAATTGAGGGAAGGGGAAAAATTGCTATTCTAGCAACTTCAAGGACACTAGAACTGAGACTTCCTTCAGGTTCCCTAAGGAGCCATTTGCAACTACAAACATCACCTGGCTATGCAGTGAGTTTACAGTTGAAGGAGGAAGGTTCCTCTGTTTGTTCCTCTGTTTCGTTTTTGTTTTTGTTTTTTAAGGCTGCTGGAATCCACTCAGAGCAGGGGGCTTTCCCAAGCATCTATTTCAATAAATTTTAAAATTACTGAAAAGTTTTCTTTTCCCTTTGTCAACATCGCAAAACTAAGCTAGCACAAACAGACAAGTATACATGAGAGAAGATTTATCTGAAGGAATAACTTTTAAAAGTTAAATCAAATGTTTTGGAATAACACAAGCCAATGATAGAACAATTAAATGTTTTATGTCTGATGAGTCTTATGGTGGAGATCGAAAGACAAAGAATAGTTGGTTCCTTGAAATCAGAACTTAAATTGCTCCAGTACAGTATGTTTGAAATACAATTCTTTCACCACTCCTGTAGACTAATGACAGAAATGAGAAATTATTCATGTGAATGAGACCATAGAGTCTCCCTGGAAGAGAAAAAGAAGATATGCTGCTTCACATGTGCTTTGCACAAACATACAGCTGACCCACATTTCTGTAGATGATGATCAAAACAAACTCCAGTGATGGTCTCTGGCTAAATTCAAGGAAGGCGAATATTTAACCCTAGCTATCACAGATGTGATGTGTTTAATCTTTTGAAGAATTTTTTTTTTTTTTGTACATCTATCTCCACTTTTCCACTGCATTTCACATTGTACTAAAAGGATTAGGAAAGACTCTCAAAAGCCATGTAAACGTCTACTTGTCCAACAGCACATTTTAAATATGAAGTAAGATGGTCACACAGAAGCCATATGGGTTTTCAGACTTCAGTATATTGCTTAGTGGTCAAAAAATCCATTGTTTAGATAATAGCACCCAAAATTATCATAACATTTATATTTCTCTCTCATGCTGGAGCAAGTTCTTTAAGAGAACTTTGACACCAGGAGGCTCCACATAGAAATACTTTGAAGACTGATTCCAGAAGCAGTGTCCAAGATGAAAATAACACTACAGGTCTATGGTTCCCTGAGCATCGAATGGGGCAGAGGTACACACTAGACGGGGATTCAGTAACACCAACAGGCTGATCGTTGGGCTAAAAAACTCAATCCCCCCAAAAAGGGGTTTGTCTAAAATTCTGTCTCCTCTATGGACTTAAGCACTTACAGCAGTGCAAAGTTCAGTGCCCCATAAAGGTAACCCTGAAAGCTCCTTCTGCCCAAAATGCAGTAAGATCAGAATTTCCTCTCTTCTAGCTACAGAAAACTGATTTTTGCATCTCAAAACAGCTTTGAGTAGGGCACACTTTAAAAACACAGGTTAGCAAAGACATAGCAGGACTCCTAAAAAAATTAAATACATTTGAAAATTGTCACGAGCAATTTGAGGGGCATTACAGCATGGTGCAGAATTCCCTTGGATTCTTCTCCTGAACTTTGTTATTTTTATTCCATTCAGCTCTCACTGTTGAAGTTCTTACAGTCTTCTTTTAACCTGGTCCAGTTACCTCCACCAATACAGAGGCCTCCACAGTAATGCTGAAAGCATTCGAATGGATAATTTTGAGAATAGAAGGTGTTACACTCTCTGCAAAAATGCAGAATTACATTGAGTAAATTCCATTTAACCACTGATGAACTGATATAAGACAGCCATTATACTAGACTACCTCCCAGAAACATAGATGATGTCTACTGAATAGGGACAATAGCATACACTTCTGCTTCAGAAGGAACAAATTTAGCTATTGCAATCCCTGATAATTAATTGTTGCGTAAGAATTATGCAGGATCTTTTTAAATTTCAATTCTTTAAACTGCATTTTGTGCAATACAAACCTGTAATACCATAACAAATAATTCTTCTTAGATAAGGAAACAGAAATCTTAACAGATCATGGAGCACCTTAAAAGCAGATACTTAATTTTTTCCTGGGGTACCACACAAAAGTGTTTTTTTATTTTTATTTTTTAAACATGGCCATTGCTTTATTTGAAAACCCAGATCGAATTAGTCAAGAAAAGATTCAACAAGAAACTTTTAGAGATATCACACAGCAGCACAGTATTGAGAAAGAGCTTCAATTAAAGGTTCTCTATTTTATAAGATGCAAGAAAATTAATTCTACTTTCTAAAAAACTATATATCTACATCGCTTATAAAGAAAAAAATCAATACAGTTTTAACAATAAGCATCTCTAATTTGATTATGAAATAAACTTTTCCTGCTTCCGTTGCAGATCTAGTTGAGAAGAGATTTGACATTTGTAACACAGCTCTGAAAGATGATTAAGGACTTTTTTCTGTTGGTCATATTTGTTTTTTATAATAAAAATAGATAATCACCTGCATTACAAGAGCACTAAGAATGATTTCGTCTAGGACTTTTCAGGAAAAAACTCTAACAAAAGATCTCTCAAATCTAGCACCGCTGAAAGTACACTGGATGTACCACCTAACACTGAGCAAATGAAAAGGTGCAGTTATATTACTCAAAATGCTTCATGTTGCAGCATGCCTAAATACAATAGCCTATTTTTACAAGAATTGGGGTTAAGCAAGGGGTAAACCAAACTTGTTTTTAAAACAGTCCTTTAAAAATTCTCTTCCTCCTTTTACTGGCAACTTTCAGTATCTGGTGGCATCTTAACTTAGTAGTTCAAGTCTCCCTAAAATTATTGGCAAATAAAGACGGATGTGATACTTCTAATGAGCAAAAAATAAAGTGAACTCCCCCTATTCCAGCCCTTCTGCCCCCCCAGCCAGCAAGACCATATAGTCTTTTTAGATAAACGTTTCAAATCTTCTTAATCATAAAACTGAAAAATAGAGCAAAGTCGTCCTGTTCCACAAGGTAATCTTACTGTTAACAGCTCTAAACATTGAAAATTTTCATAAATATCTAGCACGCTGATTAAGTGAGTTCTATCCAACAGCTTTCAAATATACCAACACAAAAATAACACAAAATGAGTGAAAATAACTGACTTACCCTGCAGGTTGTTTTTTTTTTTTTTTGATGTGACCCATATCACATCAAAACTCATAGTTCCCTGCGTTCCTTCCTCAAGGCATTTTAAAACAAGCTCGATAGACTTGCAGAGGAAACCCCAGGAGCAAAACACTTTGGGGAAGACGGGGAATGTCAAACATCCCATGCGTTTCTCTGCCACGGAGCCTGAGAGGCTCTGGAGAAACCCCTGGGGTGACGCCTGTCGCAGTACAACCTCCCATCTCCTTCTCTGAAAGGAGTGGAGTTTTCTCCCAGCAGAGCAGACAGTGAAGGCTGGCAAGAGGTGGAGTGTCTGAGCCGACGTGAAGAAAGGGTTATCGTTTGGTTAACATAGACTGGTTGAGGTCACGAGATGCACTTCGTTAAGGGCTTTCCAAGTACTTAGGCTCACAGGACTAACAACAAGCTTGAGATACAGAGTACGTCCACTAGCACCCAGAACCAGGTAGGCAAAGTCATCCCTCTGCCTTCTTCAAAAGCAACAGTTTCCTGTAGTCAGAGAAGCATATTTAGGGAACAAAACATCTTTTTTTAACGCTTTAACAGTAATCAAGATCATCTTCACACTTTCAAATCATCTCGCTGAAATAATAATTTCAGATTGTGAACAGTGAATTCCGATAAATGACTGCTGTCTTTTACTGAATGAAGATCGCCAGTAAAGAAGGTAAATTGATACTTAGGGATAGAAGAAGGCAGCATATAGGTAGCTAACAGATCACAAATGGTTACAGGTACCACCCTATATATAGGCCGTTCTCCAATTCAGAATAGGAGAAAGTTCCAGGGTTACTCCTTTTATATTGTGTAATGTGCTAATTCTTTGCTTTGGAACTCCCTTCCTCCTGGGTTCATCTGTTTTTGTGCAATGCCGTACTTATCTGAATCCCACCAAGTTTAACAGAATGCATGTGAAACAAATATGATATAATGATACTAGAAACATTCTGGCACAGTAAATTAATTACTGGCCAAACTATGCAACTTTCACATGCAGAAGCCAACAGGTACTAACTCCTTCCTTCAACAGGTAATAACTCCTTCCTTGCAGTAACAGGACAATGGAAGTTTTAACAGTACGAATAATATTAAACAGCGATTTAAGTATGAGATATTCCATTCTACCCATTTTATGAACAAGAACATCTTACAAAAAACAAACCTTGTGACAAAAAGGAAAGTAACTGAGCAAAAAAAGGGGTTATAACGTGAAAGGTGAATTCAAAGACACCTAAACCGTGACATCTTAAGAAAAATGCGTCCATGTGTGGGGATGGGGCATGGCTAGGATGCAAAGGTTAGACTTCAGACATCACACGAGTTGCCTCTAGGTAAAAAGTTTCAGGAAACGATAGCTGGAATTAATGACTCTGCATTGGCTGGAAACATCGTAAACCAGAACAGCGAAAGGAAGGAGGAAGATCTAATCCACTTTGGATTTAAATAAAGCATTTTTCCACTTGCTTCCACTATATAAATACCAAGGTGAGGAAAGAAAGGAGACCACAGCACACGGCACCCCAGGGCAGAGCCGGCAGAGAGCAATGGGAGAACAGGGCTGAGCTGAGTGTCCAAGCGACACGCTGGTTGGGGCCGACCTCCAATTAGTGACTGTGGTGGGAGTTTTGTTACCTTGCAGCAAGCCCTACCTCAGTGTCAGAAAAATAATACATAGGACACAACGGAACAACCCGCTCCAAGTTAAAAAGGCTGTAGCCAGCCACTCTGCACAACGCAGGGGATTTTATGTAGCCCAAGAGCCATAAGCAACCTTATTTGGGCCCAAGATTTTCCAGTGAAGCTGGAGAGTACCTAAAACTAGCATCCTGACAATGATATGATGCATCAGGATTTTGAGGAATTCACTAGTTAAGGGGTGGAATGAGCTAGGAGGGATATTCTGTTTGCAATTGCACATACAGCCATGCATGCAACGTCTTTCGGTGTCCTATTTTAAGTCAGTGTTTACGTGCATTTTCTGCTCAAACAAGATTTTTTTTCATTTAATATGGTGTACTCCCAACAATTTGGGCATCATTTACTTTTAGTAATTCACCTTTTTAAGAAGTATTCCAAGGTTGTAAACAAAAGAATTTTACACAGAACCTAATAGGTATAAGCTAAGCATGTTTCCCACTCTTTATCCTAAAACAGAATAGCTTCTGGTTCACAAACATATGATATTAATTTTAACATGTTTAATGCAAGAAAAATAATAATCCAGGAAGGACATTAATTCTGAGGAGTACACATATACAGCTCTGACAGCAGCAAAACACTGCACGTGTGCTAACCGAAAATGTTACACAACTCAAGGCCTGCTTACAACACCCAGCAAGGAAATCCATTAAAAGAGAAAAACTTCCACAGAATCCTTATCCAATGTTTCCCGGGGTGTGAGAAATGGGAAGTATCTACTTCCCTGTTCCCAAACCCAGCAAAGAACGTAGCTGCCGGTGCCCACAAACGCTTAGACCGTCAGGTCTGTACATAAGGAAAACTTCAAAAAGACCGCTTCTCCGTTACCGTTACCAAACTTCTTGCCAATCTGCATTATTTCAGCTTGGCTCATAAGAATCTTAAAGCAGGGGGGCCACCGATCCCAGCCTTGGTGCTCTGAAAGTCTCTTCTACTCTAAACTTATAAGAGGGAAAAATAAATAACAAAGCTGCAGTTTGGCTGAACCTTATCTTTTTCACCTTCCTTTCTCTATCGCAAAAACAATTGAGAACTATGCATAAGGCTAGAAGAATGAGGAAAAGTATCTTTATCATAGTTTGTCCTTAAAATGAACGCTTTCATAAAAGACAAAAACATAGAAAGGTCATTCTGGAGCAAAGGTGTTACTTTTTTTTAAATACTTCCCAAAAAAGAAACCCCACAGATTTTATGATTAAAATCAGGCTTTTGTAGGTAGCCATTTCAGAAGCTTTTGAGAAACCATTCTAGATAGGAAAAAAAAGAAAAAGAAAATCCCAAGCTTGTACATTTATTTTGATGGGAAAAGCACTTCTTCCAGCAACTCTTCTCCAAGGAGAATAAAAATTACAACCTTAATTTAATGCTACAAGATTACTGAGGCCACAGTGATGAGCCATATATCAAAAATAGAAATTAATTATGCTAAGAACGGTTTTAAGAGTATTTTAAGATTAAGCATCCCCTTCCTTCACCCAGTGAGATCAGTCTGCTTGGGTTTTTCTCCCTATAATCCAAGTGTGCAGTTTACACATCAGGACGATAAACCAGCTGTTACAGTAGAGAAGATAGCAAACACTGATTTATATCAGTGTTTTGGCTAATTACGCTAAATTCTAAGTTAAAAATGCAAAAAGGCAGGCATATCATATTCACAAAAAGCAAGAAAGTAGTTGGTGAAGATACTATTATTAGCAATTATTTTTCCATTTTCAATAAAGCATTTAAGTGCTTTATTAGTTTTAAATTAAAAAGCTGTTTCGTGACATAACTTGAATCTATAGAGCCTTTTTGATACCTCTGTTAATCATAAACAGCCTCTTTGCAATTGTTTTGATTAAAATTAACAAGTCTCCTTTAATATCTCAGGATTCATGGGGCTACCAAACTAGTTATGAAAAGAACTCAGTTTTGGGAGCCACTTTGAAAGTGAGCCACCTCGGCATAGCACAGCTTGCCAGAACAGCTACAGCTCTACACCAAAGCAACAAAGGATTTTTACTGAATTTGGCTGTTTGTAAGACTGAAAATGCAGAGCTCCAACATAACTTGGCAAGCATGTGCAAATTCCTTGCAAAAGAACACGGGAAGGTAAAAAGAGACATTACTGCTCTCTGAAATCTACCTGTTCCATAACTGCAATTTTCTAAGCAAAATTTAAAACTCCATTTAAGCTCCAGTTTTTTTTTGTTTTTTTGTTTTTTTTGCTGTTTAGAGATAAAAGCAAGATGCCACGTTACTCCAAACAAAGTAGAATGGAAACAGCATAAAATGCAAGAATATTTTTGAGCTTGTTAAACCATATAATAAAGAAAAACAATTAATAAAAATATGATATTGCTGATCCTGATCATACCCTCTTCAGTAATGAAATAATTTGCAGTTTACAACCACGTACCACATCCCGAGGCTTACCTACACAAGCAAATTGAATCAAAGAGAATTTAAAAATGAAAACCTGTTCTTGCTTAACGTGTGTGTATGCATGTATACATAGAGAGACGCACACACACACACACTGCATTTACACACACAAACGTTGAGTAATACCCTCAATCCCACGTAAGCAGCTGGGTACTAGATTACAGCAGTGCAAAATACATACACCCACACCTCCCAGGAGTTCAGTAGGAATTTGTCCCCTACTGACACACTCTTTGAGTCTATTTTATATCCATATACCAGAAACCACAAGACATTCATGACTAAAATTACCATCCGAACTAACTGCTTACTACAGAGACTAGGCCAGAGACTAGGCAATTCCCAACAATGTTTTCTATAGCAAGTAATCTGCAGGACTATATCCAAGCTGACGGTTGTGAACGACCAGATTACACAGAGATTTTAAATAAACTGTTTTCAAAACTAAGCAGGGAGATGCTTAAATGCATTCCTAGGATTAAATGGCAAATATTAATCCATAATAATGACACAAAGAGCAAAGTACCCACCTACCATTCACAGAAAACTGGTTTAATTGCAAGCAGGGATTTGACTTGTCAAGTGTGATGATTATTATTTCTAATTTTCCCTGTTTATTTTTAAGTCATCTTACAGCTCCTGGCTAAGGAAGACGATTATAGTTATTTCTACATTTAAATATTTATCTAGCTTGCCCTAAACGGCCAGCTTTCCTGCAGACCTAGTGCTCATACACCAGAGAAGAGCTCAAGCCCCACATCATATCTCTCCGCAAAACTGATTCACTGCTTTGGCCCATGCAAGCATTTAAAAGCTGAACAACGTTTAGGAGAGTCTCCAAATCTTCTCTCTAAATTTATCATCTCTAACTCGAAGAATTTCACCAACTACAATTCTTAGTGGTTCTTAGGAAGCACAAGCATTTTTTTCATATACACATTTATTTATTTGTTTATTTATTTATTTATATATAGTGTCTAGCACAAGGAAAATCATAATCTGCTAAGCAGGTTCATCCTGTTAAACGACGTAATTAAACGCCCCCATTTCTTGGATTTTTTTTTTTTTAACCTCAGAATATTTAGTGATGGACAAAGCTAAGGGCCTCCTTCGGGTCGGAGCCTGTGTCTTTGTCCCAGAGGAGCTACACCGCTTGGCGGCAGCAGCCTCACTTCCTGAGTTGCTGCTCATCACAACCAGCAACTCCTAGCCCCCAATTTACCAGGCAGACCGATCCAGTAAGCTAAGTTTTAAGCCAACTCGGCTCGTTTTCTTGAGTGCAGGATAGGACACAGCTCCAGCAGCGATGCTAGTGACCTTCCCCCAGATGAGAGCAGGGAGCGACGGCCTGCAGCCCAAACGGTAGAAAAACCCCAAACTCTCCTTTTAAAAGCAGTATATCCTCATCTCCACCCTAAAAGGCCCAACGTCGCCTGAATCCAGGGAGCGATCATGGCGACTCAACTGTAACAGCCAACCAAGACGAGCTGAGCAACAGGCAGGGCTTCCACCCTGTTTCCCCTCTAAGGATGCAATCCGATCTTCAGGACTGCCTCTAAATTTCAAGATATCATTAAAGAGAGAGAGGGAAGGCCTCTGCTTTTAAGAGCCTGCACGGACAAGCATTTAGTGGGGCGCAATTAAGGTGTAAAACCAGCACTAGCCAAGCACGACACCGGCCGTCCCAGAGAGGGATGTTCCAAGGAAAGGGGAGCGCAGGCTCCGAATACCGATACGCCAGGGTTAACTTCCGGAAGTGACACGGCAGCAGGTTTGGTGATGACTAACGCTGTTATTTCGTTATGGTTCGAATCATTACGTTAAAGAACATAAATACAGACAGTCAGCGAGGCCTTAAAAGCACTGCTGTTCAGCATCACCAAAACCATCCCACACGTCAAATCCGGTTGTGCACGTTAAAGACAACCTTTGCTTTTATTGTGCCAAAGCCTGAACCCAACGCCTTCGGAGACACAATCCTAGAAGAAATAGGCAGGAAAGAAGCCTTTAACCGCAAAAGCCACGCAGCAGCACCTTTTACCTTTGCATGAGCACCACTACGCTGTCGGGCTTTGTGCTCTCACCTGATGGGACCGAGCTCCCGCTGGTGGAGCCAGACAGCTTGTGCTTAGCACCCGGCAGATACTTCCTGGGGCAAGGAACTGCCTTCACCGCGGTGAAGCTGGGACGCACGCAGAAATGAAACCGCAGCGCAGCACCTCCATGACGGCAACGCGTCTCAGCAGCAAGGTAAGACAGCCCAGGGTGGCTTTGCAGAGCCAGAAGCGAGGTTTTCAAGGGGAAGTTTTTGCCCTGATGTAAAATAGCCACGGACTAAACCGGTGCTTGGCCCTACTTTTGCTTTTTGAGCAAATTAAAGTAACTTGCTTTCAGACGTTTCTGACGTATACCTTTCCCCTCCTTTCGAGGGCCTCGTAAAGAGGAGAGCGGCTCTCCTATGGAAATGATGCAGTCTCCTCCTCTTCTCAAAACGCCACAACCTCAGCCTCAAAAATTAACTGGGCTTTCAACTGGGTTAAAATTTGGGGGGCAGGGAGGGGCGCTAACATCTTGGACTACTGCAAAATTGCCAAGCCACTCGGACAAAATGCCTCTAGCGCATCAGTTATCACGTAAAGAAAACACGACGAGGAGTTAGTACACAAGAGCACTGAATTTCACATGTCACAGCCTGAGGAATTAGGCTGAAAACAACTGGAATGGATCAATTTTATCGAGCTTCCCCCAAATTCAAGGCGCCGTGCAGACTTCACTCTGATTGCATTTCACTGCCCTCTACACTGTTTGAAGTTACGTAGCCTAATTCAGGTCAAATTTGATTTCTCGGTGTAATATCAAAGATGATGATAAAAACAATTTTAACCTAATTCACCAGTATTTGATGCTTGGGCAGGTTCTCACTCAAGAAGGGGACGTGAAGCAGGGGAAATACTCTTGCTAAAGGTCCCGTTGCCCTTCTTTCTTCAGTAGTCTGATTATAAGGACTGTATCTCAGAAATCTGTGACTATAGCTAAGATTTGGAGGAAGGTAGTAAATGATTGAGTGTCTTTCAATTATGTACATTTTTACACAAACAAAAACAAAAAAGAGTTGCAGCCTCTGCATTTAGTATCACCAATTATTATTGGACATACGTAACTGTGCCAGCAGTGGATGCTTTCAAACATTTAAAACATTAACCCTCCGTACCGTTTCTTTATGTCTTTCTATAAAGAGATCAAAGCCTTAAAATAATTAGTATGTTCAACTTTAAGCATGTGGGCAGACCTGCCAGCTGTGTTTGTAGAGTCAGCTCTAAGAGCATTAAAGTGTCTGCTGAGTGTGCATCTTCAGCATTTATGATTAAATTCTGCCTCAAACTGAAGTTTTGCCCTGAAATCCAGCTGGAATCGTAATTCCACACCTAGAATTCTAGATAAGGATTTTTAACATACGCTCTGACTACTGTTAAAATACCTATATTCTACATTTTTAAAATAATGTATAACTTTAAGCATCATATGAGGTTGATTATTCAAACCATCAGTGATAACAGCAGCTCATCTCTGAGAAATAAGTTAAATTAAACCTCAAAAGACTCAACAGCAGCTCATCTCTGAGAAATAAGTTAAATTAAACCTCAAAAGACTCAAATTGCAAAAATACTTATCCAAATACTGAATGTTTATGCACAGGTTTCTTGCACAAACTTTCCAAATTAACCCTCCCCACCCCCTGCCACCCACCCTGGCCACATAGCGCACAGAATTGTAATAAACAGCATTTATGCAATATAAAGATGGTGTGATAGATCCTATAGGAACCAAGGTTAACGTTAACACTCCAAAAAAAAAAAAAAATCATTGCAATGTTGCATGTTGCTTTCTTCTATGGACACTTCTTTACATATATTTTTCTGATGAGACAATCTGCAATGTGAAAAAGATACAAGGAAATATCTGAGGAATCTCTGTAACAACCTAGAAACAGTAGCAAATAACATTTACAGAAACATCAGCTGATTGGTGTTGACCCATCACCGAATACTGGAAAAGAAAATTACTGAAAATCATTAACCTGCCCTCAAAAATAAACACATAATAGCTGAAATAGCACACATGTTTCATTAAATACGCAGATTACACATAGTGCAGCAAGTACCTTATTAGCAGCTCCTGCACGTGCAGTATTGCTCCTTGAAACCTCCATCAGAAGGAGCACCATTTAACACTTAATAAGGCATTACACTGAAAATAAAAATATATATGCTACTCAGCAATATAACGAATGGGTGCAGTTCACAGATGCCCTTACAGATGTCTCAAGACCCATTTTTTTGTTTCATCTAATGTGCTTCAACCAAGATCACCTTTATCTCATCCCTATTCCTTCTGCATGTTTTTCATTCTGAAAACATTAAAAAAAAATTGCAGGGAAACAAAAAGAACTGGTCTGCAGATCTTTTTAAATAAAACATATCACTCACTTTTATCGAGAAAAAGAAACAGTAATAATTCTAATTACCCCAGAAATAAGTCAGGTTGCTAACAGTTACTTAATCATACAATAAAATGTACATAGTATACAACACATCTACAGTGAAAATGCTACTGACCATTTTGAAACTTAAAATTATTCTGCAAAATCTCTTCTTATATATTAATCTTAAAAATTAAACCACACACAACACAATGAGACTTTTGGCAGTTTTGAGTTTACCAAGTAAAGGCCTATCCAATTCAAGAAAGCCCGCAAAAGCAATCAACCTCAAGACTATCAAGTTCATTGCAAGCCTTTGTAATAAATGTAAAACAAACGTTATTGAGGTTGAGAATACACCCATTCATAATGGTTTTTTGAAATGTGGTCTATAATAACACAAAGGAATGTGCTACGTTAAACCACCTACTCACGGAGCATTGAAAGAGCTTTCCAGAGTCCTGCAGACACAAATTTCAAAACACAATTTTAACTTAGCAAGCGTGTAACCGTGAAGCTTGCAGATCATTTTAATAGAGGATGAAATCAGGACACAATATTGTAGACCCACTGTCTAAAATTTCAGCCCCGTTGCCAGTAAAAGTTTTCACAGTTGGCTACAGAAAGGAGTTACTTATGCATCATCAAAATTCGTTGCAGAGAGCAGCATTCTAAGTGAGAGGAGCAGAAATCACTCCTTGAACTCAGAGGCAGATCGAAAAAAAGCAGGGATAAAGCAGGAAGCAGCGTATCATTCCTATTTATCCTTAGCTCAACCAGTGCCTTTCAGAATTGTGGAAGCCTGAATAAACAAATAGACTATGAACCAGTTCTTTTATAATTTTACAATTACTGGCCATGACTGCATGCAAGGTAGCATTTCCACTTTCCCTTTGCGTTAACATTTTTGTAGAACGCCAGAGAAATACGAACATTATAACAAATCCCTGGATACTTTCATTTTTTTCCTTTTACACTGACTTTACTTGGAACTCCAATTGATTTAATTTCATTCTAAGATATCCTAGAAGTTTCCTGATTAACTCCACCTAAAAGCCTGATACTATATTTCCCACAGCAGGCCTGTGCAGTAGTTGAAGGGAGACTAATTTCTGCAATACTTTTAGAAATCAGTCTGCTAATAGGCATCACAGTACATGAGTGATCTACCCAGAACACTCCACTTCAGGTTCAGAAAAAGGTTGCGTCCCTCACAACTTAAAATGATGAAAAGGATAAAAGCATTGGTGCTTCATGAATAGGAAAGCACATTTCATGTATTCAAAAATCTGATAGTCAAGGAAGAACTGTTAAAGAAAGCTATCAATTCAATAAATCAGTGAAGCGCACACACACACGCACATAAAAACAATCATGTTTCATGTGGCAACTTAAATTTGGATCTCAAAGAGCTGAGCCCCTAACACCCACTGAGCTGAAGTCTGGCTGAATCAGTGGGACTGACCCAAATGAATTGTTTCTTTATCTAGGTCTAACTTAAGGAAATCTCCAAGTCCTCTATAGTAAAGCCAAAACAAGCCAACCAAGCTCCCCTGAGCACTCTGGCCTATCTATGGCTACTCTGCTATAGAGATAAGTCCATATGATAACTAAGACCTAAAAAGAGTAAAGAGAGAGAGATGCAGCTTTGTCCACCATTTTGTGCCAGTTATCGCAGAAGACAAAAAAAAAAAAAAAAGAGACATATGCAGCTTTAAGAACTACTTTTTCCAAAATAAAGATGCGTCAGTCTCAGCCTCATTTAAAGAGCTCCTTTGTCCTTGTACCTCTGAACAATCCTGAGCTAATTCCATCCGACGAGCTGAAAACTGATAAACCAGCCAAAAAAAAACGTGGAGACAACGCTTTCCTAATGTAGCCAAAAGGTATCGTTTGTGCCCTCTTAACGTAAGCATATGTGGAAAACAGGGAGGAGGAGAAAGAGGAAGATCCCCAAGCTCTCAGGTCCCTTTTACTATAAGACACGTCTGTCCATTACCCACTTACTCATAATAAATCTCATCGCCCAGACCGTATCCTGCTCTACAACAAAAGAGAAGAGCAAGTACTGGTGGCAAAGGCATTTGCAGAGCTCTATTGCCAATCTGCACAAAATAATATATGCCATTATACACACACACACACAAAATAAAACACAGAAATGATTATGAGATTACTAGAGCAAGCATGAACTCAATTTCTGCAAATAAAGTTTCGACTGGCTGCTAACTCTTACAAAGGTTAGACCAAATCCCCAAAGCTATGCAAGATAGGTTAGGGCAGAAACCAACATCTATAACAGATATTATTTGCAAATAGTCACCAAAACTCCAGTATCTGAGGTACTGGCAATTTGCTGGTCTACAATCAAATTTCACGAAATAGTTATTTAAAAAGTAATAGCGCTACAACAACACTATTAGACACATGACTAGGTCATCCACACAGTCTCCAAAGACAAAACGCAAGTCCATACGATGCCTAATTCAAGTCAACTGCCACAGTTAACAGGGGTCCTATATTCCCTCTCTTCTATCTGGTTGCGTGTATGTTCATTTATAGGCATGCCTCCACACAAACATTAACCAGGCTCCCTCCATAGGCACTGGCAAGCACCAGCACAAACAGATCCCAGGCCTTGACACTGGACAGCAAAACAGCTATTAGGTATTTGTTGCAATGCTGATCTAGTCAAACCTCCCAGCGACTCCATTTGTGTGAAAACACTGTCTAGGTATTTCTCTCTATTTGCAGAGCAAAAGCAACTTTCAAAGCCTTGAAAATTGCTGCGAAATGAATTCTAATCCTCCTGTCATGCTATCAAATATATTCATCCCTGTTGAGAACACATAGGCTACTCCAAAGATAAAAAAAAAACAAAAAACTGTAATTCATAAGTTATTGCCACTTAATTCCATGAAGAGCATTCACAAAAAAAAATGATTCAGAAAAAATAATTAACAAACAAAATGAACAATTTAGTTTAGCTCAACTAGACTTTATTGGCTTAATACGCAGACTCTTTGGAACTGATTCTTGACTTGACTAGATTTTAGCAAAGTTTTCTTCAGACTTAAAACATAAAGTCATTCTCTCATTCCATGCTTTTCTACTCAAAAATACTTAGAAATTACCCACTGTCTCCCTTTGAAATTCCTCAGCCACTGCCTGGGGAGCTCTGCCATACTGTATTTCAGCAAGGAGAACACGCAGCACCGCTGCAGCAGCTATTTCTACCCGATGCCTGGCACAGCGGACGCATTTTGTCATCATCGCTGTCGGGTGATGCACCGAGACAATGAAACATCCAACGGCCTTGGGCAGTAGGGTTGCCCAAGGGGGTCCTATTTGCCCCCTCTCCCCCCCCAAAAAAAAAAGTCTTCTGGTAACAGGTTCCCAGTCCTTCCCCACACTGCTGAAATACCGATGGTCTGTGGCCGTGGTCGTACAGGCATTAAAAGAAGTGGAGGACACAGGCAGGTGCTTGTTTTTACAGCATCTCCTGTGGAAACACAGTACAGATCAATGCAAGTTCCCCAGAAGGCCAGAAAAACAGGCAAAGCCTTAGTATTTTACAGCAGATTGCCAAGCACTTTTTTTTCTCCCAAGGTAACACATTATCAGCGCTGATGCCGCGTGCTCACAGGCGTGTGCACTGAACCTCCGAGGGAAGATCAGGTAGATTATTCTCTAAGAGGCACAATTAACTCCAGCTTATGTTTCATATAGATTGCTTTCTCTTACAGAGTATCCATATTCAATTTACTAGGAGACCGTAGCCTTGCCACACAGTTCTGTAAACATCCATCCATTTTAATAAAAGTATCTATATTTTGCAGAAACCTCTACAGAATGGTTCAAAGCAGCCTACGGAAGAGAACGTTACTATCATGCTGCTTAAGTGTATGTGGAAGAACCTTAATCTACTCTTACGAACAAAATTTAGCTCTTGAACCTTTTGGCATTACCAACCTTTTCTCACTGGTTTACAAGGGGTACATGTTTTAAAGAGACTCCAGAAGTGAAAGGACTACTTAGGGGTTTTGGTTTTTCTTCGAAACACAGTGAAGCCTGAGATTCACCTTCATGGAGCGCAGACGCTTGCTTCGATAGTAAGTGGTCCCCTAGGCTCCTCGCACACTCGCAAATGCCTGTAACTTCAATCCTAAATACTTCATATCTAAGCATCACATCTTCATCTACCAGCGATATTAAAAGGCAAAAATGGCGTGCGTGGGTTTTTTTTGTTGTTGTTTTGACAACAGACCAGTATGCAATAAGCAAAAAGGATTAATACCTTTTCTATCAATTAGTTGTAAGATGCTTCAGGTGACTCAGAAGTGTCTTATATATAAACATGACATATTATAATTATTGTGTATTATATAATTTGGTGCATATGTAATAGTAGTATTAGTTTTTTAGACAATCTCATTTTGCTGGTATTCTTATTGTATTACTAACAGTGAGCCGGAACCTGAATTTTGAAAGCGACATTTTCTCTGAAGGAAACTTCAAAGCATTTTTACTGAAATAAGAGGATAAAGACATACGTACATCTACAACGTAAGGATTCCTCCTCACCCCCATGCCTCCTACAGCCAAGGCTCTTGTGCGGCACGAATTGGTGACAACAGAAGAATTGTTGAGATTTCCTATCTTCTATAAACAGGTGTCAAAATACGGGAACGGAAAACACAGCACGTCACTAAAGCCTAGTCACTAAATTGTATTTAGCAGTGAGCGTCACTTCAGGTTACGTTCAGATCACGTTCTGACATTCAGCTCCTGCGTTGTGTATGTCTGTGTCTAATTCAGCTACACAGCAGATTTTATTAAAAGGCAGCTTCTTGCCTTTTACGCCTTCCGCCTTTATCAGGGTATTAAACCCAGTGTCCCAATTCCAAATTGAATAAACACACTCTGTAGAGTCAGCTAGCCTTCCCTCTTAAGTGATGAGTCGTTTTTCACATCCTGTCCTAAATCTCTGCACAGTACACTAAAAACCAGCTTCATTCTAAACGCTGGTAAAACAGTATACCTCCACATATAAGTACTTTCCTTCTAATTTGCTCCTTGATTCACTCTGGGACTAGAAAGAAAAGTTTTAGAACAAGTTAGAAAAGAAAACTTAAAAACCATTGATACTGTTCCTGAAAACAAGAAGGAAAAAAATAGCAGCTTTTGGGGGGAAATTTTAGAGATTTTAAAAAAAAAAAGGCATAAAAAAATACAGATTAAAAGTGAATACTGATAATATGAACAGCTGAGATCATTATAACGTGGAAGATTCCACAGTCAAGGAAGAGAGTCAGGACAGCAAATACTTCACAGTTCACATCCCGACAAACAAGGCTGACAGCCTGCTAAACGGAGGCGAACAATATGACATGGCACGACGAACACCTTCCTGTTGGCTTCTGTAGCTCTACGCCTGTGATTCCCTTTCCTCTGTGAACAGGTGTTCTCCCCTTGCCTGAAAAACCTCTCTTCTTGAACGCTAAGAAATCCCTCGACGTCTTTCACAACTGACACTAATAGTTCTCCTTACATCCCAAAATAGTCTTACGGTTACCAATTCCTCAAGAAAGGACCTGTCCTCACGTAATTGCGGTAACATCAGAGACCTCCTCGAAGATCAGAACTCCCCTGAACTGAGCATGTACAAGCGCACAGGAAGACACGATTATTTCCCACTACTACTGTTAAGTCCCTTCATAAAAATACTATGTTAAATACTATGTTAAATATCATTTTTTAAAATCAACAAATATTCAGCTGAGTCCCTCAAAAGCAAAAAAAGAACAATAATAGTAATAACAAAGACCTGGACTGCGTATATATAAATGCTCAAAACAAGACTTTTTTTAATCTTGTGCCTTTTAATTACTGTAAGCAGGCCATCAGATGAAAATTAAAACCTCCACAGGCTTGCTTCCAAATGACTTGGAGCATGACAGCATAAGGTGATCTAGGAACTGAACACACCTCAGAAGTAGATGTTGTAGAGCATTTCCAATACAAACTTTTAAGCACTTAGAAATAAGTTTGGAAATCTTCTGAACTGGGAAAGGAGAGCTGTCAAAACTGGAAAAGGTAGCTGATCCCCAAGTCCATGTTTTGTAGAGATGCAAATTCAAAGTGCAAGATATCACCAATGAGAACAGCGTGCATATGCTTCTAATGTAATCCTGAAGTTTGTTTTTTCTTGTGATGTTATTCCACATTTTAACACCTTTCAGGCAGGACAGATTGTCCACTGGCAATACGAAAAGCGCAGAATCTGAATTCTTTCCTCCAGCGTGCAAACAGAAATTTCTGTTAAGTGTCCTTTAAAATCCACGGTCAGAAATGCTATCTATAAAGAATCTGTTTTGAATATTTTCATTGATTCTTTAATTGAGTATTTCATGTTCATCCAGTTAAAAGCCGCAGAACAAAACATTATCAATGAAGCATAAATCTGGAAAAAAAAAATCCATTTTTCTAGCAAGTCTTAACAGAGGGACTGACAAATATCATCCATATTCAGGGGGGTAAAATGAAAAAAGCCTTTCTAAATGTGATTTCTCCAGCTGAAGTTGGAGGTTTTGAAAAAGCAATTGCTCTCATATTTCTGTCCCTTTTTCTGGCATTCCCTTATACTTCAGCTGGCATAATGCATTTGGCTTCTAAATACATTCACCTCTTTATTTTCACACAAGGCTAAATCTGAAAAATTAACTATTTATACCTACCTCAGTAGCAACGTTTCTTGATGCTTGACATATTTGGAAACATGGTTATCTTTCTTCTGTGCCTGCAACTTCTGTGTATACTGAAAACTTAGATGAATGTTTAAGTGTAGGATGATGAGTGTATAAGACTGACGTTTCATAGTCAAAACCGACCTCAGATTCTTCTCTACCCCAACATCATCTCTGCTTAGCAGCAACCACAGTTGCACCAATTTTATTCTCTTATACACAGCAACACTGATACATAGAATTCAGCTATGCTGGAAAAAAACTGTCATCATGCCTGATGTACCTCTCTAGAGGCTTTTCCAACAAGACAACACTAAAACTCAGAAAAATTAAACCACTTTTTTTTTTAAAGAACTATTCTATTACATTTGTAAAAACTATTTAATCGTCCTATTTACACCATATTTCTAGGCATACATTTTTAAGTCGTGACAGTTCTGCGGAAGTGTGAACCTTGGCTGTGACACCTGCAATGCCAGAAAGAAGCTGCCATACCCTTGAATTTGGTGTATGTTGGCTCATAATACAGTGACTGCAAAGCACTCTCTCAAAAAGATTGAAGTTCAAGATCCAAAATGAAAAACTGCTTTCTCTGTAAGAGTACCATTTAAAGAGCACCATGCTGCCAAGGTGTTTATTTTTTTCCTGCCAAATGTTAGATCCCAACTCACTTCCCAAAATAATCTTCCAGACTATTATTGTGAAAGACAGGCTGTAGCAACCAGCCAGAAGCCAAAGGAGGGATATTCTAACAAAAGAAAACTTTCTTGTAGATTCTCAGTTCTCCTGAGATGGTAAATTATTCAAGTCAATTGGACCGAAATTAAAAATACTAAAGAGAGAGAGAGAAAAAAAAAAAAAGCATTTATCTCCTAAAATAAGCCACACACCACAGAATAACATATATTGGCTACTACAAAAGTTCCAATGAACAGATGTTAATATCTATAGCTGATAAAGGTGTAATTACAAAAATGATGTCCAATTTATTATTTATTTGAATATTCATTACAACAAATGCCATGAAGATACAAATTATCTGTCTCACTTACGCCTGTGGAATAAAATACTGTAAGTCACCTAATTTTTTTTGCTTGCATTATTTTGTCAATGACCTTCAAAATTGACCGTAAGAAATAATTTCGTTCTCCTACCGTGAATATTGGGCTTGGTTTTGTGTTTTTTTTTTCTTTTTCCCCTAGCTTTTCTTTTTTTTCCTAGCATCTTGAAGTTTTGGCTCCTTTTCTTTTTCCCTTTTTCTTAAATTTTCTATCTGCTTTTTTCAGAAAGCTCCACAGAACTATGAACACTTTTTCAGAAGATTCTATTCCATCTCCACCTTCAACTAGTCTGGGGGGGGGGGGGGGGGAAATCCCACCAAGTATGATCAGATCAGAGCACTGAAAAAAACGCAGCCAATCTTGAAAGAAAAAAAGACACGATTTGAAGAAAATTTACTGACATTGCTTAGCTCAAACATGTTAAAATCAAAATAGGAACGGGAACATTTTGTTTCCTTTCGGGAACAGGAGGACACTTTCTCCTTCCCTGTTGAAAATGGACAATGTTTGGAAAAGAGCTTATCCCTGAAGCAGTACACAGCGTTGACGCTGCAGGAACAGTGAAACAACATACCTGTACGTCCCCAATGTATCTACAAGGGCACCTAGACAGTATTTAACATAGAAGGCAGTTGTTTTCTCTTGTTTGGCCTACAGGATAAATTATTTAACTTAAAGTTATTTTGCTTAAATATTTGTAAGCAACCAAGCACCTTCTTCACAAGGTAGACGCTGCTTGGGGAAGGAAAAGCATCTGGCCATATAGATTAATATGCATGCCTCAAAAGGCATAACAGCTCAGAAATGAGTTCACTATTTAGCATTTTCCGACTTTTCCATGTCCTTGTTATGTTACTGTAAGAACCAATTTTCGCGGGGGGGGGGGGGGGGGTAATTATTATTACCATTAATAATTTAGGGTTTTTTCTTTCTCAACACCAAGCAACACTCCCTTACGCTTTCGAGGGCCTCCACCAGACACGGACGGATGGCTACCCGAGACACAAGGTGACAACTGCACCTTGAGACGCAAACTTGGCCACCCCACTTCCTGCTCCTCCTGCCCTCTGGGCAACCAGAGATGTTTGCCACTCATGCCATGTCTGATGTTCAAGACTCTCTTCCCACAGACACAGCTTGATAAAATCAGCGCTACTTAGCTCAGTGTTCTTCTACATACATTTTTAAAAGCAGGATGAAGCACAGCTCTGAAGTTTTAAACAAGGTCAGAAAGAGGTAAGGAAACCTGGGCTTTCTTTTCTCAAGCATGAGCCGGAGAAGAGGAGCTCCTTTCCTTCAGCTAAACACAAATCAGCAAGTTCACTCTTACCTGGAACCCTATCAAAGTCAAAGTCTGAAAACCAAATTTAAAGGCTTATTAATTGTTTATTAATTGGCAGCTTCAGAGATCACAATACACACAGAGTTAATCTTCTAAACTAATACCATATCAGGTAAAAACATAAAACACAAACAAACAAAAAAATCTAAATTGATTGTTCAGATCTTTTTAATTTTTTTTTTAATTATAGAAAGTTCTGTAGAAAATGTTGCCATTCATGTGATCACAGTCCAATTCTAAAATAACCACAGCTAATTTTTTTTCATGAAATGATACATTTCTCCAGAACTAGAAGTAGGTAAGAGTACAAATAGCTAGTGAGTTCAAGGTGAGTTGATATACAGTGTATTTCTATGTTCCTACTGCAGTACTAGCATTGTCCTCATCGTTTGATTCTGATTTTATTTCTTACTGCATTGCTTTTCTAAGATTTCAGCAGCAGATGCTTTGCTATCTTTCATTATCTTTGTTTCTGAATTAAACCAGCAAAATCTCCAAAACCGAGTTTTATGGATGCAAATTGTTTTAACTAAACTCATGCAAAAACTCAATACTCTGCAATAAACAGTTTCGCACAATTCAGGTGCAAAATGCACATTCCAGTTCCCAGGTCCCAGTCGAACTTGATTTAAGAAACAATTTCAAAAATAATGTTTTCCTTGAAGCCACAATACAAGCTTCAGGAATTCCATCCACACTGAAAATGCAAAGAAAAACATTTCAAAGGTATAATGTAATTAGATAAATGCAAGACTCCAGCTTACGTGACTGTGTCAGTGTAAAGAGATTGCCAAATCAATACAGACTGATTTGCAGAGCAAGATGTCAAAAAGGGCTGATATGATTTTTTTTTTTGGGGGGGGGGAAGGAATTCCAGCAAGTAAATAAATTAAAGAATTTATAATTTTAATGTATTATATATGATTATAATTAATTATAAATTTATAAAATAATTTCTGGTATACATTTCCTGACACACTATTTGGGGAGAATGAGGATAAAGAGGCTCAAAGTGTGAGGCTCTGCATGCTCCTAAAGCGCTTCCCAGGCACTCCTAATCTTTTGCAGCAAGCAGCTACTTTCCCTTTCCCTTCCCACCCAAGCAGCACTGATAAGGCCATAAAAATGGGGCGCTCAGAAATGAAGGATGGTCTAACAGTGATGCATCTAACCCTGAAGAGAAGGGAAGAGAAGAGAGAGATCTTCTGTAGACACATTAAGATGAAGGGAAATTTAAGTCATGCATTTGCAAGAAAAAACTCCAAACATTTCTTGCTTTCTTATTTCTTTGCAGTTTTCTCAGCTCCGTGTGTGTAACCACCTGTTCCGATTTTACTGTCTTCCAAGTCTGTTTACGTACCATAAACTGCCTTCTCCTTGGAACGCTAATCTACCTTCTCCACTACCCTGCTTTGAGTAATATACCCATTAGACACTCTTGTTTTTTCCTTTGCATGTCTGACCTAAGAAATTCACATTTTCATTTGGGAAAAGGAAAATGCAAACTCTTACCTCATTGCACATTCCACACAGTTAACATATTTTCAGGCAAATATATCACCTGAAAGGGCTAAGCAACCACAACCAAAAGCAAAAATCAAGCTTCAAAGATCACTCAATAGCAGGTTTGTGACACAAAGCATCTACTGGAAAGGCTATTTTGTATACATTTTTTATGAACGATAAAAATTTGAGAGCTTCATAAATGGAGACTAATTTGGTTTAGTTGTATTACGAGTATGGTTTTACGGAAAGAAATCACTATATGCAAGGTGTTGCTTTTTGCTTCAGCTACCATCCCTAGTAAAGCCCACCCAACTTCCTATTTATTGACATCCACGATACAAAGTTAGGTTTTGGGTTCTTTTCGCTTCTTGAGTGGAATGTTGACAGAGAGGACATATGTACATGTAATAGCTTTCTGCTCCATCTGAGCCTTTGAAACTGAACGCTTGGATAAATTCAGTCAGCTATACCTTCGTAAACCACACACCTAATTTTAAGCAAAAAACCCTAACAAAAGAAACTCGAGGGCTTCATAAACTGCTTCTTCTCCAACATACAGCACAGCAACTAAACCAACAGCTGACACGAAAAAGAAGTACTGTGAAGGTATTTCCTTGTTTTGTAATACTGCTACTGCAATTAAAATGCATTGATTTGCTTTGTGTCAGATCTTATTTACTTTATTGGGTGTTGGATCTGCCCCTGGATATTTCGTCCTTAAATCAGTTTGGGCGTGTGTGTTCATTCATGGTGCCTGTATGGAAAGGGGGAATAGTGGGAACCCTGAACAGCTGTGCAGCCTGTCACAGCTGACCAGCGACCCGCTCACCAAGAAACGCACTCCATCCCCAAAGAGACCACCACCATTACAGTGACAGCACTATCTGCTTATCCTCTATTTCAAATGAATAAGCCACAAACTGTTGGCAAATCTATGCAACTCTTGGCAAAGAGCAGTGAAATAAATGACTATCCGGCAATATACATGTTCTTCTGTAGTCCGTCTTCTGTAAACAGTGATTATATCGCGTTTGTGGTTACAAGACTTTGCCGTGGTTTTCACAGACCAAGTATAACCCAGTTTTTGGTCCATCGGCTTTGTCTTTTTAAGATTTAACTGCACAGAGAAAGGAGCAGAGCTGGAAATGGATTGCTGACAGAGAATTAACTCAAGTAATAAAGTTCGTATTTAGTTTTCCAGCATTCAGTATGGTGAAGACTTCTGTTCAACACTGACTACTGGCAACTGCAGGGTCACCTCCTAGTAGCTTCGTGGCTCTGCTATCCAAGACTTCAGGAGCTCAAGTAAATTCTTACTCAAAACGCATCTCGCAATAAGAAGTCTCACTTATCCCAATTCGCTTTTGCTGCCAATAGTATTCAACAGCAACATTTCACAATAGCACACTGATGTAGGTTTTAAGCTACAGTATTTTCTTACTCATCCTATTATCCATATTCCAGGAATCATAAGCCAAAAATATACACTTGCTGCAAAGCTGCAGTTCCAAGAGCTTGCTATCTGTTTTGCAACTGAAATACTGTCAAAATAAATCAAAGGAAAAGTAATAAAAAATGATGTAAAAGGTTTTTCTGAACTGAAAATAGAAAACATCTACCACAACACCTGGAAAAATAAATTATAAAGCAAAAAAAAAAATATATATATATATATAGATATCTATCTATATATATATATATAAATTACGATCCCATTTCAGTTATTGAGCAAGAATGCTTTTTTTCATCTTCCACAGACAATATTCTCAAGGTTTTGTTTTATACAGGGAAAAGTTTTGTGAAATCCAATAGAAAATAGAAAAGGATACATGCAAGCAGGCAGCCTAAGGACATATATTTATAAAGGTGGAAGCTAGACTGAAAAACCTCTGAAGTGAAACCATTAACTTCACTGTCGTAACACTTGATCCAACAGTCAGAAGGCAACCATCCTCCTCCTGCAACCAGCTCATTTAACGCTACTGCTTGCATATTCTTTCTATCAGGAGAATGCTACAATAATTTTGCCTATAGCTGCCAAGAGCTATAGATATTTTGCCTGAGCTATGTGCTCATATTTCTTTTTTTCCTAGGTCCAAATATAAAAATACTTGGGTTAAAAAGAAAAAACTGAGTTGTCATATCATGTAACAAACTCTGCAGCGAGGAGACAAATAGATCAATCTCTCCCCCAAACATATGGGCATATCAAGCAAAGACAATACAAAAAGAATAAATGTTAAAATAATCACACTTGAAATGTTTTATGTATAGAACACTTTAAACACTTTGCAATAAAATACAATTCTCTGGAGAGGAAATACCTTAATTAGAAGAAACGAGATGATCTGACTAAAGCAATACATTAGACAAAGCAGATACGGAAGAGAGCCCAGATCTCATCCTTGTAATGCAGCAACCCATGTGAGTCAAACTGGTTCTCAAAATATATCAGGCTTAAACATGCAGATTCAATTGATCTTTATTAAGAAGTATTAGGAAACAACAACAAAAGCAAGCTTTAAAAAACCCTGCCATAATTATCAAAAATGCTGAGGGAAAAATGCAAAATCTTCCAGAAACGGATCTATTTCAGAAATACTATCGGAGTCTACATGACCAAGAATACCGCTAGAGGACACTTCAAGACACTTCACAAAACCTTGGACGTGCTTTCAACAGAGATCCCAGGCCAGAAATGTCAGCTGAGATACAGCCTTTGACTTCTCATGAGTATTGCATGAAATTTCTAACGAAAACTAAAATTTCAAGGATGAAAAACAAGAAAATCCACACAAATTAATTTGTGAGAGGATTCTACCAAATTGTATCAAAACAACGACAACAAAAATCCCTCTGTTTCAATGTTCCAGCAAGCTCTGTCAGTGAGAAATTATTTTTTTCTGAAACTTCCCAATTTTAAACAGAACATTCTTAACATTCAAAAATATCCCTTTTGGATTCAAAACCGATACTGAGATTCTAAAACATTTTCCAGTTCTCCTTCTCTTCTTGCCCTATAATTTAAAAGACATCAAAAAAATTAAAAAATATAAAGGAAGCAGGAGTAATAGATTTCTCGCTACTTTTTGGTTTACTCAAGGTATAAGCGTATCATAAAATTCCAGTTGAAATACTAGATAACTGTCATGATCTAACAGTTATTGCAGGTTCCTCTCTCCTCTGAGTATTTACAAAAAAAAAATATATATATATATACCCAGAAGAAACGATTCCTCCAGTTTACCTTCAGCATAGCCTCTGTTACGATTTCAGGGTGTAGTTGATGACTAATTTTTCAGCTCTTCAGCAGCATCTCAACCTATTGCCTTGTTCCAGCAACTCCATGAAGTGAATTACACACTGTTTAAGGAAAATTCTTAGCATTCATCTCCCTTGACAGCGTTTACCTACCTGAACAACGTGCCGCTTGTTTTAGCGCTGACCCTCACGTCTGCCATCTCGCACCTTGCGGCTGCCAACTGAGCTACTCTACGATAATCATAGCAAATAACCAACCAAGCAAACACAGGGGGAAGAAATAAATAAATAAATAAAAGTCTGACTGCATCGTAATATCCAGTGATAAAAAAGTGGTAAAAATTGGATTGAGGTCCATCCACCATAGCATTCAAAGTTGCATATACATACATATATATATATATGTGTGTGTGTGTGTGTATACATATATATATATATATACACACACACAAACAGTACAAAGTACATTATCTCTCTCTCTCTAAATGTATATATATAAAAGTACAAAGTAATTTTAAAAATTTCTCATCTGCAATACATTCCATGAGATTTTTTTCCATTCAGTAGAAGCCTCAATGTCGAAAACTTTGCAGCTAAAATTTGAGGCTAATAGCAATTAAGACAACAAAACTCCTTAAAAGATCTTCAATAAAACAATAAAATAGCTTTCACTCAAATGCTATTAAATCAAACCCAAAAGAATTCAGCAGAACATATATGTTGCAAACACATTTTAATTAAAGAGTTTTCAAATATTTCTTTCTTCATTCTGATGCCTTTTCTACTTAAACAGCACTTGGACAGTGCAATACCATCTTGTGAACTGCATTAACTATTGAAACCTTTCAGGGCTCCAAACTTAAGGGAGAGAAGAGGAATGGAAAACAGTATGAAACTTATGCTTCATGCAGGAAGCTTGCTTTCTGCTCTCATTCAAAAAGTTTCAAGCAGTTCAACTCTCTGCCAGTTCTCAGCGAAACAGACACAAACAGCAACACATTGGTTTTTTTTGGTTGAATATATCTGTTTTCCCATGACTAGTCACAGGATTTTTCCTGTAACTCCGTTATGTCGCGCAGGGTAATAGGCGAGACCCCGGTACGCCAGAAAACTCTGCTGAGCATCTGTAAAAATCACTGCAAGCGACTTATTTGAACAGTTCCCCCAAGCAGCAGTTGGCTGGGGCTGCTTAAAGAGGCCGCGGCGAGAGGGCTGGAGAGGAATGCTCAGCCAGGGCTGCCCAGCCACCGCGAAAACGAACCGCTCGCTGTGTCGCGCGCGTACGCGCCCGGCGCTGTGAACAGCCCCGTGACTCTATTTTCAAAGGAGCAGACAGACGGACGGTATTTTTCTGATGAGTCACACTGAAAATTAAAAAGAAAAAAAAATCTAAATATCCACAATATGAACTTTTTTGTTGTTGTTTAAACGAAATGATTTGGGGTGAAAATACCATTTCATTGTAACTTACTTTTTTGTAGAAGGAAACATTTCACGGATGGGTAGGACAGCATTTGAGACCTACAGTGGTAATCACCACAAAGGAGGCAGCAAAGAGAAAAACATTCAGCTTTTGGAATTACTATTAGGTCAGTATAAGACAAGACTGAATAAAAACAAACCAGCCCCCTCCCCCCCCCCTAAAAAAAAAAAAAGCCCAGAAACAACCTCCTATGGCACCGAAACTGAAATTCCAGTTCCTACCAGAACAAGCATGTGAACATCGAATACAAAAAGAAAAAAAAAAATCTTCCTAGGTGAATTAGGTCTTTCTCCAACTTCTGCTCCCCAGCTCAAAACTGGAGGTATATCGACACCAGGCAAGACTGACCCTTTCCACGATCCAAACTGCAGAGCGTATGCTGATGCAGACCACAAGAAACAGCGCCATAGCACAAAACAGCAAATTGTTAAACCACCTCAAAAAGAAAACATACTAAAAGAGAAGGTAAAGAAAGCTGAGAGGAGAAGTCACAAGGCCCCAGATACTGAAGAGGCTTTAAAAGAGATTGACAGGAATATAAAAGAATAATAAAAAAACCAGAAATTATAGAAAGAATAACAGTGAAAGATAGGAATAAACACAGGATAATAGGGACAGTAATGCATAATATGAGCATGAAAGTGAATGGGGAAAGGACACCTGAAACATGACTTTGAACAGCTCTTCCCAGACACCAGTCTCTGATATAAATAATACATTGTGATGAATACAATACATTTCATCCGAGATGGCAGTAAAGAATCAACTACAAAAGAAGGTTCGGGGGAAAAGGTTCTTTTCCCCAAAATAAAAGCATAGGTTTCTACACAGGAGAAAGTAATGTCAGATAAAAGGTAGAACAATAAATTTTATTAGGAAATAGGAAATTTTATTAGGTAAAACGAAGAGGGCACATCTGTTCTGAAAACACGACTGCCCAGAATATAAACATCGCTTCACAAGAGAAAGCCTTATCAATTGAATCGAGTCCGCTACCGCTTCCAAGAGAAAAAACAAGCACTTCCAATCTCAGGACTATGAAACCACAAAACCACCAGACTTTTGTATCTAAGGACACGGCTATTTTCAGACACCATTTGTAGGAGCCTAATACAACAGAAATGGACTTAGATAAACTGAAAAGTTGGTAATTTTCTTGGTGCATGACATCCCACGTTGATGAAATGAAAGGCATCATAAGTTTCCACACATGATCTGGGAAACGGCGTTACCAGGACATTTAACAGTGAAAACAAACTGTGATATAATTGCCATAATTATTTCGTAAACTGCATTTTTTTTTCTCCGAAAGAAAACACTAGTATCTTGTTGTTTTCAAAATACAGTGTTGCCTCGGGGAATAGAGCCATATTTCTGTTTATGATACCATGGAGAATGAGCTCCCTGTATTAGTGATTAATGTACTGTGAGGCTACAGTGGTTCGTGCATTCCTTTCTGAAGCAGCAGTTAGGAGGATCGGTCATGAACATCTTCATAACCTAACGTTTAAAACCTTACAGTTTTAGTCCATAACAATATTTTCAAAAAAAAAAAGGATAATTTGTATAATTATGGTTTGCTCTGTCTCTCTTTTTTTTTTCCCCTCTGTTTTCTTATACCCAGCTTAGCGCCAGCTGCTCCACATAACAGAATCCTAGTGTGCCTAACGTGGCTAAAAGATTAAAACACTTAATAAATTAAATGCTATTGCACAACACACAGCTAAGGAAATAAATAGCTCAGAGGAACCTTATTTTCAGTCCTTGAGGTTATTTAAACTAATGTTACAATGACCTTTATATATATATTCTCTCAATGCTGCACCGGTACAGTCACCTTTCAGAACACCGAGTTTTGTGTTTATTGTTTGTTTATATAAAACCTCACTATGTGTAAAGCAATAATACAAATGCGACATCACTTTAAATGAATTACTTCCTTCTCGATGTAACATTTTGACATTAAAAGTTCAGCATTTTTTCTTATATTGCTTTATAATAGTCAAAGTCTCACGTTTCACAGTAGATTTGTCTCATTATTCATCCCCGTATTTTATTAAGTCATCCAGCCATACTGTGACTCTGAAATTATGAAATCTTCATGACTGCACACCAACAAAATGATTTTGGATTGCTAAAAGCGAAAATCTCCGGTATTGCGTATGTATAGCACGAGCTGCATAATTTGCCTGAAATACTGTCTGAGCTTCTGTTACCCTCCTAATACAAACCTGAACAACTGCAACGGCGCCTCTCTTCAAAACGCAAGTTGACAGTTGTGCTGAAACGGAGAAGCCTTTTATTAAACAATACCTGTGTCTGTGACATTAGAAAAGTCACCATGGAAAACATTCTGCATAAATACTCCCTATTTTGCAGTGAAACAAAGAAACACAGAAATCCTGCTTGGAGTAAGAGGGCGTCATTTTGCAAGCACATGTTTGTTTTGCAGTGTTCAAGTGCTTCTCGTCTTCAAGAGGGGAACTGGAACTCATCAGGGTCATCTTGGCAGGCAAGAGACTAAGCTGCTGAATGAACAAAGTAATCCTCTGTAAAACTAAATGAAAGACAAAAAAACAAAAACACCCCACTAGTCCCTCACTACAAACCCAGAATACTTGTGAGAGATCTACAAGTTCCAGTTCTGATATACATCCAAGCATAGCCCTGAATATTTGTATATCCGGGAAGCTCAGTAATTTAGGTTTCGCTGTATACAAGGTGAAAAATAAGCTGCTTTAAAAACTGTAATCCTTTAAACTGACTTAATATTAAAGAAAAAAAAACGTGTTATTTCATCCGCATTGACTAGTAAGACACACTTGTAGCATCTCACAGCAATGTTTAAACACTGTCAAAATAAAGTTAAATACGTACTTATCGTGCTATGCACAAATACTCCCGTGCACCTACTTGCCAAGTTTAAGACAGAAATCACTGTTGACTTTTATTCAAATGAACTGTCACTGTAATTAACATATTGATGTTAAAACTTAGGTTTCTTTTCTGAATCATGACATGTTCTTCCTCCTTCCTAAATCCAGCCATTTTGATCCTGTCACTTTTCCAGTCTCACCTGTTTTTTCAAATGCAAGTTCTCAGCTCTACTAAGCTGAATGAACAGGTTTCTGCCACTGAACCCAAGGGTCTCTTCTCTCCTTTCCCTCCACCACTCATCCTCACTTCCCTCTCGACTGCGCGTTGCCATCGCTTAACTTGACCTAATTCTGACATCTTTCCAAGCAGGAGGTAAGTCAGGTAAGCTCCACAGACCCATTTAAAAATATTCACTGGGGGGGCTGTCATTGCTTTGCTGCTTTAGTAAGAGCCAGCTCCTGACTCGGGGGCAGATGTGGGTGGCCCAGGAGGAAACGGGACCGCTTCCCTGTTACGGACACAGGGATCCGGCTCAAGCTGCACAGTGACACCACGCGCTTAGTCTGCAATGGTACCAAGCACAAGACCCTGTTTTCAGTGGCTTCGACCTAATTCAAGTTGAAAACTGAAAGGGATGCAGAAGACTTCCTTCTTTTTCAGAAGAAAACGTAACCTTAAGCTCCTGAATTTAATGAAAAAAATTAAGCATAGCTGTAAGGAGGACCCTAAAAACATTCAAGAGTTCAACTTGCTCTTTTGTCCCATCTGCTGCGGGAACAAAAGCCACGTACAGAGCACATGAACAATTTGAGGAATACAAGTCTCCTACATGACTTTATTGTTAAACCAGAACACGTTGTCTTAAGCCTTCATTGACTCGTTTCCTTCTACCAGTCAGATCTTCCCACTTTATAATCCTTATCTTCTAGGAGAAAACCTTCTCTGACAGCTATAACTTATCAGTCCTCTCAATAGCCCCCAGTGACTGTCATGCTCTATCGTTTCTCACTTCTTCCTCTGTCCAGTTCATTTCTCACTTTGGGTTATTTTCCATATACACTGGAAGACATTCTTCTGTTATGAGTTTTAGCATATGAAGTTTCAAGATAACTGCAGGCAAAACGAGGTGACAGGTTTTCATGGTTTGCTGTGCTAGTGTTTCCTCTGTACATTACAAAAAACTAACTTCATTTTCAGCTACGGAGGCAGACACCATTGCTCCATAATCTATTACAGTGTTCATTATCACGCCCATTAAATGCCTTTATTTGTCATCAATACAGCAGTTGTTTTGGTCCTACGCATTTAATGAGCTGACTGTGAAGTGATGTAAGAAATGATGCCACTCAAACTTGTTCAAATCCTAGCCAAAACAGTTTCTTAATTACACTAAGCTTCTTTAAAAAGATTTTTAAGAAGCATACTCTAAAGTGCTAAATTACAGTATTTTTGATTGTAAAAGCGTTCTGTAAACAAAAATGCAGTATTCTTACTCTAAGTTTTCCAGTACAAGCTTTCTCTAAAACGTAAAGAAACTTCACACTAACAGCAACGTGCAGGAAACCAGAGCAAGGTAAGGAGCAGAATATTTCAGTTTAGCAACTAGTAAACATATCACTCCTGTAAACTGTTTAGAAGCAAAGAGAAACCAGTCTCTTTATAGTTACAGCTAACCTTATAATATTTAATATTACATGCTGCTGCTACCTCCTTCTTTTGCTCTTTAGTTATTAAGAGACTAAGCTACCCTAATTAAAAAAAGACAAATCACTTGAATTCATTAAGGATGCTAAACACTTACAGTTCCAAGACCCTACTCCCTGGAAAGATAAACCTGAAAAAAAGAACACACTAAAGATGTATCTTTTGGATGTTGTCTAGATGCTAAAGGCTAGACAATACTTAAGAAACCCTTTTCTGCATTGCATACCAGGATGGATGCTGCTGTGCTGCAGATAAAAGGCCAATACAGCCACCTGGCTGCTGTCATGCCACTTGCCCAATGGCATGCACTTCTGGAAAATATTAACAAGCAGCTAGCTGTTTACGTCCACTCCTTTCTTGCTAAATCCCCTTAGAACATAACTTCACCAAACTCTTCATCGCTAAGGATCGGCATGGAAATTGTCATCGTCTGCCTCAAGACAAAGGTCTTTTCTGAGGAAGAAAGGAGGGAGGAGAGACACAGAAAAAATCCAAGACAACAATCATGATATTGTTTTATCGTATAAAAATCCTCAGGAATTGTTCTTGCAGCGGTGCAGGCAGCTCCCTCCACAAAACAACAAGTGTTTGAAATCTGGCAGGAACTGAGCAAAACGGATGTTGCTTTCTGCTATCCTTCTGAAATGTTTGCTGTGTAAAACGGTTCTCCTAAAAGCCACAACTTCTTACAAAATGTTTGAAGGACTGCAGGTGCAAAGTCCAACACTCAGAAGCTGAGCAATACTAGTATCGAAGCTCCCAGTCTAGTCTTAATTTGACCGTATGATTAGTACAACACAATCTGTGGATATACACCTCTCCAAGACAGATGATGCTTCCTTGAATGCGCACAATCTACTACAGCCGTTAGCGGTAGTTGAATACCTTCTTTTTTTCCTCCATAGGTTTTAGTCACCGTGCATGACTTAAAATTAAGCTCTGAAGTGATGAGGATTACTTTTTCATACGCTCTTTTGCGGAGACCATAGTTACAGTCAATGTGTCTCACAAATATTAATAACTTTCTCCCCCTCACAACAGATATGTAAGTTAAACACACATATTACGATCCCAAGTGTGCACTAGATCTGCATATCTAACTCGAGACACACAGACTTAATTCATGAGTGATTAAATACATAAATTCCTAGGTAATGCTTTTACATTTAGTGGCAGCAGTAAATGCACTAGTGTTAGAATGATTCTGGTCTTCAGTTATTGTAGTTGGCTCAAGTTTTGGTAAATAAAGTGTGTATCAGCTTCACGTGATGTTCAAAGAGAGACTGCCCTTCTCAACATCAAGAAAATCCAATTTTTGCTTAACAAAACAAATACATGGTTATAAATCCATAACGGCAGAATGCTAAAGTCTTTAGCCTTAGTTGACATCAGCGAGATTCCAGTAAGATAAGAAAAGCCTTGAAAATCTGATTAAAGACCAGAGGCTCTAAAACAGAAATATCTGCATTTCCTCATGTCACATTCTTCACCATTTCCCCCCTTCCAAGAGGCCAGACATTTACAAGCTATTCCCAGGCCTCTTTCTAGAAAAAACTAAGGAAAAAAAACCTGAAGCGCTGTATACAGATACGCATTTCAGATCAGTTTCTAGTTCACATAGAACGATTGCTCAAAGAAAATACACTCTTGCAGTACCTGAGTACAACTTGTAAGGAATTATGTTAGCAATAAAATACGTCTAGATCACAGCACTAATTCTTAGAGGAAGTAATTACATCAGGATAGCAGTATTAGACAATGCTGCGTCACCAAAAACGCTTTTATTTTCTCTCTCTCTGAACTGAATTTGTGCATAATCTTCATTTGGAAAGGTGGGGAGGAAAGGAGTGGTAGAGGAAGATTTCATTGCATACCAAATTTCTAGTTAGGATTTTGCCCTTTTTGAGCTAGGAACCAATTTTTTCAAAAGGTTTTAGAAAAAATTCAAAATTAATTTTAGAAAGTATTGAAAACTCTGATTTCACAGATGTACTAAAAGCCCTGGAACTTTAAAAGCCAGTGGAGAACATAGCTTTTAATTTCTAGTTTTCTTCATTCGCTTGCACAACTGCTATATGTTATTGATATAACTCAAAAACTGAAACTTCAGTTTTGGACTGAAACTTCAGTCCAAAAAGGAAAGCTACACACTCCTCTACTACTGACGTAACATGCGTTTACTCTTCCAAGGGTCCTACCCCTTCACTGCACCTCTCTGCATTCCCACGGCGTGCAAAACGCTACAGCCCCCTCTCCACGGCCACGGCACAGTCGCTCGCCTCTTGAAATAAGCCGGTTAGTTTTGGAACAGTTTCAGCCTCAAAGTTCATCCCTGCAGGCTTCCTATCATTTAACACCAACACTGTCGTGCACTCTACTTATTTAACTCATTGGTACCCTTGTCCTGTTGCTCAAGCTGGTACCTGTGGTACGCCGTACCGCAACGCAACCGAGTGCGGAGTCAAACACTGCCAACCCACCCTGCAATGTCCGTTGCAGTGACACGACTTGAGAAAACAAAAGAAAACATGAATGGTGCCTTGGGGTAAAAGCAAAATTTGCAGCAACTAAGCACGAGCCCTCCTTTTCAGCCTGTACAATACTTATATTTCTCTAGCAGCCCAAGCAAATCTTCAGCTCATCTCATTTTGGCCATCAATAAGGATCTGAGCAGAGAGCTAGTTACCGGCTTGTCAGAAAGCTTGTATGGCTCTCCGCCTCATCACACCAACAGGAACAAATTTAGCCACTTTTATGATGGCAAAACTATTAATAAAAAGGACTAAGCTTCTTGCAACCCACAAAGTTTCTGATCGGTTCAAAGCTTCCAACTATCGACCCAGCACTTAGCAGGTAAGCCTCTTGTTTGGTTGTCTGTTTTTAGAGCATCTCACTTAATGGCAGCGGCGTGCAGCACCTGATTTACTCCTTGAGAGGTTTTCTTTTAGGTCAGAAGGCTCACATAATCCTGTCTCTGACACCTGCAACCTGGTCAATAATTTAGACACCTATGTATACTGGATGACTGACTAGCTGCCATGGCAAGAGTACAGAGAAAATCATACCTACCTACTTTTACATACTTTTTTTTTTTTTTTCCCCTTTTTAAACTAACTTTGCCAACAATTCATGTATAGTGAATTTCAGGATTCTTTTTAGTAAAAGAGTAAAAGAAATAAGACCAAAATTAATGGCTCTTTAAGCTTTTTCAGACACACAGAAGGGCAGTAAAAATACATTTAACATCCATAGTTCCCCCCAAAACTAAGCTTGCGCTACACAGAGGTATACTACAAACAAGGAACATGCTATCAAGCGCCAAGCATTTCTGCTCAATATGGGAAAACGCTAAAATCCTGCAAGTTTACAATAGCTTCATGGTCCCTTTCAAATGCTTCTAAAGCACATCCTTGGAAAAACTGCTCTTCCTCTCTGGAGATTATATCGGCCACTGAAGATTTGTCGGAAGGTCACTAAAAGGGGCATTCACACATAGCTTTCCTGGGAAGTCAGCACTACTTTTCATGGGAAACGTACAGCTCATCTTATCGGTTCCAAAACTTGCAAGCTATTCAACAAAACAAGTACCTAAACATTCATGCAATTTAAAAGCAATTTGAAAAAAATATTTGTATTAAAGCAATACACTGAACCGAACAAAACTCCCTAGATTTGCTTTATTGGAAAATATTGAGAGAATAATTTTGCCCCAGGGGAAGAAAGCATGCCTCTCACCATCTTTGCTCTCAAATATTATATCTGTGTTACATGCTAAATTAGATCATTTGAACAATTCAAAAGATATTAAATTTTATTTGTCAAATACTATATTCTGAAAAAAGTAGTCATACATTTCACATTTTCCCTATCATATATGTGTCCATGTGTATATACCTAACTATTTTTTCACATAGTGAATTAGAGAAAACTGCAAATCAAGAAGCCACCTATACTATTTTGAAGCATATTAAACCTCAAGGGCCCATGTGAGCTTAAACAAACAAGAAAGAAATTGTAACGGATTAGGTTTAAAAGTTTGAACTGTATTGTTCACAACCTTGGGCTTAACAAGAACACTTCTCTGGTCCCAGTGTTCAGACCGTGTGTCACCTATCTGCCTTGTCTTTTCCCCCATCAACTTCTTGCTTTTTTATATACACCTTCGAAGCTGCAAATCTCTTCTTCCCCTCCACACCTCCAACTCAGCTCATTTCAGGAGACTCGTTTTGTACTTCTTGCTGTTCACAGGGTTGATAACTGATTCTTGACAGCACAGGATAATTTCTTGCAGAAGGAGAATATGTTTCGTTGTGTGGTAATTAAGGTAGATGGGCATCTGTAACAGTAGATCTCCTACCAGCATAGCAGAAACGCTATTGTCGACAGTGATATATGCGTGGCGAGGTGGAGAGAAAAGAGCTCAATAGCACAGCTGCATGAAAATGCACATTATTCCTATTTGTTTCATGGACACTTTTCTGAATATACATGTGAACAGACTGAGTGGTATCATGGGAAACAGATTAAAAGTACAGATGCATGGATGAAAAAGGAGATTGAGTAACATAAAGTAACTAAGATAATAGTAATAAAGGTGTTTTTTTCCAGGAAACTTTACACTTATCCTTAAAAAGACATTCTTCATTTCCTGTGCTTTAGGATTTTGACTCAGAAGATGGCAAAGCAAAGTTATCGAGTACGTGTTTTTCCACTTCCAATGCAACACATATAGAATAAGTATAGGCAACTTAAATTACTTAAAATACAGGTAGAGAAATATTATTACAGAGAAATTCATTTTATATTCAGTAAAGACTAAAAGCAGAGACTGAAACTTGTAGTTGTTTGTGTGAAATGGTGTATTGTTTATACAATAATGAATAAGGCTCCGAAAGGTAGTTCTTAGAGAGGCTAAGCACAAAATCATGTCAGGCGAGGTCGGGCTATGCTGAGGGTACATATTTAAGAGGATTAAATTCCAGGTAGTCAGTAAAAAAGAACCAAAGACGACGCTGACAGTCTGCAGTTTTAAACTTCACCTTCTGGAAGCAATTACAGCGCTGATGGATAGAGCATAAGTCTCAGATGCAAACACTCCGATCCATGATACGCGTTTTTTAGGTGAAGTAGAAATAGATCAGACTGTCAGTTCTTAACACTAAGCCCTCTTTGAAGTCTTCTGTTTCCAGCAACATTACACTGAGCTGCAGCTTTAGAGAGTGACAGATGAGTGTAAGTTCACCGAGGGAAAACAACCCTAGAACTTATTTAAGAAAAAGAAACTCACAAAGTACTAGTAAAAGATGCCTCGCTTTGTCTGACCTTGATAGAATACAGAAAATGCTTGTGAGAGGGGACAGCCCCTTGCCAACGTGATCGCACAGAGAGCAAACAGAGCAAGGGTTTAGAGGGTACCAGAAGAGTGAAAGAAGCAGTCCCTTGAAGACAGTAGAACTGCAGTGATGATGATTTCCATTCTTACAGCTGAATTAAAAAAAAAAAAAAAAAGTGTCCCAGCATTACGCTTGTATTCTGAATGACACAACCGCACATTAGGAATTTGGTTAACGAGACTTAAACTGCTCATTACTTGTTAACAACATGTAGCCTGGGCCTGGATCCACTATAGTTTTGGGGACAAACCACTTGTCACACATTTCTCATAAAGAGCTACTACCGCTTTTGTGTGACTGCAACAGTATGCCCTGCGGGAGAACAAAGGTGAGGTTAAATATTGACTATCACAAAAATAAAGAGGGGAGCTGTTATATTTCACAGTGAACTCGAGATCTTACCCTATTCCTTTTTTTTTTTTTTTTTTTTTTTTTTTCAAATATTGCCCAGCCCCCAAAGACAACAGGACTTCTGCAGCTTAATGCTCCAGAGTTACAGTAGGCTGCATGCTATCCTCCACTCGGTTGCTTCTGGATAAAAGAAACCCATTGGTTTTGAACAGCAGGCTATCAGTGAGCAAATATTTCAGTAACTGGTAAAAACAGATAAATACCTAGATATACGAAATACAGATCATCAGGACGCAGCTCCAGAGGCAGTCTGGCTCCCACACAGTCCAGCTGGAGCCTTCCCTCCTCCAGCTCTCCATAGGCAGGCAAATTAAACCTACTACACGGAAACAGACTATTTTAGCTATGCTGCAGATGTAGCTAAAGCAAGAGGCTAACTTTATTGGTATCTGGCACATGACTTTCATTTACCATAATCCTACTGAAGCAGGCTGAATTACTGCACCTAAACTCCCATGCCGCCATACCTTCTCTGCACCTCTGTCATCTAAGCTATTTCATTTGTGTTTTTATTACCCTGAAGACCATAGTACAGAAAGAGCTATACACCAATTGATTTGCACAAAATAGCAACGTTATAGCTGTAATTTTCCAATATACATAATGTTTACTGCACTGAATGTAGTGTTGCACTAATCTAAATCATCAGATACTCAAAAATTGTGCAAACGTGTCAGAAAATAGCTCTACTTCCTATTTAACTTGCAGTAAGATTAAATAGGATTACTTAACTATATTTAATAATATTTTTCATACACATTTCTTTTAAATCTTTTCCTTACTGATAAGCTACCTGAATAGGACTTAAACTACTAATATTCAAGAAACAATTCCTGCAACATTATGAAACAGAGTTAAAATTAAAGTAATTTATGAATGGCTGAAATAACCAAATTCTTTAACCCAACCAGGGGACATTCAAAGAACATCACAGGTCGTAACTGCATACTATTACCAATCAAAACATGCAACGTTTGATTGGTATTATCTCTGTACTGAGGATATATCCTTATTTATTTTGAAAGTCGGTAAAGACACCAGGCTTCCCTTGTAACAATATAATTAAAAGGGGGACAATCCTGAAAATATAAAGCCCGTAAACGTTAGCAATTTAAGAAAGCGGTGAATTTGTGAAAGATTGTTAAAAGATACTACTGTTCTTGCTGCAGAAAAAAAATGTTCACTAGCGCTCTAAGACTCCCGAAAGTAAAATTGACAGTTTGTCAGATGCGGATGTTTGTACCAAATACCTGAATGCAGAGTTGCAAAAGTTCAATGTTCCTATCTAGCTCATGCACTTACCTAATGGAGTAAGTATGAGGGCCTTCCAGATAACATCCTCCCACACTCCCGCCCCAAGAAGAGGTCTGACCAAATTTCAGCGAGTCCCCAGGCTGGACCCACCAGCGAGACCGAAGGGGAGGCAAGGGAAGGCAAGAGAGAGAAACTAAAAAAAAGAGAGGAAAAGATCCTTGGTGATTTTCAAGAAAAGGGAGAACAGAAGCAATCAAGATGATGATTAACGCCATAGGCCAACCTGTGAAGGCCAACGTCATGGGTCCTCATCACAGTCTTACTGCCTGGAAGATGCATCGCATCCTCCCGAACACAACCAACCAGTGCATACTCTAATTACCTTCCGAACGCAAAGATAACGGGCGTCTAGTGAGCTGCTCCTGCCAGGGATCCTCTACAGCAAAGTCACAACAACCATCCAAACTCGTCTTCCACATAACAGAAAACAGTGCACAGAAAACAAAAATCCAAAAAACCTCCAACCCAATCCTCAAGGACCTAACTTAAAAGAACAAAATCTACTTCAGCAGGATACAAAATTAATAAGAGAAAGTAACAAATAAATAATAAAGAAAATTGACACTAGCCCTTGTGTATCTATACATAAGAGAATGCAATAAAATTAATTCTGATTAGTCTTCAGTTCTTTCGGTCTTTTTTTCCCCTCTCCTTCCAAATGCAAAAATGCTAAACTAGCTTAGTAATAGCAGAAATTAAATTGTCAATGCAGAGATATTAATATAAATCAATTACATAAATTAATGGAAACTACTATGAACATTTTACACTTTTGAAAAATTGTGCTATAGTTGATAATTGCACACTTACAATAACTTCATTCTGCAGAGATTCACACAACTTTAAGCGATAGAATTTGGTAAAAACTCTACTAATGCTTGTTAAAATTCCAAACAATCACTTGATGAATGCAATGACTAATTACAATAAAATAGAAATTATTTCGAGTAAGGAAATGCTGAATAACAATTAATCTATTTCTATCCAAATATTCGTAAGGGTAAGGCAAGGACAATCTGTCTTGGGATAGATGATCCTGACACACCGTTCAGAGAAACGCTGCAGACACAGCTCTCGCGTAATTGTTTCTCCAACAATGGCAGCGGGCAAGATCATAATTGCAAAATAAAGTTCAAGGGAAAAACAAACAATGGAATTCTGAAACACAACAAACAGCAATTTCTGTGATATTCATTATTACTTTTAGTATCTAAATATAACTTTCTATTAAGTCAATATCAGAAAATATGGACTTACTTCAGGGACTGATACGGAAAATGGCTTGACAAATTCTGATGACGGACAGATTTAGTAACAGACTTTTCTATGGGGGTTTCCTGTCAGACAACTATTCAAAGGTCTTATATTTATGCTTCCATTCTTTCATCTGGCATAGCTCATATTTCTATGAATGCCACAAGACAATATGACAGCTAAAATAAGAAAACATTGCGCAAATCAATTCACATCTACTTTCTGATTCTATAAGTTTAAAAAAAAAGTTTATCATGGTATAAATTTCTTCTGCCCTAGTGCTTGAACTGGAGCACAGAAAAATCCCATCATATGTTTTCGTTTTTTCCTCAATGTATTCAGACTGCAGAGCTTATACAGATAAAAGCACTGAATAAAGAAATGCAGAAGCTACCATTTAGCTATACCTCCACCCCAATTACACAACTGACCTCAATAAGTTCTACTACTAACACTTGAAGGGCCATCTCCCTCTTTGCAAATCCCTGAAAGAATTTGTATTCTAGAAATAAAATCTTCATTTAAAAGGTCAGCTAGTCCTCTGAAAAACTGAGGATTATTCTTGTTACTGTATCAGAGCTAATTCAGTACGCCCAATTAAAACTACATCATATGTTGTGAAAAAGGATATAGGAAGAACACACTTGTGGTCCCTTTATGTCAACAGATATGCTTTACTATAACCCAAACAGAAAAGTGATCCGTTACTCCTGTAAATATATTTATTCCTAATTAAAAAAAAAAAGTTAATTTAACAAGTCCCATTTACAAATTAAATACTAAGCTAATATACCTAGAGTACAATTTAAAATTTGAACTTTAGTTTTCCTAAGCTGAACAAAAGATTTGTTCCAACACCCATCTGCCATCACGGCAGGCTAGCGTGATTTGCCAAAATCTTCAGTTGCACTTGTAAGTTTGGTGGTTCTATCCTTCACTCTCCGACATGGACCGAAAGTAAGTTTGATGGAAAAAAAAATCGTATTTCAAAATCTCTTTTATTTATGAAATAAAAAAACTGACTAAATTGAATGATTATTAGTAGTAACAGTTACGCATTGTTTTGTGCTACTGTGTTTACAAAACAGCTCTGGATGGATATATGTCTATTTTAAAATCAAGGAAAATACTATTTAGTAAAAGACAAAACGCTTTCTTTTTCTAGTTCAAAGTGTCTCCAGTTTTCAAGATGAAAATTACTTTGTTCCATATAAATTTCTTCTATCCTTTACCCAAAGAGCTATAACAAGCTATGGACTTTTGGAAAACAGTCTATTCTGGAGCTGTTTTCTGATCAGACTATCTCTTCATGGTCTTTTTCTGGCAGAACCACTGCAGAGTTCAGAAATATCCAATGACATCCAGAGAGCGAGAGCATAAGGCACATACGGTATGAGAAATTCATCTTGTAAAAGCACAAGGCTTCAGGAAAACACACCCAGCAGTTCAAAACTGAATGAGTTAAAAAATAATCTTTTCTCATTTCTTATATTAATATGATTAATTAATATTTATTCATATTTAGGGGCAAAAAAAAATAAAAAAGAAATCTCATCCCGGAAATAGCCACCAACCTATCAGAACCTCCTTTCCTTTGACCTTCTTTTCCCCAGTGTTAGTGCTTTCTAGACTTCAAATTCAGGAACAATTAAAATTTGATGCTTTTCATTCACTATTAAATATTTAAGATAACAGACACCTTTACACATCAAACAATTTCAATGTACACTCTTTTAATTTGTTTGTTTGCTGCTTCTTCCTAGATCTCTAAAAAATGGGAGCTGTGTGTCAAACACCACAAATAATAGTCGCACTGGTCACAAGATACAACATAGCCATAAGAGTATGCTACTTTAAAAATCATGGTTTTAGAGCATGCTCATCCAAAATACTGCATCTGGTTGAGACACCCAGGCATCAAGAACATCATGAAACGTACCATGAAAGAGGTTCAAAGGAGGAAGGCAGGTCTTGCAAACAAAACAGGACATTAACTGTGGCAGCCCAAATAGGAGGAGTAGTTGGAAATGTAAAATTCCAGAAAGGAATATGAAAGCATGGCGATGCTGAGCATAGACATGCCCAACTCTCAGGCTTCTAGCATCTTAAGGTAACACTTTTCCACAGACGACCCTGTTAAGTTCCCTGCACAACTCACCAAAATGGCAAGGAGCTTAAGAACAAAATAATAATAATAATAAAAGCTAAAATGTTACTCCAGCCTCAGTATGCTGATTAAGTTAGCTGAATGAAACACCAAACAGAGGGATATGTCTGAAATCTCACTGTTTTCCAGGACTTTGGGCTGCAAGTCGGATCCTTTGTGAAGGAAGAAAGGGAAAACTCTGGAGAACAGGAAGGGATCATGACTCTGTGGCTAGCGATGAGGAAGCCTACTAGAGACGTACCTTCTAACCATGCTTTCCATGACTGTTTTGGCATGAAAACAACAGTAAAATCCACAGTGTTAAAATACATCATTAGCGCCGAAGAGTCTCGGAAGTGAAATAGGCAGCTGCTAAAAGTCTGACGGAATAAATGCTGCTCAACGCAAACAACAACAACACCCAGCAACGCCAGGCGTTCATGTTGGTCCACCGACCTCGGAGCTTAGGCGAGAATCCAACTCTTGGACTTCAGCCTCTAAGCGCACCCCACACGTGGATTAGGACTTTAGATTAATTTGCTGAAAGTCAGAGAGTCTATGTTGACTGTTGAGTTCTGCGGGAAAGAACCAACAGCTGTGAAATATATGCTGTCAAACGAGCCTCAAGTAACTGCAGGAGGCAAGGGTTTGAAAACAAAAGCTTTATTTTGCTTGCCCTGGACAGAGGTCACCAGGACAAAATCTCTGGAGCGCATGTAGTGATTTTGTTTGTCTCTAAGAAAAGCTATGTTGCAACAAGAAGGATATATCAGAATTTTTTTCGTGCATACACACAAGGCAAACGTAAAATTCACAGCTAATAAACCTTAAACTTCTGGACTTACTCCTTGAAGTGCAACTATGGTCTGATGAGATCAGAAGAATCACATAGCTAACCAACTACATATCTATTCCTTAATTTAATTCATTGATTTACTTAACTCAGAAAAAAATGTTTCAAAATACTGACGAGAAAGTTCTCACTATTCACCACCATGATGTCAAAACTAAGTACTATTTCATCCCATCTACTTTGGTTAATAAACTTCCATACAACTCAAGCAGAGGGGGACAGTGAGTGCTAACTGAAACTTCTGGATTAATACACAGTTATTTCCAACTTTTCATATCTCTTTACTAACCACCTGTTGTAAGGCGCATATTGTCTGGAACCTACTGCATAATTTCATCACAGACCACAGAAACCCAATATAGGATTTGGTTCCCAAAAGACTAATTGTGAATCAGTAACTTCTAGAGCTGCCTCGGCTTGTGTAAGCGGCCAACTGTCGCGGCAGAGCTGCACTGCAAAGATGGCAAGCGCCATACGGATGATTCACACAATAAATACTGTGATTTGCTTAGCGATTCACTATGATTTAAAGACCTTTAATTGATGCTTTTCCTGGAAAAAAATAATTATGTGAGAGATGAGATAATTCTACATCCTAGTTTACAAAGGAATGAGAATCGATTTACGGGCCACTGAGCACAGGTAATTCCAGTTAAAAGCAACAGAGGTTGTGGCTGATGGGCTTTCCCCCACCTCCAAAGGCCACCAGCTTTTAAGAGCAGACCGTAAACTTGAAACCTAATCAGACCAGAATCAATCTGAAATTTCAGTGTACCGGTTTCCAACTCTCCCTGGGTGATCCTGAAGTTTTATAAATCCTACCCACGTCAAGTGCTTCTTGTCCTTCTATCACGCAAAAGATCCAACCACTGGAAACTGGAGTTGCTTCATAGAACTAATACGAAACTAAGTTCAGAAGTGTTATTCTAAAAGCAAAAAAGCAAACCAATATCAATTATTCTGAGAAACTTCAGGCACTACTGGTAAGAAAAGGCAGTTACTCAGTTTTCCAATACTTTTTAATGTTTGTTTAACTATCATTTTAAAGTGGTCTCTTGCTGCCTAATAGTACTAAAAAAAGCCAGGAAGCACAATTTTAAAAAACATATTTATTTCCTTCTTCTTAATAGAAACTCTAATGTTATAAATACTTGCAATATTTCTCTTTTCACAGCGTGTTACAAAGGACATTTGTTCTTATACTAATACACGGGTATTAATACTTCCACCTTATACATCTACTCATTAAAGTGGATTATTCTGCAACATTTTAAACGACCACATAAAGTGATCTTCATAATGGCTATGCACTATCACAACAGCTCAAATTTTTAATCGGATCAGCATATATGCATGCGCTTGCTTAAAAACAGACTCTTTTCTGCCATCTCAACTGGAGCCCCCAGGTCCTGTGGCGCCCACTATTGCTACTCGCTCTTAACTGATGCGACTGTTCCCTGCACTGTAGTCAGTCATAATGCACTAGACATAGCTTACTGTTGCAGTTTCAAGCACTTCAAGCAGCGTACACTATAGGATACTGCAATCAATTGCTGGTAAGCAAGATTAGTTTAAATATCCTCATTCCTCTCGTCTCCAAGAAACTTTCTCATCCTCAGCCCTGAAAATTCACTGCTCGTTATCAATCGGTCTCAATTTTGCTACAGGTGACAAGGCAACGACTAGGCCCTCACAGCTCAATAACAAAACAATAAAACACACTCATTCTTTTTCCTCTGATTTATTTTCTTTAGAGGTACCGTCCTCCCATCGTACAGATTTTAGTCTTATCCTCCTCATCTTGGTAAACACTGAGCTAACACCAAACACTGGACGACAGCCACAGATATTCAGAAAGACAGATGTGTTGAGACATGCTAGTTTAAGTCCAAGTGGCCAGTCACTCTCCTGAGGACGGGCACAAGGGATACTTGCAAAGGATTAACTTACTTCCCTCTACAGAGGGTAATGCAAGGGGGGGGCAACCCTTTCCAGCCATACAGAATTACCTGTGCGTCTAAAGTCAGTGCTTGCGAATAAAACATCCGTCTTAGGTTTACCCTGTGGTCTAATATAACAAGCTTTTAACTGCTGCAAGTATGGAGTTGCAGAGGTTTTAACTAACATACCAATAGGATGGAACAGACTCTCTAAAACCTGCCCTGGGCGCGAGCTTGCTAACGTTATTTTTTGCAGTTGTTTCTAAAGGAACGTTTCATCCCATGAAGAGCCCAATTTCCCCCTCCTATAGGCATACAAGACAGCCAAATCCGCAGTCTTAATCTGTTTCTCTTATGAGCGCTGGGTACTAATCACAGAGTTACAACGACTTTTCCTAATGTAAAATGCCAAGTTCTTTTCAACTTGAATATTTTGGCACTGATGGAAAATATTCACCAAGTTTCTACCCGTTCGTCAGTTTTTGCAGAGGGAGCAGATTTTTTTTGCATAGGCTCAAACACACGGTATTCTGAAAACCCCGCAACTTACTCTACTGTTAAGCAAAAGCAGCAGAGCAAAGCTGGAGTAAAAACTGTTAAAAGCTTAAGAAAATTCAAACAGTCCTTGAGATTACAGGAGTTAGTTGACTAGTCTAGCTAATAGCAGTAAGAAAGGTCTGAAAAGGGAAACATACTTCCACCTTAGCAAGGACCCGCTCTTCCATTCCCAAAGTTTCCTCTTTCGGCACTCTGCTACGCCAGCCTCCCAGCAGCAGCGGCAAAATGCAATAGGAGAGCAAGAAATAGCTTCCTAGAAGGTCTCCACATTCTCGTAAAAATAAAAAATAAATAAATAAATAAATAAATAAAAAAGGAGCCTGGTTAAGGATATATTTTAAGTTTCAAAATCAGCTTTGGAAGAGCTTAAAAACAAAAACTCTCTGCTCCACCGTTGACAAACAAAACACCAGTAGACTGTCTGATGCTTTGCACGTATTTTGAGCATCTTACCTCTGTTTTCATTCTGACTTCACTGAAAGAAATCACTAACTTCTCCAAGCCATATCAAGTATGAAATATAGTCAGCTTTTCACCATGGGAATTCCCAGATTTATTTCGGAAGCCTGAAACGCTAATCCAGCTCTCTGAGTCACAAAAACCAACCCAGCAGCCTTTCCACAAGCAACTGTGCAGACTAACAGGAGCTAGACGTAAAGAAATAAGTATATACTACGGTAGATACACCACCATTCAACCTGCACGTCTGTATGCCGCTTCCATCAACAAAATCTCATTGCAGGCTAGCAGTGTTTTCTCCTCAGGAGAAAGGCGAAGAGGGAATAAAACAGTTACTGTAGACAGGGTGTTCTGTAAGACATTGCCGTTTCGGTGCAATGTGGGGCTTCACATACAGCTCAAACCAGTGAGGCACAGGCTGTACCGATATCTGCACTTTAATACTTTTATCACTTAAATTGCTGCTGTGTTCACTATCCATTTCATGTACTTATTCTGGAAACAAAGCACGTTATTCCACTGTTATTGGCTTTAGGTTTTTCTTTTTCATCCTCCAGGGCTTAAGACCAATTTGCCAACGTGTTTCCATAATGCTTTCTGTTAATTTGTAGAAGGTTTGGGACAGGCAGGCTTTCATTTGCTACAAATACCAGTAAGTGAACAACACTAGGTCAATACGAACACAGAGCAGATTAACCGCCTGTTAGGAATTTGAGATCATAAAAATTGCCATAAACAGACCTATGGTTCATTTAATTCAGTATCCTATCTTTCACTTGGACACGTCAGACGCTTCAGAGGAAGCTCTCAAAGTCCTGAAACACATACAAAACCTGCACAGACAAAGGAAAAGTCTTCATTGCCTTCGGCAATCAAAGCCAGCTTATGCTATGAACAGTGAAGTTGAGTCATTTTTAAAATTATCCTTAATGTAACTGAAGATGTTAATCATCCATACAAATTATCTTTTTTTCCTCCAAGCTCTTGACCTTGCTCTCTCACAGCCATGGGTTTCCAAGCTTCTACACACACTGCACTGAGAAGTCCTACTATTTTTCAATTAGATGCTTCTCAGCTTCATCGAGTGCCCTCTTCCTGAAAAAATGCAGGAGGATAAAAATAAAAATTGACATCACAGTTGCATTATTTTGTCTATATTCTTCTTTCCCAAAATGAGCAGGACTGTCCACTCAGTAGGCAGGAATAGGTTTTTTTTCCCTCCCCCTCAAGTCTCAATAAGAAAAAGTCACAACAAGGAGCTGTTACTCTGTAAACTGTTTTTTTGGACTTTGTTCACTTTTTAACTAGCATTTCTTCTGTGAGTTGTAGTTAATATTCACTTCCCCTGAGCCTGTCATGGCAGGCAGCTACCTATTTATGTAACTGTTATGCTTTAGTATTTTCCATCCCATTTCTTAGCCACAGTAAAGTTCTTTCTTGCTCTAGTCCTTAAAAGCTTGTGCTGCCTATTCACAATGATTAGGCAGCTGAGAGACTTCCTGACCTTGTCCCATCCAGCAGCTGCAGCATGTTTAAAACATAACTGAAAAACGTTAACTTGTTCATTCCAATAAAAGTTGCCACAGAATTTTTCACAACAAGCACTGTGTCTGCCGAATGATTTTTGGCAGCAATGGAAGCTCTGGGTTGCTCTACAAGCCATACATCAAGGAAAATAAGTTTCAGATGGAATGACATGTCTTGTTTTATTGCAAATTTTATTTTGGCACATTTTAAGTATTTTTACGTAAAACTGATACGAGTTTCCAAACGCCAAGTTATTTGGGAAGCCACAAAACTAAAACATCACAACTTTCTGATTCTGAGTGAAGGAAGGTGTTTCTCCCACTAGCTCAATTAACTTAGTGAAACTGATGTGAACGCACCCAAAAAAGAAAACCACACAGGTTTTGATTCTCTGTAAGCTGTAGATCTGTGGCTAACCTACTTGACTGAAAACACGTATGCCCAGCTCTGACATGCTGAAGACTTTCAAATACTTCTCAGCTGTGCTCTGTGTCTGCACTAATATGGCAGGAAAGATCTGCTGAAGTTCCTGTATCAGAATGATCTTTTTCCTCAGTGTCAGTCAGTTCTTGCAATCTGATTTCTCTTAATCTGTCCAAAGTAAAAGTTGTTTACTTCCAGGTTATGGCTGTTAGCTTATTGCTCAGCCAGATCTCTTCCTTGAGGCACACTCCTTAAACATATGACAATTATATTTATGACACTACCTTTCACATGTTTTGATGCAGTCACCATAAAGAACCCATTAATGTATACTGCATACGAAGAGTGATAAATTTTAGCTTTTAAAGGTCAGTCAATTTAAAAAACAACAACAACAAAAAGCACTGGAAGTTCTGTTACAGATCATCTCAGCATTAGTCGTTTACCTTGGCTTTTGTATACCCTAGAGCTTCAATATAGCTGGTCAGATGCCTGAAATTAACAGTTTATATATACTTTGCTTTGCTATCTGAAAAGAAACACCCCTTATTCTCTGTACAACATCTTGATGCTCCATTGGAAAGCAATCTTCTAGCTTTTTAAGAGCTTGTTAAGGAAAAAAAAAAAAGAAGGGTGAGGGGAAATCATGGAAAGCATTTTTGCAAGACATAAAGCAAGACTCTCAAAGACCCACTGTTGTATGGAATGCATGGCTTGTTAGTCATGTACTTAACATCAAAGTCATATGAGCTAAAGCAATTTAAAATATGGAAGCATCACCCAGTAAGCAGGAACGAAATACAAGATGAGCAATGTTACTAGAAAAAGCACAGTCTAGTCAGCTTACAACCACTGTGACTCCAACTTCAGGCAGGCAAAGCATGTTATTCCCTGTTTCCCACGGGCGCTTAAAATGACCAAATTCAGACTTGCTTAAAATAGACAAGTATTTGATCAAAATATTTTTCTTTCCAACTGCAGAATTGCATTTGTTGGAAGAAAGAAGCAGAAGAAGAAAAAAGCTTTTCCAACAATATTTAAATGCCATTTCAGATCAATCTTCCTGACCACATACAAAACCTTCCTATTTTTAAGAGTCACAAACTTCCAAAACTCAAGTGGAAGGAAAACTCTGGGAATAGTTCACAGTTAGGAAATGGCAGTCTTCCCCAAGAATTTGGATCATTCAGCTGCTTCCTCCGTAACACAGCGCCTTTGCCTGTCATGCAGCCTTGCCCTGCTATAGGAGCCGGCTTCAACTGAGCAAGTTCAAAAGCCATGTAACTCCCATAACGTAAACTAAAACAATAATTAAAAAATCCAATAACTTTGTTCCTCAGACTGAAGATCATTTAGTTTGCTACCCTTCCAATTGTAATTGCAGTATTTTTTTATGACTTCCCAGAGATCCACTATCAAACCGAGACTACGTCTCGGTCCCAGACAGAAGTGGCACTTCCATTGCTCAGATGTGCCCATAAACCAAGGCCTTTTTATTTTAAAATCACTACCAACCTTCATGCTATAAGCACTCTAGGAACGCTCTGATCCAGGAGATCCCAAGCCCTGCAGGTGATGACATCCAGGCCACAGGGGGATTTCCCTCCCGTGATCTGCTGACCCACATCCTCAGCAGTCAGATAGGATTTGGGCACTAGTCCCATCCCCCTACAAACAAGTAATCCCAAGGCGCAGTCCTCAAAGTCCTAATTAGAAAGTACAAACAAATCACTAACCTTCAGTGGACAACAGGACTACTCTTTGCTGAAGCTGGGGAGAAAGGTAATCAACCGTTAAAAAGACTAATTTCTCTGTACTGCATTATACAATTACTCCCTGGTGCTCTCTCGAAATTTGGAAGAACGCATCCTACCATCTCCAAAGTGAGAGCTCAAACATGCGTACTGTACTTTGGAAAAATATAGCTTGGGTGAAGAGCAATGCCTTTAGACCTCATATAATCAAATCAACATTATTAATTTCAAGTCCCTAAGGAACACTTTAGACTAGTGAGAATACTACAACTGGAATAGCATCAGAAAAAAGTAGTTTATTCACATCATTTTGTACACTGTCCGATCATGAAATTTCACTACAATCCTAATTTCAGTTGCTGTCTATAGATATGCAAATATGATATACAGATATAAATATTCTCTAATCGATCAATTCTTCACTACCAAAAAAACAACTCTCTAGATAGGTGGTTCCAATGGTTTGTTTTTCCTCTTTCTTGGCATTGTTTTAGATCGCATTTTTAACCCGATTTCATACTGCTTTTGTTTTCAACTTGTGATCCACTGATGCTTTTTGCTAAGTTCCTGTCAGTTATCCTTCCCACAGAGGTATTCATCAATCACTTGATTTTTATTTATTTTTTACTCACAGATATCAGCAAGACGCACATAATAACAGAAACCATAAAAAAACCCACACCATTCTACCCACCGAGGCAATTTCTGTGAAATAAAAACAAAACTAAGCTTATTCCAGGACTAATTTCTAAATCCTTTACTGGCTTTGCCAATCAAAGAACATATGAATCAGGATTATAATGATTAGACAAAAACATGAATTATCTTGCGATTGTCTAAAACACATATGCCTTGGAAAGGAGTCATCTTTAACAGTGACTCAGTTCCAAAAGAAGACTGTAGAAAAAAGAGTCTTCTGGGGGTTACTGTGCATGATAGATTGCATATAAAATTGTTCAGGTGGTAGATAAAAGTTTTCCTAAACGGCAGGACTAGGCTCCAAGCCAAGATGGATTCTTTCCTTCTCATACGTTACCACAAACACTAAAATCTGTAAGCCCAGTTATCAATTTAGCAACATTTACAAAACTTACTGAAATGTAATGAGTCAAAAATATATTCCTCCCAGCGAAGACGAGATCCTTAAAACCAGCATCCATCCCACTTCCTTAATTTGATACTTCTTCCCTTTAGAGCTCTGCACTAAGGCCACGGGGTAGTCTTCATCCAAACCCCACTTCAAGTAGGCATGGCTTCTGGATCGCAGAAAGCGTTGGTGTTGGCAGACCTGACTCTCAATGGTTACGCCGACATTTCTGAGCTTCTGTCCTGACTGAAAGCAGGTAAAAAAGGCCATCCCAACAGGGGCTCGTGCACCCAGATAATAATACTTGGTGGGGACAGTATTCAGCAGAAAGAACTCCTGCTGCTCTAAGTTTTGACTGAAATTTGCTCTTCCTAATTTTAGGATCAATAATGGATGCAAATGATCATTTTGACCATACGCACCCAAAGATCTAGGGCACCGCATACTTTAAAATACAAAAGATTTTCTTTTAAAAAGGACTAAACTCAAAAGTATTTTCATTATTACATTTCTTCCAAAGCATTAATTCCTTACTTTTTATGCAATATAAATGATCAAATTTGTACTACAGGTTTACGATATGGAAAGAAAGAGAACCAGAGTTCCTGCATCTAGCCCTCATTTTTTTTAAAAAAATGAAGATGAGGGGCAAGAAGTGTCCTATCTTCTACTACTGCTTTTTTTTTTTTTTTCCCTTCTCCCACTTCTTTGACTGTTCCCATTTTTCCCCATAGAGCAAGTTTAATGAAAACACTAGCAAATGTTCTTTCAAGCTGAAGGTAGCATATCACCCAACTGTTCACCAAGTTCCCTAACTACTCATTCAAGTACTTTCATCTGTTGACATAACTAACAAAGATTTCACTGCATTTTAGTAGGCCGCATTGCTGCCTCATTTTTCTTGTCAATAGATCAAGTTTGCCTGGAATTTAAACTAAATTCATTTCTTGTTTACTATCGCAGCCTACCCCATACCACATCTCCTCCAGTCCCTCCTCACCCACAGCCAGTGGGACAGCAGGAGCACATTGGGTCCTTTAAATAAACATATTTTCTTGTTAGCACTTGCCATTAATATTCAGTTATCTCTGCCCTTACTTTAGATCTTTAGCCACTCTTTCTTTATGCCATACCACCTAAAGTTTTGAGTCTTTAAAGAGATTTGTAGAGCGCAGCGATCCCATCAGCCAGTTCTTCCCCAAGCACAGAATAAAGCACCTTTAACACATGGTTCCTCCAAATTTTAGTTGCATACCATTTAATTTGATTTTCAGATAATTTTATTACATAGGTTGCTGAAAATATATCTTGTTCTCTTTCTAAAGCAGGCAGCCATAACCAAGTGCAGCTATATAACCATGACAAGTATGAAATAGTATATTCCTCATAAATGATGTGGTTAACAAGGCACAGCATACTCATTGACACATCTTCATAAAAGGTATAATTATATCCTGAACAGCATGCCTTTACAACACAGTAACATATTACAGTATAACTCACAGTGGCACTTTTTAACAGCCTGTCAGCATCATTTACAGCTTAGGAAGGATTGTACGTTAAGAGGAACCTCTACTTTTGTCAGATTTTATTCAAACTAAATTCTGTTTGCTACTTTCCAGCTATCACAAGCCTCCAACACAGATTTTGAGATAACTGACTTGACAATAGATTAAATTAAAAGGGCTCCAAAAAAACAAAGGACAATTTTTGGTGTGACCCTCTAAGCCTTTATAATAACAAAATCTAAACATGCAGTTTAATTAAACCTGTCAGATAAAATGCATAATGCTTAAGGACAAAACCAGGTTTAAGCATCCTCATTTCTGAATCACCCTTTATATTCATCCAATGTCTCTTGTATAATTAACAGCCACTCTACAAAATCATAAGTCAGTTAATGAGATGCAGATAAAGGCTTACAGGTCTGTAGTGTAATTCTGTCTTAATGACAGTCAATATCCCTTTGCTGAGGAGCTACAAATACATTTAGCTTGCCCTAATAAACAGAAGGATTTTATGTCAACTAAAGACTAGAAATAGGTAGCAAAGCATATGTAAAGTGTCATAAGTTAATAAGTTCAAGAAGAAATCTTTCTAGAGTGAGTTTGTATCTTAAACCCGTTATTTATTATCAGCAGCATTTGAGAAATGATAGCTACTTTCTCCGCATATATAATAAGACTACTTTCACTGAAGATATACAGGCTCATGCCATTGCAGACAATACTGATCCACCACAGAAAATACTCCCCTGTGAATCACAGAAATGACTATGGTCAACCTTCCTTTGGGGCGGGGGGGGGGGGGGGGGGGGGAGGAATTTTGTTGTGGATTAATAGATTTGTAATGTTTTTGGCAACATACCACAAAAACACGTTTCACCGCAGAAGCCTGTACCATGGCCGCAGCTAGATATGGTCTGTACATAAGCGAGGTGATCAGCAGAGTGCAGCCATGCAAGTGAGACCCAATTCTGGTTGCACACGGTGCGCAGAGATACGACGTTTTACGCTACACAAACACAGTGGAGAAAAAGGGAGATTCTGTTCAAGTAGATCCAGAAGAAGTTACAGGAGAAGGCCAGTTCATGAAATTTAATATAGTGGGGGGAATAACTAGGGAGAGTGGCAAGGAGGAAGAGGAGGAAAGAGAAAGCAGGATTGCACCAAAAACAGAGCTGGTAGGAATAGAGGTACCATCTCAAGGGCTTCCAGAATTTGAGCAAGCTAAAAGGTTAAGATAGAGATGCAAAAGACCAGAACGCTGTGCCACCTCACAGAAGACAAGTAAAACTATCTGCTATCAGGAAAATACCGAAAGATGAGAAACTGGGAAAAACATACAGCAATGCAAGCTATAAAGAAGTTTCTCAAAATTGCATCTTTTTCCGCAAGACAGTGATGTTTCAGTAAAAGCGTGCTTGTCACATTTCACACAGTACAGGAAATTTTCAAAGAATTCTGTAGAATTCTCTAAAAATTCAACCTCTTCTACGTGTGTTCTTGACGGCTGGGCATGAGCACAGACGAAAGTTTTGGGGGATTATTTCATAACAACAGTAAACTATCTGATAAGGGATACTTCATCAATAAGTTTTCAGTAAAAACTGAAAAAAGTCCATCCTGGTTGTAGAGTGAGGTATTCTGTCTTACAAATATCGATACCTCAAATTATAAGAGCTTCTAGAATACAGTTTTATTGACAGAGTAAATTCCAAAATTGTTTCTTTGAGACCCATTGCTTCACTATTTAAACTGAGGTGAACAGATTTCATGAAAAGGGGCAGATTAAGTAAGCGTAGCTTTTGTTGTACTTTAACACAACCCTTTGATATAACTCCCTGGAAAATTGTCTTCAACCTTAAGGAAAACTTAGTTTAACTTAGGTCAAGTAAGACCAGAAAAAGAGTAAACAGGGTGAGAACCCCCTTTACAAGCCGCTTTCCCAGAAAATTCAGTGCCCCCAAACTACATAAGCTAACTCTACCTGCTCCACACACACATAACACGGCGTATTACACGCCAGTAAATACTGACTTGAAACCAAGCCAGTACCCTAACGCTGGTGCCAGAAGCAGGGGAAGCGCTTGGCAGACCTTACACACAGAGCCTACTGAAAGAGTGACTTGAGGCCAACCTAAAAAGAGTAACAGAAGCAGCTCGCAAAACTATCATATTCTCCCAACGGGGCAAGTACAGATTTTCTTCTATTCTCTTCAACGCTACAGAACCAAGTAAAGAAAAGAGCATGCAATTAAACATACAGTTGAGTACATAGAACAGTTTAGCAAAAGGTTATTTCTGACAAGGGTAACTACACAGCCAAGGTCTGAGGTGCCCCTTCAGAACCAGCGAGGTATACCTACTTAACAGGGACCACGTGCGTAAATATTTTCCTACCTATTACATATAGGGATCGGTACAGATACACAGATATCCTTAACCTACTGCCTGCTGACTGACAAGAAAAATTATGCCCAAGACTTCTGAACACCTCTAACTACATAGCTGTTGTTTCACAATCAAAAGTTTCCCAGTCCAATTCTGGCAAATCCTCAGTCATTGCTTCCACCTTAGTTAATACTTCATAAGGAGCAATATCGTCTGGTGAAACAAGTATGCAAGACAAGCCTCGTTTTTATCTTTGTTAACTGAATAAAATGCCTCTCTAGCACCAGCTTCGGCAATCTTACTGCTAAAGTTTTCCATCTTATTCTAGTCCTCTACGTTGTGCAAAACTTTTTGCAGCAAGTTATTAAAGCAAGTTAAACCTCGCAGAATTAAGGGCGCTTGAATTGTTAGGAGAACCACCAAAGTGTCTACCACCAAAGTTGAACGCAGTTTGTGTGCTGAGATAATACACAGGTTGTGCCAGCCAGTATCAACGGAAAAGCAGATTGGACCTTGATCTACCATGGGAAACCACAGTCTGACAAATGCAGAGTGACAGCAGAACAGATAATCAGGGACAGAAGACTGGAGATGCAAAAAGATGAAGCATGTGCAACTTATCTTTTTTCTGGTAGTGGAGGAAGAAAGAGAATATCAGTGCTGTCCACTTTACTCACAAAAAGGTAAACCTGGAAAACACTTTTCAGTGACAGTGCTGAAAAAACATACTAAGAGAAAAAGATGTTGACAGCAAGCACAGCCAAACTTGATCAGGCTGGCCTAATACTGGCTGCCCTGCAGCCAAAATACAGTAACCTCCGCAAAGACTTTTACCTTTCGGACACATCTATTACAGTAGGCTTGGGGAGAGACTTAGAGTACATGTATGACCAACCGGCTGAAAGATAATTCATCATTCAATTGTATATGGCTCACATCTGCTATTCTACCCACCTTTCTCTTCCGCCAGTTCCTAAGGATAAGCAGAAATTTAAAAAAAAAAAAAAAAGGGGGGGGGGGGTTGATCACTGAAAAGAACCCAAACTGAAGATCACCAATTTGGATATGGAAGATAGCTTAGATACCAAAAAGAAGATGTCTGCATTGCACTGCACTGGACCATGTCCATGTATCACAACACCTAGAGCTAGCTAATGGATCCTACCCTGTGCCTTGGTATGTTCAGAATTGACGGATTTTACTAACAAAAGGAAGAATGCTTTCAAAATAACGAAGAATGTTTTGTTCCCGCACTGACCAGAGATGTAAAGCATCTGGTAACATACTTCATGTTACTTGACTAATTTCATGTTTCAGCCTGCATCCCAGCAGCAATACCAAACTACGCAGATCTGAAAAATAAAAACAAATATAGCTCTAGATTAATTCTAGATTTACTTATGCTTACTCTCACTATGCACATATCTGTTAAAAAAAAAAACAAAACTAAACTAAACTTATCTTCTCAGTAAGAAGTATGTGTAGTTCACCTTTATTTTACATTAATCTGTTATGCCTTGTATGGTTAAGCTAATATTCATGATGGGATACACACACCTGCCTTCCTCCAAAACTTGTAATTAAATTTAAAACCACATACAATATATTTGGTCCCTGCAGTTTGTCAGCCGTGCTTCACAGCCTTTTAACTTCCTTGCATTTCAGGAAAGCGGGCAAGACAAGCATGTTAGGACAAACAACTTAATTAAGCATATACTTAAATACAAGGACTAACTGTGATTTTTCTGAACTTGCCATTGTGGTCAATTAATTGTTATAAATCCCTAAAAAAAAAAAAAAGTGGAAGTGTGATAGCTAGGCGGAGGAGCATTAATTACTTGCATCAGCGGCAATATCATTGCTTTTTTATACTTACTACAAAGAGAATGGGGGATTCGATGGTACAAAGGAGAAGGAAAGTGAAGACATTTTAGTTATTTATAACAACTTTCACCATTTTGAAAGATTGCCTTTCCTCCTTTGGAAGCCTACATTTTCATGGAAATTTCTCACAAAAACCGTAATTACTTCCACCTTAGAATATTGCAAGAAAAGCTGAAGCAGAATCTTTGCTGCTAGTGAATTTCCACAAAATTCCAAACTTGGAAACCAGAAGAAGGAAAAAAAAAAAAAAAAGAAGTATAGTTGTCAGAATAGGAAACTGCATAATCTCCACATAATCATTAAAAATCGTAATAGCAATTACACAAATCAATGCTCAGATTAAACGTATTGATACATCTACTGAGAAGGATTTGCATATCACAGAAGTACTACAGTTACGCTGAGACTGCATAAATTAGACACCACAGTCAGCTTTGCAGACCTCTGTAGTCTGAGCATTAATTGCCAAGTTCAGCTCAACAATTCATCTCAGCTAGTTTATTTTCAAGGATTGAGGCTGATCACTTTTCACGGCAATTACAATTCAAGTGCTCTCCAGATTTCCCAGGATTTTTTTTGTCCCTTACTTTAAAAAAAAAAAAAAAAAGCATGGGGGGGGGGGGAATCGGAACACATTTTTCCACAGATCTTAAGAAATTTCATCATGTTACTGAATATTCATGTCAAATCCTTTGCGAGTCATCTTCCTTATACTTGTACATAATTCTGCTAAAACTAAGAAATTCAGAAGAGTGGAGTGTGAGAAGAGTTTGTGCAAGAATGGAAAGAGCTCTGCAGTGTCCATCTCAAGAAATGGCATACTCAAACAGTAGAGAGGCACCAGATGTCCTACAGTGATAGATAACATCTTTCACAGTTAATATAATAGTATTTGTCTTGCCAAAAATATAGGTGAGTCAGACTGCGCTATCAGAATAAATTCTTAATCGGTGTAATGCACTGTTACCGTCCTCACTCTCTGAAATAACAAGGTGACACCAAAGGAAACCAGAGGAGACTCCCCAGGAAAAGTAAAAATACATATACATGCACACACACACACACACACACTTATCTTCTCTGCAGCAAAACAGCTTTTTTTTTTTTGGCTAAATATGTCAAAGAAATTCCTCAAGAAGAAAAGTCAGACAGACAAACAGTAAGACTATCTTGTCTTCAGTGTAACTAAGATCTAGACCCAGGACAAGATTTATAGCTATATTCAGCCATCAACAGATGTAGGCGTGTAGACGACATTAAGCATACCTTAAGATACCTAAGCACTTTTATAAACCAGACAACATTAGGAAAAACAAAAACAAAAAACACTATTCTTGTCCATAAAGTCTCAGAAATTATTGAATCTAGTAATATAATATTTACAGTCTGGAAGCTCACGAAACTAAAAAGTATTTTGCTTACTTTATAATAGAAGCACTGAGGAACCTCAACACAATCATTTCACTGTGGTAAAAGGTACCATGTATACGAAGTGAAAAAGAAAATGGCTAAATATCTTGTGATAAGAAGCAGACATTTAGTTTTTTGGCTAAACTTTTTGACTTAAAATTATTTTATCTTGCAAGTTCCACAACTTTCTGCTTCCTTCAAATTTAAAACGATGGGAAGAGTGAGCTGACTAAGCACTAAATGGTTGCCTCAGGTTTTGGATATTCAGACTGTAAAACAGCCCAAGTACCAAGCGCTCCAAAAATATTCTTCCTATTACAGATTTGAATTATTCTCCCAAGATTGCACAAGCCTAATTTTTCCCCTTTTTATCAGGGGACAACAGATACTGCACTAGGGGAAAAGAAAAAAAGAGAAAACAGTGAAATTTTTGCAAATTCCTCATCACTTTTTTTTTTTGGTTGTTAAATAACTGCCTTATTTGAAAATCTGGAATAGACACTAAATAAAAAACAACCAAAAAGTAGGCTGGGCATAAAGTGCTATCAGTTATACCAAACATCAAAGAACTAGGCTTGTATTGCCATATTATCTTGATTAGTAATTGTAAGTTTGTAAGAAGTCAACATGTTACTTTTAGATTTTGGTCTGAACTAAGAGAAGTCAATAACCATATGGAAATACCCATCTGGAAATCAAAGACGTTTGCCTTTGTGCAGGCAGCCTTAAAAATTTTAAAAATTAGTAGTTGTAACCAAAGCAATCCTTTAAAAAGTTGCATCTTAAACTCATCGCTGTTAGATTGTGTTAAGGACAACTTCTACATAGTAACACAGAATATGAAGGAAAAAGAATACATAAAGTAATCAAATATACATATTACTCCCTTATGAGACTGTGCAAAGCTTTTCAAGGATGATTACTTCGTACTGGTTTGGCTAGCAAAACAATTAGGCATTAAACATGCATACTAAAATGCAGAGATAAATACATGTCTTAAAATATCGTACTACTGAAAAATCACGGTATTAAAATACATCCAATTCCCTAGGACAGTTCAAAATATTTATGCATTTTTAATCGGTATGTAATGCTCAAGATTATGCAAACCAATAAAACCACACCTATAGCTTAAAAGACACACAAGCCTTTTCACCAGTACACAGTAACAGTAGCCTGCAACTTTTCTAAACTTTTTACTCGTTATATTAATGCAGTCCAAAGTCATTACGGTTTCATTTCCTCTCTGGTACCTACTTTGAAGCCCGATGACCAAAACAAGTAATTCAGCAGTACAGAAGATGACATCCTACTTAAATTAACAATCCATACTCAAACTATTGTCCAGCAATACAGAAATTGTTACCACCTCGGGAATACCTAATGGCCCTCTCTTCTTACTTACACTAACACTGTAACAGATGTCATGTTGTCAGCCAGGTGGAAAAGTCATCCTACACTCTTCCAAAGAAGAGTATTAATAATCACAACTTTCTCCTTTGAGATTGCATGTTTTTAAAGGTTGCTGAAAGCACAGTGAAGAACAGGACAAAAATAAAACTCTAACCTTGTAGACTGTCTTTAAGTTTAGCTCACATAAAAGGTAATAGAAGAATGTATTTTCATCTTTTTGAACTCTTCTGGATAATGTTTTTCTTATAACCTCACTCAAAAAGCTTGTTTTTTAATAGCTCCAGGATGGATGCAGATGGAACTCTGAAGTAGAATAAAGTAAATTTTCACGTTTGAAAATACTGATTTTTGAAGTGATAGCTCCAGCCATTTGAGAATACTCTCCTGTCATAACCAATACTTATTTTCCTCTAACTTCTACAGCATGATCTGAAGCGCAACTCAGTGCAACTGAATGCAGAGAGAAATGGTGGAGATTTAAGTCAGGTACCTTTGAGATGTAGAGACCTGCAGCAGTTTAGTTTGATGCTGCCAGCAAGGATTGCCTGTTATTTGTCTTTAGAAGTGACTTTAAATTTAGCAACCAGTCAAAGCTATAATGTTTTTGAAAGTTCAAAGCAGACAAATATATTACATGCAGGTTCATCATGAGACAAACAAAACGAACAGGCATTTAAGAGGACATCTTTAGATAACACTATGCAAATTCTGCATTTTATTCAAAGATGTAGTTGACTAGAAGATAACCAACGATCCATGCAACACAGCTGACTGGGTCTGAATTTCTCCCATTTCAAACACCATTAAAGGCTGAACACATTAAAATAAATATATTATATGGGAAATAGGAACACTTTCTTCAAGTGATTCAAAACTCCACTGCAGGCATCTAGCACAAAGTGTTCAGTAGGAAGTATCTCCTGCACACTTACTTCCAGCAGCCCTCATCTATCTATAGAGATATCTATGTAGTGTATTACACAATATATGTGTATAATCTGTGGTGTGTGTGCGCAAGTGTATACACATACATACAAGTACTCACCCCAAGTGTGGCTATGCCTACGCTAGACCAGGCGTGAGCACACCTCAGATGGCTTTAATACCACCACGTCCTTCGCAGGCTAGCTAAGCCAGAGATGACTCAAGCTGTCCATCAAACGTGCTTCATAAAATCATACATATTCATTACTGCATTTTCCTAAGCCACACAGCTACGGCTGCAGGAAAACGTCAGCTGGGACAAGGTCTGCTATGTGTGCGACGCTGCAGAGCCATCTAACACCTCCGACTGCACTAAAAGCATGGGGCCGCACACCTCTTGCCGACTGCTCGAGCTCCACCAGGAGCTAGCTGAAGCCAGCACAGATCTATCTCCACGTATTGCACTCATAACTTCTCTTCCATCCGGACTTAGATGTCCAGTGGAGGTTTTTTAATCTTACGGAGCATCTGGTATTCTGGAATTTGTTACTTATTTTTAAAATAGTTCTGTGTCTCGATAAGATGTACCTTTGCTATAAAAATTACAGATGTACTACTGTTATAAAAATTATATTTAGAGTATTTTGTTTTCTAATCATAAAGTCTCCTTCCTGTGCCTGACCATTTTCCAAAACAGTACTGCTTAGGACTGCAGCATTAACAGAAGTGCTGTATACACAGCAAGTTTCAAAATCCTTATCAAATCCTACAAACTTTTATTACATCAGCCTTGTTAAAATTCCCCAGGCCACATCTGCCTTGTCGTTGCTCCTTTTATTAAAGTTTCACTAAAGTCAGCTCAGTGACTTTCAAAATAAATGTTAGGAGAAAGTGCATTTTACAAGATGGGGAGGGGCAAAAACGCACACAACCATTTAACTAAGACGACCTTTAGTTTCGCCAAGACAGGAGCTCTGACCTGGCACATGTTGGACGGACTGCAAAGCTACCTTACCTGTAATTTACTCTCTTGTATATAACCTGGAAAATACAGGCTTTGATAACACAACTGTATACTGTGTACCTACAGGATACAAAGCACACTAATAAGAATTAGGAATATGCATTAAAAAGAAGATCCAAACATCATTCATCATGCTAATCATTGTAGGATCGTTACTGGTGCCAAGAGGTGTATAGTATAGATTAGAGGACCTGAGAAAGCACGATCTGTCACATCAAGTTCACTGAATGCTGCCATACATAAATGAATTCCCCACCCTATTTATGATATTGGGAAGGTCCCTTTAACACCAAATTTCACATTTGGTGATTGAGAGTACATTTACATCGTAGCGTACTACAATTAAAAGCTTTATTTTAACGTAAGCAGGATAAATTGCATTCTAGCGTGCCTCACGTTTTAAATACAGGGCACAGCAAGCTTTTGAAAGACACAGGTTTTGAGATGTATATACGTACACACGTGCGCGCACACACACACATGCATGTGAATGCTGTTAACTCACTGCCAAATGGAAAACAGTTTTGGAAACGCAATTAACTCAGTTTCCAGAATCACGTTTCACTAAATAACTTCTGAAGGATGTCCGGTTACATATGCTCGGTTGCTTCTTTTCACTGCACTGACAATAACTTTAAAACGGACAATAAAGGACTGAATCTAAAAAAAGGCAAGTCTCATCACACAGATTTTTCCCTGGGAATTGAGAGCGACTAAACATTGCCACCAGGGAGCAAAACACCATCCTGAAAGTCATCTCTAGGGTTTTTTTTAAATCAGCAGGTGGTAGAACTGAATAATCAATGTAGCCTGCAGCAGGGCTCTGAGGATTTTATCACATCTCGAACTCTTAATTCAGATTATTCTATAGCCCCTCTAGGACCCTTCTGGTCACAAGCAGGAGAGCCATAAAGTGACATATAGTTAGCTTGGCTAATCAATACCAAACCTATACTTTTACTTTTTAATAGCATACTTCAGCATATCTCTCTCTTGAAAAGGTTCAAGGTTTATTATGAAACATATGAATGTAAAAAGCTAAGAATTTATGTCTTCTAATAGAAGTTCTTCCTCCCATCTTATCTGGCCATGTTTCACCAAACAGGTATTCTTCCTTCTGCAGTTTATGCTGCAGGATTTTTTTTTTTTTTTTTTTTAAATCGATTGATATATGAAAAGAGGCAATATGTAATAAGAGGGAAAAATCCCTTAAGTTTTTACTGCCCTTAGGAGTTTCACAGTGGAGTCTTCGTTTCATTCTTCTGTTCCACCACACTCTACAAAAAGGTCATTACAGATGAGAAACGCTGCATTTCAAAAGATTATGTATGTCCATATCTTACGGCAGAGCTATCAAAAACGGAATTAACCAGAATAACCTTCAGCAACCAACCTACATCTAATCAGCAAGGGGTCTCTAATAATCAAAGCTGGACTTTAAACGTTGTTTTATGCTGACATATTTTTGCATGTAGTTGCAATCCTGACATCAGGAAGTGACCATAATTATGGCCCAGCACATATATGCTTTTTACAAACAGGAAATTAAAAAAAAAAAAAAAGAGAAAGAGGGGATATTACACACGTTGCGTTGGTATAGTTGGTTCTAAAAACATTTGAAGCGTTAGAAACTTTGTAAGGGAGAGAGCTGCATGAAGTATGAGCAGCAACGCTTCTGCACACGGTTACACGTTAGACAAAATTACTCCTTTTAACTCTCAGATACAGTAATTTATATGATTCGCCTATGCATTTCCATTTATTTCATAAATGCATTAGAATATATGCCTTCATTTAGTTCATAAAGAATTTCTCCCAGTTCTGCTCTGCCTTTGCCCATTGGGGGTAGGTAGCAAGGCAGCAGACGGAAGACCTACGCCGTGCCGGCTCCCCAACCAAGCCAGCGCCAGGGTTGCAGCCCCAGTCCATGGCGTCCATGGGCTCCACGGGCCACCACGCTGCTCCTCGCCTATCTCGGACACCTTCACCTGCCACCTGAGGCCACGAAGGTTTGTAGCACGCTAGAGAGCTTCTGATAGGGACGTAGTACCCATCTTAAATCACCCAGTAACTTGCAAAACTTTTCCTGTGGTAAATAAGTTAAATCACTAATCTACACTCAAGAAAGCAACAGCTGGTGTTTACCATATCCGCCTGGGGTATATATCGATGGGTACCATCTTTAAGCAGCCTCAGATGATTTAATAGGGGGTCAACCATTAAAAAAAGATAAACCCAAACCCAATGTGCTCCTTAAAAAAGCTTCAAGTACAAGCTTTTGTGATGATCCCACTCAAGCTTTTGTGATGATCCCACTCAAGCTAATTAATATTTTCTAGCAACATGCTGAATACACACAGCTTGTATTTTCAGTGAAATTGCTGTTTTCTTTAAAGCCCTTTTTATTCTTTGCTTCTAATTTTTAATATGGATAAATAAATATATGTAACACCGAGAAATTTCCATAAAACAATCTGACTCATCTACAAACTCGGCTTTCCTGCTCCCTCACGCCTCAAAAGCCTTGTAAATTCATAAGCATATTTAAGTGTCTGAAATCAAGCCGTAACAGACTTCAATTTATACAATGTATTAGTCCTCTAAGTTATGCCTACAAAATTGCTTTCTTGTTTTTAAAGAAGGATCTTTGAAGTGAAAAAAAAGAGCACTGTAGCTTCTACTTTTGGAAAACCAGAACAGGCAGGTGGGGTTTTTTGCATGTATTATAAGACCAGGTACGCACACTATTTAATGTTTGGCGATTTAGTTCCGCTAACAAGAGAATATTTTTCTATTGAGCTGTCTGATGCACATATTTTTGTTTGTCCATGTCACGAATGAGACATGATTAGAAGTATTCAGGTGAGTGTCTTGAATCCTTCACTGATAGGGACCGCAAGAGTGTTCTTCTGAGTTGCAAGTAATTAATGTTCATGCCTGTGGTATACACACTCTCCCAGTGACAGCAGCCAAAGCAATATTTAGACAAAAATCAAGTACTTGGGTTATGTCAACAGGAAATGTAGAAGACTGGAGGAGGGGAAAGAGAGATAATTTAAAAGTTTACTGTAATTTTATGATAAGCATACGTAACATTTGCTAAAAATAAAAATTAAGAAAACTTTTTTAGCTTAAGAGTTATCTTTCCTATGAAAGGAAAATTACCCTTTCTATTAAAGAACTGTGAGTTTGGAGTTCTTTGTACCAGAGTTGACGTTAGCTAAAGAAAGTAGGCCAGAAGATATGGCTGGATTTAAAACAATCAGAAGAAAAGGAAAGCTAGCATGTCTTAAAAAATTAAAAATTTGTTTTCTTTCTTTTTTTCTTTATTTCTTTATAGACAAAAGTGTAACTTGTGATCATCAATACTATAGGATCATAAACCTTAACCGTAATTACATATTACTAGTGACTGTCATTAGAGAAAGAAGCTCATTTAGGTATCACAACTGGGCAATCAAGTTTCTTATAATCCCTCTACTAAGAGGAAAACAATTTAAGGCTCTGTGATAAAAAAGAAAAAGAAAATCCTTGTTCACCTTCCTAAAGACAGAATATTGCAGCAATTTGACATTATTATTTATTCTAACGTGCAAGTCAAAGACTTCATACAACTAATGCAAATTTTTAATGAGTAAAAAAATGAGCAAAATCTGAGGCACAACTACTAAACAAGTAGTCTCAGTGGAATATTTGAGCATTTTAAAGGCACTGAAAAGTAAAGCCACAGTCCTGTTTTATGTCTGAATCAGTTTTATAAGACTTAAAACGGCCTATCAGTACAATTAAACAAGAAGTGCCATTTAAAATCATCATCTAAAGCTAGACATTCTCATACTGTGTTTACAAGCTCCGCTCGTGTTCAAAACAATACTTAAGCTACTGACTTATATCATTCTAACCTTCTCAAACTTAATTCACATGTAATTTTTGTATCTACTCAGATATGAGATGCCAAAAATTCTATTTGTCTAAATACTTCGTGCAACACAACTACTGTAAGATTATGTTTTTGTAAAGCGCTAGCAAATACGAAAACAATCTTTTTTTTTTTTTTTCCTTTCTTAGCAAGCCTTTTTTCCCATTAGTTTCTGTTCAGGTAAATTCTTGTTTTATTCAGGAGTTATTTTGTAAGGGTAAAGGACACATGTCTATCATTATGCAGTTATTTGTATGGAATGGCGTGGGAATCTGGAGTCATCCAAAGTTGCAAAAGATAAGATGAGTGTTATGACACTTGGTCTGGACAATTTGCAACTCTGACAGCTCTTCCTACTACCAGACAACATCCTAGATTATTGCTGGCAAGGGTCAGTATCTTAGTACCTTTTTTGGTACATATCAAATTAGTTCTTATACAGACAAACTGTCGCCTAGTCGACGTACTCCCCGGATTCTAAAGCTGTAGATTGATACGACATCAAAGGCAAAAATCCGTATTCTTGAGCTTTTAATGGAAAAAATAAAAACAACACAGGGAGACAAAGCGTTCCATCAAGCAGATGTACAGACTTAACGTTACTACTGCCAGTTCTGTTTACAAGAACAGGCAATAGGTTTTTATATTCTTTAGTATTAAAGGATTAAAATTATGACCAAGTTAGATTTGATCACTATTAAATTGTTTAAATTATAAATCTAAAAAATTAAGCTCGCCTTCCCTAAAAGCCTGGTCACAGTAAATAAAACACAGAGACACACGCATTAGGTCAGCAAGCAATTGAAAAGAGTATGCATCAAGAAATAAAAAGCTGGTATCCACAAATGAAGAAAACTTAATACCATCACTCCATATATACAATGCTCAATGTTTCTAGTTTTTACTGGTTAAATAATAAATACCAAGCCCACATTTGCAACCCACAAAATACACCCTGTCCATCTATTTACTACTTAAAAAGTCCACTTTCTCTGCACAAACCTGTTTTAACAAACAGGCCCACCACTATCCTCAAGGAAACATCTCACAGCATCCTTACCAAAGGCATTACTCAAAAACAGAGTATTCCTAGTCAAACAGAGTATATATAAACCAAGCTTCCTCCAGTTTCTCCTTGCTGTATTGTTTTTCTCTGCGCTCACCGGGCTGGGGAGCACGGAGCAAGCCTGGCTCCGCGCACTGCCAACGCTACTTTTCACACAAGACTAATTTACTCCCTATAGCCACGTCCTTACTGCAGACACACGCAGATACGCATAATGCAATTGTTTCCGTTTTTAACGTTCTGCCCGTAGAGACCACACAGACATGTGAACCCAGCACTGAGCCCCAATCCCCTGACGAGGCAGAGTCTTGCTTTACCACTATTCTGCAGACCAGGAGACTGACACTGCAATGTTTAAACTAGATTAGCCTTCTACACACTGAACTCCCATGCTGAAATCCTTTGGCTAAATAAATCCACCTTGCTTTACATGGCTGGCAGAGCCTGAACGTTGTCACTACAAAAAGAGCATCAAACCCAGATTCTGAGATTTCAAAAGTCTGCTTTCTGGAGATGCAAAGAAACCGCATGACCTTTCCTTATCAAGCACAAATATCGAAGTTCTTATTCAAAGAACACAAACCCAACATCATCATCCCGCTTCCACGTGACTTCACAGAGCCTGCTGTATCTTGAGAGCTGATGAAGCGGTTTATGTCCAATACATTAATAATACAAAAACATATTCTAAAAATACCTGCAATGATTTAGGTAATTCAACACTTCCAGGACACATCAGGCATACAAGTTCCACGGAGCAGGACAAAAGATCACCCTTGAAAGCAGGCTCGAAAAATAAAAGGAGAACGCATAGCATTCTTAGAAATAGTTATATCTATCAAAAACTGTTTCCATTCTGTTTTCATATTCCCATACCTGCTCCTAGCCCAAAGTTTAGCTTGAACATGATCTTAATGAACAGCATTTTAACAGAGAGAAATTCAATACTGAAATTGTTTTTTATTCTAAAATGAGGTTATTATTTTCCTAACAACCACAGTTCCAGAAGAAAGAAGCTATCGCACTGCACTGATTCACTGAGACTGTATCAGGTGATTAGATCAGCTTCTGCTCTGATTTTACAGATAATAGAACGAGGTTGTTGTTCTTTTATGCCAAAAGCTGCAAATATACAAACAGGCCTGCAATTTTCAGTGCATCTCACCATCATGCCTTTCTCCAGCAGCTCTTTTAGGTATTACAGAAGCAGTGGCGGCTCAAAGGCCAGTACGTTCCAGTTCAAAGCTGCCGTAAAAGCAGGCTGTGGTGCAGACTTGGACCCCAAGTGCGTTTCGCTCAGATCTCACCAAAGCCCAAGATACCCTGTTTCTTCCCAATTTTCGGAGCGTCCCCTGCTCATAGTAACGTTGATCAGAAGGGAATTCTGGAGATCACCTAGTCCGGTCTCTTACTTGAAGGGCGACTTGTAGACCTCCCCAATGGAGGTTGCACAACTCCTCTGGATAGCCTGTCCCACTGCTGCCCTGATAACCTTGTGAAAAAGGTTGTCCTTAACATCCAATCTGAACCTCCCAAGCCACAACCTGTGACAACTGCCCCTTGTTACGTTGTCTACAGCTGCTGAGAAGAGCTTAATGCCATCACCTTTGCAACTGCCCTTCAAGTATTTGTAGGCTACCATTAGCTTAGATTTCCAAGCCCAGCTCCCCACAGCATTTCCATGCTGGCCCCTCACCATCTCAGCAGCCTTCTCCTAGACTGTCTCCGCTTCTCAACATCATTTGAACGGGGGGGGGGGGGGGGCGGCACGGTCCAAAATTGGACATAATCCTTCCAACACTGAACAGAAAGTAGTAAAACTTCCCGTGTTCTACTGGCCATGCTCTTCATAATGTAGACCAATACGTGGCTTGGTTTTATTTGTAATGTAAGTGTAGTTTTGGCTCATACTTAACTTGGCATCCACTGGTCCATTCCCAGACTGTATTGATCCGTGGCGCTGTTTCATCCCACGCGCAGAACTTTGCAATGTTTCTTTAACATTAGCATTATGGGGTTTCTGGTAGCCCAGTCTTCAGGTGCCTCCAGACCCCTCTCTACTGCAGCTCTCCCCTTTAGTATGTGTCACCCTCTGAATTTAGTGTTCTCTGCAAACTTGCTGAGGGTGTGGTCTTTCTCAGCAACCAAATTGTAGACAGAGATACTGAACAATATTGTACGCAGAACTGGACCCGTAGGGTACACCGCTTTTCACCAGAGACCAACTAGACACTGAGTTATTGCTTACTACCCTTTAAGGTCGTTAGTCCAGTCATCCAATCCACCTAACACTGTTCCTCCAGCTTGTATTTCTTCGGCTTACAAAAAAAGAATGACACAGGAGAGCTTAAAAAAGCCTTCTGAAGCGAAGGCAGGCAAAACCCACCAGTCTTCTCTCATTCACAAAGTCTGTCATTTCATCATCAAGGCAATGCAGGTCAAGAATAATTTGCCTTTAATAAAGCCACATTAACTCTTCTTGATTATCTTCTTTTCCTTTGCAGGTATTCCTTGCTATTTGCCTGTTTTAGGGAATGCACTGCAGTGCAGTGCTAAATATAAGCTGTCAGAGCAGTGTGCAATACCTGCTTAGCCCAACAGAACTGGAGGATTCCTTCCTGCTGTGCAGGCCTTGGTAAATTCAGTAGCCTCTTTTTTTTTTTTTTGGTAGTTTTTATATTTAGCACATCTAAACATAGCACAAAAGTAGAGACTAGTCAAAAAAATCGCAGACTTCCAAAAAAACATTTAAGATTAATGGAAAGGAAAAAGGAGTCCTCCAGGGAAAACATCCCAGGCTTGCTTTAAAAAAAAAAAAAAAAAAAAAGGAATGCTTACTGCCTGAGTTAGAGTCAAAAAGTGAAAGACTCTCACTTAAATGTCGGCAATATTTTTCTGAGAACATGCTCATTACAGAGGGATTTTCATTAGCAAATGCCTGAGATACTGGTGCCATTTACATGGGACATGACCTATTAAAAAAAAATTAAAGAAAACTAGAATATTGACAAAACTCAACTTGCAGAAGGGACAAGATAACAAAATTACTGATGCACTTTCGTTATAAATGCCTTATTTCAGAACCCAAAATGAAAAAGCAGTATCTACAGCCTATACGAGGCTGGAACTATATTTCATCGCTGGAAGAAAAGAATAATAAATACACAGATTGTTATTGCCATCGTATTTCTCATGTGGTTTTCCTGTATTTCCTGAAGGAATTCTCTTACTTCAAACCAAATATATAACATGGCTTCTTTGATATATCCTGATCTTGTGCCCTAATAATGAACTGAAATAAAATTTACTTTTATATATATAAAAAAATGCAACAAAGATGCAATATTTATAGCTAAGAGCTTAGAAGGCATTATAAATAACATATAATGAAACCAAGTAAAAATATTAACTGCCTTCTAGAGACTAAAAAGGCTCCTCCCCAATCTCCATCTCCTTTTTTTCCTGATGTAGACAAAGCAAATAATTTGCACTTGCAATTATATGCTGAACACACATTGAATATTGGCATGAAGGACATTTTCAGTCTGCACTGGAGGTCATCCACATTTTTTTAAAACACTTTTGGAAGTGTCATGGAATATTGCTATCTTCTTCAATAATAATGTAAGTATTCAACAAATATTAAATTATTACATTCCTTTATTTAAAAAAATACTAGTTAAGAATTTTTTTGTAGAGTTATAATAAATAAGAGAGAGCACAGCTAACAAAAAATAACACACAGGCCTGCAAACAGAAGAACAGAAAATAGGCATCTACATAGAAGACTTAAAACAACTCAAGTATAATGAGGTATCGAGAAGACGAGAAGCTGACAGCAGATAAAATGACCTACATGTCTCAAATACATTCTTTAATTCTAATCGGACTTTGTTAGTCTTGGTTTTTTTCACTGTATTTGATTGTCTCCTACTATTGCTCCTTACACAAGTTTTGCATACCAACCCTTCTAGAGAAGATCATGATGATAGCATCAACAAGAGGACTGGGGTTGCGGGGGGGAAAGGCACACAGTAATCACTGATTATGAGCCAGAGTGCACTAGAAGCACAGTCATCTAATTGCAGTGGCAAAACCACTGCCAGTGAACAGATCTGATTATTTATGGAAGTCCTGTTAGAAACTAGAGATACCACCACTTAAGATACCTAATCACAGCAGAAGCCGATGCAACTCTGCTAGCTATTCAAGACGGTTTAGAACTAGGATTTCAAAACTTCTACTGCATACTAGCCAAAGGACTAGATTTACTATCCAACAAGATAAATATGTAAGACTATGTGTCCCCTCTCCAACAATTTAAAAATGATTCCATGCATTCTCTGATTACTGCATTGGCTACTTATGGCATTTAATCTACCCATCTCTGTTTATATTTTAACCATAAATTGATCTCATCGCTTCTTTTTGACTGATTAAGAACCAACATTTGCCAAAATAAAATCTTGATATGTCCTCAGAATATTCAGTAGGAAAAAAAAGCCAGATAAATCTTACTTGGTACCTGTTCTTGCTTAAATTTTAAAAAAAAAATTACAGGTCAATTGTTTTAAAAGCTTAGATGGCTATTGGGTAACTATCAAAATCATTAAGTGTAGCAGGAGAACATTTATAATTTAAGAAACTAAAACAACACACCAGCAGAGTGAAAAAGTCGTAACACTTTACCCCAAGAAATAGTAAGGGGAGGAGGGTCTTAAGCAGGAACAATATTGCTATTCCAGTATAGTACAATTCATGACATCTGTGACTGTGAGCTACAGCAGCTAATATCCACTGCTTGTACTTGAACAAAGTATATTGTTTTAGATTTTTTTTTTTTAATAAAAGCTTTAACAATTCCTCTTTCTGAAACTGGAAAATAATCACATAGTCAAGTTCCATATACCAGCACCACTGTTAAAATCAATGAACGATTCACACGGTAATAAACTCTTCAATATATTCTGTCATTCTTCCAGACTTCTTAATACATCTACTTCACTAGTTGAGGGACAAAGCGTTGGACTATTTCTTTTTGTGAACAGCTCTCTTCCCCGTACCTGCAATCTCATGACATGGACCTGCTTAAGCCAAGAGAAAGCTAGAAAAAAATTTCCTAACAAACAAAGGGCTGGAGGAAGAAATAAGGGAATATGTATTTATACATGCATTTATAAAAGTACATACTCAAAATATATATATACACAGTCCTTCCGCATCTGGATAAAATAAAATAGCTGCCATTCCTTGGTACAGAAATCTTGTAAAGAACCCAGGTTTACTTATTAGAGAAGCTCAAAGTAGCTGACATGGTTACACAGTTAGTACTGTACTACTACTGAATAAAAGGTGAAAATAAATCCTTGTTTACATGAAACAGTCTGATAACCTAATCATTAAGCAGAAAAGTGTTCAGAGTAGTTACTAAACATGGAATCAGAATTTACAGAAAGGAGAAATTTTTTTTTTTTTTTCCAATTATAGAAAAGGCATAACACCCTAATTCTTTTAAACTTTGTGGAAGAGTGCAAACAACATCTGTAAAAATATCCCTTTGAAAAGCAGTCAAGGGCAGCAAGACTGGGCTGTGCCACAGTCAAAATATTCAGAGATTAAAATTTAGAATTTTAAAAAAAAAAAAAAGCGCTCAGAGTGCTGGCAAGTCACATGGCAAACGGCACTGCCTAAAAGCTGCCGCCTTTATGCTCACCTGCCTGCTGAGCGTCAAGCAATAAGGAGAAACGTTTTCAGAAGAGCCCCTCCTTCACAGTTCTCTCCTCTCCATGCCATACGGCTACGTTACTTTCCTACCATAGCATGACCACTGCAGGATGTCTCCTTTGGTGGGCTACAGGAAAGCGAGGACCCTGCCTGCACGCAGAGCTCCCTGAGGACTCCGGGAAGCAGGGATGAAGGGAAGAAAACCTGCCCGAATTGTATCTGCCACATCTGTTTCTGGCTAGTAGCACCTCGAATGGGAAAACGTGCTCCTGCCCCTCCTTGGCTGCCAAAAGGAAAGCTCCTAATTTTTCTTTTGAGCTCCTCAGCCAGTTGACATCTGTCTCCCATCACTTCCTCGCACGAACAAATGAACAGCTGTGAGCATTTTCTCTCAGTATTTCCTGCCAAAGAGCGTTTTTTCACTGATAACAGCAGTGGTAAAAGTGTTATGTATTATGGCAAAATGCAGAACATCCTGAATGCATTCACCTCCCTGTGGCTATATACGTATTATTTCATGAGGTGGTCGTTTGCTTTCATATTTGATTCCTACTTTCGATACGTCTATTGAAATGGGTGGGGAAGGGTACGAGAAACTCACACCACCTGGGTGGCAAACACTTGAAAGAAGTCACATTTTGTTGCCTGTTAAGCAATGGAAATTTGTTAAAATTAGTTAAGATAAATCACTAAAGAATTTAAACGCTGTTTAAAGTTACTGTCTTTAGATAAGCTATGAAAAACCCTACAACTTTATAAGCTAGGAGGTAGAAAGGGATCAACGATGTTGTTATTAATTTATTTCTACACAGTAGCTGTTCTGATCTTATTTTACTTTTTCTACTTCTATAGTAGAAGGACACAGTCTGCAAAAACTGACAATTTACCAAGAAGCTAGAATTTTATCTTTAGTTTGCACTTTCAGAAGTTGCGGTATACAGCAGCATTTTAAAGTTCGACTTGCTCATTTTGAGTTACCTTACTGGTAACTGTTGATAGACGTGAAATACAAGTTTACACTTCAAACTGAAAATCTATAAAAAGGACTCTAGGCAGCATAGGATATACTGGCTAAAAATAATAGATAATGCCCCCAAAAATCACTAAGTAGAATCAAAAATTGACTGGAGTTTGACAATGAGATTCCTGATGAGGCAAAACAGTAAAATGGATAGAATAAACAGGCACAATTTTCCAGTCTTATTTTTTGTTACAGTAATTTTCCATAGGAAGACAATAAGTCAGCTGGTAACTGAAAGCAAAAAAACTGTACTTCAGGCCAGACTGGAAGCCTGCAGTTAATACAGAATAAAAAAGACAGAAGAATTTGAAAACCTGAAGGCCAAAATTGAAAATGTTTCTGTAATAGTTATTATACAATGTTTATAAATACCCTGGACAACTCCCAAAAAGCAAACAAAAAACAGGTCTCAAGAGTTACATCGTCTAAACTCTTGATACTGCAATTGGAGCAATGTGGACAACCTGTTGTACACATGCAGACCTCCAGTTTCAAGTTCCCTAAAATAACACTGAACGACATCTTAGTTGGCTTCTATTCTAAACACCCTTTCCACAATATATATGCATTTTAATGGTGATTTTATAAGTTATAGCCACATTTTAAAATGATACGTAACTTTTATAAGCCGACCGCTGCTTTTAAAAACACTTCAGCTAAAAGGCAATCACCAATTTTAATTCGCATTCTGGAAGTGCTGGGAGGCACCAATGCTAGAACATTATCTCCCGGGACCAAACCCCATGTTGCTCTCTTCAGCCAATTTATCCTTTCCTCACCTACTTACAAGAATGCCAACGGGACGTCCCTTTGCTGGGAACAGGTTATTCGCAGTCACAGAACGCCTCACAGAATCACAGAATCGTTTAGGTTGGAAGGGACCTCTGGAGATCATCTAGTCCAACCTCCCTGCTCAAGCAGGGACCTCTAGAGCATATTGTTTACAACGCCAATATCTACATTTCAAAAACCTCCGTTTCCAGGCCCTGCCCCAAGGCTACCCATCTCATCCTAGGCTAGACATCTTTGGCTTTTACCCCTTTTCTTAGATGACCACATTTTTTCCATACTCTCTGCTTTTCTCTTTCAAGCTCTGACTTGGTCACATTATGCTCTCCCCTACTGCAGACCATGGCGAGAACATTGCATTAAGTCCTTTTTTTGCCTTCCCCCACCAGCTTTCAGAAACCTTCTCAAACGAGTGCCTGCTCAAGTGTCCTCGCTCCGTCTCCTAATAAACACCTTATAATTTTGCCTTCCCTGTTATTGCATCCTGTCTCCAGCTCCGATCACGCAGAATACGCCAGCTGCGCACGTGATGCTGAGCTGGAGCACCCTCTCGGTCCTTCAAGCCCTCCAGAGCCGCAGGGCTTTGCCAGCACCAAGTCACACGCTGTGTCAGGGCCTTCTCTCAATGACTGTTTGGAAACAACCGCATTCCTTGTCCCTTAATTGCTGTGTAATTCTTAAACAGCATGGAGAATAACCAGCAGTAGCAGCAATGGCAAATGCAAAGACAACTTATGTTATGGAGACAACAATTCTTGCAGTCTTCTAAATAATCCGGATGGCAGTGCCTGTCAGTTAAAATGACTATTCTAAACCTACCAATGTGGGCAAATAGATTAGTTAACAAGCTATTCCATAAAGTATGACAGGGGGATTTACTTTAATATTCTTTTCCTCAAGAAGAGTTTACATACAAAAAAAAAAAAAAGCACTTAAGTATTTTCTAATATAATCTAATCTTTAAGTTACACAACCTTAATTCAATGGTGATTATTAACTTGGGTTTATTCCTGTCACTAGTGTGTGTCCTTTTAAAGCATGTTTCCATAAAAATACTTGTTTTAATGAATTTTTTCTGTAATTACATTTCTGGAGCAGTTTACAGTACTATTACCTGCATCCTACAGCCAAATGCACCCCAACGGCATACACTAACACTAACAGCTCAGAATCAAAACAACCTGCTCAGCTTTGCATGTCCTTGATTATGTCATATTTGAATTGCTCGCCGAGCACACACACAGCGAAAGAACAGTTACCTACAAGCAGGTCAGCAAACATGTGAACACCGAAATACGTTATAATTACTTGTGACGAATAGAAATCCGAGGAGTTTAGCTCTTCTAGAGGGTAAGAACTCACCTAGAGACAAAATGGAAATTAATGAGCTGTCTAATAACATGTCGTAACACTGTAACATTTTACAAAGTGATTTCAGTAGGCTGACCATAAAGTGACAGAAGTTACACAAAGGCTGCCAAGCAGATTAACATGGAATTTCTTAGATCACTCATTGCCAGGACCATGATTTTATAGCTTTTCTAAAGAGAGCATCTCCAAAAAGCACTACTCCAAGTGCTCCACCCTTCAGTACAATCCAAAAGCATTCATTAAATGTAGATGCAGGGAAGCGAGAACTGCGTATTACCAACATCATTTTCTGCAAACAGCCAACACCTCCCAGAAATCTCCCATCCAAATGCTGTTGAGAACTAACCGTGTTTAACTGATGACATCGGAAAGATGGAAAATGCCGAGCATGGCTGCAAGCACTCCAGGAGAAACTCAAAGAAAACACACATCAGCATGTCAAAAGCATTTTTATTGCTGGCCGATTTCATTATTTAAAGAACATTAGGGTATTAACACATAAGAAATTATTAAACATTTAATAACGCTTTCCAAAAGCTGTTCCTTCCCTTAGTTTCGATGTAACCACGAGATACACGCCCCATGACAATCACATTATTCCACTTTTGAAAAATTATGACAAGGTGCGCTATAGCACGAATGTTTAATAGCTGCAGAGCATTTGATGATGAGTGAAAGGAAAGGCTATGTATAAAGAACGTGACTTCATGAATTCGGCCATCGTTTATACAGCTTTGTGCATCCGAACTATCTTCCTGAAGATAAAGCAATAATAAAAAGACATTCATGACACAGTTGTGTCCAGGAAGCTCCAACAAAACTCAGTTTCTCTTCAGACAGGTCTCATGTCAAGGCAATGTTTCAGGAGTGGCACTTAGTTTTTTAGCACTACAGTGCTGACACAGAAGGAAGAACAGAGCGCAGCATCTTCAGGGCCTTCATCACTGGACAAGAGGCACAAACTTGGCGACTTGCATCCTTCCATTGCAGAACGCACTGCACTACAGGTTAACATAGCAGTAAACAATTTCCCATCCAACCTCATGAAGAATTACTACCTAGGTGTCATCTCTCCACCCTATCCACCCTTTCCCAGAAGCCCTTTTTTTTTTTTAATGTGCCTATTCTGCTGCCAAAAATAAAAAATAAAAAAACTGATCAAGATTTCATGAAGAAAATGCAGTTGAGAAGTCTCTTTATGCACATATCTACTGGCTTAAGCAAGTAGAGAAAAGTAGAGCTACTTTTCTGGGACTTGAAAATTAGTTCAAGAAAGGTTAGAAGAATTTTGCTGCCTCCTCAACAATCTCCATACGTTAATGTTTCATGTACTGCAGTTGACATCTTCCCTTTCTAAGTATTTTCAAACTATTAAACAAAACCCTGAAGCCTACTGCAAGGAGATACCTGAGCCAGTTTTAGGACTCTCACTTGCATTTATTTACTGAAGAAAAGTTGGGTCCTGCAAAAGTTGACATCTTTCTTCCAAGAAAGCTCCCAAAGCTGGCATGAGCAGACCGCTTTTAAGCTGCAAAGACTCAGTTGTTTGTTTCATATTAGTCATAGGACTGATGCCAGCCTTAAGACACAGACATGATCTAACTTGCTTGAGGAATATAGGTACACTAAATTTAGCATGCATATTATTGATAACTGAAGTCAAAGAGCTCTGAAGAAGCAGTAATGCTAGAAATATTCCCCATGTTCATCAGAATTGATTTTTAAAAATGTAACCGAAGAAGTAAAACTTATATATTAATATCTATTGTTATACATATATACACATATATATACACACCCACACACACACCCCCAGTGCACTTTTTTCCACCCAGGGGAAATCTGATACATGCTCCTGAATGACTCTTTTCTCCAAAAGTATACTCCTTGTCCTAGATTACAGAACGTACTGCCATCCATAAAATAGCATATAATTTATTTGCACTTCAAAGAAAATCCATACTAAAGACTAACGTTGATTTCACATAGCCATACATTAATATTTTCATTAAATACACATTTAAGTGAATTTAACAAAACTAATTTAAAATCATTTGTTGCTAAACTAGAAAGGAAGCATTTACATTACACTAGCACTATTTTTTTTTTAAACAATAGCTCATCCATAGTCAGCTGGAAAACAGTCTATAAAATCATATAAACAATTAAGATCAATATTATCGAAGCTCAAAAAAAACACACCTAAAGAATTCTGCTTGATGTACACCAAGTCTCAGCACTAATTCAAAGATCACCTGAATGTAATGGGAAATCCCAGTGTTCTTCCACTTAGTTGCAGTTAACTGCAAAAAAGGCCACCATTTATACAAGCCAAGCCCTAGCACCTACAAAACCAAGCTCTGCAGCACCCAGAGGCGAAGACAGTCCTTTCTCAGACCACTAAACACTTAATGGTCACTACTTATGCCAGTGAGAGGAGCAGGAAAGGAACGGGTGGGAAAAAGAGACAGTGATTCTCCACAAGCAAACTGCTCCATAAACTCAAAGCATTCTTCCTTCCCCATGCAAAGTAGTTGCACATGCAGACCACAACAGCAAGAGTTTAATCCACGTACACCTTCCCTACTGACCAGAGACAAGCATGTCAGTGTCAGTGGCTTACCTAAATACCAAGCCTAATTATTAAATACAAGTTGCTTAAATACCTTCTCAGAAAATACATAGTCGAAGATGACAAACCCTCTGTACTACAGTGAAAGAATAGCTCCTCAGGCTCAGGAAAAAAAAAGTTTTATTTTTTCCCCAAAGCTCATTTCTAACCAAAACGTTTCTTTCTACTAAACAGTAATACTTCTTTTGAAGGATTTTTCATTATTCTAACCTACAACCGAAGTTATCGGAGAAGAGTCCTGCGTATTTCACTTACTCCAGACCACACCAGCTGATAAAGAGCTCCTCAGAGCAGTGTTCAGATTTTTCTCCTGCTCCTCCTTTCACCTTTCCTAAATGCTCAAAGGTAGGGAAAAAGCTAAAATTAAACACAGCATCTTGTGCAATCCCATTTTCTTTCTGTGCTTCTCCAGAGCTAAGTTCCACTCTTCTCACTGTGAAGAGCACGGGCAGAAAATATAAGCATACATAATCTATCCACGGGGATTACAGTTACCGGCAAGCAAGCCTTGGTCCACACGTTCCATTATTGCTTGCCAGACAGTCACTGTCGTTACAGTTGGAAATAAGACCCTTAGTGAAATAGGTACGGAAGAACTTTTGAAACCCAGCCTATACAGCACCAGCTCAAGAGTCATAAAGAGCAACCCAAAGGATCCCACTAGACCCGAGCATATTAACGGTAGTATGTTCTTCGTTAATTCGAGGCTTTCATCTACATCTTAATATTTTCCCTTGAAATAAATAGGACTGTGTAACCTTTGCGGTGGTTTGCATATACAGAGGCTTTTGGTATGCTTCTGTTCTTGTCAACAACCTAGAACTCGCTTAGCCTCTAATGCGCTCTACCTTACTCTCTTCTGCAAGTTCACGTTCTTCAAAGAAAAACGACAGATTACTAGGCTGTCTGGTGTGGCAGTTAGGTCTTAAATTAGAAAGGAATCTTGTCTTCAAGGAAACACAGCCCATTCTTCCAAAAGAGGATGAAGGGCAGATACATGGTATATAATTAATTCACCAGCATAGCTGATAATACAACTACCATGGAAGCTATTTCAGACAGTATTTGGAAAAGAAAAAGTTATTGTGGCCTCAGACTTTATGATCTTTGGAAATAACTGTAATCTCCTAATTGTCACGGGTCTCTTCGTAAAACTCATTCACCTACATGTGAAAAGGAAACTGGCACCCAACACAGCCAGCACTAAGTGCCCTTTTAAAGTGAAACCTGGAAGACTGAAGAACGTACCCAGCCAGCACCAGAACACTTCACTTTGCGTTTTATTTTACCAATCTAGTCTGCTTGACACTAACATCTTTCCTAAATGATGCATTTTCAGCAGGCGATTTCCCACCACTACCACTTTCTCCTGGGAGTCCCTAGTCTCTTGAAACCAATGCATTTATGGAGGTCTTGTTTCCATGTGAACATATTTTCCCAGTATATCTAAAAACCTCTTTTGAACGTCTGTATTTTATTGTAGACGTTTCAAGGAAATTACCTCAAGCTGTCGCACGAAAAAAAATACTGACATGCTCACACAAAAACACACACACACACACACACATTTATTCAAGCTGAAGTTCCTTAAACAATTAATTGGAGTTCCTTTCACTCCATCTGAAAGACGGCATTCATAAATAGTACATACATGAATTTTTTTCTGAATTAGGTATGAAGTCTGGGCATGAAAAATTCTGCACAATAGTCTGTGTACTTCAACTAAAAGCACCAATTCCGACAGTGAAGTCAAATATATATTCAGCATTTGTCCTGCCTACAATGGCTGCACAGCAAAAGCTGGAAACTATTGGACGTGCTTATCTTCCACAGATGTCCAGCTTTAGATTCAAATGAGTGACTTTTAAACAGAAACTATACACTGATAGCCCTTTGAGCTCCTTTGGAGGTTTGTGATAGTTTACACATTTTATTTGGAGTATTTTCACAATAAAAGAAAAAATAAAAGAGAGAGAATAGCAAACCACAAAACATTTCAAGACCAAAAGCCAACTTTCCTGTAAGACATACTGAATAGCTCCCCTGAGTTACAATGAAAGCACTGAACAATTCATACCGTGTGTGACTAAACTCTTTGCAGAATGAAGTCTTTTTCATTGACTAGTCATTTCATAAGCAGCTCATCTTAAAAAAATATATATAAAATAAGGGTTTAATAATTGCAGCTTCGTAGCAATACTCATCTGTTACCCTGTCTTTCAAAACACAATTCCACTTTCTTCAGAGCTACATGCTGCTAGTCCCATCTGCCCTGTAGCTCCTTCCCAAATTTAAAAATACAAGAACTACCATACTAAATCAGTCTGAAAAGTCCATATATTCTAAGAAACACGGCAGATATTTCCAGAAGCAATACAATATCCTGCAAAATCCTTTCAGCTTTATCCATGGCAGCATGTTTTAAGTAGTCACCAGGTCCTCGATTTGCTGTTATAACAGTTCCCAAAATAATCATTTAGTTTTGCCTTTATTAAGACAACTGTACATAGAACTGCGCCTTAAACACAAAAAACGTGCTGAATTTACACGGACCAACCTGCTGAAGCCAGTTAGCCACCTAAATCAGAGCAGTGCTACCCTGGAGGCTAGGCGCAGATTTAGAGTGTCATGACATGTCTCCTGTACACGTACCCCACAAACCCCTCAGCAGACTTCAAATACCTCCAGAGACAGCCGTCCTCCCACATGCCTCGAGGAGCCAGCCCTTGGCCATGGGGTCTGCAGATGCAGAAGGCCGAGTCCGGCTAACTAGGCTACCTCCGCTACTGCAAAACCTCCCAGAGAAAGTGGTCAGGTGAGACGGTTGTGGCTGCTGGGCCAGGTTTAAACCAGGAGGGAGAAGCGCTGCTTATTAGAAGACACAAGGGGACTTAGCACAACTGTTATCATTTCCCAAGTGGGACACGGTCATGCGGTACAGCACATCCCCTCTGCAGCAACCACAGCATCTGCCCTGGCCATGGAGGTCATTACGCTAGCCAAGCTCATTCACACTATTCCTTTCAATGGGAAAAAGAGGATTTTTACTTGATATTGCAACATCATGCTTACAATAACGCAATTTTCCAATAGCAACAGGATTAATATATACTTGTAGGGTATATAGTAGGGTGTAACAAGATCAAAGTATACTTGTAGATTTTAACAAAAGTAAAATATTCTGCTAGTCAGAATCTCAGTAGTTGAAAATGGCTGAAGATAACACTGACCTGGGAGTACTAACCACACGGGAAAAATGGGGGAAAAAAAAAAGAAAAAAGATAATGAACTTCAGTACAATGAAGCTGAAAAAACGGTAAATGTAATCTTGAGTTGCAGCAGTAAAGTGATTTCCAGTAAAGGAAACACGGGTGCCACTGTATAAGCTACAGTGGAGTTGTCAGATGTAGCACTATGCCTAATTCTGATCACATGCTTTTAGAAAATTGAGACTGAGGCAGGGTCTCAGCAGAAGGGTCATTAAGAGAAGACAGGGAACAGAAAGCACAGATTCTTTTGCCTAGCCAAACAAAAGCTCGAGGCATTTATCAGTATAAAGGGGCAAGCACCAGGGCGGAAACAAGAGCTTTCTACGATAAATGGTAACTAGGGCACAAGAACTAATGGCTCCAAATTGGCCATAAAGAAGTTAAAAGCATACGTTAAGAAGCTACTTATTAAAGCAACCAGATTTTACAACAGTCTTCCAGTGGCACAACTGTAGGTAAAAAGGACTGTGCCTTTTTTTCTTTTTCTTTTCTTTCTTTTATTTTATTTTTCATCTTAAAGATGGAGATCAGTCAGTTTATTAAAGGAAGGACAGGAGGTGATGCTTGTACTAGCATAAGAGTTCAACATATTCCCAGGAGAGCCCTTCTGGTCTTACAAGAGAAAAAGAGAAAAAACAGTCTCCAAATCTAAAAGCTACAGAGCAATTCAACCAAGAGCCAAAGATTAAATCCAGCTCTAACAATCCCGCTAGCCGGGGGCAGAGTGAAGGGTACTTCATCTCTGAAAACGTATTTGGAAGTTTTAGGAATCTTAACACAGTATTAAAGCAACAACAACAAAAAAGAAAAACTGTAAATGATTTTTAGCTGTCAACAAGACTAAAAGAGTACATATACCTCAATACTGTACTTCAAGCACTGGCGAACCTCATCAACCTCAGTGGCATTTTAAAGGCTGAACTTCATCAAACAAAGATAAGAGAATCTTTGTGTCTTTGGTAAATTCAACGACAGCGAAGAAAGGACACTCCTGAACATAAGCACGGTAGGGACAAAGAAGCATTTGAGTTACGCTTCAAGCATGGCAACGCAATCCTAGGTACTCGTAAGCGTTAATCTTTAACACCAACACAAGTTGTGCAAGAACATCCAAATGCAAAATTTGGCTTCTAGCATCGGTTAGACAACTAACCCTTCAGCAACCAATTAGTTCTTAAGCAAGTAGGAAGCACAAAAATTGGCTCCAGGCATTGAGCTCTCTTAAATACTTCCTTACTGTGGTAAATCAACAGAAATATCATCTTCCTAAATACAACAGTGTTTCTGTCTTACTATCTGTACTGATGAACAAACGCCAGAAAAGACCTAGGTCCAGCCCTGGACATGTTCGTATTATCCATTTACCCTAATGAACAAAGAATAAAAACTGCACTAGAAAATATACAATTTTTTCCTTGAAAAAGGATTTAAAAAAAACAGAGCAAGAATACATGATTCTAGCCTTGTCTTAGTCAATAAACTTCCTCTTGCCATATAATTGAAACATTTAAGATAGCAAGCATTCTTACTACATGCTACCTGTATGATCATAACAGATGCAATAAGGGGGCACAAAAAAAAGTCAGTCAGTTAATTTGCCTGAGACAGTATCATGTCTCCAGAGAAAGATTTATTTTGACCAATCTGATTAACGGAATTGTGACCAAACATAAATAAATAAACGTAGTCAACAAGTTACGCACGAAGCCCTTCTCCCCCCGCCTGGCCATTGCGTTTTATTATTTTCCTTCAGGTTGCAAAGGATACAAAGTGTAGATACACTGAAGACGACAAAGATATTAAAGCCGCTGTGAAATTATTGGTTGGTTGTTTTCCAGTTAGCTGTGCCAAAGATTTAAAATGCAGCTCCCAAATAAATCTTTTCAAAGGCCATTTCTGAGGGAAACAAATGGGTCTCCAAATGATATTTAGCAATGGAAAATTAACAATGAGGTTATTTTACTAAAATTATGAGTTTACTACTAAAGTAAATACTCTATTCAGCACAGTTATTTTAAACCAAGATGTGGTCCTAAAGGGAAGCTCCTGCACTTCTAGAGTTGCTTGCAGAAATATTAACTACTACAGCATGTTTCCAGATGTCAGAGTAGGTATCACCAATGTTCAGAAATATGAAAAATTTGAGCGTGCCTATTTAATCAAGCCAGTAACTAACCTACATTCAAGAATAGACTGGGTAGATGTTTAACCTGGTCGTTTCAAGGACCTCAATTAGATTCTCCCTTTCCGAAATAATAAACTTGTATCAGCCATCTCTCAACAGCACACACAGCTAATGGAAATCCTAGTCGGATCAATAGGGGAGCCTAAGTGCTTTCACATCCCGGAAGGCACTAGCACAACACGCTGATCAGTAAGTGAACGTTATGGAAGATCCCCGGGGTCGGATCCCCCTTCCAGCAGATACAAACCGACACCACGGCATCGGATTCTCACCCAGAGGTGGGTGAGGTCCTATGTGCCCACAGGTGTTTAGACAGCACCGTCATTAATCATCGCCCTGTTAATAGGACATCACAAGACTGCAGAAACAGCTGGTGAGGATGAAGCACTCCATCATGAGCAGCTGTTGGCTGCAGCTCTTCTCTGAGAGAAGATACCACATTCAGTGTAGGAAAGGCAGCCTATTTTTCCATCCCACTCCTTCCAGCATCAACTTGTCCTAGCTCATTTTAGCTGCGCATACTGCTAGAAGTCAGTGATGTTCTCAACGGTCTTCCGATTAGGAAGCTCAGCCTGGGCTGGGGTGGTCAGTGAGCATATTGAGGAAAGACGCCTGGCCCTTATTCATCGAAGGCGCTCTGCCCCCAGAAAAATCACTCATCCCTTAGATATGTCTCCTATGACAGGAGAGTCACCTTCCAGCATAAACACCAACAGTATAGCTGGAATAGGAATTTAAGGGAGAGCCTAAAGTAAGGTTTATTCCCAGCATTAGTACATTAAAAACTAAGGCTAACAGGTTTGGCAGGAAGCAGGAAAAAAACAAAACAAACACAACACAACAGGAAGGAAGCGAATACTGACTTCTCATGGCCAGGATGCATTTTAGGAATGCCCAAAGCATGGTTTTGGTAAGGAATTCTTTTTAAAGATACAAATCAGTATCCGTTTCTGCAAACGGTGAACAGACACGCTCTGCAAGTCTGAGCAAACCTCAAGCAAGTCTGAGCAAACCTTGCTCAAAGCACCAAGGTGCCACAAAAAAACAAAACAAAACAAACCACTCACACACACATGACTCTTGGTTATACAAATACTATAGATCCCAAAATGACCACAGCCAAACATTAAGGAAAGCTGCTTTTCCCTGTTTTTGAATACTTAATATTTCTGTTCTTTCACTACAGGCCACTTCCCTCAGGTACGTGAATTCATTCCCTCTGTCACGTGAAGAAAACGTCTTTGAATACAAAAATTTAGAGTACAAGAAGAAAAGATTCCAAGGGAGGTGGAATACCAGCACTAGCTTTTATTTTATTTTATTTAACAGGATAGATTTATACCTAACAACTTCTTTTTAAACAATAATTTAAAATATTAACATCGCTTAACAAAACCGTCAGTGCTTCACTCGCTGAGTTAGGAACTCTCCTAGACGTTTTGTCATCGGCTAGATCTGTTCCAGTTAAATTGCCCGACTTCTGGAAGGGGGACTCAGGCATTTTTGAAAATTCTGCCCAAAATTGATAAAAAGCGACGGAAAAAAGCCACTATGTTTTATCACGATCACAACCAGGGAAGCTACGCGATCCTGGTAGGATAGGAGCTGGTCCATAACGTAGCCCCCTTTAGAGCTGAAAAGATATTATGGTAATAGGTGTGCTACAGTCTGCAGCACGAAGGAAAGATCTTTCGAGGAAAACGGAAAGCTGAAAAGCGAAGTTAAATTGAAGCTGCAAGCCAAAATACACACATACACAGATCAGAAAGGCACAGCTATAACTATGAGCAAACACGAGGAAGAAGCTAAAAGCTAAATTCTTAAGCTCCGAAGGAGAGAAACTGCACGAAATATCTGGAAGTACAGTTCAAAAGCTCCAAAGGAGCTTAACTTTTGCCCCAGGAGCTTGGGCATCAACCAGACACATGCTTTAAATGTATGCAGTTGCAGCTACAACGTGCACACGTGCATTTGCAAGGTACACCTTGTGCAGCAGCTGAGGCCACGTATACTTACACTGCATGCCTGTAGCGTACCCAGGGGCATGCACGTTCCTGTAGAGGTTTATTTTAGACTTTTTTTTTTAAAATGTCCCCAAATGGTAGCTTAGTCAAGATAAAAGTTAAAATTGACATGGAGAAAGACCTATCTTACTAAAAAGATGCACCTGCTTCTCCAAAACACTTAGCTAAAATAAAGGAGAAGGTAACCTCCATTTTCCAGGTTTCCTTCAAGCCTAAATTATTCATAAAGCGGCATTAAAAAAATGCCTGTGTCACTTACTAGGCTGCTTATCCTCCTCCAGAGTTGTCTGAAATTATACCTTTAGCTTAACATGGTCTTTGTTTCCTAAAGGATATGTATGCGCTTTAAAAAAAAAAAAAAAAACAACAACAACTTAAAAGCTGGCCAGGAATCTTTTTTTAGCATAATACCCAGGAAGCCAAGAATTATTACATGTGGAGTGAACTGACACATTTACTTGTTGCCCAGCTTCAAACATATAGAAGAGAGTTACCAACCTGTGGACTAATCTATTAGAAAGCATTGGTCATAGCAAATGAGCTCCTCAAAGTGTAGCAGTTCTTGCCACACTTTAATACCTTTTTGCAAGATCTTATGTAATAAAATCTATACAATATTAAACATTTAAAGAAAACCGTATTATAGAGCATATAATACAGCAGCATATACAGATAATGACTTTATATATACATATATAGGTTATATTATGTGTGTGTGTATACATATATATATATATATATATATATATATATATATATACACACACCCCCACACACACACACACACTTCCCTTTTCATATGAACACCAAAAATAGGTAGAAAGTTGGTTGGTAATGATAATCACCAAATAAAAAAAAGCCTCAAAACCTAACATGAGCTAGCCACACATTACATCTATTTGCCTACCAGTAGAAAATTCCCAAAAGACATACAGAAAGGGAAGAATATCTTGAAAGCTTATTCTTCTTTTTAAAAAAAAAAAAAAAAAAGCACCATATCCTATTTTTTCTACCTAATGAAGTAGCACAGTAAATATAAGTGCCTATTTCAAATACTCTTCTGTGGAAACATTGATTTCTTTTTTTAATCTTTATTGTTTATAGCTGCCAACTTTTTCCTTTCGGAACATTTCCTATTTCAGAACAATTTAGTCTTTTGATCTCAAAGGATGTGAAGTTGGAAAGTCAGAAAAAAAGTCATCTTTGTGAGACTTTGTAAGCCTGTAAGCCAGAACAAGAACAGAAATAAAAAGGTGTAGAAAAAGTTTAAAAAAAAAAAAAACACCCACCTACAGGGTGGGGGGTCTAGCGAAAGGGAATAGGAAGGGACAACCTCTGGACTATTAAGGACTACATACACTGCAGTCAATGGGAAACGTATATTTCAGAACATCTAGGAAGTGCAAAATTTTGAAGATAAAGATAATCCTGGCAATATCTATATAAACTGTTGCTCCCAGATGTTTTGATTTATTTGATTTTAAGATAAAACACACAAAATAATCTCGGGGAAAAAGTAAATATATAAAAACCATCAGTGTTTCCTAATATTTGGTTTCATGTATTCACTTAAAGTACCGAGCACATCCTTGCCCCTAAACCAGACCTTAAATTCATCCGTACGTCTATCAAAAAATAATATTATTAACTAAGCTTTTTCATTGTATAATGTGACAAGCATTGTCAAAGGGAACAGTGCGATAGGTTTAAATTAGATGACTACAACAGCTGTGTCAGAATCACACCATCTTATATCGAACACCATTTTCAAAACACGCTTTCAGAGCTAGTCTTCTGCACTAGACTTTTACGGAAATACCACCTCAAAGACAGCAAGCCGTCAAAGATCCTAAAATAAGGACGCATGAAAGAATGAATGATCATGGTTGTAGCGGGGTCTCCCAAGGTTTAAGGACAGGAACAGGACGCTCAGACAAAAATCTCAGAGCTACTTTCATAAATGGCCAGTTACTGCCACAGGATCGTGCAGCTGCCTAACGAAGCTGCCCAAAACCAACAGCCTGGCTGGGGTGGTTGTTAAAGTGTATACAAGGCTGCAACAAAAACAACTAACTGTGGGTGCCGCTGCTTCAAAATTGCTCACTCCTGTATCCTACATACGCAAAATACCACGTTACCTTCATCTAAGGCCAACACACCTCTAACGCTTGTGTTTAGCCTAATGTCCAGCTCTTGAAGTTTGGCTGGGACCCAGCAACGTCTCCACACAAGAGAGAGACAAAGACCTGAATCAAAAATTAAAAGACAGCAGGAAGCAAAGCTGATAACGAAAAAGAAAAGATGAAGTGGTTTTAGCGGAAGAAGAGATGGCTTTTAAAGGTTGTAGTGCCTCGGGAGATAGTCTCCATGCCAATGCACTGTGCAGGAAACGTTTCTGAGCACGTAACTTGATCGGAATGGATATTTGCATGGGATATTTTACTTCAGCTATCAGAAATCAACAATAAAAAGGACATTAAAGAGCTTCATTTTTCAATAAATATGTTACAGCAGTAAGACTGTATCCTTTCTACAATTCTCAGAGGACAAAATAGTGGGAAAATACGCATCCAGTCGTTAACGCGGATTGCTTATATGTACACTTGAAGGAAAACACCTTAGCCACAGTTATCCTTCTCTTCCAGTATCACAATACATCATACCAAAAGGTCAAAAGTATATGGGGTGCTTTGTGTAAAGTTAGTTTTAATGCATATTTCAAAGAAAAAAAAAAAACACTCCACACATCTCCAAACAACTTTAGAATAAACATCAAAATCAGAAATTTCAAATCAGAAACAGCTTTAGGGGGGAAAAAAAGGTGGCGGTGGGGGAATAAAGCAACCAGCCTTTTTCTCCAAAGAGTCCTCTGTAGTCAGCTCCCTCCTAAATGGCAAAACAAAAAACACTGTCTCATCTCAGTTTTAAACTATATTTTTATTTCAGAAAAATAAAATGAGTATGAGTCACTAACACCAAAGCTAATCTCTGCATTCATTTAAAGAGAAACATTTTTCAGCTTCAAAATTAGGGGAAGAGAGCAGACTGTGCTAGACCAAAAAATGCAAGAGCAAAAGGCCCTTTTAAATCTCTATTATTGATCTTGGGAAGCAAAAGTTGGTAACGCCTAACAAAAACAGAGAGACTTATTTTAGACAAACGTGCCAGCTTTATCGTACCTCAGTCATTACAGCATCATTGGAACTGGAGGATAATCACTTAAACTAAAATTTAGTTGGAAAAAACCTATCAGAACCAAGGCGAACTTTGTGTAGAAAACAGAAAGAAAACCCATCCCAAATGAGAAGATTCCAGCAGGTATTTTCTAAAGCAGCCGGGAAGTGCCTTAGATTTAAGGCTGTAGTCCAGCTACTGATCTCAGCCAATTTGAACGTAGCCTGCTGTCGAGATGGGCAGCGTCACTCCACCGTCCTCATCTGTTCCTACCCTTTTTTCTTCTTCTCTGGTGCTAATGTTCAATAAAGCTTTGCAGACTGGCCACCTCCAAGATGAGCCACACGGTACGTGGGAGAGGCTGGCTTCGGTCCTGCCTCCAGGTCCGGGCCAACAAGACCTCAGCTCTACAAGGCTCCAGAGCGAGGGCAACTTTGCTGCAGCCTTGCACAAGCACTTCTCATGCTTGTTCATCTTCACGCCAAAAAGCAAAAGTTTTAATCCTCTCTTTTGCCAGTTACGTTATGCAGACAACCTAACACAGAGTTAATGCTTTCTAGCTAGCCCTAAACAGAAGGGGAATGGACCCAGACAGACAGTCCATCTTACCTACGCACCCTCAACCACCCAGCAAAACTCTTAGCATTTCAGTTTTCTCATGAGCACCTCAGTTTCTCCCCCCTAAACCCCTCCTCAAAAAAGATTTTAAGTTCCAATTCTTGGGAAAAAGTAATAATAAAGTGATGTTACACTGATTCAATTCTTTTAGAGCTTTTCTACAGCTATTAAATTTAACAGAATCGCGTGCAGTTTATATTACACAACGCACAGTAAATACAAGCTAGGCATGTTCTCAAAAGCAGTGAAGCTCATGAAGACCTACAGTCCAACAGCATTTGGAGTTTAATAGCCTAAACATAGAAGAGTTCAGGACAAATTTTGAACGGCCTATGCAGAAAGTGCTAGCCTCAATCTTGGGATCTGTGCACTTGTATTTGGGGGGTGGGGGGAGGATCCCCCTTTCGTACCCAAAGCCCGCTGCTGATGTAAGGCAGCCATGAGAAAACATGCAGCAAGAGTTTCAATGCCCTAGGAAAAAAGTCACACCTAGGACAGGCTAATTTAACAACGTGCAAAACCGCAATCAGTTCAGGTGCAGTATCACAGACTGCTTCAAACAACCTACTAAATAAAGAGATGAAATGATGCCAAAGCACAAAGGCAACCTAAGGATCCTTTCGCTTATCAGAACAGCCAAAGCTCTGCTGAAACTGGAATATTAAGGTTCCAACTCTGCATCACAGCAAAAATACTTTGACCCAACAGACTCTTGTGAAGCGTATGCCTAAAGTCACTCTCAGATATTTGAAGTGTTTTATATAAAAAGAAGTAGATATCTGAAAACAACAATCTTATGTAAATCAAAAAAAAAAAAAAAAAGAAAACAAATTTGTCTGCAGAAGTCGTAGCCTGCTTGATAGCATCTCTAAATGGAGGCAGAGGGGAAAAACAAGTTTCTCATGTCTCAGAATGACTGGGTTTTGGTTTCTCACAGCGGGATACACTTTTTCCACATCCTCTCTTCCACAGAGATTTAATATTGAAATGCTATCCTAAGAATAGCTTTGTCTTCATCATTTGTGTATCTTAGAGAACATGCTGTACAGGCAACAACGTCAACGTTTCTTCTCTCAGACACATACTGCTCCCTAATAAACACCTGATACTGCAACATCTAACACACACTTTCTTTATTATATAGTCATAGGGCCTTCAGGAACAACTGACCGTCAAGATTGGGATCATCTTCATTCTCGATCCTATAAAAACGCATGGTCCCATTCCACAAACTTTACATTTTCAGATCCCAATCCTACCACGAAAAGGTAAGCTTCAGGGCAGTTGTGTAATTCGGTCTCCAAAACAGAAGAAAATAAATTTATTTTTTGCTCTGTACCACTTACCCTCAGTGTCCGGAGTCAAAGCTTCCCAACATTCAATATCAGTTACAGCCATGGGGACAATTTTATCTACTAGCAGTTTTCTTCCCTTCCCTAGATCTCTCCCCAGTAAAAGAAACGGGAAAATAAACAAAAAGTTTCCAAGAAACTACTTGCAAGTAAAGGCAGAATCATAATTCTGCCACCTGATACAGGCCAGGAGATATCAAATACCTCTAAGGATTTTAAAAGTAACACATTCAGACACATCTCAAACATATCAGAATATAAGATCAAGTTGCAAAATGAGCACACTGTTTAAAAACCTGATTTAAGCAGTACTAGTCCAACACTGATGTCCCCCCGCATGATAAACACCTTCCCCTCCTACCAGTGTAACCAGTAGATGTTTTTTAAAAACATTGTAACATACAATATTTAATGAAGCCATCTCTCAAAAACACACTTCTATTGCGGAGGATACAATTCCCACCGCTAATTAATCTACTCAGTAAGCATTAACTACTTAAGGTTTACTTTCAACCATCTCTTCACATCCACTGTAGCCTACTAAACCCATTTTACAAAACAGCCACCTTTTCCTGTCAGGAAAACACTAACGCACAAAACCAATTATTTCTCTTGTCTTCTCGCCGTTAATGGCGCATAACCTCTTTTAGTGGCCCATTTAAACGGTTTTTCTTGCTTAATGAGGTAGTGCCACAAGGGCAAGCATACACTAATGCTAAAGAACCAGTCCAAATAACTAAAAATCATATTCAGCACGTTAGCTATCACCCTCTACCCTTTCCGTCAGCGTACGCTTAGTCCATCTTGATCTACAGAGATAATCTCACCACCAGCCACAGCCTTCCCAGTGAAACAGCCACGGACGTTGGTCACAGCATTGCAGTTAAACTTTACGGGTACTGTAACACGCCCTTATTACTTTAGAAAATGCTACTACTGATTGAAGGCATTTGCTCCTGAAACAATTTCAGAGTAGTGAAATTCGTTAACGCTGCTCGTGTCTGTAATGCGTATAAGAACAGTGTTAAAAATCTACGTGAAATACTGTTACAAATATAACACAGACGCGAGCAGCCTAACAAATTTTGTTTCTGTACCAGAAAAAAAAAAAAAATCAGTCGGCTTTCATTTTTGAATATAATGAACTCTATCAAAAGGCACTGGAATAATTACAAAAAAAATATATATAGGTAATTTTTCTTCAAACACTGCTATGCATTTTAAGAACGCGCACTGCAGAACAAAGAGATATGCTGCGTGATTATACAAAATGAATTTTTAAAATCCCAGTCTTAAAAACGTACCCTTACTACAGCAGCCTCATGTCAGGGGTTATATATAGAAACCCTAAAGGTAGTGCTTTAGCGACTTGCAGCGTAGCTGTACTTAAAACGCGGCTTCTTACAAGCGCAAGCTACAGTAACGGTCACCAAAGGAAAACTGAAAGCTGCAAGTAGAAATAAACCCGCTCGCAGCGAGGTGCTGTGAACACCTCGCAGCCTGTAGTTGACATTCGGACGCACGCACCAAAACGTAACCACGGCGCAAAGAGATTTCAGAGACAGCTGTTTACGCCGCCCGACGCCAACGCCTGCAAACCGACATCACGTCGCGACGTACCGCGACTTACCTCGTACGACCAAACGCACTGGGTTCCTCCGAACCTGCGGACGCACCTGCCCACCTCCACGTCCTCGTGGGTGGTGTACATTTCTCGGAGGCATTCGCCGATGTGCGGCACCATCCTCCGGAGCACCTCGCGGCTGAAGATCATTCCCGGCCCTCCCATGCAGAAATTCTCTCCCGGCTCAAGCCCGAGTTTTCCAAGCTCTTCAATATTCCCCAGACCAGTCTGTCCCAAATACAGAGGTTTACTGCTGTTTAGCGAGCGGAGAAACTCCTCCAATTTTTCACCTGAAAAACATAAAAGACGACTATTATTTCTCTTCCTAGTCGGCCAGCCATCTGCTTTCCTGCATCTCAAGCTCTCTTTAAATCTAGCAGGCGCTTCAGAGCATCGCAGCAAGCGACTTCCAACGCAGCATCCGACACCTAACCGAGAACATCTGAGGACAGGTTTACGTTTTCCACAGCCTCTTTGTTAAGGACATTCCCAACTAATATCGTGAGAATGCTTTTATTCCGCCAAAAGCCAGAACGTGATCAAAATATGAATTTTAATCGTAAACCTTGCTCTGTTCCACCTGCGTTGATGGAAAATACTCCTTTGCTAGTTTGAAAACACTCTCTAAAGCAGGACAGCTTGCCAGTGTCACTCTAGGGTGGGGAGGAAGTGTGTGGGGATATAACATCAGATATTATTTTAATAGGATTGATTTTTTTTTTTAAAGACTAGAACAAAGCTAAGTTAGCTAACATAAACCTGTTTGACACAGAATAATTTTGCACCTGGTAAAAGCATGGTAAAACTCAGGCACCTTCAAAAGCAAGGTTCGCACGCTTCTTCCTAAGCGGCTTACCTACCCGATATAAGAAACGGTGATTTAATATTTATACCTTTTTCGTATTTTTTGAAGTTTGACGTTGGTGGTGGATATGTTTGACTAGGCACCAGGTAAAGAAGAGCTCACTTCAAGGCAGAGATGAGCCCAAGGAACAAAGTGCCAGCTTTTAAGTCTGCACCTAAACGTGTGTGTTTGTTTACATACATACAAATATACATTTCACAGAGAAATGACAGCTGACCAGCAAGCAGCCCATTAAACCATTCAAACAAATCAAGCGACAAAGAGACAAGCCTGCAGTTACCTCAAGTTAACTTTCACCAGACTGCACTGTGCTCACACCCTAGGCTTATACTTACGGCATCAGCTTTTCGGGGGGGGGGGGGGAGGGATGTTTTTGTTTTTGGCGGTTTTGGGGGGGCTAAGAGCAGTAGCCTGCAGCAATAAGAGTGATGTTGCTCCTATCACCGGAGCGCAGCCTTCCTCCTCGGGCAGCAACAAACACGCGGCGGAAGGAGGCAGGTTGCAGCACATCGCTTTCCAGCGGGGCTGCACCACTCACACGGCACCGCGGGAGAGAGTTTTCCAGAGGAGCAGCTCTACGAGCAGCCTCGGGCCGGTTACAGCTTCAGCCAACCGACCGAGAACTTTCGTTAGTATATATTTAAAAAAAAAAAAAAAGGGTATAAAAATCAGAGTGTCCGGACTTAACTGCAGCCGCCGCCGCTCAGGACGGCCCGAGCCGTCGGCGGGGAGGGACTGCCCCCCTCGGGCCGCGCCGCCCCATCACCGCCCCCCCCCCCCCCCGGCCCGGTCACCTTTAATGTAGACGTCGTCGTCGGCCCTCATGAACCACTCGTACTTGTCCAGGTAGTGGTCGTGCATGTACTTGATCATCATGAAGGACTTCTTCTGCGGCGGGTAGGAGTCGTCCACGCCGGGCAGGGCCACGACGGGCAGCGGCGGCGGCCCCGGCGGGGCGGCCGAGCCCTGGCTGGAGAAGAACTCCACGCGGCCGGGCACCGAGGGCGCCCACGTCCGCTGCGCCGCCACCGCCCGGCTGCCCAGGTACTTCTGGGCCGTCATCACCCCCACGTAGAGGAAGTTGCGGGGTTTGGCGCAGCCCGCCGCGCCGCCCCAGTCGCCGCTCCCGTTGTGGCTGTGGCTGCCGCCGCCGCCGCCGGGCCGGCCGCTCCGCTTCTCGCCTCCCGCGCCGCCCTCCTCCTCCTCCTCCGGCTCCCCTTCGCCGGCCGCCGGGCTGGACACCGTGCCCTCCTCGGCCGCCGGCAGCTCCCAGGGGCTGCTCCTAAAACTCGTGTCGCCCAGCGCCGCCGCCGCCGCCGCTGCCTGCCCGCCGCCCGCCGGGGCGCCCCCGGCCGCCGCCGGCCCCGCCGAGCGGCCGTAGTAGGAGCAGAGGCTGGAGCCGCGCCGCTTCCTCTCGCTCATCTCGGCCACTTTGGGGGCGATGAGCCAGGAGGCGGCGGTGAAGCCCAGCACCAGCCCCAGCACCACGCTCAGCCAGGGCCGGCGGGACCGCGCTGCCATGGCGCGGGCGGGGCGGCCCCGGCAGCGGCTCCGCCGACCCCCGTCCCGCGGCTCCACCGCGGCCGCGCCGCCCCGCGCCGCTCCCGGCACAAAACTTCTGGGCGGCCGGCCGGCCGGCAGCAGCGAGGCAGCCGCAGCGCTGGCGGCGGCAGCCCCTGCCCTCCGCTCTGCTCCGCTCCGCTCCGCTGGCACCTTGTCACGGCCGCGGCTGGTCCCTCCCCGCCCCTCCCACCGCTCAGCCTCCTCCACACGGCGGCCGCGGCCCCCGCTCCGCCGCCGCCGCCTCCTCCGCGGCTGCCGAGCGCCTCACCCCGGAGGGCACCGCACCGCGGGAGCTGCGGGCGCCGCCGCCTCTCCGGAAGGAAGCGATTTTTTTACGTGCCGCCCACCGGCTCCTCGCAGCGCGCGGGGGCTCCGCGGCAGCTCGGCGCCCGCCGTCGCGCCCCGCTTCTCACCGGCGGGACGACGAGGTGGAGGGCGGCATCCCACCCGGGGAGAAACCGCCCCCCCAGCCAGCCCTCCTAACCCGCCCCGACGGCAGCTGTTGCTGCGGCTCGCGTTGGGGTGCGCTACAGACAGCGCCCCGAGCTGCAGGGTGCTGGGGCAGAGCCCCCTGCGCCCATCCCCGAGCGCTCCGGCCTCGGGGCGGCCGCCCGGCGCGGGGTCGCCGGCGGGAAGCGAACCTCCAGGCCCCTCGCCGCAGCACTGCGCCCGCACAGGTGGCGTTAGCCCCCCACACCTCCCATCCCCTGCATTCATACGCATCCCTAATTTAACAGGGCAGGAGGCTCAGCTCCGGCCCAGACGCTAAAGGCGCGTTGCCCTTAGCATCCCGTTATCGTTTCACTGAAATAAATCCGAGTGACTGCAGCTCCAGTAGCGTATGTTTAATCGTTTGTCAGCGAAATCACCTGCTTTTGTCGCTCTCAAAGTTTATGGGGCTGCCTGGCTCTTAACGTCTCTTTAATAAACGTTAAGACATATATATGCCAAGGTAAGAGGAGGAGGAGTAGGGAACCTGGCACAGCATGATGCTGGCAAGCACGATGGAAGAGTAGGGAGAGACAAACTTCTTTTTTGGAGACATAGTCTCTAAAATTATCCTCGACCAGAGGAACGGAGCTTCCTTTCCACTTCCGTACTTGGCAGAAAAATCAGTGCAGAAACTTTACCTTTACTGTGAAAGTTTCAAGCTTTTTTTTTCCAAAACTACAAGAACTGCTTTGCCCATCTAAAAGAGGGGTAGAAAAAAGCCTACTCTGCGCAGTCTTTAGCTATCGAGAGGTCAACTACTAAATAATTTTTTTGCATTCACTCACAGCTGTCACCACTAAAAACAATAAACTTAGCAATACGCCCAAGCACGTAAATACTGTCCAAGTCTTGTCATGAGCAACGAGGTGGCAGATCGCAGTAGAGAACACACACACAAAAAAGCTGTTAAATGGCAACTGGAGTAGCTGGACTTGACTAAGCACGTGAATTGATTTGCTGGCTCAAAAAGGCTGCGGGAGTTGTCTACCTTAGGTATGGCTGTCCTTCGACAGAGCTTCACTATGGCATTATTGCTATGTTGAGCGTCTCAGCTTTTAGTACCAATTTGCCACTTAAAAATACTATCTCCGCGCTCCTTTCCTTTCCTACACACAATCTTGCTCCGTTCCCATGAGTCATAGGCAGCCTCTCCAGCAGCGAGGGCTCGTTTACACCTACGGGACCCCATCATCATCTAATCCTGCTCTCCTTCGTTTTCAGACAACTTGCTGGCAGGGGGATGCGCAGGCGTAGCATCTGACTCTTCCTAACCAATTTCACCAAAATGACTCTCTCTTCACTCGGTGGCAGCTGCGCTGACTGCCCCGCTCTGGTAGCTTATTTGTGTCACAAAATGAGCAGACAGACTTGCAAGAGATGATCGTGAAGATCTTCACACACTTCCACCATGAAGGTGAACTTTAAGGTGGTGTATATTATCAAGAGTGTTCATATAAAGGAAGTAAAAAAAAATTGTCCGGCTGTAGCTGCACTTAAGTTTTTAGTTCAGTATGTTGTACCAGTAATTTGAAATGCTATCAGGAAGTTCTGTCCTTAAAAAACAAATCTTTCAGCAGATTTTTTAATTCACACACACAAATGCATTTATACAAGCAACTGTGGCATCTAGTGGTTAATAACAATAATTCTGCATCTGTATTCACTGAAGTAATGAAATCTAGAATGTCTTTCCCCTTAAAATTAGATGCTTGATTTAACAAGTTTGGTTGGATATCAGGAATGTCTAGTTAGCTTGTTATATTTTATAATGCAGTTGATAGGAATAGTACGCCAGTGTCACACTGAATATGTTTGAAAGGAATAGGAGAGGCCAAGGCTGGAATAGCTTCAGAAATGTGAAAGAAAATTTTGTAATTAAAATTTTGCATGGCAATAAAATGCAATCTCCCATTTTTTCCCCCTCAATAGTTCTACAGCCTCTAATCACCTTTTTAAAGCAATTTGAGATCCTTTGAGGAAGGAGGTGCAGAAACATGGGACTATCATTAGTAATACTTTTAAACCAAAATAATATTGCTTTACTTTTCTGAAAGTAATTCTGGCCAGACAGAACCCAACAATTTTGTCGCCTACAGCCACAAAGTGCAGGAGCGAAGGGACAGGTGGTACTTCTGCAGGGATCAGAAGGGACGCGATAGCATTGCAGAGCTGGTTATGCCTAAACTTCCTCTCTCATTCATTAGTCTTAAGACTAATTCATTGGTCTTAAGACATTTTATCCTCAGGTGCAAGTCCAAAACCATCAGCTGTGGACTGCTAGGAATTGCATGCAAGGCTTCAAACCTAGACTAGAAAAAAATTTCAAAAACTAGACAAGGAAAAAAGGAAAACGTCTCAAGTGGATTCTTGGATGTTTTCACTCCTCAGCTCGCTGAGACATCTGAATGACATTGATGCTCAGTCTATGGATTGTATCTGGTGTATAAAAGGGTATCTAAATCAAGATAACCTTACTAGTAACTCTCTTCATAGTTTCTTCTCAATAGATAGAAGTGAAAAGCAGCAACCAAAGCTAGCTGCCCTGCAAGCAAGGCTGAGGGTAAGCCGTGAAATGTTGCCTTTGGGCACAGTCTTTTATCCAGCTGGTCCCGAATCCTCTGGCAATAATCTCAAGAAAAGATGCTGTAAAGGTATAGGTCTATCAGCTGAAACAGACATAGCCCAGGAGCAGACTACAGGGAAGAGAAAGCATCTGATTTAATTCCACCCTCAGAAGGGAGCTCACTGAACTGGATTCTGTTCCAGCTTTATTTCACTCGCCCCCACATATCCTATGTGAACAAGCAAGTCTGTTAGAACAGTAGGATTTCTTTCCCACTTTAGGGATTAGTTGCTAAAACCTACAACATGCCACCTCTAAAAGAAAACTTAGGAGTGACTGTGAGAAGAAATTCATTTCTCCACGTATGTTAGCGCTGTTACTTAGGCTAGACCTCCAGACACTTAACTGCCCTAAAAAGTTTTGCTCTAAGGAGAGCTTTATGGAATAGTAAGATTTAAATAAATAGATAAACAAACATACATAAAATATATGCACACACATATCAAAGATCAATTAGCCGCTACTACATTTGTTGATAAAGCAGCTTAGTGACATTCTGGCCTGGGGCCCATTTACTCACTGAAACGCTATCAATGTACGTTTTCCCCAAGAAAGACCAAAATCAGCTTTATCACGTAATCAGTTTTATTTATATTTTGAGGTATTAATGAGCGCTTTAGAGAATTTCAGAAATGGAAAACAATCTCACTTGTCTTTTTTTTTTTTTAAATAGGATCTTGGTAACATATTGTGAGAATTAAAAAAGTCATCTTAGGGGTAGCTGCAATTTAGTCTGCAGCAGCTACTAAGATCAATTCAAACTCTCTCAAGACATTGCCAACAGAGACAGAGTAATGGAGATTAATGCTACCCCCCCCCCCCCAAAAAAAAAAAAAAAAGCTCCCAAGCCTAAAAAAATTGCTAACAAATGGATTTGTTTGATAGAAGAAAGAAACTTCAGTATTCTTGTAGAGCAAATTTTTGGAAAACATTGCGCTTGGAATTCCCCTTGCACATTCAGTATTCTTATGTAGGCATGTACACATCACTTATGGAGCAGTCATAACTGTTAACCTTCCTATAACATTTTTATAAGCATAGGCTTATTCATGGATACACCTGGATAATCGTCTGCCTTTATAGTACATTAGCTAAGGTTTAACTGCGTTTATTTTTAATCCTATGCTCCAAAAATCCCAAGTGTTTGTGCTGAACCTGGTATTGTTACACAGCGTTTGCGTTATTATAACAACTGACTTTTATTGCCATCTGCATTTCAATATACAGTTTGATTCTGAAAAGTAATTATAGATCCAATCTATTAACCCCGAAACCCATCATCCTGAATTTGATTCAAGCCTTTTCGGTTGGTTTTCCTGGGCACTGGTCCCAGCCAAATCTTGCACAAACGTAACCCTTTCTTATGAGGCAAATTGGCTCCCCGTGTATATTCAGTCGTATCTGTGCACTCACCTTCTTACCATCATTTCTTCCCAGAGCAACAATAGCTCCCAGCGCAGGAATTTGATTGCAGTATTTTGCACTATTTTACTCCTTCACTGTCGTCCACAGAACCACTTCTGAAGCTCCATTTATAGTGTCACGTTGCAATCTGAGGTCAGGGAAGTTAAATGGGTATTACTGAAAGCCCAACCTTTCTGAGAACATACATGCTGCTCAAAAATCCAGCAGTAACTTGAATTGTAGACTCGAGATGAGTTTGCAGCACTAGCTATTACCAAACCCATTTTTTACCTGTGAAGTGAACATACTTGATTGGCAAATTAATGAAAGACAAACGTGAAATGCCGTACGGCTGTAATTTATTCCTGGATTAAAACCAGAATGGAAAAAGTACGTGCTAGAGGCTCGGCTGTGAAATCTGTACTTGTGAAAATCCTTTCAGATTTGATGTTTATTATATGTGATCTTACATTTCTTTATGAAGAATTGTTATGACTCTCAGGTTTACATTGGCAATTTATATATAAGTTTTATTTAACGTGTACTATTTTGCTTCTTTCAAACTATTTACGTTTGCTGTACTTTATAGAGGTAGTCCCCCACCAACCTTAAAAAACAAAGAAACGAGGCCAAAGCGCACTCTCTCGTGAACAGGAGACACGAACACACAGCTCTCCCACCTACCTGAGGGAGACATCAGATGGTCTCACGTGGGGGACAGCAGTATCTACCGTCTTCCTGCTTGGATGCAACAGCTCCTTCGGACTTATATAAGAAGGCAGAGTTTCAAATGGCTTCAGAGGGGCTGGGAGACGGTAGAGAAGGTTTTAGGGGAATTAAGACATGTGTTCATCCCTGCAGAATTGTCGGTGAAAGGAGCCTGGTTCTCGTAGCTCCTGGTACACGTCTGATATCGGCGGATACAGCGTCGTTGCCGGTATTATTACTTTTGTCACGCTTTATTGCTGTACTCTTCTAGTGGCAGACAGAAGGATTAAGCAGAGCAGGTTCTTCGCTTTGAAAGGAACTCAGCAACATGCTGCGTCTCTGTTCGCTCTTAGGATAAGACCACAATCCAGCCTTAGGAATTAATGATAATGTAATACATTCTTCAAAACACGGGGTATCTACTTGTCCAAATTCTGTACAAAATTATCGTGACTGCCATGTGACTATTATGAGCTCACTGCATCACAGGGGAACAGCAGTCTGCTCTACATTTCAAAGTTAAGCTTATGTGTTTCAAAACAGTAATGAAATGCAATGCAGAAATTAGTTAAAAAGTAGATCCTATAGCCCCTACTGTTGTGGGGCTAAATTCTATCATGCATGCAGAGGTGAAGGAATAGGTCCCGGAGGGAAAACTAAACCATTATCCTCCACTATAAATCAGAAGAAACAAAAGCTGTTTTAATTACACACCCGCATATGCATTCCCCCAACTTTTAGCGTCACCAAACCATGTGATGTTCACAAAGGAAAAATTAATCATTTAACAACCGAAAAATAAAAAAAATCCCTTCTTTCTTTAACAGTGCTAGATGTTCAGACTGTGTTCAAGAATTCAGAATACTTGTCTCTGGATATCCGAGTTATCCATCTTTTTAGTGTAACAGTAAAGATGTTATGGAACTTTGTATAATAAGAATATGTATTCAAGATGCATCACAAAACAACTACAGATTTCTTAAAAAAAATTACCCTTGGCATACCACACATGCTTTTTAACCAAGAATCTTTCAAGTCCAAACCATTGAGATATAAGGCATAGCTTGTGCCTACATCAGCTCTCACTGAGACAAACCCTTCCTTTTGTTCCTTAATTGTGGGTCCTCAGCATTTTTCTTACCTCTCCGACTCATAGAAAAGGGTCAGGAGAACAACATGAGGATGTGAGGAGAAAAGGTTAGTCGTGTTTCCCCCACCCCACTTTACTAGTCCAGGTAGCAGCAGCCCTGCTAATTATATAATAAACAGATTAGAGACCAGACACTCTACTTTCTCCCCACCCCTCCCAAAAATAAAAGCATAGCAGCGTCCAGTTTTGAGAACTTGTTCACCTTATTTCAGGAATATCCAGTTCGTGACACGTCCGGCTTTGACTTTAACAACATTTGAATAGGACCAGATGGTCTAAATCTGGAATAACTAGAGACGCACCTGAGGTCATGAAATTAATTCAAACTGGTGTAGCCTGAGGTAGAATTTTGTCCTTCAAATCTCAGGGAGAAGTGTAAGGCCAGAAGTCTTATAAAATACTGTTTCTTCTGATCCTAGGCATGTGGCTTGGTGATATTGCTATGATATTTTCTTTTAAGTAGTCATTTTTTAAGAATTGCAGAAGAGGGTGTTAACAAGATTATAGCCAATTTGGGGGGGGGGGGGGGATGTTCCGTTTGGTAGGTATTTCATTCAAATATCTCTTTGCCTCAGACTTGGCATCAAAATCACCTAATGGAATGTCGTTCTAGTCTGCAACTTGAAATGTCTGGATGAAGCACAAATAACGAGGCTTAAAATAAAACTTTGACTCACTCCTGCATTAAATACTGTAATAGCATTATGTTCTGCAATGGTTATGCAAGTCTAGGGGAGCGAAAAACAAAGCAAAAAGCAGTTTTAATTTGCATGTCTATCATAACACTTTATCCTGCTGATCCTAGAGAAGAAGTTGCATGGTTTGAATTGAACAACTGTAATTAAGAGTGTAAGGAATTACACTGAAATATTAAGAAAACAAAATATCCAGACTTCTAATTATAACCCAATTCTGTAGTACATAAGTCTTCTGAGTTTCCTTACAAGCATTCTCATTGAGTTTGGTGGGATTACTGATGTGTCAGGTTACTTTTTTCAAATTCAGCTCCTAGTTCTTATTACCAGTTGCGTTTATTAGTAGTCATATTAAGATTTCAAAGCAGCCAGATGAGAGTTAAGTATTATGAGCTTATTATTCCTAGTAAGTTGAATATGTTGTCTAATACAGATAATCACGCATAGAAAGCCTGGCAAGAGTGTTTTTAAAAGGCATTGAATACAGTTGGCAAGTCCTGTAACTAATTCCTCCTTTTTTGTTTTTTGTTTTTTTAAACAATTTGTATATCATGCATAATCTAGATACTTAATAGAACAACAAGTATGTTGTCTGTATTTGCAAACGAAGCCCCGCTGATGCTGGCCAAGACCTCGAAGTTGGCTACATCTATGCTGCGCGTACCAGCGGCAGCACTAACTCACATCACTTAATTATACAGTGCCGAATAGGGGTGGGTGAATCTTTCACTTTAAAGCAGCTATTAATTGGACTATTTAGTTAGGCCCCTGGTACTGTTTTGGCTAAGCTAAAGATTATCTTTATCGCTACCCACTTCAGCAGTAAGTTACAAGCCCTGTTTGTGTGTATGTGCCTGTTTCAAAGGGAATTACTAAAGGAATCTTTTTCAGTACCGAAGCTAAATAAAATCCCCGCAAATGTTTGTTGGTCATGGTGTTCCCTCATCGTTTTATGGGCTCAGTTATCATTTAAAAGAAGATTTTCCAGCTTCATGAACAGTATACTTCTCTTTTTCAAGATCACCTATCAGAGTGACGGCCAGAGTAAGAAAGGAGTTACTTAGCCTGTTTAAGGACTAGTAGTCTTGTCCCGTAGACGAGACTGCTCTGCAAATGAGTCCCAAAAGGTTCAGGTATATTCAAGTATCATCCTTGGAAACGCATCCCATTTGCTGCATAATCATATAGGAGAATTGCCAAATTCAAAACAAACAGTAAAAGGTTAGGTTAGTGGGCCCACATTAAGCGGTCTTTCAACATTATTTTTGCATAGAAAGTTTTCTGAAAGTCAAAAGCAATTACAAATGTTCTGCAGAGAAACTACTAAAATCCTATTGAAATGAGTAAGCTTTCCAGTGTCTTCAACAAGCCCTGATACAAGATACTGAACAAGATAGATATTCAGTATCTATCTTACCTATGTTTTCTGGGTTTTAATGGAAGTAGGCTTTTTACGGCTACATTGGGAGACTAATTAGAGACGTTAACCTCTTCAGCAGTGGCTGAAGCAATAAATACTTGCACAAAATGAAGAGTAATTCCGCCACCTTGTGAACCAATCCTGTGGTTGCAGCCTCATGCTTTCTGACAGCATTTCATTATAGTTCAAATCATCATGCGACACCTCTGAGACCAAATTATTGTCATACGCTTTTATTTTATACCCTTTATTAGAAAAGACATTAAAATAAGCTGTTTCTCTATTTGCTTTATAGCTTATTTGCTGAAAATGCCATTACAGTTTTGAAAACATTATAGTTTTATTTATTTGCTACTTTCCTGCAGCGCATAGCTGGAGTAAGTTGTGCAAAGAACAGATGTTTCTTAATTGTGTAGGTTTTTGGGAGAGAGTTGCGTCTTTGGCAAAAATGTCAACTAACTTATATAAAAATTCCTTCTGCAGAGAATCTAGAATTTTGTAAAATTAAATATCCAAATATTCTACAGCCATAGGGCTCTTCTTAAGGGGAAAGAAAAAGAAAATCAAAAGAAAAAAAAAAAATCAACTTGTGCGTTTTATTTTATAATTACGCTCAAAAAGAGAAAAAATTCTCAAAGCAGTTTTTTAAAACTTTTTTGGGTTAAAAGATGTGAGGCTTGTATACGTGAAAGTATATGCAGGAAATATTGGTCATGAACTCTCTTCAGCAAACTTCTACAAGTTACTTTGTTTAAACAATATATCATGCAAAAACAAATACTTCATAGTTTGCTCCCTTTACTTTCTACCTATAATGGGAATAGGAGGCTGGATACAGAAGACCTGCATTTGGCTGAAGAAAAATCCAAGAGTTACAAAAAAAAAAATATATATATATATATATATATAAAATTTCTTTTGTACCCTTTCACTTGACTATTCAGTAATTTGTGGCATTCTAGTTACTAAGTGCTGTACATCACCACACATTGGCCCAAATCCCGCAGGACATATTAACAGAGAAGTAATCCAAGTGGAATTAAGACGTTGCATCCCCAGATCCCGAAAGAAAAGTCTGCAAAAAGTGTAGAAGATTCTTTCTGTAGATAAAGCAAAAAAGATGCCATCAAATTATGTTTTATAATAGCTGTATTACTTGAATATATCAGAGGTTCTACAAAGTTAAAGTACTGGTATATGTTTAGAAGCACAGATACCAAGTCACTACTATGGGTATCAAGTTTGTCACAACAATGGAACAAATAGGTTTGAAATTATGTCCATTTAAACTTTTTTTTAAAATATAAAACTTTACGATTTCCTTAAGTTTAAGCACATAGAAATATAGCTACAAATACAGCTTCCCAGTTCAGTCAAGCTTAATTTCTCTAGTCACTATGGACATAAAGAAATTTGTAATCTTTCATATACATTTAGTAGCTAACCTTCTCAGAACCACGTAAGCTCCATGGGCTCCGGCTACTCGCATATCTGCTCATATTCTATGTAAAGAGCGATGTCATGGACAAACTTCTAAAAATTCTAAAAAAAAAAAATCTCAAGAAGGATAAAACAAATACCAACGAACTCTTATATTGCTAAAATAAGCCTGTATGCCTTACCTCCTTTTGGACCATCTTGACTACTGCTATCCCAAACGGCTGTTGCTATGCAAAACTTAGATTAAAACAAAAAGGCTTTGGATTTCAAAAGGTTTCTTTACCAGGGAAGAGCCCATAAATACCTTCTCCCCCCCCCGCCAAATGCCAGTAAGCAGAAGAATTTTTGCACTAACAACAGTTTCAGTTTAAAAGCAGAGAATGATATGCGTGTGCGTGCATGTGCGCATGCATGGAGGTGGATTAGTCACAAGAGCAAAGAAAAAGATGAAAGAAAAATAAAATCTGGGGTTTAAAGTGCAGGCAGGTAGCCAAACCGTCTCTTGTGTTTTAAAGTAGGGCAAGGATTGTACGAGTGTCATAGTTAACGCAACAAACTTAAAAACGCACGGGGTGAAGTCTTACCCACACAAAAAGAGCGGATTTAGATTTGTTCTTCATGCGGCGGCAGAAAAACCCAGCTCCGCTGGTGCCGATGGCCCGCCACGCTCCCTGAGCCCGTATACTGCTCCCTCGCAACGTGACTCTGCACCAACTATGCGCGGGAACCCCTCTGCACCAGAAAACGCAGTTCGTGACAGATAACGCTAACCCAATTTGGATTAATTTTCATCTGATTTCTGCGAGGGAAGTCCATTGCTTTCCAGGGTATCGCGCCCCGTAGAGCTTATGGCTTTGCTCTGCCCAGCTTGCAGATGCTGCAGAGCTGCAGCTAAACAGGATTAACTAGCGCTTTGTTAAAGTTAAACCATTCAGCGGGCAGTTTTGACCAGGGTGCTACCTTGGCTCAGAATAAACCCATCTGTTTGCGCTGCTTTGCTTTAAGGCAGAAACGTCTGGGTACTATTTTAGACAAAACAGACAGTGTCCAGAATTCACAAAGAAGGAAGCGAGCTTACTTTTTTGGGGTTTTTTTTTTTTTTTGATGTTTTTCTGTTAGCATTCTGATTTTCTGGCTAGAAACGTCAAATGGCTCTTAGTCTTTCTCTTTTTCCTAAGCAAAACTGTAGCCTTTGATTGATTTGATGAATTACTTGCAGGACCGTATCATTAGCCAACGAAGTTTCATACACCTTATGGTATCTAGTGTGTCCCTGGCCCACCACAGCACGCGTGGAAGCCAGAGCAGAAGGGAGCCGTGAAGATGTGCCCGCAGAGGCGAGGCAAGGAGCACAGATCGGCACACTAAGCGAGGGTGATCTGGCACCACCGAGGCATCGTTCCTCCAATAATCTATCTATTCCACTGCTCGCGTTGTCCAGATTTCTTTCCAGATTGCTGGAAGCGGGGCGCTCGAGGAGGACAGAGAGGGGTACAATCTCGACACCCAAAGGAAATGTCACATCAGGTCCCAGGGTGGGGAACGGGCTGTCCCTTGTGGCTGTGCTAGCAAGCTGGACTTTGATTCCTGCTAAAGCTCACGCTTTGTCATTTCCCTTCCTCCTTTAAAAAAAAAAAAAAAAAGGTACAGCTTGGCAGGGCAGGCAGGGGGGAAAACGTCAACAAAAAAAGCAAGCAAACTTGGTCAGGCTTCATGTACAGCCCAAAGCATGGCCATGAAGTTAAATGTGAAAATTATTCCAGTTTTGGCTGGGGGGGGGCGGGGGGGGGGGAAGGGAGGGAACCTTTCCCTCCCTATTCCCATAAGATTTACATGGAAAGTACACAACATTCAAAAATACTGCCTAGAGAGATTTATATAAAAGTTAGTGGCCAAGTCTATTGTTAGCTTTATTCATCTTTATTACAGTAGCTATAGAAAAATAAGGAAGCAAGGAATCAAAGTTGCCTAACCCTTGCTGGTTTTATATCATTATTTCAACTTTCTCTCATTCAAGTAATCTTTACTATGAATTTCAAGGCTAGCAGTTATGTCAGCTAGCACCTCTCTGAATATTTTAAACAGACTTCAGCTATTTAGCAGCTAGCGCAACCTAACCTGCTGCTATTTAGCAGCTCCAACAAACCGAGCCCTGTGATTTCTGACCTTTAGCTGCTATCACAGTAAGAAAGGTTAAGTATCGCTTTAACGCGTTAATCAAATCCATAAGCATAGCTGATAAACAGTTTTACTTGGACTAATTGAACATCACATCAAAATCCCTGCTGCTGCAACTACCCTGAGAGTAGCATACTTATACTCTCCATTCATTCCCAAACACCTTAGGGCTGTGCAGTTTATTTGCTAGATAGACACTTTCTAGAGATGGACATCACTATCCTGATGTAAAGGTCCTGACTTGAACTCTTCTTATACTTTACTCTATTTCAAAGCATGTTTTCTGGAGCACGGATGAGGAAGAGGATTCCCCTTGCAATGTCAGACACGAGACTAGTAAGCAGATATTGACATAAGATTTGCCATTCCCCTTATTTAGCCTCACTCTCAATCTTTTTTTTTTTGGGGGGGAGGGTGTCATATCATCACCTTCAATGCACTCATTGGTGCATTTCATCTGTTTTCCAAGTTATATTTTAAATCTTCCTCATAGTGAAGGATGCTCTGCGTGCTGCTTTGTATCTAAAACACTAGATAACAGATCCAACATAAGGAAAAGGACTACCATTTCAATGAGGCAGTTTTTTTTTTTTAATTTTTTTGTTTGTTTGTGGGGGGTGGTTTTGTGCATTAGAAGAGAACCTACTGCTGACACCTGTTCTTACCAGAGCTGTACATTCACAGAACTGCCAGACTTGAATAAGCTCAGAGCACTGGCAGGCGAAAATCCCATGGGAAGATAAAGGAAGCTAAGAAGTGGTTCCTCGAAGAAACCAGTTTCTTTGGGGGGGGGGGGGGGGAAGGGGGAAGAGGCCACAGAAGAAGTTCCTCAAAGAAACAATACCAGGCAGGGCTAAGAGAAGGAAATATCCCCATGTATTTCCCATTAGGTTTAATAACGGACCAACTTGATTCAATTGCACATTTGTATTGGCCTTAAATAGAAGAAGAAAGCATGCATAAAGCGCAAAATAAGTCAAGTTACTGAAGAGGAGGATGAAAATACGTTACAAGGATACAGAGACCAAAAAGATGCAAGATGACTAGAGTTATAAGAGGAAAAAAGAACTCATTCTGCAAGCGCACAGAAAGTGTGTCAGGAAAGCAAAAATGCTAAGCAGGCTAAAAGGCACACACAGGAGCACTCAGGTCTTCCTCCTTTCCTTTAAGATGCCTTCGTATTTATCATTCTCTCTGGAAAAGTTAGTTGTGAAGTGTTGGATAACACAGCATATATCAGCATCAAAGGCATAAAAATTCAATTTAAAATAAGGGAAGAACATACCAGAGGGAGCCCTTACATACGTTAGATATTGCTGAAGTTGGCTGAAACCGCAAAGCTTCATCTTAGAATACCTGAGGATCTGGAAAGCAATCTTAAACCTGGGAGTTATCTCAGAACAGAGAGGTTGGTGAAACGACAAAAGAACGGAAGAGGACAAGTATAACGTTGGCGTTTAAAAATGGGATGGTAAGAGAAGCTATGGAACCGTTTGCTTAACTTCTGGGCAGAATAACCTGAAACAAGACAAAACCAAACCCTGTTTGTTATTATTTAAAAAAAAAAAAAAACCAGCAGAGCTGGCCTGCAGCTATCGGAGCAGAAAGCTCTCTTGAGCCGGGGTTCATAGGAACCTGTGCTTCGTCCATATCTGGTTTCACTAAGCAACCAAGGGGAAGATGTACAGTGAAACAGCAAATAGGGTGTATTCTAAAACAGAAAGATGCTTCGTAAAAATCAAACCAGCATTTTTCACAGATGGCTGAGAAAATCCTCTTCAAACAGGGAGAATTCGTAACACCCTTCTTAGACAGTCGCAATTCTTTGCCTCCCTCCATTCAGGTTGTTTAGTTCCTCGACCGAGGATGACACTTGAAAAACCTGCACCAGAATTTTTATTTTGCAAGTCTTTCGTCTTGGGCAGAGACTGTGTAGAGCTCAGCTCAAGGGACCTCAGTCCCACTGTGCACCTCTGTAGCGTTTTCCCAGTCTCTTGAGTTTGGATGAATTTTTCAAAAGATTTCTCTGCTGGTTTCTGTACAAGACCCTAACAGCCTGCCAGAGCAAGGGATTTGCCACCACGCTCTGCAGTCAGCCCTGCTTACGTGACTCGATGAGCCTGTGAGATAAAACATGCATGTACTCATTCCTAGCGAGTGCTTGCTGGTACATAGATAGCAATGAATGCTTTCCAAAAAGTGATCTTCCTTGTCTGCCATTTCCTTATCTAGGTCACGAGCACAGCGCCTGTGGTAATATATTTTAACAGCAGTCTCCAAAAGGAAAGCCACAAGTGTGTTTTGTTTTTTAACTTTATTTTAGTTGCACAATTTAATGGTGTCTTAGAACAAAAGGAAGAATTTTATATTTGCAAGCTTTGTAAAGAGTAATTCTATCAGGGTGCATCTCTTACAAAAAGGTTTATTTCACAATAACAAGGTTAAATTATTCGAGTTTTTTTTGTAGAAGTGAGGAGAAGACAGAACTGAAGATGAGTCCTCTAAAATTAGCATCCCTCCTCCTAGTTCTTTCGTTCCCTCATTCAAGAAAAGCATCAAATTAAGCTTTGAAGAAAAGCTCGAGGATCTAAAACTTTAAGAAACTGTGCAATACAAGAGTGATCATACATGCGTTCCCTGGTTTGCTGCCAGTATCTTTATCTTCAGCAATTTGCTTAAGACCACTTTTATTTTAACATAAATTCTCATCTGAGAATTCTAGCCATAGAAGGGGGAGCTACACACCGATGGGAAAGCAAATTTATGCTGAGGGTACTTCACCAAAAGTGTCCTTTTCAATTTTAATAGGCCTAATAGCCTTCTCTGATTTGTTAATACTCTTCTGGAAGAAAAAGGTGGATGTAAATAGGAGCCCAACCCTGCAATTATAATACACAGCAGTTACAGTCAAGTACTTTATAAAACCTGCTTATATAGTCAGGATTTTTTTTTTTTTTTTTTTTTTTATTAAATGCAAAGCTGGAGGCCTTGGAAAGCAGAACCAAGCTGTAAGGCAAAACAGTCTGCCTCTACTTACTGAACAAATGGGAACATCTAGTTTTTTTGGCATATTCCACTTGCATAAACAAGGATTTTGTTCTCCTTTAATTACAAACATCACTTTGAATTACTCTGAACTCCTTTATTTTCGCCTCCTGGAATAGATAAGTGGTTTTTGTTTTTAGCATTACTGCATGCATGAAACAATTTGTGCAGAACAACTCACAACTATTCACCTCCTTACAGAGTGAAAAAAAAAAAAAGACACCTAAAACCACTTATTCCTTTCTTGCCAGTAGCACAGTAAGAATTAAGGCAGCGTCTCTCCAAGGCAACTCCACGCTCCCACGGTGGAGATCCAGCACTTGCTTGGGAGCAAGAGCAGCTCACACGGGTCTGGGCTGGGACTTGGCAGTAGCCACAAGCCACTGACTCCCATGGAGCAAAAGCCCAACTCCTCCCTTGGCAGGGCAGGCCTGACCTGCTGCTTGCCAGGACCTGCTCAGCTATTTCTTGGCTCTGACAAATTCATTTTTCCAGTTCTATTTGTTTTCATCAGTCCATATTCATTCACTTTGGAGTCTGTCTATTTAAAGCCATAACAGCTACTTTTTGAGTTCTTTGGCCCTAATGCAAAGCTGTAGATAGCTTTTGCGTTGTTCCTTGTTGCTACCTGCTGATGCTTCTTACCTGCAGGTGGATAAGCTGCGCAGAAAAGACTTGTTTGAGTGAGCTGCAAAAATATACCGGATGATTTTGAAGCTTAGTTTTGCTCTTCAAGCTCACATGCCGCGAGTTTGTGGCATAAACGCAAACCTGCGGACCTAGCTGGCTCAAGAATCTTGAATGTTGTCTTGTAACCAAATCCACTGTTCGCATAGTCAGACACCACCAGGATGGGTCAGTAAGAGTGAAGCTAAATTTGTGCAAGAAAGGCAACTTTAGAAGAATCCTGTAACTGTACTGTTAAAGGATGATCCATATAAAAAGTCTTGTTCAAGTTACTATGAGGACAGGGAGGCAAGAGGAAAAACAACATCCCAAATGCTTGAACCTTTTTAGGGCAAGAACCATATTGTGATTTCTTAGGAGGAATTCTCAATGCACACCTCAAGTTGTTTTCAAGTCTTAAAAGCACCTAGAAAAATAACTCCTAGCAGAAGGAAAAAACAGAAGGAAGGCACGGGAAACCTTCTGGACTTCAGTGTTAGTCAATTAAGCTTACTATACCACTGTAGTGAGACAAATTCAGCTCTTGGTAACTTGTGTAACTGTATAACAAAGACATTCAGCATCATCTCAAACGAACACTGCTGATAGATCTATGACAGTTTATTCTCCAGTACTTCATAAGCATGTCTCAATAGTTTATTTGACTATTAGATACGAAACCACTTTTGCACACTAAAAAACCCCCATAATTCAGTATTTCTTGCCCTTCTGCTCCACATCAACGTGCTAGCAATAGCTGTCTGTTAAGCAGATGCGGAGCAAGGAAGGGCAGCCGCCTTCACAACTTCCGACTAAGCCGTTGTCACGATATTTAAGTCTAAACTGAGGGAGAATAGAGAATAATCCAGTGTAATGAAAGGAGATCTCGCTCCAAATGGAAGCGATTTTTTGAATGGTAGAGTGGCCTTATAAAAACCAAGTCACCAACCCCCCAGCCTGGTACCTTCTTGTAGGAACACGGACCCAACGTGGGGAAAGCATGCGACCAAGGTCACATGGTTAGAAAACATAGTCTGGGGGTAATATTTGGTGGAGCACACTCCACTAGGAGTATAAATCCTACTATCACATATACTTATTTTTCTTTGTCAATAAAGTCTCTGCTGTAACAGATCAGTTGAAGACTAATTTTTAGTAAACCTGAGGAAATTGATTTCCCCTTTCAAGGGGAGACACACTTTTAGCTTCACCATGAATCCTGTCCTCCCTTGGTGGTTTGTTATATATTGCAACGTTTATTTCTGCACCAAAAAAAACCCAGTGAGATAAGCTCGAGGTTTTACTCATTTGTTTTCTACTGCCCAGGGACTGGACAACTTGCCAATTTGTATACTGACATCCAAGAAATAGCCTCCCTCCGTTTGCTAGCATAGCCTCTTCTTCACTAGCTTTGAGCTTTGTGTGCCCTCATATATCAGGCCTAGCAACTTCTAATGCTTTATATTATTGCTCATACGTGCAAAGTCAGAGCTACTGTTGTACGATTTCATTCAATCCTAAATGCCTTGCTCAGGGTTTATCCTCATTCTAACAGTAGATCACTTTTTTGTATCGCACGTCAACCAGCGACTCGGCCCAATTTAACATCCTGGTTGTCTCTCTCTCTCCTCAGCTGATCTTAACAAAGTAGGTAGTTTCCTCTTCCTCTCTCTCACCTTTTTTTTTTTTTTTTAAAGCCTCTAACTAAAAAGGTCTCTCTTATATTATGCCGTACTGACTACTGTGGTATATGATCAGGTAATACTGTAAGAACCTCAGGTGCTTTTATGGGACAGACTGAAGATATGAAAGTTTCTCAGCCCTTTAAAGCAAGGCAGACTGTTTCAGACCAAAACAGAACTTTGCAATTCCTGATTTCCATTTGCCACCCTGCAATGTTAAATCCCCACACACCTAACAGAAACAATTTTCAGTGGAAACTGGAATTTAGTGGAATTAAACTTAAGAAACAGCCTTTACAGAAAGGAAGAAAGAAAAAAGAACACAGCACCTTCAACTCCTCACTGAGAGGTAAGCCTATGTGGCTTATTCCATGCAGTAATTTGATAATAATTGGTTCAGCTGAATTCTCATTGAGCTGCAATAGCATTTATAGCATTACTCATTAAGAAGTAGGACAACTGGTACAAATTTAAAGGTTGAAGGCCCACATTTGTTTAAACTATCTTCATAAGGCCCACGGTCTTTCTCTTAGCAACTTAGCATTAATAGTGTCAGCCATACACAGAATATTATTCTCTTACAGCTCCTATGCCTAAAAATTCTGTGGGTTGTTTTGCCTGTTAAGCACTTTCAATAGGTTACTGTGCTTGCAGCTCAAAAGAGTAAGCACAAACAACAGAAATCAAACTAGACACAAAAAGAACACCTTCCACAACAAAGGTGCTTTCTATCATCTTCATTATGGATCTTCACCTCCTCCTATTCTGAAAGGGGCACCAAGTTAGAACAGACCAAACCTAACAGCCAAAGACAAAATGCTGCTTTAGCATGCATATTTACATTTATTTTTCAGTATTCAACTCCACTTAGAGAGATGTAGCTTTAAAGACAAAAAAATTTACTTGATACACCTCACATCCACAGGCATTAAAAGACAGAAATCCACCAATGTAAGGAAATAAACCTGATATCCAATACCTTTATGCTGTGTGTGTGGTATAACAACTGTGCACTGTAATGAAGCCTCCTACTCACCCCTTCCCTTCCCTTCTGCCTTACCTCCACGCTGCTTCCTCCAGCACGACTAACCTCACAGCAAGCAACAAGGAACTTCACAGATGAACCTACTTAAAGCTGCAAGAGTTTCGATTCATTGCTGCAGCTGCAGCAAATTGATTTTTGAGTTGGAAGTGGCCCTTTGGAGTATTTCCAAGAAGAGCACAATCGGCACAGAGGAAATCCCAGAGGCAAACAAGCCCTCTTCAAGGATACTGATTCAGACACTGGGCTGTTTGGCTCTATCTGTGAAACTAAGTACGTGGATGGAAACGGAAAGGAACACCTACTTGGGATTTAGATCTTCTCCTGAAAATCTAGTGTGTCACACTGCCATTAACCAATTATTCCCCTCTCTCATAGTAATGCAAAACCTGTCTGCTAGCTTCTTTCAGTAAGGCCTTGAAAATATGCCTATGTTACAGGAGTTTTGTTGCTCGGTGGCCCTAAGGCAGCTTAATATCTCACAGGACAGAGTGCTGAGCATTTGTTTTCCACAGCCAGATGAATTATATTAGTTGCGAGGATGAAAAAAAGGTAACAAATGTCACTCATAACTGTATATTCTGATTCTTGGATCCAGTGTCTTCCAGACAGTTGGTAGGGCAGTAGCAGAACCACTCTGAACCACGTCCAACTGCGGAGACCCATAAAGTTGCCCTCCACAACCAGGAAATCTTGCAAAGTCCCTCTGTTAGGAAGAGGTTGGGCTTTCAGGGCACACACCACTTTATCCTAAGCTCCTTATCCTAAGCCATGTGTCCTCAGTGTCCACCTCAGTTCAAAGTTGAACTCCATCTGTACTGCAGCAGAAACTTGCCTGTGTTTTGTTTGCATTTAGGAAGTATCTGTCAAGGGGCAGATTCGGGGTCTGCAATACTTCTATTGGCGCAGCTTCAATTCACTGCTATTTGCAGTTGGGCAAGTTTAGAGAAGCGGAGCACCTGCAAACATAGGCAACAAGCTGTTTTCAAGATTTAGCTTACTAAGTTTAGGGCTTGAGCCTAGCTCAATGGCGTAGGTTACACATCTGTCTAAAGCCCAGATCCCAGCACTTAGGAGCTTAAGTGAAACTAGTTGCAAAGGAAACTGGTTGTAAAAAAACAAAACCAAAGCAGTGGTACCTCCCCAAACCTGACTTTGCAACTTAAGTCCATCGTAGACTTTTTAAATTTAGCTTGTGTGACAAAAGGAGATGGTGCACCTGATGTTATACCTGCTATTTGTTACAGCAGGGAACGGCCCTATTGGAACAATTTGATGCTGCTCTAGACTTTTTAAGAAGCTTCTTCTAGAAAGTAACAAAAATCACATGAGAAAATAGTCCACGGGAACCTCACATTTGTTCTGTTGAAAGGCTGGCTGATGCCGAGTTTATCGGACTTACAGCCCCAGAAATTTGTACTTCAGTGAACTGTTCCCAGTTTACAAGACCTTAATCAAGCCGGGTGTTTGGAGCGGGCTCTGCAGCCTGTTCTGTGTCAAAGCGTCCCTTAACTAATTCGTGGTAGAGGGATTTGAATGAATTCTGTCTTTCCCTAAGACGGAGAAATAGCTGTAATTTCCAAAAATAGTGCCTGCAGGAGCTTCACCACCAAACTGGTACCAGTGTGCCACAACTTCAGACACTAAAAGTAAATAAAATGAAAACTCCGTTTCATATTTATTGCAGGTTATTTGACCTGACACTTTTTTTTTTTTGGAGGGGGGGGAAGGGAAGGAGAATGCAGGGAAGAAAGAGGAAGAGGAAGGTTGGGAATTTCATCCTTGAAATTTTTCAAGATGTTTTAGCAGTTTGGGAAAGCAGTTTGGAAAAGTTTTGGTTGTACTAACAGAAACAATAAAAAAAAAAATCCCAACTCTTAGCAAGTTCTGAAAGCTAATCCATATTTGGAGAGAGAAGTTAATGTTGCTAAAATCACTTATGAAAGAAACTGCCAGTGCAATTAGATGTTGGCAGAGTCTTGAGTGAACAAGTGCTCTTACACCCTTTTTCCTTATATAATTATGATGGAATTCAGCTTGCAAAAATAAATGTCTAGATATATTTTTGCATAACTGTGCAATAAAATGACTGCTGTCTCGTATTGAAGGGTCCCATGTAAGACATATAACAGCTTTAACCTTCCATACTTTTTGGTCAAACTAGCATTTGGCATTCCATGTTTTTCTAGCATGAAACCTAAAATGCTGCAGCAGCTGAGTAGCAAATTAGTATAAAATTCAGGCCAGGTTCACTGATATTTACAGACTTTCTGGCAAAGTGAATTTAGACTGATTTAAGCCTTTTTCTTCTGATAATATCTTGTACGTTGGTGGGAGGGGAAAGTTGTTTAGCTGTAGCTATTTTAAAACTCCTAAGCGACTCTTGCCATATTCGGTGCATTCATACAAGCTCGAAATTACATACACTTAAAAGAGAGTCTTTACGTCTCAAATAAACACCTGTTAAAAAGTGATATAAATGTGAACCCACCAGGGGAAAGAGCAGAGAAATACGTTACGTGATTATGGAAACGGTCCCATGTTTTCTATTGGGAAACGGCCAGCGCTCTGGGAGGTGCTGTGTCCACCTCCTCCGGGGGGTGATTTCCCTCCATGGGTTAGTAGCAGAGAAGGAACACTTTGCACAAGGCTTTCTCTTCGCCCCTCTTAATGATGTTATTTCACCTCCTCTGATTTAAGACCCCTTACAAATATATTAAATCCTTTTTTGCTGATACGCTTGCCACAAGGCAATGTGTGGCCATGAGTATGAGGGAAAGCTACCTGGCCAACACGATTTGGAGCAGGGGCTACCCTACTTTGCTGAGAAGCTGTTATCTGAATGGTTTCACTGGACTGAACTTCAATTTCACTAATAGTTCAATGTCAGTACTCAACATTGCTTTATAGCTCCTTTGCAGTCTTCAAATTTGCTTTATATCTATTCAATAATCATAGTCTTAATGCAATATTTCCTATTACAAACCTCCTACTCTTGCTGTTCCTCATCAGATTTTGTCCTTGTGCTGATGTAAATCTCGGGTGATACTCATAAGGCTAGTAATTCTAGCTTTCTACTGGCATTAAGGCAACAGAGTGTTTTCATTTTTCTCTCTCTAAGGCCCTGATACAGTAAAACAAGTCTACGCAACAGAGAACCTGGGTGAAGCGTGGATCAAGAGTTTGCCAAGCAGTTTGGCCTGTTCACAGTTGAAGGAGCACGTCGCATCTCCATGCTGACTCTTTGGGAAGACAGGCATTGCCCCATGGCACCCAGATTGGCCAAAAAGCAACACATTTACAATGGAACTTTTTTTTGGTCAAGTTAGCAACAGAGATGAGTTGTTTCCGCACCCTGCGCTAGTAGCCAGTGCTGCCGAAGGTGTGTGGGGAGAAACTAAAGTGAGGAACAGGGAAAGAGAGGATGCTGTTCCTCCTCGAAGGAGACGGCAGAGCATAGGAGAAGGTTGTAAAATATTACATTTACATCTGGTAAGATATGGATATAGCAAGGGGTGACCTGGTGGCATATGTTAGGCCTATATTTCGTACACATGTTTTCACTTGCTATTAAATATGAGACTCTAAATAGGAGACTTTGCCAGAAGTTGAGCTGATTACCATTGGAATAAAAAAATGTATACGCATGCCAACATCTGTTCCTGTTCTGATCCAAATTTAACTACTTGCTTATCTTTAGGCACCTGCTTAAATCCTTTTGAAGTGAAATAAAGAATATATGTGAGCGTTCTCTTCGAGCTAGGAACAGACTGCTGAATTTAGACCTCAGAGATCATTTACTATGCAAAAAATGTTGTATGCCCAGTTTAAATATCATTACCTACTAAAGCTGTTAAACTCTTCTAGCATTAAAAGCGCTTTTGGACTACACTAAACATTCTATTTTCCAAACACCAGTCCTAATCCCAAGGGCTACTTGATGCCTTTTTTGCTTCACTGTCACTGATAAATTTTAAAAAGTCAATCAGTAAAAGCAGCAAGACAAAGCAACCAAAAAATAAAGCCGTTCATATGCAACGCCTCTAGCCTAATATTTCATCCAATGGTTAAAGAAGTGCTGTCTCCGCTATTTTTAAACAAAGTAAGCTGTACGAAGTAAATTGTACGTGCGCCACCCGCCTTGAAAAGCGATCTTTGGCCATCTCTCGATCTAATTTTTGTTTCCCGCCAAAAAGTATTCAGTTCTTGTTTATTCTCTCAAACCCTCGCCTACAACTCGCATCTAAGCAGAGCAGGGGCAGACCGCTGTGACGGCTCCTTCAAGTGTGCAGCAGCAGCAGCAGGCTTCTTCCTCAAAGGCAATGCAGCTGCTCCCGCAGAGGGGAGGGGACGGACTTTTGCTCTTTTCCAGTTTTTTGGCAAATTCTGCGCGTCTTGCGCCGAGCGCCGCCCTCCGCGCTCCGCCACCAGGTGGCAGCAAAGGAGGCGGCATGAATAAAATCGCACTCGGGGAAAAAAAAAAGAACCAAAAAAAAAGCCCAAAAAGCCAAACAACAAAAAAAAAAAACCATCAAAAAGCAAATTACGGCAAACCCGCCAAACCGTGCCTGGAAGCTTTTTTGGTCTTTGCTGACGCCCCGCTAGGTGACAGCAGCGCAACCGGCCTGCAACAGCCGGTAACGGACTTCTGGAGAAAACGGTTTTATCCCTGCTGCTAAACCCTCGGAGAGCAATGCCGTTAAGAAACTCTCATTATTGGCTGTTTTCCTGGAAATTACAGTGCTCTTTGCTTTTAGGCTTCCCGCCTACAGGCCTCAATAATTTACAAAAATACGTTTCTGCATTGTAGGCAATGCACTAAAAGCAAATGTGCTCGGGCTGGAGAAAACAGTTAAGTATTGTTGCTTTAATGTGAACAATTACTTCGCAATGTCAGCTATTAGTCTTGTAAAACGCTTCTAAGTTCTTACTCCCATGAGCTGGATGGATCTGATCTTTCAGACAAAAAGCCTGTCTACACTAAAACTAGAGCAAGCCGGGAGACTGAGTTCCCCAGCACAGTTCAATTCCATAATATCGGTATTAATTTAATGCCAAAGGCTTTGCATTAAAATGCAGCTACACTTCTGCTGTTGCCTGGTCACCAGATTAAAGCACCATGTTGTTTTAACCTGGGTCTTCAAAGCAGTTAAGGTCAAAGGAGTTATGGTGCAAGCTGGGTTCAAGCTTGGACCAGGCAAGGAAGCAGGGAATTAAATACACTTACCTCGCTGTCACCCCGTAATCGAAGATGAATCCACCCCAACCTGTGTTAAAGCATGAAACCACGTAAGGCTTAAAGAGAGCGTGTCCGGGATTCAGAGGGGGCAATACACACCCTTCTACCTCGATCCTATTGCTGACCTATTTCAAAGCATGTTTTTGTGTGCAGAGAGGCAGCGCTGATATAAAACCGGCTGCCCAGCTCTCATGCCCCTGTGAGACTCTCTCGTGTGAGTGAGGGCGATCCCCAGCTCAAGAGTAGCATAACCCTTTGCTATGGGCGGTTTGCAGCACACGGGGTATTTTTCGGACAGAAAAGAAGTATTTTAAGTGTTTCTCTCTTTGTACATTCACTTTTTATTTTGTCATTAAATATTGCCGTTTCTTCTCGTATTTTCATTCTCCTAATTGTTGTGAGGTGTATGAACTCAATCGTCTGAGTACTCTTACCATTTTATCTTTAGTCCTTTCATTTACAAAGGACCTTTTTCACAGCACGGCTAGATCACTTACTTAGTCTTTAATCTTTTCACTGTATATTGTAATTGCAGTTTATACTCTGCACAAATTTTGCTCCAGTTTTTGATGTGGCAGATGATTAAAAAAATATTGACACTCCTGTCTTTTGGGGTGACAGAGGTGCTGCATGTTCAAAGAACAAGACACAGAGGTGAAGAAACCCTGTCTCAGCTAATTCTTTTGATAGAAGTTCAAAGAATTCAAAATCTGGTTTTTTTTTTCTTTTTCTCCTCCGAAAAAGCATAAGGAAACATTTATGCATTTAGGCTAGCTTTTTGGTAAGTGCTGAGTCCCTGCAGCAATGCATTCAGTCACTGGCAACGTGTATTTTTTTGTTTGAGAATTCTTTGGGATATCTTGAATGTCACTTTATCATATTTTTCTATCCTCTAATTATAGCTAGCATAAAAAGGTGAACACCACAGCGCATATTTACTAGAGCAAATAGTCAAATTGTTGCTTATACTGACCATATGTACTATACTAGAGATTGGATCTGTTCCAAAGCACTAGTCAAAAGAATAAGGCATTATGAGAAGTAGCTTATTTATAGTTTTCTTTTTAATTATACCCATAAGGCAAGTTCTGTTGTGCTCAGAGTATTTGTTTCTTTTCAGGATCAAGTCCTTATGCTGCGCAGGAACATTATAAAATAGTGATGTCAAACAAATTGTATTTGTGACAAAAATTTTGGAATTCAAATAAAACAAGGGAGGGGAGTAGCTTAATAAAAATATTTATTGAAAAACTCCCATCAACAGTATTTGGCTGATTTAAGTAAGTAAAACGCTGAGCGAGACTATGGTAATCAGGATGCAAACAGCTAGTACCATGAGCATGATGATTCGGCAACATTTGGAATGGTTTTTTTCTCTCTCTTTCTTTTTTAACAAGGTATCATACCCAGGAGTATAAATATCCCCCATCCAGAACTGTAGATCATTAGGATTTTCCTAAAAGAAAAATCAGAAAATGAACTCAGTTCCTCTGTCTTGCACATAAAGTCATTAGAACATAGCTAGAAGTATTCTGGCTATCATCAGATAGTGATTAATGAATTTAAGGCGTCATAACATAAATGCAAGAGACTTTCACTCGAACATAGGTTGCGCTACTTGCCAGATGCTGCAAATGTTGTTCCACTGGGGAAAATTAAAACCACACTTTTTAGCCAGGAACCAAATGTAGGACACCAGCCACTGAAATGCGATCAAAAGACCCAAAAGAAACCATGTCAAAGAAGAGATGCTAATTTACAAATGCCGATCTGAGTCACCTTCCAGAAAAGGGAACAGTTAAAAAAACAAAACCAAAAACCAAGATTACCCTAAAAGTGATCTGTGTCAGCCCACAAGCAGGAAGGATCCTGCATGGTGTAGGTAAGGCTGAGAAAATGTATGTTAATCAGTAAACAGAATGATGCTATTTAAATGAGTATTTCTGTGGCCATCTAGTATGTTAGTGCCTCATTTATGGATCTCCCCTGTATTTTTCTCAGGTGAGATAACTTTAGTGTACCTGTTTTATAGATGGGGAAACTGAGTTACGGGGTGCTGCAGTCGAAGACTTTCTCTAGTCACAGAGATGGTCTGCAGCAGAACAGAAACTGCTGAAGTCTAACCGCATATGTAGACTTCTTTTTCTGATCAGACTGCTGTTAGTGTCATGTCTGTACAGGAAAATATGTTCATATTCACTTCTGGCTTCCTACCATGGAGAGAACAGAACATGCTACATAGTGGTTCGTGTACACACACCGTCCTTAGCACTTCGCCTTTTTGCTCAGCCGCCCTTCAGCAGCACGTTACCTTGATGCTGCTGGCCAAGTTGGAGCGCAGCGAATGCCTGTCAAAGTCTTGCACGGTCCAGGAAGGAGTCTTTTTCTTCTCCTCCCAGTCATCATCCACGTGGATATCACTGTACAAGGGGTTGCTTTTGATTGTGGATTTAAGGGTGACAGGTGTAATATGTTTCCCGAGTGCTTTGTCTATCATTTCTTGGCTGACCCTGCTCAATTCCAAGCCAGGCAGCTCCATGACATTTCTCTTTTCTCTCTGTAAGACACAAGTTAGAACAGAAGGTGGCTTTCATCTTCATTTACCTATGACACAGGCCCCATTCCAGAGTTATCATCTGTAATATAATAGAAACCATTTTTAAAATGACACATGCACCAATATTTCATGTTCTGGCAGACATCTACAGTGAAATAAGGGGGCCTGACTGTTCATTTGGTGTAGATTTCTTCCTTCTGTGCAAAGCACATGGGTACAATATGAGTGTCAAGCTCTTCTTTTAATATGAACTGGCATTGTAAAGCTTGCTGGAGGAAAAGCCTCTGTTTTCGAAAGACAGCATAAAGGAGCACCGCAGGGGAGCATGCAGTTTTGGTGAAAACCAAGGCAGTGTAATGTAGAAGCAGAGCTGTAAGGACCAAAGCTGAACAGAGCAGAGAGGGAACGGGATATAAGGCCTGGCTCTCCTGGAGCTGCACCTCAAACAGCAGGGGTGCGATTCACAGCTCTGCTCACGTTATTGAACGCTAAACCTGCGTCAGGATGTCAAAGGGGCCCTACGCTTGCCTGGAGGAAAAGTCCTTAGTTCAGGCACTGTCAGAACTGAAAGGTAATTAAATATCTGAGCAGTACCCCAGCAACAGCAATAATTAAATCAGACCGCTTAGAACAGGGGGATGGCAATGGACGGAGAGAAATGCCCCTTGTGGGATCTGATTTTTGGAAAACTCACAAGCTGCTATTTAAAACACAGGAAGAGTCTTTTCAGAGCTGGCAAGACTGTAGTTACGATCTTTTCCAGTCTGATGGCAAAGAGGAAGGCCACCAGACCGTCCAGTTCAAGCTGTTCAGCATTTCAGTTCTCCACAACATTTTTCTCTCCGAAACTTTGAATTAATCTGTTACTGCTTTGCAGTTCCAGCCTTTTGCCAGCTTCCCCAACAGACCGGTTTCTGACACAGTCATTGCCTCGCACTAACACCTACCCTTTGTCTCAGGACTGCTCTTATAATTTCATCGCAGTGTGAACTAAGCTTTCCTCGTTAGCAAATAACACTTCCTCATTAGCTGCTTTGTTGCTAGGAACTTCAGTTTGAGACGAGGGAAGTTTCCACCTGACCTGGTGCACCCGTGGTTGGTGTGTGGGTGACACATCATACACCAGAGCCCTCTGCTCCTCAGAAATCACGGTGTGGGCAGGAACCCCTGCCATATACACCTAAAGGCAGGAGTATACGCGATAAACAGCGGATGGAGGGGCTGGGACCTGACAAATTTCTCTGCAGGTGAACTGAATATGGCATCTTTCCCAGAAATCTCCAGGATACTCCACTTATACTTACATCTCCAGCCCTATGGTGCCACAGGATGGGAGGATTCAAGTAACCGAAGGGCTCGCTGCTGCTAGCGCATGTCCCACTCTTCCTTGCACTGCTCCTGGTTCACAGACTCCCACCTCTTCCCACACACTGGCTCTGGGGCTGCCTTGACACCGCGCCAACCAGCGCAGCTCCTTTAGCTGGTAGAAAACTGATTGCTTCCATTTGCTTGGGTAATTTTGCTGCCACCTTAGTGGGCTGAGTGGGGTGAGACAAGCACAGAGGCAGCACACCAAGGGAGAGGGGCTGCAGCCAGCAGTCGGGGGGTAAGCTTCCACTATCGGTGGGAGCCAGCTGCAGCGCTGTAGCATCACATCCCTTTATGCCTCAGGGCCCATGCACATGCATAGATGTGTGAGAGTCGATCTGGGGCAGGCAGGTGTAGAACGGAGTGGAAGGACTGGTTTCCATTAAAACGGGAAGAAGGAGAAGAGAAAACAACAGCTTTTGTCCAAGCAACCCTGGAGGAAGCGCCATGCTGGCATTCTTATCACCAAATCATGCGCAAGTGACTAAGCGTCTTTCCCATCAATAATTATCATTAGTAGCTGGGTGGATCCTCAATGTCCTCCCAGTCCCTCTATTAGTTCAAAATTTCCATATGTCATTCCTTGACCTTGACATATCCCCTGACAATATTACTCTTTGCATTGCAGTTGCAGCTGGCGCTGAAGCCCGCTGGATTCTGCTGGCTGGATTTCAGCTGAGCTGGTGTTTTTAGCTGTCATTTCTTTCTGACTGCGTTTTATTTTATTTTATTTTAATTCTTATTTAAAATTTGTCAATGACCTTAATGATGTTTCCCTCAGGCTTGCTACATAGTTGAACTTGGAGAACATTTTGCTGTCTCACCAGGGGATGTTCAGTCAGTCTCCTTAGGCTAAAATGTTGTGAAAAGAATGTGACTTGACAGTAATTTTTAAAGCTGTTTTAAATAAAAGGGCTCCAAAACTGGGAATAAAAGGCATGATGCAAAACTGGCTCATAAAAAGAGTGCTTTGTGGCAAAACCATTTTTTCCCCATTCCCGCAGGACTACCTTCCTTCTCATGGACAGCAAGGCATGAGAACGGGAGAATGTGGTACCCTGGAGGAAAACGAGCAAGGAAAGATGATGGGAGGGGCAACGAGATTTTACCGTGAGAACTGGAAACTGGGGCAGAAGGTCTACAGAAGTTCTGGAGGGCAGACATGGAAGTGCCAAGTTAATGAGAATATGCTCGAGTGCCGCTGAATGCTCGGTGGTGAAACTTTTGCAGTGGGTATGTCCTAGAGACTAGTTAGGAAAAAGGAAAGAGAGAAGTTTGAAGCACAGAGGAAAAAGGGTTAGGTCCAAGAAAAGGTATAGAGAAGCAGACTGCATGAAACAGATGTATTTACGCAAAAAGGAGAGAAACAGAAGGAGATTAGAGCATAAAAATACACCTGCAAGTATTAATTCAAGGGGAAACAAATGCACATTTCTTCTTTTAACATCCAGAACATCTTCCAACGTGGTTTTCACAGATTTCTGTTCCTTGAGTCTGATTCAGAAGAATAACTGTTTAAAGAAAGGGAGAAGTATTGTAAACCAAGGTGTCCGTATACATTACACAGCTTATATTCACTGTGTCTGAGAAGCAAGCTTGAGTGAGCGGGGAACAGCTCTAATCCAAATCAGAAACTCTACCATGTCGTTCAGGTCCCTCCTCACCAAATGCAAGCAGAGAATATCTAACGCTCAAAGCAACGGTGGTTATGACGAACCTTGAGAAACGTAGCTGAAATGCATTGAAGAAATGCTCATTTAACGAGACGAAAAAGGCTCCATGGCGAACACGCAGCTGCTGATCAGCAGGCAACTCACCAGCAAGGAAGTCGTTGCTGTCTTTAACTAATTTCTCATTGAGGACAGCTTGGCCCTCCCCAGCAGACACAGAGAGTGGCCACAGGAAGACAGAGGAGCCTGTGAAAAGCCTCGAGATTTGTGGAGAAAAAAAGGCAGTGCCATCCCAGGGCCTACACGCCTTTTCTCCGCAGGGTTTTCTTGCTGATCGTTTCGTAAGGCAACTTGCAAACGTACATACGTTACAACACGTACAAAACTATAAATTCTGAAGTCAGCCCTGCTGTTAGGAAATATTCGTGCGTCACTTCTAGCTTCATTTTATCTTTTTGTTGCTGCTGTCGTTGTCGTTAGCGTTAAAGCCAACGGCGCGCTTAACCGGTCTTTCCTCACTTTGCGCGACGAAGCGACCGCAGTCGAGCTCAGCCGCCCGCCCTGGCGCCCCTTCTGGCCCTGCAAGTCGCACCCAGAGAGGCTCGAGAAACTCCAGGCCGCCAGATATCGCAAGAATTGTTTCGCAACAGCCTCCTCAGGGCCGAGGAAAGTGGGCAGCAACGCGATTATTACATTAGCAAGCAATCTGTTCAGAATTATAACCTCCGGTCGTGCCAAGCGTGGCAACACACCCCGGAGAGCGCTGCCGGCACGGGGAAGGGCACTTTTCTTTTGTAAGGACCCATTTCTAAGACACACAAAAAGGTCTGACGGAGAAAAAGTCGCTAGCTAGCGACCTAAATCAATCCTTGTAACGGCTGTAACGAGTGTATAGGTATTGTAAGGCATTCGATCAGTAAATAAAACCTATTTATCAGAATAAATAATTATTAGATCTTCAGGATTTCCTGCATCGTCTGTTCTCACAGAGGATGCAGTGGAAGAGCAGTTGGGAAGGCAACTACTAGCCACGACTGGGCAAGCAGATGTGGAAGCCAAGAGGGCAGGCAGCTCTCCTCAAGGACCCTTCACGCCTGCAAACGCAGGTTTTCTTATCAAAAGACACAAAGGGAATCAGATGTGCTTTTCAGAGACATGAAGCAGTATCATGCACTACGAAGTAACCTGGGAGCCAACCTGACATGAATAGGAGGTCAGAAGGGGACTGTAAAAGTTTAACCCTAAGTGGTAGGACTCGGGAACAGCAGCATTAGTGAAAAGGAGGCGTTCATACTGACTGCTTTCATTATAGAGTGTCTGGAGGACTTCTGTCCTAATAAATAATTATTTACTTGAAGAAAGCTGTTTTGTCCATCATTTTTCACAGCGATCCGCAGGGCTGCGGGTTCGTTATGTAAAAACTGCTGTACGGAGTCAGACCAAAGCTCCTGCCAGCCTTGCAGCTGGTCTGCGGTGGTGGCCAGTTGCAGATGTCTAGGGAAGGATAAGGGAACAGCGGAAGTATGTAATGCAAGTCTGAGCCAAGGGACAAACAAGTGACTGTAACCTAGGACCTAGCTAAGAGGTGAAAAAAAAAAATCTCTTGTCTTGCCACCTTGAAGCACTCGCAGAGGAACGACCTGAGATGCAAGCGTTGTGCTTAGATAAGAGACCGGGAGGGGTTAGGAGTGCAGTTAGCGTGGTAGCTGTAATATATGCAGTGGCAAAATTGGTACAGAGTTGTGAATTCCTCATCACCAACAGCAACGCAAAGAAGTAGCACAGCATTCGAAAGCAAAATGCTCTACGTTCGCTTCCAGAAATAGGGAAGAGCAGGAGAGAAAAGTCTGGGAATTCCCCCAAAATGCCCGGATCGACTAAAGGAGAGCGATGCAGCTCGAAGAAGCAGCTAAAGACGACTGATCGGGTGTACTCCAAGCGCCAAAAATGTAACGTGGGGCAGAGAGTCCAGCAGGACTGAAAACTTTCGGGACAACCAGAAAGCAGTCAGTAACTAGCTATTTGCGCAAGAACCAGCCTGTGCTTTTTCTGCTGCTTTTCACAAGGGAGGGCCAAGATTCCTGAACTGCTTTGCGAACTGTGTTATTTAAAGTAGGTGGTGAAAATATACACCAAGCGGGAAAACTATTCAGACGCAGAAGAGGAAAGTAAGGAGAAAGAGCAGCAACTTTTTTGTCAGAGATACAAATTGCTGCTGTATCAAGCTGCTTTTTATAGGGGAAATAAATGAAAATACTTAATAGGTGGAGGAAACATATCAGCACTTTAAGAGCACTTCAGTTGGCACAGTCGCATGATTGAGGTCCGGAAGAGCCCGCAAATACAAAGTCACTTTACAGAGGGAGTCCTGAGTAGCAATGGTTTCTTAAAAGAAAACAAATTCCTGAGCAGGGACCTACTCGCAAGGTTTAATGACTCCAGGAGCCTGGAGGTCACGCACATCTGTTCAGAAATGCATTCGCCTCCTTCGCTCCCCTGCCCGCCCCCCCCCCCAACCCCGTTTCCGTTTCTGAATTAACTAACCCTTAACCCCATTAGCTCTCTCATCTTGAAGCAGAACATGTTAGTCCTGCGCCGTGAGCTCTCCGCTGTGCCATCGTGTTTATCCTACCGTCTGGAACTCATCAGCTCCTTTCCCTTCGCTTGATTGTCAGCAAAAAAAAAAAAAAAAAAAAAAAAAAAGGAAGGAAAAGGAAAAGGAGGCGAGCTCACCAGAGGGAGAGAGCGAGGCGCCCTCAATTTTTATCCGAACTCCGCGAATTCGCTAGCGACCGAGCTTATTAAAAGCACAGGTTGCGCCCTGGTTGCACCATTTATGAAGCACAACACTCCGTGCCGGAAAGCCTTTCCGCAGCGGGTGCCGCGTGGGGCTGCCTCTGGCCGGCCGCTGCAGGAGAGGGGGCCGAGGTGGGGTGGGCGGCCAGCCCGGTGTTGCGCCACGCGCCATTGTTTCGGGTCTCTCCGGGGTCTTCTGTCGTTTTGGGCTCTTGGCGCGGGAGACGGCGGGTGACCGCATGTCCTCCCCCGCTCCTTCCTGGCTCTCTCCTGGCCGAGTCGCTGGCAACGGTTGTAGGACGCGAGCGGAGCCGGCTGGGCGCTTTGAGGCAGGCAGAGTGCGGGGCGACACGGGGCTTTGGGGTAAGGAAGGGGCTAGGAAAGGTTGGGAGGGCAGAAAGGGCAGAAAGGGGAGGACATCTGCCTGCAGATGAGGTCTGGACCAGGATCCTGCAGGGAGCAGAAGGGAAACGGCTGAGAAGAAGTGGTAGGACTGCAAGTAGCCATGGGAGGCTTTGCGGCGCTTTCTCTTCGCCTCCTCAGCTTGAGGGTTTTTGGCTCCCCTGGGGTGCTGAGCCCCCACCCTAAGGATGGCCAGGATGCCTGAGCCCTCTCCGTCCCCCCCAGCCCCTGCCGTGCTTCCCCATCCCGTGACGAGAACCAGACCTGGGAGCTTGCACTCACGCCAGGGGTGGGGAAAGGCAAGAGGCTCCCCGGGCGGCCGGAAAAAAGCGCTGGGGAAGTAGGAAGTGAGGCCCGGTGGGGTGTGAGCTGATGCAGCTGGGCTGCTTCGCATCCCGAGCTCAACGTCTGCCCCCTGAGCTCCAGGGCCTCCACTGTGCAGGGCAGATTGATGTTTTCACCCAGAAACTGCTACTACCTCTTTGTAGTAACTTGCATTAACACGGTCAGTACGTTTCACGCTTAGGACAGCCCCCGATCAGGACAATTGAAAGGTGCAAGCAGAAAGAGGAAAACTAGGCAAAACGGAGGAAGCTGCTGTAAATTGGGTAGACATACAAGCTAGCGAGACGCTAGCAGGAATCTCTAATGCCATATAGCACTTCACTGGCTTAGAGGAATACAGCCTGGGATTCAGGTTTACACCTGGTTTTTATCTGCTGTGGATTTCTTTTTCCCTCGTTCTCCTACCTCGATTTTCTTCAGCGAAGGAGTTTCATCAGCCCCCTTAATACAATGCATTGCAATTTGTCATTAAGAGACTTGCTGGGAAATGCTAGGAAAATGCCACGACAAGCAGTAAAAAGCCTAACGTATTGAAATAAAGTAGGTGGACCACCATGAAGATGGTGACTCTTCTGCGGGAGCCTGACCCTCGCGGAAGTCAATGAGAAAACTTCTGAGGATATCAGTGGTGTGGATCCAGGGACGCTGGAGGCTGATTCTGCAGCAGAAGGCTCAAACTCATGTGTTGTTTGTCTCCAGCTCCCCAAATCGAGGTAGCAAAATCAGGAAAAAAGTTAGCCTCTGTTAGTCCTTACCTGCAAATAGATTCTGTTGTGCCACCGCTGCACTCCAGGTAAAGCTGCTTCTGGGAAGTTTGCCAGGCTGGCTTGGAGGAAGGCAGAGTTGTTCACTAAAGACTTCACCTCCAGTTGTAGGAATTTGTCAGGATGGTTGTTGTTTGGCAAAACGGAGAAATCCATGTTTCCCTCCTGCTGAGTAATAATGAAAACAGCCCAAGCTCCTGCTTCCTGGCTATGCACGCTCCTTCTATTATTAATGACGTGAAGAAGGATACGACAGTTTCCTGAAACTGTATCTGACCCCTGTTTGGTGTCAGGCTCACTTATATCATCTACCAATGATAAAAGATCATTTAGAAGCGGCAGAGCAGACAGGACGTGTTTCTTTAAGTGCCTAGCTTAAGTTTTCAAGTTCAAGGTCTATTTTGATAGATACATATGTGCTCATTAAAGCTAACAGAGTATCAGTGAGTAGAGGCAGGAGACACTTAAATGCATACCAGCACTTCCTCAAGTGACCTGCCAAAAATTTCGAGCTTACACGACTTCAAAGCAAGCTCTTTTTCAGAAAATTAGAAGCAGTTCATAGGGCAAAGCAAGGAAAGGCACACGTCCTCCTTTTCTGCGGTGCTACCAGGACACCTGATTGTGCTATGTTGGTCTTTTTACCATGACATATGTTACCATTTTACCAGCATTTTCCCCGTTTTACCATGACGGCTATGACAGGCACTTCTTTAGGGTCAGGGATTTTTTTGACAGTAAGTTCTTCTTTGCACTGGGAAATACTAGTTTGTTTGAAGCAACTGTTAACAGACGTGTTCTTCAAGGAATTGTCTCTGCTCCTGTTCAAGTGAATGGAAAACCCCTCACTGGCTTGAATGGCGTGGCCTCAGTCGCTCAGCTTCCATTATTTCATTTTGAGATTGGCTATTTTTTGTCAGCGTTTTTTAAGCATTAGGTTATTTTTACTTGCAGCTGATGAAATTCCCTTTACCATCATAGTCATTATTTACAATCAGCAAAAGCAATCTCATATTTAGGTTAACCTTGCATTCAAACTTTTCAGTTTTCATAAGACAGGTTTCATTTCTAATAACACTGTCGCATATGAAAAGTTTTCTGAACTCTAGGAAAACCTACTTTGGATTGAGTTAAGCACTGGGAATTAGGGCATCATGAAACTTGCCTTGTACTTAGACCAGAGAATCACTAAGCAGAAATTACACTGACCAATCCATTTTCCTTATAGGATTGCTGAAATTTAAAAAGAAAATAAAACCAGCAAATCATTTCTAAAATTTTAGTACTGTGAAATGCTATCGTAACAAATAAATAATTTGATATACATATCAGTTAAAACCACTTATCTAACTAAAAAGATCATAAATTTTTTCTGTATATATTTATTGGTAATTGACCAGCCACAAAACAGTCAGTAGTGATATTTTTTCTGAGCGGATATACATGCTTCTGAGGAATCACAGAATCACAGAATCGTTTAGGTTGGAAGGGACCTCTGGAGATCATCTAGTCCAACCTCCCTGCTCAAGCAGGGACCTCTAGAGCATATTGCCCAGGATCACATCCAGACGGGTTTTGAATATCTCCAGGGAAGGAGACTCCACTACCTCTCTGGGCAACCTGTTCCAATGCTCTGTCACCCTCACAGTAAGGAAGTTTTTCCTCAGGTTTAGGTGGAACTTCCTGTGTTTCAGTTTCTGCCCATTGCCTCTTGTCCTGTTGCTGGGCACCACGGAGAAGAGGCTGGCCTCATCCTCTTGACATTCCCCCTTCAGATACTTATACACGTTGATCAGATCACCTCTCAGTCTTCTCTTCTCCAGGCTGAACAGGCCCAGCTCTCGCAGTCTTTCTTCACAGGAGAGATGCTCCAGTCCCCTCATCATCTTTGTAGCCCTCCACTGGACTCTCTCCAGTAGTGCCATGTCTCTCTTGTACTGGGGAGCCCAGAACTGGACACAGGACTCCAGGTGAGGCCTCCCCAGGGCTGAGGAGAGGGGCAGGATCACCTCCCTCGACCTGCTGGCAACACTCTGCCTCATGCAGCCCAGGAGACCATTGGCCTTCTTGGCCACCAGGGCACACTGCTGGCTCATGGTCAACTTGTTGTACACCAGCACTCCCAGGTCCTTCTCGACAGAGCTGCTTTCCAGCAGGTCAACCCCCAGCCTGTACTGGTGCATGGGATTATTTCTCCCTAGGTGCAGGACCTTGCCCTTGCCTTTGTTGAACTTCAGGAGGTTCCTCTCCGCCCAGCTTTCCAGCCTGTCCAGGTCCCTCTGAATGGCAGCACAGTCTTCTGCTGTGTCAGCCACTCCCCCCAGTTTAGTATCATCAGCAAACTTGCTGAGGGTGCACTCTGTCCCTTCCTCCAGGTCATTGATGAATATATTGAACAAGACTGGACCCAGGAACCTGCAGCTAAATTTATAACTTTTTTTTTTTTGTCCAGCCTAGTGATGACCTGAAACTCTGTAACACACCTTCATAATGTGCCATTAGTGATTATCGTGAAGTCCCTGTTCCAGACCTAGCATAACATGCAGTCACTCTGTTTCCCTATGCAGAACTAAGAGAGTAATAAAGAGTAATAATTAGTGTTCTAAAATACCTAGGTATATACAACCATGCCTTGTTTCTTGAACGTATATTCCCTTTTAGCATCCCTATGAACACAGGATTTTTCCACGTTACTGTGGCATACAAGGTGGGGTGCAGCTGTGCAAAATTACTTAATGACACTATGTTATCACATAAAAACAAAAACGTCCTACTGGGTCCAACCGCCTAAGCCCAGGATCTAGCAGTGTCTTTGAAAATGGCAATAGGAGATGCTGTTTAAGTCAAGTGTGTATACCTGGCCACTTTCTGCAGGCCATTCTCCTTTAACTCCCCCCCCCCCCCCCGCCCCGAACCCACAATTATTATACTAGAGGGTCTCTTCCTCAGTCTTTTATTATCTATTCATGGACATGTTATCCATGAATTTATCTAATTCCTTTTTAAATCTGTGGATACTACTTCCTCTGAGAGCAAGTTTCAGAAGCTCACTACATTCTGTAGAGACATGTACTTACTTTTATCTAATTTAAACTGATTTCCTACTAATTTCATCAAGTACCCCCTCTTTGTTGTATGGCAGGATACGGTGAACAACAGCTCCACACTCAGAATATACATCGCCTTTAGGATTTTTTTTAAACTTTGATCATGCTCAGCTCAGCCTTGTCCTCTCTAATCTGAAGTACCAACTTTCTTAGTCCGGTCTCACAAGCCATCTGCTCTATTCCCTTGATCATTTTAGCTGTGTTTATGTATTCCAGAATAACTCCACTACATTGTCCTTGAGATGCAGTTACCAGAAATGACTGCAGTATTCAAGCAGCACAGTTCCAACAGTGGGGTAAATGATGCCCTCCCTTCTGACAATGTCCACCATTTGCTGGCTTCCAAACTAAATAGTTTTCCAAACTATTCTTACATAGCCAATAAGTTAAGGCTACGGTAACCTATGACACCAAGATCTTTCTCCAGATCAGTAACTGCCAGTTGCAAGTTTGGCATCCTGTTAAGCATCATATAGGCTATTTTTCAATACCTGCACTTACATTTATGGAGTTCATCAGCTAATGCTTCGCCCAGTGACTCAGTTTTGTGAGGTTCTTCTGGAGCTTCTAGCCATTGAGACAACACTTGGTCATCCAAAAGAGCTTAACATCATCCGCAGAGTTGGAGATCTCAGTGTTTATTCCCTTCCTCCAGTCTTTAATGAAAACATTGAACAAAACTAATCCCAGCATCATGCCTCGGAAAACCAGACTGCTGACCCTTCCCCATCCTGAAAGGCAACGGTTGAGCTCCACCTTTTGCTTCCTATCCTTTAATCAGCTTTCAAAACTCTTCTGCAGTCCTGTGTCAACATAGTTTCCCAAACATTCTTTAACGCGGAACTTTGCCAAAGACTTAAAATCCAAAGATATTCAATTTACCAGATCCTCTTTGCTTAGGACACTACTGAAGTCACATCAAATCTTTTCCAATAGCCCATGTTTATCCATGTACTCAAGTGATCTTATTCGTTATTACAGGCTAGTACTGCACCAGGAAAAGAACTCAGGGCTCCCTAGCCCATAGTTCCCAGGATCCCCTGGAGACCCCTTTTTCTGTAGGTAGGAATTAAATTGCAGTTTGCCAGTCCTCTGGCACAGGGCCTATTTGAAATGATAAGTTATGCACCATGGTCAGCAGTTCTGTAATTTCACCATTTCGTTCTTTCAGGATTCTCAGGTGAATGCCACCCGAGTTACTTATTAACATCTAACTTATCCAGTTGGTGTTAATATTCTTGTATTTTTACTTCAAATTAAACCAGCTTCTTTGACTGTCCCACTGTAAGGGACTGGCAAGGTTTGAGAAACCCTACATTTCAGTAGTAAGGGCTAATGCAGAGAATTCACTGAACTTCCCTTTCGTAGCCCTGTCATCCCCAAGTGACTCTTTCATACCTATGGTATCAAGTGGTCCCACTGATTTCTTAGTTGTCTTCCTGCTTTTGGTGTATTTCAAGTCCCTTTTAGTATCAGGTTGAATATCCTTTCTACAGGGCTCTTCACGTGTTCTTTTTGAGTGTTCTTACTTTCCTGTTTACGTTTGACTTGCCGTGTTTTAGGGCCTCAGTTGCTCCCCTCACGCAGGCAAACTTTCCTTTTTTGATTTCTTTCACAATGGGCAAATGACACTGCCTCTGTGTCATCAAAGATGACAAGGGAAAAAATCCCATCCTCCAGAAGGAAAGAACAAATACCACCCAGAAAAAAATGACAGCCTATTAAAATTCTCGTGTTCCTTTTCTCTTTCAGAAAGGGTAACTTGTAACTTTTGGTCGCTGCTGCATTTAGCCAGTATGCATCTGCAATGAAGAATCCCCACTGTGCAATGGCCTAGCACAAGCCCTTAAATCCCACTTAATCCATCAAAATAGAGTCTAAGTGGGATTTAATTAGCAGAGAGGCTTACTCAAGCCCCTGTGAACTGGAGTGAATTTCACCTTTACTTGCCAGCTGAACTTGACTGATTTGAAATTCATCAGTTGAAGTGTTACATATTCATCGGGCTGGAAGGAAAACACATTCATGCAGAGAGATCACTACCAGTGTGGGGGTGGAGGGGAGAGAACCACCCAAACCGAGTAAATTGGGATGTGAGTGTCTACTGGTGCAGATGGCAAGTGCTTCCCGGGGCACAGCTGGAAAGGGCTGCCAGCTGTCAGCCAGGTCTGCGGCACTGCCCCGCGCGCGCACCCCGACGGCGCTGGGACCCAGGCCACAGGCTGGGCGCGTGCCCCAGAGCTGCTGATCATTTTCTAACAGAACAGATGGTTTGGTCTCTGTTGCTTCTCTGAATGCTAACAGAGTGCATCAAAACAGCAAAAGTAAAATTAACTTGCTTTGAAATTCATTCAGAGAAGGAATCAAGAGGCATTTCAGCTATGTAAACACAGACCTGCTTCCACATGATTCACATACCTCTAATTAATAGTTTTGTACTATGGATATCGAAGGAATTAAAGCTGGAGCTGAGATTATAACCTCCTGATTTCCCTCATTATAGAGAAGGTTCACTTTGCTGTGCAACTTTCCATCCTTGGTTGCTCTTCAAATGTCTTCCCTTTTGCAGTCTGCTATAAGGATGATTTGAGCACAATTCACTCAGCTCTTTTCAACAGACGCAGGCAGGGTTAAAAATGTACTTCTCCCTTTTGCGATGAAGTCGACTTTCTTTTTCATGGAATATTCAGAAACAGCAGCGCGTAAACATTTAAAATTGTGTGGCCGATATCCGCAGTTGAATAGAGAGAAGTCCCCTGGAGACACCTTAGCATTTGTTTGATTGTTGTTGCTATTCAAGCAAGCGCAAAAGTGTGCGTAGGACTGGATTCTGGGTAAGGATGAAGAAAATTTAAAATAATGACTGTATTTTATGCCTGCCAACCACAATAATTCCATTATATTTTAAAATGCGTGTCTGTGACCCCGAGGAGTTATGTACAACAGCAGCTGAGCTTTCTGTGCATCGATACCATACTGTGTCATTTTAATTATACAAAATATAACTTCACACTCCGTAACGCTGGAGTTATTTTTCTTTACTTTTTAAAACCAAAGGATGCTTAATTTAAGATCATACATTAGCACATCACTAAAGCTGCTGTTTTCGAATGCATGGCAGTATCTACCAAACCTAAGACATTACAGCTTTTTGAGAGCACATATACCGATTTCAATGGGAGATAAGAATGCCACTAAGTATTCTTCCTGGATATCATTACCATCCTGACTGGTGAGCCTCAGTATATTAAATCTGGTGTGGATACCTCTACATCACCTCTGTAGAGGAGACTCCATGGAGAGACTTAAAAGGCACAATCACTCAAATCAAAAAAGGTGCATTCCTTTCGTTTGCTTTGGGTACAATACAGGAACCTGAATCTATTACTTACGCCTATCAACAAGCATTGTAATTTAATACACAGTAGTTACTACAAAGATGTCAGGTGCTTAGGGCAGTCTACTGAACGCTGCAGTAATTCGACGTGGATGCAAAGTTCCCCTTTCTGCACAGCCTTGAAGCGAGGCAAGTTCACATTAAATTGTTACAGTGATTACTGCTTCCTATGATGCCTTTCAGACTCATTTCTCCAGCTGTCTTGCTCGCAGTGCTAGCTCTCCGGCGTATTTTCAGAGCATGCCTAATGGCTTGCGTTACGAAACGGGGGCAGAGGTCTTACTCTGCTCCTACAGCCAGGTTCAGTGGTTACAGAGCTCACTGGAGATACTAGCTTCTGCTCCACTGAATATTACTTTATTATATCCTACTTTTCCTATACCAAGCCTCATAAAGGGATATGTCTGCCTGCAGCCAGAGAAAGTCGGGAGATAGGAGGCACTTGCTGTAGGCAGTACTGTAGCAGCTCCCTGCTCCTACGCAGGTCTCAGTGGATTCTGCTGTCAGATACGGATGCCCCAAACAGAAAAAATGCAAGTAACAAAAGAAGCTTTACTTTTTATTGAAAATGTAAAAATCATGTGAATCATGTACAATATTTTCTCATAAGGAAAATTTTAGCTGTTTCATAACGTTTCACAAAACTGTAAAACATTTTATTTTTATAAAGACTTTTTCATAAAACAAAGATAAAACTAAAGTAGTATTACAAAGCTATTTTCTAAATCATCAACAGAGAACTGAAAATGTTTAACAGATTAACTCATACAAGTGGCAGGAGGAAGGACTCTTCCTTTTGTAAAACTGCAAGAGGACACACAAAGGTATAGAGGGGCATGGGTCTTTTCTTTCGAAACGTTCAAAATCAAGTGACATGTTAAAACAGTACAGACGTGGTTTCATAGGATGGTACAAGTTCTAGGACTGCATTTCTCTACACTACCTCGAACAGTGCAACAGTGATTCAGTGTAAATCTCTACAGTGTTTCATTGATTCAATACTTGTGTTCAAGTATGTGTCCATGAGAATGATCAAAATCCCTACTTAGCTATTTTGATTTTCCTGTTTATAATAGGTTACAAGTTACAGTAGATTCTCTCCTACAGTATGTTTCTAAATCAAATGAACTGATTTCACAATACATTCCGTAATAACCTGTTCAATAATGTTAGCTTACTCACCTCAACATCTGTTGCAAAATACGCAAGATCATTCTGACTCTGAATGCCAAAAATATAATAAAATTAAGAAGGGCTTTATTTCCATATACAGCAAAACTATTCAGCTAAATTAAAATAAATTCAAGATAACATGATGGCTTTTTTTGGCAACAGAGAGACAACCCCTACTGAAAATAAACATTTAAAATACTAATTATTATTACTTTTTTAATTCTGATAAATGTATCCAAAATTGTTCATATAAAAATTAATTATGAAAACCTCAAAGGATAAAACAAGTAGGATGTCTAACCAAAACAATAAAGGAAGTCTGGCAGGCAAAAATAAATTAATTTGATTAAATTATATGTAATCTGATAATATTTGGTCTGAAGAAGCGTGTGTGTGTGTGTGTGTGTGTGTGTGTGTGTGTGTGTGTGTATTTATAAATAATAAGATTGCAAAGAGCTGAGAGCCAGCCAGCCTGACAGAGGTCAACTCTTTTGTTGCATTTTTTGCGCATAAAAGTCCCTGCATGTCTCACAGCAACGCTGATACCACCTCATGTCTTGACAGAGGTTCTTCTCCCGTATCACCCTGCAGTACACAGGCCACTGGTCTCCCAGGCACTTGAATGTTAAAGCAGCTGTGAAAGAACAACAAAAAAAAGATCAAATACACTTAACTAACTGTTACATTTATTAGTGACGGATCAGGTAGCAAAGGTGGCAAGGACACCAGAAGTGTATCCATGGACGGAAATGAAGGATAACGCGGTTTAGATTTCAACAGAAGGAAAAAAACCTCCTCATTATAATGAAAAAATCCTGATTATAATGCTGTCAATTTTTTAAACAGTAGAATTTTTGAAGGCAAAAAATCGCACTGAAACTCAAAAGGGGAGTAAACCCACGTTTCTGCCCTACACAAGGACGAGCACAAATCAGCTCCAGACTCCCATGTATCGCAGAGCAGCGGCTTGGACTGGGGTGGGCGCACGAGAACCAGCGTCTTCACAGCAGCACTCAGACTGAAATAGAAGCTGCCACTGGAAAAAGAGGAGGCCTCAGTCTGAATGATACTAGAATGTGGTTCTCAGTTACATCCATAAAGGGATTTAAAAAAAATTTTTTTTAAATTGGGAGCAGGTAGGAAACCATATGGAACTAAAGCAAGGAGACTGCTGTTCGTTTTCTGATTCAACTTGGTGCTCAAGATATCAAGACACTGTGCCACCTTGTAAATGAATGGCAATTGAATAAAACTACACAATGACATCCCTAATTTTTCTCTGTGAGTGAAATGATCTACTAGACCTTTAATTTTGTCTGGTCCCTTAGTTCGAAATATATCGTCTCGCTAGCCTGAACGCTACAGATGCCACACTTCGAGGCATCCTTATAAGCACCAACGTTTAAAGACAGGTAGACTTGGTGAAGCGAATCTACTCTATCCAGAAAAACGAAACTTACAGTACTGAATCAATAACTCTCCATACAGAACAGATTTCAACAATAGGTCGATATACTTGTCCAGTGGCCCAGTTATCTCATTTTTGCATCTCAAATGCACAGAACCTGTGTACTTCTTACGTCTTCTCTTTTCTTAAAGCACACTTAAAATGTTGCTTTTAAAATTATCTTCCTACTCCAATTGTCTGACTACATTATTCTCTTTTTAGTCACTTTAATGTATTGTCCCTCGTCCATGTCAAAGTCAGGCTATTCTTTCTTACCTGCATGTCTTCCGTAGCTTCTTCTCGCCCAGTTATTCAGGTTGCTCTATTAATAGTCTATTGCCATTTTCTAATCATGGGAATCCCTACCTGCCAACTTCTTTCTCAGAAATCTCCTGAAAGTGAGAAGAATACCCCCAAGACCAAAAAGCCAAATTTCGTTCACTCTGCCCCCTCCCACTTTCTCCCTAGCAATCCTGAACATTCAGATGTAGAAACCCGGCTCTTCTTCCTGTCTCGCAAAACAGGCTTATTTTCATTTGTATTGTCTCTTTTCTTTTGAAGCCATCTGTTCATCCATCCACCTGTTTCACTTAACAAGTCCTTTTACAATGCTTATCACAGAAGGACCGTGGTCCCAAATTTGGATCTTAGCACATTCACTTATTCAATCTGCAGAGCATACACAGACTACGGGAAAACAATGAAGAACAAGACACAAGGAACAGTCTCCCAAAATCACCATAAACACAGAATTGATAAAATCAATCTCAGGGATGATTTGAGTTACTCTCCTTTCTTTAAAAAAAAAGGAAAGAGAAATTGAGGTTTTTTTTTTTTGGAAAAAAGGGGGGGAAAAGTAGAAATAGATGACACAATCCACATCAACTTCTGCTACTGGTACCCCCAAATCCAGGGGACCTATACTGCATAACAGAAATAGACTGGGAGGCCAAAGTGATCAATATACTCAAGAGAAGCATAGCTGATTACTAACATCAGCGCTACATAATCCATTCTACTTGGACAACATTGCCTAATCCCTTTTTGTGGCACTTCAAATTAAGTCAAATTTTAATCAATCTGCAGTTGTATTTATTTATGTAAAACTTTGCGGTTTGTTTTGCTCCGCAACACAAAGCTGCTTATACCTCCCTGGATGCCAGTGATGGAGCGACGGCCTCTCGCTTCTGAGAGATCAGTGGAACAAAGAAAGGTAAAATGCGAAAGGCAACTTTACAACAGTGAAATCGCAAACGAAGAGAGCTGTAAGCAGCAGCTGCCATCTCACCCAGCAAACTGAAACAATGACTACTCCACAGAAATGTTTAAGGGTTAAAAACTTCAAAGAGAAATACCCTTCGCTGGCTCAAAGGAAGGATTACACACAGCCTGAAACATTAGACTTGCTTTCCATGCAGGAGTAATCTATTTGACAGGAGGGTTTATCTTAACAACGGCTCTGGAAAATCATCTGGAAAGGGTATGCTGTCCTACAGCAAGCCTTTGAATACGCCCCAATCATGCTCAAGGAGCAGAGTAACCTTCTAGGGAGCTAATGATAAGACTATCATCAACTCTGCAGTAGGAGATGACAATTAACAGAATTAACAGGTCTGTGTTTACGCAGTAATATAATTTCTTTAAGAGCAACAGGGACCTGGGAGAACTCTCTGAATTTAATACAGCCAGTCTCTTCACACTGGCAATTTTCTTTCGTATGCCATAATGCACCAGGCACAGAGTATGGAAAGCTGAGTTAAAGACAAGTGAAAAGAACTATTTATGTTTGTTCCTCAGATAAGGGTCTCCTTGATCTCGTGAAGACCATGAGAATATTGTTCGCAAAGCTTTTAAAGAGAAAACCAGGAATTTTCTTACTTTAGAAACGTTTGATAAAATTGAGTGGACAAATACATATGAAATAAATTCTTAGCCCTAAAACAAACACATTTGCATCTAGGGAGTTTTGAATCCATAACATAATGAAGTCTCGTGATATAGTCCTTCCTTGGATAACAAAATCCTTTACCCTTCTGAGGTACTGTCTCTGATATAAACACTGGGAAAATGAGACAGAGAGATGAGTATTTGGAAAGAATTTACATCTCCTGAGTCCCACTCCTGTGTTTTTCGACTGCGACCACCATTACCCGATGCAGAGAAAGGTGACTAAAAAAGTAACATACAGCAGGAATGTGTCATTTTAATTGCTTACCTAACCTGGGTGATGTAATTGTGTTAACATTAATTTTCTCATTGCAGGGTTGAAGATGACAGGGTCTGTAGGCTGCAGGCTTTTCTGAGGAAAAGCATTCGTTGCCATGCCTTCCCGTGATCTTGTGCATGCACTGGATGACTCGGGACTGCATTCCTTTGCCGCAGGTAACGGAGCACTGGAACACACAGAGCACAGAAAGTCATTGGAAAAGTATTTTTGCCTGTAAACACGAAGGTACAATGCCAATCCAGTTCACGTCGATGACCGTTACTTCAGTTAGCAATAACCCAAGATTTCTGCCTTCCCCTCCGTTACCTAAATGAAAATCGATTAAAAAGCACAAAACATTTGGCAGTATCGCTGAAGAACTCATTTCAGCTTCCTGTTCTGGCAAGGCTTGTTTTGCAAAGCCAGTGATGAGACTGAAGCGCAATGATGTGCCTAAACAGAGCAAGAGCTGTTCTCCTCTTTTTGTTTCTTAATTTACTCTTACGAGTGAACGTTGGTGAGAGGGATGGAGAAAGAAAACGCTCACAGACGCTGAAGGAGAGCAGCCCTCTGTAACAAGCTGTTATTCCTCCTGCCAGCGCTCTAAGCATTAAGCAGAGTGGTGGCCTTCTCCTGCTTTTCCTTCACATCTTCAAGTTCTCATATGTGCCCCACAAATGAAACACAAACGATGGGTGAGATGCTGCCTGGCCTTCAATTAACCTTCCCATTTTGTTGCCGCTAGGAACGAGGTGAGAAAAGAAAGCTGCAAAACACTGTAATGATGGTAACTTTCTGTTTCTATTACAGTAAGATAACATCCTAGGAAGGAAACTTGGGCTGTGCCTTACAAATGCATATGAGACCTATTCTGAAACAAGGAAACACACTCTTTGCTCTTCACTGACATTTTATGAACAAAATTTCACGGGACATAAAGTATTATTTGTCCAGTACCATTGCTTTAACTGTAATTTCATTGCAAAAAATTATATATTGCAATTTGTTCCTACATGCTAGTGATTTTGACTCATGTAACTACAAATGCCATTAAGTTTCGGAAAAATTTACAACAGAGAACATCTTCAAAAATTACTTTAATTTCTTGCAATTAATGGTACGAGCAATGGCTGTAAATTCATGCCACTGCCATCTGCATAATCCTGACAGCACTTTCAGTCTAGCAAATTTCAATTTCATAAATAGTAAATAGTCACATTTCCACCACATGCTCTAGATTCCTTATCAGCATGCCCCAAAAAGCATTTCCCAAGTGAAGTGGTAATAGATATACGTCAATAATATGCGTGATTCCTCACTGCCTTGCACAGTTGTTTCCTCTGTATACTGGGTGACTAGTCTGATGTTGTACCTGCCAGTATAAACACGTATTTTTGGAAGAGGCATGTAAAATTTTAAACATGCTGGCCTAAGCAAAAAAGGGAACTGGGAAGTTTTAAGAAATAGCTGGAAAAATATTGAAAAGGGAGAAGGAAAAAGACAAGGAGAGGGAGCTATAGTAACAAAAGCTTCCCAATCACCCTGTCTCAAGACGCAGAGAGTTGGCAAAGTAGACTATACCAAGTCTTGAAAGAAATAGTGATGTTGGAGCGTAGAGTTTTTACCTTTTACATTTGTTGTCTACGTGCTTCTCGATGACATTTTGAACGTCGTTACTCAGAGGAAAGAATTACACATGCCAAATGGGAAACAGAGGGCTCCTACCCAAATATGTCACTCAAGAGCGGTGAGACATGTTTCCCTCCAAAAGAGAGACCAGGATATACACTTGAAGAGTGTTCTCAGAAGGGACTGAACAAGGTTCAAAGCACGCTTCAGCTTACAGCCACATGAAATTAAACATTGGCATCCTGTAGGTGCAGTGAGCGGATTTGATGTGGACCAGAAGTGGACTTCTGTTCTCACTGATATAAATCAGGAGTAACTCCACAAACTCAACAAAGCTGTTATAATTACTTGCGAATTTAATCAGACACAGGCTGCATGGTCCAAGGCATGCACAGGCATTCAGTAAAGAATACACAATTTTCTTTTCAATGGCCACCACAACTTAACTTATGAACCAATATGCTGATTACAGGAGTAAATCCTACTTTGAAAAGATTTCAGTGCTAGCTGAAGTCTCTCATCAGCTTTGAATTTAGCATGCTGCTTTTAAACTGCATGAGAGAGACTCTCAACAGATTCCCTAGAATGATTTCCTATAATGACCATCATTACAGAATATAAACATATATTATCACATATATACACACCCAAATTTAATCACCAACAACAGCCAGAACATTGATCTTAATCCTGCCAAAATTCCAGTCACTTCTTAGATTTCTCTCTCCATAGTTTCAGACAAATTTCCCTCTAGCATATTCTGATGGACGAGTGAGTGAGAAAATAGAATGGCAAAATTAAAAAACCATAAAGCTGAGAACAAAGAGAAGATGAAGGTGTATGGACTCTTTAAGGATTATCACAATGATCTTAATTTTGAATAATTTTGCATGCAGTACTACATTTTTTTTCTCCTTTCAGCAAAACCTTTTCCTGTCTATTAAACAAAGCTGGAGTATGGGTGAACCTGCAGCATGCACATGTCCTCTTGTATCAGTCACAGAGAAAGAGGACAGGCAGGTGGAGCTGATCCCTTGCAAATAATTTCTTTGCCTCTAACCTTCGGTTGTTGTAAAACAAGTACGCGAAACCCGGCAGTCTGGAGCACTAGAAGGAAGTGAGAATGGGATTTGAAACCACAAGACTTCTGCTGTCAAACTGGGCTCCAATGGATTATCTGCTAGTTGTTAACGGAGAACAAGTTACATACGTAGGTGCCTTTCTGGAGAACGCTCTGCCAGCAGCCACATCTTATTTATATCAAATGAGCTCTGGCCTGAATGCTTCTAATGCCTGCAATTGAGACAATATGCAACAAGTCGACAGACTTCTCTCTTAGGTAATCAGCGTTGAGGCCTTGAACTTCTATGCAGAACTTAGCAAGATTTTGCTGTTAACATCTCAATCGGAAAATTAACATCCCCTTAATGGCTGAGCCACCATATTTTTGCATAATAGTGGGCTTTGTGGGGTATCTCAGAGAGCTCTATGAAGCATTACACTCTAGTTTTCTATCCAAAGATATATACATCTGCAAACAAATAATTTTAGTCTTCCATGACTGCCTTATTATCATCCCAACTTCAGAGGAGAAAACTGAGGCTAAAGGAGAATAAAATGACATATCTCAGGTGATAAGGGAAATATGTGGCAAAATAAGAAATAAAATGAGTTACTCGTCTCCCTTATTTTTTCTCCACAAAAATGTACTAATTTTTAACTTTGCATTTATTTCTATTTTCTATCAGCAGCAGCATTGGAGTCTACGTTCAGAATTAATTTAACAATTCTACTGATTACCTGTGAGCCAGAAAAAAATTCAGGTCACTTTAGCATATCTATGTCATCTCTGCCACATTCAATTCACATGAAATAGAATATTTATTAGCAAAATCTACACATGGCGCAGCTGCTCTTAGGGCAAAGGAACTATTTCTAGATAGACATTTTAGCAGCACTTCAAAATAAAATGAAAAATTTCAGAGATTCCATTTCATTTGCATGAAATTAGGGAACATGCATCTCAGGTACGGCATTTCACAGCCATAGCCAACGGGCTAGCAGTTGTATCTGCTAGCTACCCCAACAGCTACAACCGCAGTTCTGGTTGTCTCCGCCGAGTGGTCTTACACCGAACTCTGTGCCACATACACACCAGCCAACTGATGGCATAACTGAGCATAGCCACCAAATATTGGAGAAGATAAGGCACCCATAAGATTTTCCTTTTTGCCTGTGCAAAGGTATGGACTTGGTTCAGTATCACTAGAAGACTCTGCAGTTCCCGCAAACCAGCTAGCTGCAACTCAGAGCAATAGCCCTGACCCTCCTTTCGGCGCTCACCTTACTGTGTAGGCACATTTGCATTCTAGCAGAAGCAAACTTTTCCCAAAGTCTCTCTTAAGCTTGACCCGTTTTTGGGCCTGCTCTCATTGAAAATATTCAACTAGCTGGCAAGCTAGTTCAGCTAGAGGCAAGCAGCACTTGCTGCATGTGCAGGTGTCACATTTTAGGCAGCAATTTTGGCACGTAGTTAAAGCTGCATAGCTTCTGTATACTTCTGCCGTTTCCATATTTAAAACTGCAGAAGATTTTCAAACTACAGCAAATAAAAATACTTCACCTTTACATATTCAGCAGTGAATTTAATCAGAAAGCAATTCAACCTGTCAGAGTTGATTGTATTTTACATGATTTTACAAGATATATAAAATTTACAGCAAATACCCACTCCAAACCAATGTGCAGCAATTCGCAGAGATCAAGCACGTCTCAGATGAATTTAAATCCATTGTTCTCATTACTAGCAAATGGAGAATGCTTTTCTATAGATCTTCTTCCCCTCCTCCCAAATGTCACATTTGTACATGCTATTCCTTATTTTTGTGGTGGTTCGTTACTTTTCATTTCTGACTGTTCGGATGACCTACATTTTAAGGCCATGTAGCTGATTAGCAAAAACTCCCGCAGGACAACTGTGTTTGTAGGTTTAGACTAAATGTTCTAATACGCAGCCAGAGTTTTTATTATGTGGCTGTTAATCTGTGCATTTTGGACACAGTCCTAAAGGTACTGTAAAACCATTCAAGCAGCAAGACATGTAAAACATTCCTGTTAAAGATTACAAAAAATTCCTGGATAAATATAGTTAACAGCTACTTTTTAAAAAAAGTTTTTCTTTCTTTCAAACGAAAACTACCCGCCCTATTTGAATTTTGTCCTACTTTTGAACTCCTTTTAGACATAATTTCAGGGACAGATAGCTAGGCGTTAAATATAACAACCCTTACACTTGGCATGCACACCAGTTACCCAAGATTCCTTCTTTCTGTTCCCTGCCAAAGATATATATTCTGGAGAGAATACATATTCCCATGGCCAACAGCTGAGGAAGGTGCTGTAATGCTTTAGTTGTTTCCAGCTGGCTTTCGTAAGAAGTAGGAATTCCTAAATTAAGGGAAAAATTGTCACTGGCAGACAGTACCGGTCAAAACGCGTCTTTCTGCCAAGACAATAGGCAATCATTGCAGAGACTGATACAATCCACAATGAAAAACCCAATCTGTGACAATGTTAACAGAACTGACTTGGACGATTTATTTTCAAGACTAAATGGATTGTTCAATAAAAGGTTTTTACAAGTCTAAGTAGCATTCAAAGTGGAGAGCGATGTTCTCATAAGGAAACTCAGTGATGACTTCTACTGGAAATTATTAGCAGAGCATTCCTAATCATTTATGTATACGTTTGTCGGTTCCAGCATTTAAGCAGTTTCAACCTTTTAATAAAGCAAGTGTGAAACAACACAGCAAGCAATCAAACATTAGCAAAATATTTGTGGACATGCTCACAGTCTTTTTCCTTACCTTGTATTTTATGAAGTTTGCTTTTCAAGGCAGGTAGGAGGTAAAATGGTGTATTTGCTTTCAATAAAGGCTTTAGACTGAGTTTAAAAATATTCTTAAAGGTTGCTAAATAAAGCAAATCATCTGCAGCTCATTTAGGCATTATTTATTTTTTATAAAGACATTTGTGAATACTGCAGCTAATACCAAAAAAAAAAAAAAGGGACTAAGTGATCCAAACATAAGATGGAGTCTGAGTTCTCCCAGGCATCATTTCCAGGAAGGTCGTTCTGTCTCTCTCATTTCTGACACACCCAACACCTCAGTATGTGAATGCCAAATTTAAATTTCAGAACTTCTGCTAAGTTTAGCTGAAAAATTTCTGCTGTTGGTCTCTCCTAAGTTGAGCAACTTGCTTTGTCTTTTTTTAACTTTTTAATAATTCTTATTTCCTTTCTTCTTTTTTTTCCCCCTTTTTCCCCCCTCTTTTTATTTTCAGGTCATCTTTCCTGAGTATTCATTAGCACTAGGTAACTGCTCAAAGAGAGAAAACATTTGAAAAGAAGACAGACACAAGCCCTAGCTCATATTTGATAAGTTAGACCAGAGATGGGGCTATAACAAAAGGAACTCTGATTGGACCTTTTGTTTTTTTTTTAAATCAGTGTTAGCTTCTCACAGAGACCCGTTACATTGTTTGGAGGAAGATAAAGAAAACTGTCTTTGGTAATGACAAGAAGCCACTGAAAATTTATGAAGATAGTCTGAATGTCAAAAAACCGTAAGGCATTTGGCATAATATGATTATTAGAGAGATGACAAAAAAAAAATCATTTTTGCTAGGATAGCATATGAAAGTTTCTCTCTTGACAATCCATGCTTGAGAGCATCATTATTTGTTCGCTCAGAATCAGTAGTGAGGTTTGAATCTTAACAGAATTTGCCGATCTAAACGCGGAAGCAGCAAATTCTCCGCCCACAAGTAAAAGCTGGCTACACTTTCCCAATTTCGTTCTGGGACAGACTAATGAAACAGAATCACCCCCTTGATGATTTACTAAGTCTCAGTGTCCCAGTGAAACTAATTCGTTTAGGTAGAACAGCTGGGCTTAGTGGTTCCCTTGGGAAGCCTGCTATCAATTCCTCCTAGAGATCTGCACCACAGAGTTTGGGCACAAGCTCCTGCTCAGCCTCTGGGACGGGGAATTTAGAGGCAAGATAACAGCAGGGCACAACAGGACTTAAGAAAAATGAGAAGGAAAGAGAAGTAACGGTGGGCCACAAATCTCCTCAAGCCCAGGAAAGGCTGATGTCCCAGTGTGCTTCTTACTGGTTATGCAAGGAGGGGCTAGAAGACCCCTGAATTTGGGAGGAGATATCTCTTGCAAGACCGAAGGCTTTTCTAATGTGGCCCACAGGGCATAGATTCGGATCCCTTACAAGTACAAGATGGACTTTACCTTGCATATATTCTCAATTTTGTATTTAGGCTTTCTATGAATCTACATTTAACGCAAATGCACATACAAGTTTAAATCAGACTGTTTTTAGTACATCTCTCCTCCTGAAAAATTCATTCTTTATTCTTATCTGGGACCTCAGACACACTTTTAGATAGTACTTGACACTTGAACACCCTTGGATTTTACAAAAAATAAGCTGGCGAATTTGGACACAAGATACATCATTATTCTACATGGCCACAGCATTCTACTGTATAAAGTAGAGACACTCATACTTATTGACTATACTCAAATGTATCTTCACAGACCACTTTTAAATTTCAGGGCAAGCTTGACTTTTCTATGAAAAGGTGAGTTAGGCAACTGGTCCATAACGCAAGTCAACACTTTCACCATCACATTTTTATCTCGTTTCTTTGGGTTAAAGTCGCCTAGCTAAACGTATGTTCCTGCTTAAGCTTATACGTATCTTGGCTCTGTGATACACTCTCTACGTCAACCGAAGACCATTACTTTGTATAAAGCTACAGGGCAAATATAAAATGTTTTACATGCTTCTCAGTGATGTAAAGCCTCAGTTTTTATTTTTCCAGTTTTCTAACCTGTCTTTGTCCTTCAGAGTCTATAAAGGATGTGTATATATACACACAGCAGAAACCAAATATTCAACTTTTTTTTGTATTAAAATAGAGTTGTGCTGGTTGTGATATTTTGAGATGAGGGAAGTGAAAGAAAATCTCATGAGGACTGTTCCTGTAGGTTCTTTACCCTCCAGCCAAGGAAACAAATGACTCCAGTCAACAGCACTTTTACAGAACTGGGGCTTATCCTCACTGTTTCTATCGATATTTTACAATTCAAGCAACACTAAATGTTTGCCAGAGGCCTTATGTTGTTTTTAAAGTATGTCAGCAAATAAACTGGAAGGAGACAATTATTTCTTTGAGCCATGTGATAAAACCAGTTACTCAGGTGCAACCTGCATCTATGTGAGAGGATTCACACTTAGCGAGTTAGACTCTATATTGCCAGCAGTTGGTTAAAAAAAAAAAGAAAGAAAGAAAAGAAAAAAAACAAAAAACCCACACCTTTCAGTAACTTTGTATATATTACTGCCATTAACGCTCAGTGATAAATCAGACATTATATCTCACACTTTCCTATTTGTGATGTTACTGCGTGGTCTTATGTGTGGCAAAAGATGAGTTTCCACTGATGATAACTGTCACACATGCGAATAAAAATACGACAATCCGAAAGAAGTTAGATTTGAAGTCCTCATAATTACGTTCCCCTCTTCTCTAACATTTATTGGAGTATGTAGCTGAGGTATGATGAAAATAAACTCTCAAAATAATTTCAAATATTAGCCACTGAGTATGTAATTAAATGTTAGCATATATTACAGTGCCTGCCTGCTGCTCTGTATCTTCTAGGGAAAAGCACAGCTCATCAGCGCAAACATCTAATTAAAGGATTATGGCATTTCTAATGAAAAGACAAGCCAAAGAACCCACTAAGAACATAAAAAAAAAAGTCATAGGAAAGAAAAAGCTCCAAGAAACCCCTCTCTTCCCAAAGCTTCTATTGTTTTATATATTTACTTTTCAGAAATAAATTTATGTCCAAAAAACTGTTCTGTACAACATAAAATTAGGTATTTGCCTTTAAATAGCACTATGACATGTAGTGCTCTCAATTTTTTCCAGTACTGTTGTAACTAAATGAAAGAGCTCATCCCAAACAATGATTTCATTTCCATTCACTGCATCTATTGTATATTAAATCACGAAGATCTGAAGTGATAGCAGGTAGCTAAGCCAAACGGTTTTGAAAGACACTAAAAAAACCAACAACAACAAACAAAAAATTTGACAGTTGACGAGGAAACTTTCTGAACTTTAACAACTTTTTTGGCTGAAATACTACGACTCACACAAAGGTCATTACTTTTGAAAGAAAACATTAAAATAGAAACAGAAAATGAAGTAGAAAAATGTTTCACAGATTGTCAACAAAACTTCCACTGGTTAATTTTCTCTTCAAAATGTATGAACACAATCACTGGAAGAAAATGGATTCCCAAAAAATGATTCTAACTGCTATGTTAGCAGGAAAAACGTGTTGAAATGTAACAAACACTTTCATCATGTCTGATGAGGTCACCCAAAAGCAGGACTGTCCTGAGAGGGCTATCAGGGAGCTGAGAGAGAGACGATGCTAACCTATGTGAGTTGTTGTGACCCTCTGCTTAATTTAACAAAGAACGATCATTACTTTTGGGTGAACTCTGTTTTATGTCAACATTATTGGAAGTACTTGTGGCAAGACTGGTTGAGGGAACTCTAGAGATTAAACATAAACCTATGAACAATAGCTTTCTGCACTGAAACAGCACGCATAAAGCAAAATAAATTTTTCTTCCAATATTTACAGATCTATAATATTTCCTGTAATTCATTAAAACTGGTAGCCGAATAATATTAAGTAGCAATTCCAATTCTGTCCTTTCAGTCAGAAATCAGAGACTTACATTTGAAACAATTTCAAAATGAATTTTCAAGAATTAGTTATTAATCGTGTTTTTTAAAATATTTTTTAAAATGTCCTGTTACGAGCCATTAGAAAATAGTGAAAAGTGAGATTCACATAGATGAAAACCAAATAACAAACAAGAAACAATTATAAATACTTGTGTGATAAAAATGATAATGACTTGCTAGAGAATCAAGTTTATTTCAAGAAGGAATAACTGAAGCACTGTTATCTACCTTAACAGCATGAAACACAGGATAAATAATGCATGAAAGAAAAAAGTTATCCAACACACACACAAATCTAGATTCCACAGAAGCAGAAGGATTGCATAAATTCTAACAGAACCCAAGTGAACCAGCTAAATGAGTTACGTGCTGGCAAATGATGCAGCCAGAGAGGCTGAGGAAAACATTTGGAAAGAGAGATAGATGATGTTGGAGATGGAGATACACCAGGCAAAAGAACGCTATCGGACAAAGTCTCAGCACTGAACTGAGTAATTCGGTCTTCCTGTACACACTGACAGGTTTGGAAGGAGTTGTCAACTATCAGAGAAAAAAAACTCTAGGCATCGTCATGAATAGACGGATAAAATTATTTGCCTAACGTGTATCATCAAGTGAAAGTACGAAAGAGCATCAAGACAGAAAACACAGTAACAAACATGCAGAGCAAAAGCCTGCACTGAAAAGAAAAAAGAAGAACGGTTTGGGGTTCACAACGTCAGGGAACTGGAGTCCCAACTCTGGGATGAGCCATGCAGTGTCAGATAAACTGCAGTGTTTTCCAGTTTGTATAACCGCGATAACACCTACAACGCTACCTTGCACTGGGAATGTAGCCTCAGGTACATAATCAGGTATTGTAGAGAGGCTGGAGATCCTGATGAACAGACTCTACATACATGTATGCAACACATTTATTTCAGTTGAGCAAAAGTTTGAGAAAACAAACCAGAAGCAGCTTTTCTTGTGTCTTTCCCTCCTCTCCTCCGAGCCCCACCTTAATGTTACTTCTAACTCCATTAGCTCCTTTCTTAGTTAATTCCTTGTCATGTTATTTGATGATTTTTTTTTTGCACATAAATTCAGCACAGCTCCTTGGGATACTGCAAAATTTAAATGGTCCCTGTAGTCCCTACCTTATAATCACTTGTTGAGAATAAACTCTTTAGTCTGGAGCTGAATGAGCTAAGTACGATTAGTGTCAGCAAAAGGATTCAGCCGTGGTGTTCCATGTTATTACTCTTCTTCATTCACTAGACTACAACTTGGGGCTATAGCCCTAGTCAGGCTAGAAAGCTCTGCTTTGTAATGGATGTTTAGTAAAGTGTTAGGGTAAAGATTTTAGTGGCACAACATCATTTATCTACTAGTGAATTATGCATCAGCCTTCCAGCAGACTCATTCTGCAAGGATCCCAGGAGTCCTTAGCAAAACTTGGTTGGCATTTCTGGGAGAGCGTACGCTAAGTCCTGGGTACAAGACATTGCTTCTGTTCAGCAATTCCCAAGTCTGTTTTTATTCATTTAACTATATGCACCCATGGATTTATAAGATCTCCGCAGCATAATGCCTGGCCTGACACTATAAGGCTCATGAGCAGAAAAGTTTGGGAACCAGTATTCAGTGGCCTGGTCAAGGCTGCGCTAGAATGACCTGGAAGACAACGAGCAGCAGCAAAGGAGGTGACTGAAAGCTGCTGTCGCTCTTTCTGCCTGACCTCTGTCTTAGTAGCTGCACAACACCTCTCCCATCAGGAGTGAAGTTGTCCCATCTGTCTGGTCGTGTTTGCTCCATGAGATCACGACATCCAAAGTTGACAGACAGCAAGGAAACAGTAAAACTCGGAAGGAGCAAGTAGGCTCCTGCTATCTTCTTCGCAGCAGAAACACTAACAGTTACTCAAAGGCATGCTATCAGTTTGTACTTCTATCTCTGATAATTACAGCTGAAGTATTTTTTTAAACAGATTCCACACTGACTATAATTTTCTAACTTTTTCCCTTGAGGGTAATCTCAAACTCCTTTTTCAAAATAAGATCCAGTATCAAAGCTTAATGTTGCAATACAGGTTCACACACATGATTTTCCCTCCGTGAAGATGTTCAGTAAATGTCATGGTGCTTAAAAGTTTAACCAAACTTTCTCCCTGAGGCAATACTTTTGTATTACTCTCTATAATTACAAGCCGTTCTACCAGTTGGTCCAAAAAAGTTTTTCCGATAACTTATTCAATTGACAGTAACTTGTATGACCAATTTATTTCTTATGCAAACATCTCAACTTTATTTTTGGGAGCTGAAGTAATTATTTCTCACTTTTTAAGAATGTTTAAAAAACATCCTTACCACCTAGACATATTACAATTTTTACTTCGTCTTCTATCGTCAGAAGGTTTTTTTAAAACATCTTTGTTATAAGTAAATAACCATTCTGGAAATCTGACTATACGCAGTTTCTGGACTCAAGATTATGGACTCCATATTCACCACGGCTGAAATGGGCTGTTAATGTTCGTGTGCAATATCAGCACTTTACAGACTGCCAAACACACATATACACACACATTTTTCAGTGTGAGGCTGTAGGAAGAAAAATTTCTTTAAACATAGTCATTTTTATGGAAAGAAAGGTGTCAAATCACTGGGCTCAATGGACAGTTTAGATATCTGAATCCAGCACACCATTAAAATATTCATTGTATACTCCAAATCTGGCAAATCCAAAAAAATAAGACAAGCTGTCATTACAGAAGGCAATTACACAAGTAGAAGGACAGTGAGATGTCAACAACAGAAAACTGCAAAATAGAAAGCATCTAACATCTGTGTAAAACATGGATGACTACAGTCTATTTAACCTAAGACAAATTGCACTAAATTGTACCGTGATACATTTCTTAAAACTCATGCCAACACACAGAGCAATTTCTGCTTCACTGGAAACAGAAGTCTGTTCTGATGATGTCTTTCTTAGATCACTAAGTAAGCCAGAGTCCAATCACTCCTGTCAATTTTGAGGAGTGACAAATACCGCTAAGGCAAACGGGAGCCAGGCTGCTTCGCTTAAGCTGCAGCCTATGGTTAGAACAGAGGATGTGCCCGGAAGGACAGCTTGGGAGATTTGTAAAGCTGCCACTCAAAATCTATGACTGCGCATCAATACTAATAGCGACAATATTTACTTCTGAAATATTGCTGGGTATACATGGAAGGAAGTGTCATCTATTTATTTATGAAGTTCTCAATTTTCTATTTTAGCATCATTTCTCTCATTTTATTTTTAACAGCAGAGAGTAAGAAATGCCCAGTTTCCTCAGTTGTATTCCAGATCTCCTTCTTCTGTGTGTTTTCCTAGACTCCTTCTAACTGCCAATGCTTAGGAAGATGACTTACAAATCAACCTTTTTACTACTACCGGTTTGTGTCCCTAGTGTGCATTTCAGCATGTTTCCCTGACAACCTCTCTTTAAAACCAGTTGAGTCCAAAGCGATCCAATACAATTGCTGAACTCACCCATATTACTTTTTTCTTCCTCAGACAGGTACCAATTTACTAGGCAAGAACAGTGGCTAGGTGAGCGAATCCCCTTCTTCCCTGGGGCCGTATTTGCCACAAGGCTGTGATGCCTTTTTCAGGCATCACAGATTCTTTTTCGTATCTGCTCCCCTTCTTTTTGCATTATACTATCCCTTCTACTCCTCAAGAAGGTTGCTTTGGGTGCCCACTTGTTAGCCCACTTGTTAACTTCCTCAAGGCAACGTTCAAAACAAATGCACACAGACAGGCTGCACCTTCTGCCTGAGACCCTCATAGCATGCATAAGAAAAAAAGGTAGCAATCAGACGATTTTTTTTAATTATATAGCACTTATGTATAAAAGATGGTATATTGGATTATATAGTTCTCCCCCTAACATGTCATTTGTCAGATAAGATTGCAAGTGTCCTTCAGCAGGGACTGTAAGCTCCTTTTATGCTTACTTGTTCTTGCTTCGTTCTTCTACCGGGCCTAGCAGGGCTCTGATCCTGAACTGCTGACGTAACACAACTTAAAATCTTTCTAATATAACCCTGCTTTCAGATATTGCTCTTCCAGAGGCAATACATCATCTGCCTAAATCACCTTCCGATTCCAGTTTGCCATTCCCAAAAACTTTACTTTACCCTGAGGAGGCTCATATCAGTAATAACAGACCACCAGCAAAGAGGTCCTACTAGCTTTCAGCGTGATAAAAATATCAGAGTCCCACTTGCATGGGAATTTATGCATGTACAAAATGGGTCACGTCTACTTCCAAAATCCTTCTAAGTCTATCAGTGCTTTTGCCTGTTGTTAAGAGTAGTCTCGTTCTGGTTTTCTAGGAAACTAACATGACATTACCTTTACGCCAGGCAGAATGCAGTACATTTGAACTGATCTAGAAGAAAGCTTTATCTGAAACAAATTAGGTTACTATTACAGGATCAGTTGGAAATGAACACCCCCCACCCTCCCCCGGCTCTCACTTGATTATATTGACAGCTTCTATATGATTTGCTCATACCTCATTTCTGAAAAAGATATAGCTCATTTGCTGGAAACTAACTGTATAATTAACTTAATATAAAAGTTATTAACATGATGCCAGTATTACTTTGACTTGCATTATTTCACAAAAAAGTCACTTAATCTTTTCGTCCATACATCTATTAATAATGTCATATTTTGAATCGTGGCCAGCACTGCTCCATTCCCAGAATCTCAAAGAGCTAATAATTTTGGATTGGGAACCAAAGAATAAAACCAAGGCTAATTACCTTGTCAGTGCAATTATATCATTAATAATATCCAAGTTCTAAGCTTTATGTTTTAATTGAAGGAGACCAAAGCTGCTGAGTCTACTTGCTATGGAAATTTGGAGTTTCTTTAAACATTTAAACACACAGTTTTAAGGCTGAATGCCCCACACTGTTGAAGACACGGCAAAAAATGCATTTGTTTTTTATTCTTTCCTCATTTTTGCACCATGTTTGACGAGGACAAAACAAGAACACTCCTCTCACTGACAGCTGTTTTTTGTACAGCTAAACTGGGAGATCTTTATGCGAACTGTTGGGTTTACTCAGTCTCCCCGCTAACAGCTGGAGATAATTTTTCTCCACTTGCTAGAGGGCACTGTATGTACTGTCTGTCTTACGTAAATAATTTGGAATGAGCTATGCATTCTAGGACTCATTGGTGTAAAAACTAAGCAGTTGCTTCCAATATCCTTTGAGATTCACTGGAAAAATTTTATCAGATAAACCCTTCATTCTCATTTTCTCTTCTTCAGACTATAGACAAAGCAGTCACCATCCCACCCAATAGGACCCTATCCCAGATGTCATATTTGACTCCTCTGCCGCACTGGTCTAACACATATATACTATTTAAATCCTGTTGCTGCTGCTTCTTTAGCAGCTACTGAATGCATCCTTTCTTTCCAGTTTCCATAGCCAAATCTCTTTTTAGAACTTATATCACATTATCCTCTTTGGCTTCCTACACACATATGCTTTATACCTCTTCAGTTCTTACAAATGGCTGCTGCTAAATTCGGCTCCCTTGCCCATTGTTTTGACCCTATTAACCCTTGCTGAATCCTTCCAAAGGTTTCCCATAAAACATCACATCAAACATAGGCTTTCTATTATTATTTTCAAAACCTATTCATCTCTCCAATTATTCTCCTTTTCAAAATTCATACTGCCCCCCTTCATTTATTTCACCAATGTTCTCAAGATTCTAAATAATATATATAAAAAAAATCTGTGACGCGTCTTACATAAAGTAAACTACAAAAAAACCTGTCCTGAAAGCACTCTATTCCATTTGAAGTCTTTTTTGGAGAGCTACTTCTAGATGATGTGAACTTCTCCAGTAAGTCAGGTTGACTTGTAAACAAGCATTTCACTTCACCCTTCCTCTGCCTACTTGTTCACCCTCAGGTCACAAATTCCCACGAGCAAAACCCCCCACTCTTTGTCAATCCTTGGGGGGGAAAAAAAAAAAAGGTAATAGGTGGCTTAGTAAAGGAGCTAAGCCTCTCACTAACTGGGGCTGTAGGTGCTGTGGTGAACTTTCCTCTTCTGAAGGCAACATTTACATTGTTAAGCACGATATTCCAAGGATAGCATTTACCGGAAAAAGAGAATTCAACTGGTAGGACTCCCTGCTTCTAGGTGCTGGCTCGAGAAAATCAGTTTGAGCCTTTATTCTATACTTTGTCATCGTATTCATTTTCCTCACCAGGGCAGGCACGGAGCCCCAGCTGATGTTAAGAACAGCAGTGTTTAGTGTATTGAGCCGCTTGGCCGATTTAAGAGTTATTACGGAATTTAATGGTACATACAGTCAGATTATGCAGCATACTTTCAAATTAAGAGTCAGAGTTTTAGAGGGACTGATGTGTTTATTGACCTATTGGAGCTTTCGATTTTGGTCAAATTTGCTTTGATCTTGTTGGTATTACTGTTAAAACGATGAGCAAAAAAATTATTTGATCTCTATGTGACTGTATCTCTGAAACAAGTTAAATTCCATTACAGCACCATTATGATTATTAAAAATGTTATCTTTTCAGTAATAGTCCAATTTAAGCTCCATTTAAAATTACGGTTTAGGAGTTCAAGGGGAGCAGCAAAGCCAATAAGGATCACATTAAGCCTCTTGTTTCAATGTGTGAGAAGCGTCATTTAAACTTTGCAAGCCAAGTCTTGGCATTAGCTTGGGGGAATTTGGCTCTGCTCAAAGGAACAGCCTTCTGTCAATGTCAAGAAAGATCCTAAAGAGCAAAAACAGTGAACACAGAAGGCTGCACTGAACCCCTTTGAGTTAGAAACAAATAGTGAGCAAAGATTAACATTTATCTGAGCTTTCCATTTGTTTCCCCCGTTGTGGACACATTAATATGTATGCCATGACTTCACGTTGCTATGTACTCTAGCAATGGAACAGAATAGTAACGGGGAAAAAAAAAAGGAAATCCAAGTATACTTTAAATTGAACTCATGTCTCTGTAGAGAAATTAAAGTATCTATTTTTTGGTATAAATCTTGGAAAATCTCAGCTGCGTAAGTCACACTCAGGCTGCAGGCTGTATGTTAACTGCTCAAAAGGTTTTGTCAGTTCCATGTGAAGTATTTCCTAGCTTTCTGGTTCTGAAGTTTAAAGTACCATCTGGGAGACAGTGGTACGGCTTTGACTGTAGAAGGAAAGCAGAATATACGAGATGTCAGGAAATTTGAAAAAAGAAAAAATAAGTTCTTGCATATTTATGGCATAGATGTTTGTGGCAAGTACTGAATTAGAGAAGAAAGTCCTTCTTCCATCCAGAGGGCACTGGGAACACAGCGTAACTGTCTGAGCATCCCTGCATAACCTCAGCAACCCTGATTTGAACGATCACTTCTGACTGAGAAAGCAGATGGTCATTGCTCCATAGGCTATTCCCTGCTGGTTCTAGTGTTAAATGATGCAGGTTTTTATTGACATTTTGTGGTATGGAAATGCAAATATGAGACTTATTTCCATACACATCTTCCTGTAAAAGTAACCCTGCTATTGATATTTAGCTGTTTCTGCCTGTCATTTAAAAATTAACGGTTATACTACTTTGTGCTTTTGCAGTAGCTAGCAAGAGGAGGGGGAGAGTCATCTTCTAGTGTCTATGAAGGTGTTCCAGTCTATCATTTTCAACGATCAGCACTATAAAAAAGTACTTGACACTATTCTTGTAATCAAAATGTTAAAAACTAACTTATAGAGAAGAAACAAAAATAGAATAAATAGTAAATTGATAGTGACAATTTGTTCCCTATGGCCATAAAATGGGAGCTCCCAAGCAGAGTTCTGTGAAACACTAGTTGCCCGCAGAGTACTTGCAGCTAATTCTTGGAAGGCTGGCTAGTCATATACTGCTGGCTTTAGTCCTTGTTTCCAGCTGTTACATCACACAAAAGACAACTAAAAATATATTAAATACTTCTCCATACAAGCAAGTTCAAAAGCTACTGCAAGAATGTTATGCACTGAAAGTAAAAGAGGTGTGTGCAAAGTTATGAACAGAAGTTCCTTTACAATCTCTCCGCTAAAGTGTGGTCTACAATATGGCAAAAGAGAACCTTGCCCCTCAAGGCTCAATTTCAGTATTTCAGCATGTCTTGAATATTCTAAACTGTATCAGATGTTCAAGGTCTCAGTCCAGCAACACACTTAATCATGGCTCTAACCAAGACTTTGTGATACAGTTTGGCATAAGCTTATGTATCTCACTGAAATCAGAAGCCACGTGCCAAGGAAACAACATACTGAGAGCTACATCAGGTGCTCAGAAAAGGCAGTAATAGATGCATCCTAGATATTAAATGGAATCCTTTTGGATCCTTAATAGCCTAAAGGTGCCTCCTTACAAGGCTGGAAGGTGTTACTTACTAGAAACACAAATTAATAAAATGTGCAAACTGGGATGCTGGAGGGTCCCGCAGCTAAAGAGGAGAAATATAATTGATTACAGTTGGGGTGTGTCTGCGTGTGTGTGTGGAGAGGACAGTAGCATGGCCAAAGGAAAGTATTGTTAATGCTCAGTAATGGAAATAAGTTATCTTTCCAGAATCACTTTGTTAAAGATCCCACATCAACCAAAGCATGTATTGCATGCAGCCAACAGATAGCCTCTATTCTGCAATCTAGAAACAATCAGCTCGTGCTGCGAGCCAAACGCAGTACACCGTGCATATAACACACGGCTCAGTAAGTTATCTGGCCAGAAGTGGGTAAGAAAATAAGGAAACCTGAAAATAAGCAAAGACTACAAACAAGATAACTGCCACGTTGTTTAATCAAGTGTCATCACTAGTCTCAAACAGGCCTGAAAAGGGAATAATCCTGATGGATGACTTCGCAGACACAAATACCTGACTCTGCACAGTAACTCTCCAGTCCCCGGAGTATTTGCCTGCCTACCGAAAACAGTACATTTACATCACATCTGCATGATTTTTAAGATTCGTCCACACCTTCTTCCTATTTATGATTTTTATTTATACTTCGGTCACAGTGTGACTATAGCTTCTCTTTTGTTTGCAGCCTTGTTACTTCAACCGGAAGACTCACACACCTCTGATAAAACTAGTACTTGTTACAAAGAAGTCAGCTTGCAAAATGTATTATGCTAAGTGGCACAAGCATCGACGGTGTCTCACCTTCGACCAGTCTCCCATTCTCCAGATGTAGCATTTGGAATAGTCCTCGCAGTCTTCTGCTTCTTTAGGTCTTGTGGATAAAACACATTTCTTGCGGGGATTGGTGCACCTCACAGTCCGATGTCGTACTCCCTTACCGCACTTTACAGAGCACTGTTGGAAACAGACGTTTTTCAGGTTTTCAGGAGAGACATAGTTACTCCACGGAACAAAGTAGGAGTCCTTTGGCCTTCTAATGACCTCTGCCAGGCTAACATAAATAATTCAAGACTTCAGTAATTTCCTGACTTACAATCCTCACATGTATAGATACTGGATTTGTTTAAAACTAACAAAAGAACAAAAATCCCTTGTTGGGCAGAATAATCATTTCTGCGTTTGCAGCTAAGAATACATAGGTTGAAATGATCAAAAATACCTGCTTAGGGAAAAATTAAGCTTTAAAACAGTATTTGGATCAGGAAGTATTTGAAAGGTTATGATCAAGTGAGTGCAAAGAGATACAGTTCACATATTAGTTTACATAGAGCTAACATATTAAGCAATAATATTGTTCTAAGAATTGAAGAAAACATAATGAAAGAAAATCTAAGTAGCGTTCAGAGGAATAAGATGTGAAGCAACTTCAAATAAACTGTACTAGTGTCTAAAAGACCTTTTTGAGAGGAAAAAGGTTAAAATGGCACAGTAAAGGTTCCAAAACTGTATGCAAGAATCCAGACTGTATTTGAAAATTCAAATCCACTGCATATATAGTATGTGAAAACTGCCTTAACACTTCACAGAAGGTCTTAATCTGTGTTTTTTTCAGCTAGTCCCACTTACACTGCCAAAAATTATGCCATTTCCTTCTCAAAACATTATCACTGCTTTCGATCATCCCACTGCTTGCAGATTAAAACTCTCTTTTGCCAAGCTGATTACAACTGCAGGAAGCAGCAGTGGCCAGCCTCCAGTGTAATGGTGATATTGGGAATGGTCATGGGAAATACCTCACTCTTCAAAATGCAATTATTGCTTCCAACAAAAACATGCTCACCTCTTTCTGATTTCTCAAATGCACTAAACAATCCGGGTTTCTTTCTCTCACCTCTGTAAGCGAACACCATTCTTCCCAGTGCCAGCTCCTGCACTATAAACCTCTGCATAGAAGACCAGGAACTCCTGCTACTTACTTCTTTCATCTCTACCTTAGCATCTGCTTTTCATCCATGGAAATATTCCCTGTGCCTTAGCTCTCTCTTGCTCGGGGAGATTAAGTGCGGCTGATGAGCGGAGGAGTCCAAACGAGGGACTGCACTCATATTCAGAAGCTGTTCTCTTATTTTGAACCCTGAGGGACTGACGACACAGCTTCTGCGGTGGGAGGCATGCAGAACTGCCTTGTATTTCCAGGGGAGGAAGAAGCTCCAATAACCCCCTCAGTTTGTCCAGATGGCAGTGATACCAACCCCGTCTGCCTCCACAGTCACATACTACCAAGCCTTTCAGAAGCCCAAGAAAAACTAATCATCACGCACAGTAAAAATATATTAAAAAAATCTTCAAATAGTTATTAGAGTCAGCACCAGCGCTTCAAGACGCAATGGATGTGAAATTGTTACTTACAAGCACTTTTGCCCACTGTGCGTACTGTTCTTGGAAAAAGAGGTGAGAAAAGAGAAGGGAAGGAAGTGTGCTTTTTGCAAGCAGCTTCCCCCATGGTCTCTGTGAAGCAGAACAGCAGCAACCATTTGCCTGATTAACATCCGTTGGCGCAAAAGCATTTCAGAGACGTTCTCCCTCTGAACACAAGTCCTGATAACTGAGAAGTGATGGCCTTGATTAATTCTATTTGCCCTTAGTTACCCACTACTACAGTCAGGACATACTTGACTACACTTGCTCGAAAACTGGCCAAACAAAACCATCCCAGAACATTAGCTAGGTAAAAGGTAGTAATTCTCAACAGTTTGTTTTCAGAGCGCCTGATCCCTATGCCAAATCATTGCATGAGGTCCCAGAAAAATCTTTAGGCTGGGCTATGCCACTTGTCATTGACAAAAAATCATATTCCTCCAAAACACTAAGGCACTAATAATTACTATGAAATATTTGTATAACTAAATGCAGCACCTCGGACCAGACTCCCGCTTCCCACACCGTCATGCAGTCCTGGCCTTCGCAGCGCTGCGCAGAGGCGGGCTTCGGCCCCAGGCAGTCTCTCTCCCGAGCTCTGATCAGGGTGCCGTTTCTGAGCTGCTGTGTGCAGGCTACTTGTCTGTTCTGGGTCCCTTTGCCACACGTCCTTGAACACGGAGTCCATTCTGTCATCATCCATCTGCAAAGATAGATATATATATAGGTGACACAGTAACAAGAAATTAGGCATGGAAGAGTCAGTCCCCTTTAGGTCATCTTATTCTCTTGCTTGCTAATACTTTTGCTGCCTAAGACATATTTGCATTTTTTGTCTCCTTTTTAATGTGATAATGAACTAATTATTCATCTAACATGTCTTACATTTAAATAACATGTTCATGTGCACTTCAGTATTTTTCACTCCCCAGTACCCACCCCTTGTTCTTATGTTTTCAGAATACCTTTTCTTTCTTAACCAGTTCTCCTCTCCGTCATTATAATTCCTATTAGAAAAGCTCCAAAATGCAACCATACACAGTGTAAAGGTGATAGGTCACTGACCAGACAACCTACTATTCACTGGATAGCTATATGAATATCTGTATGTCAAGTGCATGCCCTGCACATAAAGTCCAGCATCCTTTGAAAACAGTTACAAGACAGAATTACTCCTGTGCCAAAGGCTCATTGCTCTGGAGGAAACATAAAAGCTCCAACTTGTCTTCATGTTCTTTAGTCTCAGGCCTAACTCAAGATGCATGGTTTAAATTACAGAAACAAGGAAAGCTGATGAAGCTTGGCAGAGCCAACATATCTGGACAGCAGTAGTTCTAGAGCATAATTTTTCCCAAATGCTCAATAGTTCCAGACTACGGCCATATGCCCTTAAAAAAAATCGGAAAGTCCTGCCATTGATGCAGTATACAAGCGCATCCCAAGACACTGGATTTGTGAGGGAGAGTCTTTCAGAAACTGAAATTTTACATAGCAAGTCCAACCTTCTGTCAGGCATTTATGGTAAGAAAATATAAGGTTTAACTAAGGTTTCTTATTATTGGTCCAGAGACTCAATTTACAAATCACAGCTGGTCAAGGTAATGTAATACAGTTTAAGATATGTCTTCAAGAGCCAATAACAGACAACTATTTATATTTTAGCTATATTTCCATTCAAAGGTAACAATATTTGTTTTGCAAGGATCAAAAGAGTATATTAAAACTGCATACATAATCTGAGGAGAATGATATCTTTCTACACTTCTCAGCATAGCATCCCTAAGTAGCAACTAATAACATTTTTAATTTTTTGTTTAATAAGCTGAAAAAAGTACAGCATATTAAAAATAAGTAGTTGACAATACCTCAGAAAAAGATTACACTATTTCATTTCTATCCATTAAGTGTACAGTGATGTTAACAAAATAATAATCTGGTCCAGGACACATATAGTGGAATATAAATAATCCCTCTAAAGCTTAATGGTCTACTTTGTGCAAGTCAGAACCTCAGCAGTTCCGTCTAACTTGAAATGTATTCATCATTTGTATTTTATGGATTTCAGTACTTCATTCTTTCCAAGAAAACTATGTCATCTGGTTCATTTTATATACATTTCTTCAAAAACATTTGCATTTTATTTACTTTGCATTGCTTTCTTTAAAAATACCATCCACCTCTCCTCCAGATGACTCCAATAGATCTACCCCTGCTTTCACTACCGAGGACACCAGCTATCGCTCTCTGTCCTCCCCTCCCTTGAAATGTGGCAGGCACTTTCCCCAAGTCCACACCATACTCAAGGACTTCCCTAGGCATAACTCTTAGCTGCAGTTCAGAAAAAGGATTGCAAACGGTGAAACGGGTCACAGGCAGAAGCCTTCATGCTGGCTTTGCGTGGCGGTGACACGCTGCCTCTGCAGAAGATGCCCGGCAGGTGTAGAAAGGTCCCTGCAAGAGTGGCAGGCAACAGCCGCTGTGCGTTGGCTGGCTGGTGCAAGGTGACAGGCCACCATACCACTCGGCACCAACTGAGGTGGTCTCTTTTCAGCACAGGCTGTCTCCTGGGGTGAAATTCTGGCAAAAAGTACCCTCTGCTTCTTCTACCACTCAACCATCAAAGTCCAGTTCTGCATATTGATCCACAGACAAGGGGATGGGGAGAGACGGAGGAGAGGAGGGAGGGGAAGACTGTCTATACTTCAAGTTAAACTAGTGTATTAAAAATGAGTAACTGTTTCTTTCACTGCCTAGTACACCCAGAGTGTATTGTGTGCTTCTAAAGGAGCGCAGCACTGCAAAGAGCGCAAAAACTGCAAGAGCGCACTTTTGTTCATTCAACAAAACACTAAAATACATTATTAATTAAAAGCACGAGATTAAATCCATCCCTATATAAACAGCATTTAAATTTCGGTCTCACAATACACATCAGCCTGTGGGAACTCTTGCTGAGGAAAGTAATGAGCTGCTTTATTGAAAGAATTGATTCAGGCACGTGCTTAAGGCTCTCTCCTCTGTTTCACTGAGGCTCAGAAGAAACAGCAGCCAACATTTCAGTGTTCCCTACGTTTCTCTTTATAACCCTTTGGATGTATGTATTTACTGCACATTCAGTGCCACAGGCAGTCACCTCTCCCTGTAGCTCCTAAGATTTTTACATCTAGATATTACAGTCTAATTTAATCAAATAACTATTACCTGGTCTGGCATGGCTGCTCATTGCACTTTCGGATCTGTGGTTCAGGTTTTGTTAAATATTTGCACTTTTTATTGTCGACAAGACTGATGTTCTTGTTCATAATCTTTGTGCAAGACACTGTTGTTTTTCTTTCACCTGACAAAAAATAAAGCAAGTATGTAGAAAAACCAGGAATATACAACTTTGTTAAAAAATGATGCCTGTGGAAGGCCAAAGGTAACTTTATCAGATACAGCTGTTTTATGTAGAATTCGGCTAAAAGAAGTATAAAACAAAGTATGTTAAATTATGCACTTAGAACGCTATAAAAATATACATCATACTAGGTTCATTCCTTCTACAAAAGTTTACAAGCCATTGATTAGAAAAATAAACATTTTGTGAGAAACAACTTGTGCTGAACTCATATACATGCTTAGAACAAGTGGGATGGGCTGTTTCTACATTACTGAATTTCAAGTTTGGAAACAGAAGATGCCAGGAGTGTTTAAGGGTGGAAGGCTCTGGTGGGCTGAAAAAGAAGCACTGATTTATTAACTGCACAGAAAAAAGATGCAAAACAGGCAGACAGAAATACATTTGCATAGTATCTTACTGCTATTGTATATATTCAAGTACACAACAGCACACATTTTCCATCAGCTGGACTCGCATCCTATCACTCCCCCAACCTCTGTGCATGGTTTGCTGGGGGCTGACCTGCTGGAAAGCAGCTCTGTCGAGAAGGACTTGGGTGTCCTGGTGGATGACAAGTTAACCATGAGTCAGCAATGTGCCCTGGTGGCCAAGAAGGCCAATGGTCTCCTGGGCTGCATGAGGCAGAGTGTGGCCAGCAGGTCAAGGGAGGTGATCCTGCCCCTCTCCTCAGCCCTGATGAGGCCTCACCTGGAGTGCTGTGTCCAGTTCTGGGCTCCCCAGTACAAGAGAGACATGGCACTGCTGGAGAGAGTCTAGCGGAGGGCTACAAAGATGATCAGGGGACTGGAGCATCTCTCCTATGGAGAAAGGCTGAGAGAGCTGGGGCTGTTTAGCCTGGAGAAGAGAAGCCTGAGAAGGGATCTCATCAGTGTATTCAAATATCTAAAGGGAGGGTGTCAAGAGGATGGGGCCAGACTCTTTTCAGCGGTGACCAGCAATAGGACAAGAGGCAACAGGGCACAAACTGAAACACAGGAAGTTCCATCTGAAGATGAGGAAAAACTTCTTTCCTGTGAGGGGGACAGAGCACTGGCACAGGTTGCCCAGAGAGGTTGTGGAGTCTCCTTGCCTGGAGATATTCAAAACCCACCTGGATGCGATCCTGGGCAATGTGCTCACGTGCTAGATGACCCTGGGGTTGGACTAGATGATCTCCAGAGGTCCCTTCCTACCTCAACCGTTCTGTGATTCTGTGATTCATTGCCCCAGCGGCAGCACGGCAGCCAGGACTCCCGCCTGCCCTCCATGCCCTTCCTCGAATATTCCTTAGCATATTCGATACTTAAAGTGAAAAATAAAGAAAAGTGTTAAAGTTTGTAGGGAACAACGTGATTTTCTAATCCAATCTTGGCACACCATCAGTGACAGAATTTTGCTGCTTTATCCCTGTAACGAATCATAGGCCAAAACCAGTGTCTTACTGACTTAATTGCTTCTCTCTCAACCACCGAGACCCTGACATTGAGAAAAGCTTGCAGAAACACTTCACAGAAAGGAGAAAGTAAGTTCGTCCATTAACACATACAATAAGGAAAGGAATAACAAGTCCTGCTTTTCTGTATCGCTGGAGTTTAATGTTTCTGCCTGGTTTAGCCATGTATCAGCAAGCCAATATATGGCCAACACTCAGCTGAAGGGGATCAGCACTTGCAACCTTCAATAAAAAGGAGCCTGTCCTATTCCCCATCAACTAAAGAAAAAGGGCCACATAACTGATCTGATCTGCACGGTAATAATTTCAGAAGGTCAGGTATTGTTTGCTGAGACCTAACGCATATTCTTTTAAATATACCTTGCTTTAATAGATGGGTTGGAAGCTGGTATCTCTTGAGGCCAAAAAGGGTTAGAAATCAGAATTAAATGCAATAGCTCCTATAATTAGTAACTTGAAATCAGACTGATGCATAATTTTTTGAAAACTAGCAAGCCTTGAATTAAGGACTTAATTTACTAGAAAATACATCCATTTGCTCCTATGGCTAAGGTGTAGCAATTTACTTCTGTCTGGAAGTTTACTGACAAACAGGGTGTATGCAGGAGCAAGACAGAGTTAAGAATGCTGTGTCACTAGTGGTCAGAAATATGCCCATGGAGAGAGCAGTAAAGTTATAAATATGCATTGTGTATGTGTGATCACAACGGACATTTTACACTGCACTTGGGTATGCAAGAGCACATACAACTATTCTATCCTCTACAGTATTTGATGTTTGACATGTTTTTCTGCATTTACATATACATGTGTGTGTTCATATTCTCTCCTACACACATGCACAAAGAAAGCTTTCTCTGCAACAAAGGAGGTCACAGACAAGTTATGTATATAAGCATGCACAAAACCATACAGCTTCATCAAGTTTCACCCTGAAAAAACATTTTAAACATTTAAAGAAAACATACGGATAACTGGTAAAGTTATTAATCTCAGTCATCAAAATATTGATGCTTAAAACTCAAACACAAATATTTACAGAGGGTACAAGTGGCAACATTTAAGTTTGCTATTGCTTCATATGAAACCCAAAAATTAACAGAACAGTTCAAATTATTCTGTCTAAAGTAAGAAATAAACTTTAACTTCTACTTCAGAATATTCACAGTTCGAATACCTTTTATGGAACTTTGTATTAACTTGACTACGTTAAACAATAACAAAAACCGAAAGCCAGTTACGTCAGAAAAATACGATCAATAAACATTACAATAAAACACTTAAATATTTAGAAAAGTATTAATGTAGAATAAATTACCAACATATTGCATTTTAAGAGGTTTTCCAGACAATAAGTAACTTCAGAAATATCTGAGGCAATAACAAGAGACGTGGTAACATTAAATTTATACTAAAAATATTTCAGGAAATTGTAAAAAACATGAATAGTCCAAGTGCATCTGAGTGCACCATTAAGAAACAGAGGATGCTACTTGCACCACGTACAAAATATCTTCAGGGAAGAAGTTTTCTTACCAAACCACAAAAAGCATGTTTACGGAAACTACGGTAATCTGTCGTGACACCAGGATCGTTCACAGAGGCAAAGTAGCTAGAACATTGTGTTCTTTAAACTGCCCTTATGAGAAAGTAAAGCGTTTCCATGCTTTCCTATTCAACTAGAAGGTGCACAACAACTTTCAGGACTGCTGATCAGAAGAGCCACGATTGTCAAGGTTGTGAGCAGGAAAGACAGGTATCAGAGATCAACGTAGTATTCACAGCGTAAGTCTGATTACTCCAGGTAAAAACAGATCTCTGTAGGTCGCACTCATTAAAAATCTCAGTGTTTTTCCCACTGCAATAACCTTTTCCAGTAACCAACTTCTAAACAGCAATTTTTCAGGTTTTTGTTACAACATTATTGTTTATGTTCCAGTATCTGTTTTTGTGCCTGTAGTTTTTTTTCCAAATGCACACTTTCATGGTTTACAAACATAAACATCGGAAAAGCATTGCATCATCATATTAATATCTGCTGTCACATTTGTTCCACGTTTTTGGATCATCCTCAACTCATGTTACCAATTGCACATAGCTGATCTGAGAGTGCGGTTCAGCTTTTCTGTAGTTTGAAATGTCTTTTACAGATCATTTATCTTCAACAGTTCCCAATACAGAGTGGAATACAAATGCAATGAACTTTCTACTCCTGTTCTAGCCCTTGCATTTCCTTTTCTTCTTGGAAACGGTGTCCTTAATTCCCTTTGTTAATCTAGATTTCATTCCTTTACTATCATTTTTGTCTACTTACTTTACTTAGTTTGCATGTTCTCCTATGGCTATCATTATTCTTTTAATCTAATCAGGAGGCATAAGACTGAAATATGTGCTCCATCATTCTGTGACTACCTTAGCACACAAGCTGCAATGATGATATCATTATTAAAAATGCTACAATGACAAACAACGCCTCCAATATTAATACACCTCATGTTTTAATTGCCATATACATGTATGCATGTATTTACCTCCTCCACATACAGCATCACAGTCCTCCCAGCCAGAATGAGTCCACATGAAAAGAGGTTCAGGTACTTTAGAGCTCTGATTCTCAGGAAGAGGATCCAGTGGGATTGTGTATTCATAGTGAAGGCCATAACTCTGGTCATGGAAAAGCAGCACCTGCAGGACACAGAGAATGAAGACCTACCTGCACAGCCACTGCTGAAGACAAACTGGACCTGTGACGAAATAACCTGAAGAGCGCAACAGAATGAATTAATGCTCTATAGTCCTGCAATGATGGTTTTTCTAGAAGAAATTAATGGAAGTGACCAACTCCAGATAATGGGAAAAAAGAATCTTACTTAATCTATAGGTAAAAGAGGTCTCCTTGAGAAACAGACAAACAAAATTAACCAGAAATTTAGAGGTCAACCTTCCCTATGATTTCAGTGCTCTTCAATAAGGGGGGGATCTTGTTTTGACACATATCAGATTTTAACCTATTTTAGATGGTTTGTCCAAAGAACATTTGAAGGATTCTGAATTGTGAGGTACTTCCTCATCATCACTCCTTCTCTCCTTCTGGTTTTGTCATTGGGGCTATCAACTTTCCCTTCCCTCCGCTGAAAAGCATCACAACTCCACTTCTTCATGGAGAACTTGAGGATCACAACCCTGAAAGGGTGATGAAGTGCTCTCATCAGCCAACAGGACAGAAAATGTATGATATGAATTTGTATCTCTCGACTCTAGCTGCACATCAGCCTTTTATGAAACTTGAAGTAATGTAAAGAATTTGAAACTTTTCATCCTGCCTCAACAACTTATTATTATTGGATTTATTATTGGTTATTATTATCCAATAATTGGATAATAGTATTATTACTGGATTTAAATAGGTTTTTTTAGGAGTGGGCTGACAGATCAGCAGGTATAACTTACATAAATCTCATTATCGTAAGAAGCCTAGAAAAAAATATTAGTTACCATGCATTAATATTTGACTCAAATTGAAAAAAACAAAAAAACCCACCACCCAAAATGCAAAAAACGTATTTTCATACCAATAAATGTAAAGGTGATGTTGTGGGACCTTTGGCAGATATCTTCTCCCAGAGACCTCTCCGAACATAATGGACAGTAGTCCCAGCAATATTGAATGCTCCTGAATGCTCTATTTTCCAGTCACTATTGATTGACTGTTTTCCAGCATCTCGAAGAGCTGCAAAAATATATGAATAAAGATCAGTATAAAAGGCGTCTGTCCAGGAGCGATTTTGGCCTCCTTTAACTTCTCATTAGTATAATTTAACAGGCTGATCAAATTACATGACCCTGTTTGCAAAGATATTTGTTGATCTTAAAATGCAGGTACTTCATGTACATGTATATGTACTTAGAAACAATTTCTGGAAGGAATGATTGGCAAAAACATGTGCCTAACAAAAACTGAGGTTAATGTCAGTGTTTTAATGCCTACAGAGCCTGGCAGCCTCCAGCATGGTTCACAATTTGATCACTGAACTAATCCGATTAAGAGAAAGACAACCATTCTCTATTCCCAGAGTGGTGATTTCTATGATCCATACAAGACATACATAGGAAATACAATTGTCACAACAAACGCTTCAGGATTTGTGGAATTAGAGTAAAACCTTAAAAAATTCTGGTTCAGAATTCTTTCGCTCTAACCACTCGATTTCTTTTTTTCCCAACCTCAAAATGTGACAATGCTACCCTCATCACACCTAAATACCTATTTTACACAGACTTCCACCACATAATTTGATTTCCAGTGGGAAAAGCTAGTTCATTTTGGCTGAATCATTTCTCTTTTTGGCCTAATCAATATCCAAAAGTATAAATAAAGGCAAGTAAGGTACATTCCAAACACTGAGACTACAGTCTTTTACATTCATTTTTACAGTGAGCTCCGAATTGACTCCCTTCTTTGAAGAGAACCTGTAATTTTATTTTATTTTAGAATCATGTCTGAAATAATCATGTGAAATGAAATATACTTGAAGTCACCTTCTGGGCAAGAAGTTCTACACATTCCTCTTCATTGAAATTGCATGTTTGGCATCAGACTGTTGTAAGAGAAACTCAACAGTTCAAGCTTTGTCCAAAATTTCTTTTTTAAAGTTGTAAGTTAACGTGAGTCATTCCCGTAATCAGCTTCTCTCCTATTCATATTTATACTGTTATGTTTTGTTTCCATGGGAAACAATGGCAATAGGTCTATGGACTGGCAGAAATACAACTGCCTGAGACACCACTGATGTGTGCCACTACAGCACTGTGTTAAACGCTAAGACTATAAAATCCATCAACACTGTCAAACAGCCCCGTGCTAATAATAACCAGTCGTTTTTACAAGATTCAAAAATCGGTATTTTAGGTTTAAAGATCTTATTATTGAATGCTAACTAAGTTCCATTTAGTGGTTAAACTGTAGGGGCCAAACCCTCTCCCCAGCAGAGGAAACAGTACGAACGCACTTGAAAGTGCCGAGGTCCAGTCGGGTCATGCTGCTCAGATGGAGCGGCATCTTCTCCCTGGAGAGCAGCGGACCCTGCACAGGCTTGTCTTTAAAATGAATGTATGTATGTGCAGCAGCACGCAGGTGCGCGCGGGGGACTGCGACTCTGGCCCCAGCATTCCCACAAAACAGAAAAATGCCCGTTCCTGCACATTCTGCTCTCAGATGCCCCACTTGAGCCACAGAGTTTGGAAGAAGGAAGAAAGGGTGTCCTTGTGCTTTAAAGTTAGGCTTCGATTCAGGCAATCCAGGTTCTGTTCCTGACTCTGTCACAACCCATATGGTGAACCAGTTCACCGAGTTTCACTCCACGCCACACCACACTGACTCCCACTCCGCTTGGCTTACAGAAAAGGATGAAGCAGTAACACAATAGAGAAGGAAAACTTAGCATGCAAGTGTATCCTCTCTCATGCTATAAAACAAACTGAGCAACGCACCTAAACTCAACAGACAAATGAACAACCCTCTGCCCAAAAAGAAAAAAACCTGGCCAGTGAAACCTACTGTAATTGCCACTGAGACTAAAACTTCACTGCTAAAACAAAGGAGCTAACTCCACACACGAGCATTTTTGCCGAGCATGAAACAACCATCATCACAATGACAGTTAAGTGATGGCGATGAGCATAGCATATCATTTTTTAATCACTGTACCAGGGATAGACAACTCTCTAATTTCAATGAAGTGCTACGGGCTGCACAGCCACAGAGCTGCGACATTATACACGGGCAGCTACTGCACCTTCCACTCCCAGATCCCTGTCCTGATTTGTCTCTCCTCTTGTGTGAAGACTACTCAAAAAAGGCAGTGCTGTTTTAACTGTGTAATTTTGGTAAAGTTGAAATTGCCACACTTTCTAGAGAGGTTAAACCTTTATTAGCTTACAATGAAAATTTTTAAATATAAAAAATATCTGAAATTCAATTCTCGATCAGAGTACTTTGCATGAGACCTCTTTTCAATGGAAGTCATTGCTTTCACTTCCATTGAGGTCATCAGGTGATCCTTTCAGGCCACCTACAGAACATTAACACCTGAGAATTAAGTAGCTAAACTCTTTAAATACTTTTGAAAAATTTCAGCTTATCATCCTACAAAGGACAAAGTTCTGTCTTGTCCTTATATATGATGCCACTGCACATCATCTGGAGCTGCATACAATTTGGCATGATGTGTTATTGTTTCTGTTCAAAAGACTGAAATTATTCTAACTTCATATTACAACCCCCTTTTCAGCCTTTATTTAAATAGGAAGACAATCTAAAGGTGTTAGAAGTGACTAACTTTACTGGTACAGTTATAGTACTGCATAGGACGCCATCGTTTAATAGTTGGCATCTTCTATTGGATATTGTATTTCTTCTATAGGGTCACGTTGTAAGTTTGATAATTAATTCCTTGCTCTTTACCCTAACGTAACTGAAGGTGAGCTTTGATATCATTTTTTGCACCAAGCTTTCCTTTAGGTGTTGCTTCTTCAGTCTTTTTCAAGTCACTGTTTTGAGGTTAAAGGTTCTGAAGTAAGAGGAGGGAAACCAAAAAGAAATGCCATTAAGGGGCTGTAAAGCAGAACGGCAAATGTTAGCATGGGCACATGTCTTCCTAAACACCAGAAAAATTTAATAATGTTTATGATATATTACAATAATCACAAGTTTACTTCAAAATTAATCAGGGCTAGAGTTCAAGCATTTGACAGCTCTTACTAGTAAGCCCATAATAGAATGAAGGGACCTAATATAGACAAACTAACACATACGAATTTCACAGTTCTTGCTGAAGAGTCTCTTTTGCATTTACGTTTTTGTTATATTTAGAAAAATTATTTCTACTATTCACTTTTCAGTATTCCTATACATGATCAATGTTTACTAATTGGCGAGTGGGTCTTTTGGAACAACAATTCTGACAGTAGACGTATATCTTGCATTCATGCGTGAATATTAAACACACCAATGAGCAAGGAGCACAAGCCCACAAGGGCTATTTTGTTTTATAAGCAATAACTATCAAACTACAGGCCACTTCCAGAGGTCTATGCACTGGCAGGAGCAGTTGATAGCATTTCAGTACCACCTCAGCTAATTAACCCCAACTGGTCATTAATGTCCAGGAAATCTTTGTGCTAAGATCATTACTGCTATTATAATGACAACCTGAGAACAGGGAAAGCAAAAAACATGCTCTGATATGATGGGACAACAGGCCTAACTCACATTAAAAAAGAGGTTGTATTTTTTCCTCAAAAGTTCTTGCAAATAAAAACAGTCAGGTTGTGCTGCTTAATTCTTATTTTCCAGGCTAAACTAATTAATAACAGCACCGATTTGCAAGTGCCTCACCCACAGTCATATCTGTAATCTAATGGAAATCAACGATTTTTAAGACTTTGCTTAAAGGTAAATAAGTGCTATTTTTGTTTGCTATACTGCAATGCTCACACATATAATGAAATTATTTCCCATATTAACTTTAATTCAGAAACAAAGTCCTGATTTATCTGCCTATTTCTTAGTTACGTGTTTTCATTCACAGATTTGCTGACCAATTTGCACTTACTTTAACCCTTTTATTTCACAGAACTACAATACAAATTTGCTCTGTATCAAATACAATTGCACGAGAATACTAAATTAAGGGTGTATATATATATGCATGTGTACATATATATACCCTGTCGCATAATTCTACATAGACAAGGTACATTTTTGCTAAAAAAAAATGTGAGATGCGTGCTAAAACACGTACATGCAAAAATACACTGTTAAGGTTTATGTGCATGGATAGCCCTTTGCACATGCTAAGCAGATAACCTTAACCATGCGACCCCATGTAGGTACCCATCTTTGCTCACATTTTGGATCAGACTCTGAAGTGGTTCTGATCATCCTGGTGAACAGAGCCCTCCATTTTAGTTTTAATGATTGTGAAGGAAGAGCTGGTTTACATCACTTTTCATTTTGTCTTCTCCTGCTTTCGCAAAGTGAGATTTCAATAGACATTTCCATCAGGCTTAAACACAACTTGAAGAAAACAGACTTTATTCTCAAGTCTGGATGTTTTCTGAAATGTGTTGCTCAGCTGTTGCCAGTTGTGTGGCTTTGTGCACACACACGGCGATGCTGGGGCACCTAAGCTCTTTTGATCCCCAATATTTGAGTCAACAAAAAAGAGCAATAAGGGATAGTAAAAAGACTTTGTTAACGCACTAAAATAAAACAAACAAAATGTACACATTCTTATCCAGCTGAAAAATAATTCAAACTCGCACAAGACTTTCTTGAATTTGGCAGCTTAATCTGTATTATTACAAACTGCCCTTTACCAGATGCACTGCTGACAGCTTTGAAAGATATGAACTTAATTGCAAATGCTAAAGAATACGTATTTGTTTCATCTGGATGTAAAAACTGTTTCAAAAAGTTTTACTTACTGACCATCTTATATGACCTTTTATAAATGAAAGGAGGTCAAGTTTAGTCTTGGGGGACTGCTCCCTGGTATGAGACCAGGTCGTCAACTGGCTTCCCTTGAACTCACTATAATTTTTACAATCTAAGAATTTGGTCCAAGACATTTTAAAACCATTAGCTTTATCAGAAATGAGGAATTCAAAACTTTGTATGCTTTGTTGGATCCACCTCTGCTTTCCCACACCTTCACCCTAAATATATGATACCACTTTTTGTTTTCTTTTTTTTTTTTTTTTTAAACTAGGAAACATACTTCAGAAAGGAAATCAGATGAGAACACAGAACAATTATGGATCTAATACCTATAACGGATTCACAAACTACAGTCATGCAAGTGCTAAATCTCAAGCTTCCACAGGCTCTAAATCTCTGCAGCAGATTGATCATACTTTTGAGAATAATGATACAGCTAATCCACTTCTGCATTCTGATTGAAAACAAATTATTTCTCGCTCTCATTTCCAATGAGCACAGACCAAAAGATTACAGTTTTTAGGTTGTAAAATACTTTTTTAGTTTCATAGCATTAACCAACTTATTAAATCCTTATGGGTTGGACCATGTCATGCCATTATGTAACAGTGCCACAAGAACGAGCCCTCTAATCTCAAACTCCAGTGTATCTCTTACAAAACAACACTGTAAACTTCCCTTCTATATCTTACAGTAAGTTTTAAAACAGAAGACATTTGTAAAACCAGCCAACTAGAAAGAAAACTTAGCATCAGCCAAGGCATAACCTTATAGCATCGGAATCTAGGTAATACTTGAAACAACTTTCATTAGCTTACAATGAAAAGTTTTTAAGCACAAGACAATGAATCAAGTCTTTGGCCAACATAGTTTTAAGCTGATAAGGTTACAACTCCAAGTTTACTTCTTAAAAATAAATTTCAAATTCCTTCCTAAAATATGGCATTTTAGTGCTAAAATTAATTAGGTATTTACTTTAGGAAATATTCTCAAATTAAAAAAATACCTGTTCTCTCCTCTGTATTACTACAGATAATTTCTATTCATGAGTATTCTACCAAAGAAAGAAGAACCATCATCTCATATATCTTTTCTTATTATAAGTCAACTAGGGAAGATGATTAGCTAATATTTGGATAATTCACAGTCTGTAACTCTCAAATCTGTAAAGAAATCCTGACTGGAAGGGAATCTGTATCCTGGGACATCTGTGCTCCTACCTCCCAAAAGGGAGGTGAGACAAGGACAGACAGGCCTTGGCAGATCCATCAATGCAGAATGTGCAGTTGCAAGCTGTACCTTGCCTCCTTTCCCAGGAGGCCGGAGCTCCTGTTACTGGGATGTATGTTGATATATCTTAGGTAAAGAGTAAATTTGAGGTGATTAAGGAGAAATCCTCCAAAGATTTGCTTCAACAGTCCATGACGCTACTGATGTGGACTACAGTTTTATTAATGGATTAGCAGCATCATGGCAGTTTCGAGATCAGAGGGATGCTGCCTTTTACCACCAAGTAAATCCAGAGAAGGGCACTTTACTCTTACTGCCTCCATATTTGACTTATGCTGAACAAAAGGGATCAAATTTTCCATCAGTTTCAGTTATCTTCTACTTCAGAAGCCACAGCTATTATTGTAGGCGGGATTACATTGTGTTTACAGCTAGAGCCTTAATTATACAATTATATAATGAGCTATATATTATTTTAAAACCTTAATTATAAAACGTGTGTATGAAAATGAGCCAGACAGAAATATTGTTGGCCTGTACATTGATTTCTTCTGTTTTCAAGTATAGAAATTGAGAGAGCAAAACACCACCTGACAGACCATTAGCACAGCATACTATAAAAGCGAAAACAGCCCAGAAACATGGAGAATTCAATTGGCATTATATTTCACATTTTAGCTACAGTGCTGAATATGGATTCTAGGCTGAAAGATTTATGCCTTCTCTCCAAAATTTGCCATACTCTTTCATTCAGCTCAGATTTTTAGGCTTTCAGAACAGTGTGAACACTAAATCATATAAAGTTTACCTAAATAACTGTGCGCAGGTTTTTCTTCCACAACTTTAATTCTCCTTGCTCCTGCAGGTATCACCAAAGCTTCCACATAACCTGAGTAGGAGATCAAATGTCCCGAGTTAAATACAAAAAAACGGAAGAGCACCTCTAGCACTTTTTTCATTTATTCTCCTCTGTTTTGCTTTTCAAATATAATACGTTATATTTGATATGACAACGGCTTGAGGGTCCTTGCAAATCATGTCAGCTATTAGCTTTGAAACAAGCTATGTAACTGTGTTATGTGCAATATATATGCCATGATACACAATGAACAGAGCAAAGTAAAATGTCACAAGAGTTAACGGGGCTAGGGAATACACAGATGAAGTTGCCTCCAGCCAAGCACAGTTTTCTGTCATTATCCCCAGCAGATGACCACAAGAGAACGCCAACTTCACTCAGCACGAAGACCTAAATGACACAATGCTAAAAACCAAACAGTCCTCTATTGCCTTTATTTATTTATTTATTTATTTATTTATTTATGGATGGAAGGGGGGGTAAATGTTTTGTACTCCAGCTCCCTCTTGCTTTAACGTGTACAATCCCAGTTTTGAATGGCTTTAGCTTTGAAGTATACTCATCAGATATTCGGATTGCATTAAAACTGCTTTCATATAGTGTGGGATTAAGAAGTGCTATTGAGTCATTTGCCTCAAGTAAGAAGGGGTGAAAAGGCAACACAGGTGAAAAATTCTGTGCAACTACGAATGTTATCAATAAAATCAAATGTTAGGTTATTTGGGGGGACGACTTCAAGAAGTGGATAGTAAAACAAGGTTTTATTCTGTGTATATTACAAAATACTGAGCATCTTGTCTATAATCATGATTTTAACATGGTATCATTGCCATGCAGCATTACTTCTCTTTAATTTCCTTAAGAGCTAATAACACTCTCTACGTATTGCTGACATTCAGCTTCTGGAGAAGGAAGAGCAGTTCTGCTTGGATGGCAGTGCCACTGTATTACATACCTGCACTGAATCTTGAATAAAACCTGAAAAGCGTTTAGTTATTTATTTAAGCCTTAAAAGAAAGCTGAGACGTTGTAATTTGTATTTACAACCACCTTCTCAGTAGTTTTTGATCTGTAGTCGACATCTTTTTTCTGTGCTTAAAGTCGTCCAGACCTATCTGTGGTTTAGGATTCCTGTTCTACATTACCGCCAGCCTAAGAGAAGGCTGGACTTAAGCATCTGAAGGCTGTGCCCAGCTTTTTTTTTTTTTTTTTTTTTTTAAAGTACTATAGTTTAGTCTGTAATGCACTGAGTTCTCTTGAACTGTCAAACATATATTGTCTGCTTCTAATTATATTATTTTGCGATAAGTGATTTACTTAATCTTGAAACACTGTATATTTTCTGAGCAACAGACTGAAAGTGTAATAACAAACAAATGCTGACAACAAATGCTCCTTCAGAGAAGACTCTTCATGGGGAAAAGGTATATAAGGCACACGATGAACATTATTAGGCTCTCAGTCCTCTGTTCTGTTAACACTATTGTACTGGAGCCAGTAAATTCAACTCAATTGAAGAACAAATCGCAGGACTCTGAAAATCTACTGTTTGTTCTGCATCAGAAAATCTATTTGCTCTTTATGATATGTTACTATAAGCATAAAAGAGCAAATAAAAAAAATATGTAAGATTGCTTCTTGAGACATTTGGCTTTATGTTCACTCACTGCCTGCTTGGTTTAACGACATTTCTGTAGGTAACAGATCATAATTTGCATATTCATTTTGAAGAACACCCAATGAATGTAAATACTCTAAAAAATATAAATGTCATTTCATGAACTTATCAAAATCAGCCTCTTCTAAGATATAATGTACTTCTTACTGCAAGATAAATTAGATAATTCATTAATTTAATATCTAATAGAAATAAAATGATTTCATAATATTTAAATTTAAAAATATTCTTGCATCTTATCTAAAATATTGAAAATATTATCAGAGTAGTTGTTAATTTTAAAAACTTCTTCTGTAGCTCTGAAACTGCAGTGAGGCACTGCATCTTTTAAGAAAGCATAGCATATTTTCCAGCGCTCAAAGTAGTCAGAACATCTAATAATTTTCCAAGTATTTGAAATAAGCAGATTTACCTGCTCCTCTGGTATGGTTAAAATCGCCTTTAATAACTTTGCATGACTTTCCATTACCATTGCACACACCACAATGATCTTCGCGAGCCAGAGACCCTAATATGCCATCACAGCCAAATTTCTGTGGAAAAAGAAAATAAAGCTTTTGAGAGGTAGCCCACGATTGTCATAAAGCTGCCGTTCCCAGTGGGCATTTCACCCTTTTGCAAGACACCTGACCAACCTGATCTAGCTTTGAAATTAGCCCTGCTCTGAATGAGGGCTAGACTAGATGATGTCCAGGGATCCTTTCCATTCTAAATTCTTCGGTGAGTTTATGTAGATTACTGTGTTCACTCTTCCTACATGGTTGGCCAACTCCAGAGCTGCTCTCTAGCTGCCCTAAGGCATTTCTGAGCCACAGCGCAACACACTCAGTGGGTCCTCCTGCTCAGAGATGGCCGCCTCTTCTGCTCAAATTATGGGAGGGTCTCCACCACCTCCATAAGGGTCAAGTGCCATCTGACGTCAAGCCAGTTATGCATCTAGTGTCTTATTTAAAATAGAACGTGAATATATCTGAAGCATGTAAGTACAAACTTTGTGCTTTATGAAAAGCTAGCAACAAGCATTCAGCTTAAAACAAATAACATTTACTCAAGCACCCTCAAATTACCATGTTAAGTGTATTTCTATCGTTAAACATCACTTTCAGCTTGACAATAGAAACATTTACAGTTAATACGGTATACTGGCCTAATATGAAATAAAAACCTTTTAAAGTCTAGAAGAGTCATCAGAGTGTAATCTCGTGCACTGTATAAATGTATCTGATGAAACCAGTAAAACTTCAACTCCATTTGATAAATGGTGAAGATAGGCCAGGTTGAGGAGGAAATACAGGATTCCCATAAAAACCAGAAATCATTCTACCAGGAATTTGCTCATCTCCAAGCATGTGCGGATTGTTACTTCATGTTACACATGGCGTTTTTATTAGCGTTCTTTGAATTTAAAGGAGGAGAGAACGTTATAGATTTCTAAATAGGTATTATGTTATAAGCATGCAAAGGGCTGCATATCCAAAATGGCAGATCTTCAAAGTTTACATTCATAACTCTAAACCCGTAATCCCAAAAGTTCGTGCTCATCCGTTGTCTAAAAACACAGGTTAAAATACGGGAAGCCTTACAATTTAGATATTCAAGTTTGATAAGCACCTCTCTCCATGCATCTTGATATGCCAAGAACCCAATTTAGTCTTAATTAGGTGGGTCTGGTTTTGGGTTTATTTGTCTTTATTAGTCAGAATTCACTGAGACAAACGTGAAGAGTGGATGATAAACAAAAGACATTTTTTCAGGAAAAATGGGGTATATACCACCTTTGGGATTAAATCTGCAAATGTTACATGATAAGCAAAAGTCCCAAGAGTATACTTGTTGCATGCACTCAAGTCATTTGTGAAAAGCTTATTTTACATAGATATATGTACATGTGCAAATATACATGTTAATTTGTACAAGTTAATTTGTTAACGTTATTATAGTAATAATAGTCTCTGTGTTAACGGTTGGGTTTTTTCTCTTTTTTTAACCGAATCCAGTGTGCACAAAGAGAAGCAGATCAAGAAAAAAACAACCCTCGGGAACTTTTGTATGGAAGAGTTTCCATATGAAGCACTATAAAAGTGGCAAGAGAACTTCTATGAACCCAACCAAATCTGAGGACCATGGAATAACATGAATAGCACAAGCATTCAGATTTAATTATCTGTGATTCAGTTCCTTTGGTCCTGGTTTATTTAGATGTAAAATTTTGTATAGGCTAGATGTAAAATTTTGTACAATTCAAGGCAGAAGAAAACATACATATGCACACTCCATGGCAAAATTCCCCTAACTGTTGAAAGCTGAGGCTTCCCTTAGAAGAGGAAATCAATTATAGTCATTCTTCATTCGGCCGCAATTTGTTATTATAATCATCCTCATCATCATAGACACATGTTCCCCCAGCTAAACCTTCAGTTGCTTCATGTACTGTACTGCATTTAGTGAAATGAGTTTAAAATATTTCAATACAAAAAGAGCCAGTCAGTCTTGGTCAGAGAAGCAATACATATGCATAATGAACGCACGCGCCTGCATACGTGTGTGTGCATGTATCCAGGCTCTAAAGAAGTAATTCATACCTGGCATCTACCATTTGCACAGATATCTAACCCATGCTGGCCACAAGAAGTCCCATCCATCACCTTTTCTGTTAGGAGAATGGGCTGATCCTTTCCAGTCGGAGAACAGAATAAGGCACATGGCTTTTCTGTAATAGCAATTGATGAAAGAAACACTAAATTAATAAAAAGTCATTTAATAAACGTAAAATTATTACCAAACAGATTTTTAGAACTGATGCCTGCTTATCACGTGTGGTATGAATCTATGTTAGTAGAGCAAGTTATCGTAGGAAAAGTTAAAAAAAAAAAAAAAAAGAAGAAGAAAAAGAAAAAAAGCAAATATTTGATCCTTTTCTCATCTGTTTGAATAACTTAAGTTCTTTTCCCTGCTAGAATATACTTGCGCTATAAACTTGAGCCTACATAATACTCATGTCATGTTCATTGTTACAATTAAGAGTATGCACATTACAGCTGTTGGAATATTTTGGTTGTAATCTATACTTTCATTCTACTATTCTTTTGGCAGATCATAAATACTGGTTAAAAAAGAAACTTAACACTTTCCAGATTTTCTAACTATGCAGGTCAAAGAGAAAAGAATTAGAAGTGAAACACCCCGAGAAGAAAAATATATGGCTTTACAAAGTCCACATTAAAAAAAAAAAAAAAATACACTCTTTCTAACATTGTTAGTGAGGTCAAGCAATTTTCTATGACATTTCTGAAACATTCTGCAAATCATTTATAATTTTGAAAGGAATAAAAAAGTAGTATTATCAAAAGGCTGATTTTTGTATCCCTAAGAATCCTCTTTTATAAATAATGGCATTTGCCTGACCACTGCTGAAGTAATCACAAACAAAATAAATTAAAATCTACTCTCAATGGTCAATATAAAATTACATGATTTCTTCATATCTTTACTTATTCACAAGCATACTGACTCAGAACTTCTTCCTAAATCTTCTGTAGGTTTTTGAAAGTATAATGACAATTCTGAATTTGAAATTGATTTCCCTTGGACACAATCTATGCCACTCTGACTTCGTACTGACTTCTAGGTAGGTTCCTGGAGTGTATTTCATAAATAAATTAAACAGTTCCCGGAAACAGTCTAGGGCACGGCAATGCTACTGGCGGTACAGTTAAACGGTAGAACAGCGTATGGCATGTTTTCGGCCTGCGCCATCTAGCACTAGCTGTGCCTAGGCTGGAATACGCCACCTGCAAAGGACCATTTCCAAAAAGCGGTTTGGATGTCACCACCCATTTTCAGAGCGTAGAAGAGCTGAGAAGCATGGACACAGGTCTTCTGTGCCAGCTGACTTAAGCACAAGAGAATGGCATTTAATTTGTTAAAATCGACACAGCCTCTGGGTATCTCTAGGGGACAAGTGTAAACAGATGTCATCTCCTCCGCCAACACGTGAAGCCAGTCAGAAACAAGTCATCCCCAGTTGAGAAGCGTGAGGCTCTGCCTGAGTTTGTGCGCTGCCCGCTCCCGTTATACTGCTTAAACAGTAATTGCAAAGTCACCCGGTACTTCAAGAATAGCATGTATCAGTGTTTTTTAAAGGAACGCCTTATCAAGACTTTCAACCTAAACATATTATTTTAAGGAGACTGAACTAAGAGAGACAAAACCTCAACAACACTAGGCACTTTTGTAAGTACACAAGAGTCATAACAGTCAGAATACTTGTATTTAAAGGGGTTGGGTTACCCACCTTCATTTTCACCAGTACAACTTTGTAGCTCACAGATTGTTAAGCACAATTGACATTACCTCAAAATTCTCCAGAAAAACCCTTAGAAGTTAAACAATTATGATTCTCTTTTATAATTTTTAAATAGATATTTAACCCGTCCTCAGAATAAATTCCAGATTACTCAATTGCTACAATACTATCTTGGAAAAGGCAAAGTTATCAAGTCTGTTTATGAGTCTTCCCAAAGAGTCTAGTCCTGTTCAGGTCACCCCAAGACCAATAAGTATTTGATTATATGTTAATTTTCCAAAGATCAATTCTGTATTACGAAGCATGCCATGCAAAGCAGTAACTACAGAGACAACTGTAGCCCTCACGCTTGGTAGTAAGACACTACAGGAGATCCCATTTAAAGATGAGTAATTTAGATGTGTTGCATTAGGGTCTAGTAAAGGCTAAGAGGGCAAACAATTAAGGAGTTAGGAACAATGTGTTTTTGTAATACTGGACCTCCTTAGCTGGTGTCCAGTTTTGCATCTCCTGAGGTACGCCTCAAGACAACAAGATCTCTCAGAATGCAATTAGAAGAAACCAGCCATCCATACTGCTTAACATGGGACTGGAAAGTGTTGGAGATTTTTCAGGAAATGACTGAAGTAGTCAAAGCCAGACTGAAAGCTTTTGCTCTCTTAGGATATAAACCACGCGTCTTGTGCTAGACCACAAGTTAGTAAAACAAAACCAAACTGATTCACTAGGTACTCGCCTATAAACGATTTGGAGTAAGCTCATCTTCCTCTGAACCCTAGGTAACACACAAGGCTAGTGAAAGCAGGTTCATAAGTTTTCACTTTGGCACTTAGAGAAGAGGCTTAATACAGAATATATCCCTTTTTAGCTAGACAGAATAAGTTTGTAATAATGCATTCACATCTTTCAGGATTCAGCAAAAGAAATAATTCTCTCAAAATTCATGCTTAAGGATGGCTGCTGATAATTTTTCATGCTTGAAATATAAATGGAAATAATAAACTACAATAATCTCGCACCTTAAAATGTGATAACACATACTTACAGCACTCCAATGTCCTTCCAGGCCTTTTTTTTTAATCACCAGTTGCTAATTTTTTTTCAGCTGTTTTCGTAACTTAAGTCTTTCTGTTGGATTTTTGTATAAAATATAGTATCATAATTTAGAGAAAATTCATTCAAATGGCAGCTATTCACATTCCTAGCATGAACTTGAATAGCATGTTTTGGTTTTTAGATGTCAATATTTCATGGCAACTTTATCTTTGTAGATACCATAAACGTTTGACACTACTGTTCTCTTACTTGAGTACACTCTTAAAGGCAGAATAACTAAGCAAGGCTTTCACGCTAAAATGCCAGGATTTTGCCTGCAGTAGCTGTCTGGACTTATAGAAAACTGACCTAAGTGCAAGACATGCAGTACACGTGGATTAGTGCCAAAGGCCAACGCTGGGTATCTGAAGTATCCAACTGTTAAACCCAAAGTGCTTTTCCCCTTCTTCAAAAATAAATGCACACTACAATATCCATATCGTCTTTCTGGCTGTGCAGGTAGAATAGATACACATATGCTTAAAGATGTAGCATTCCTATAGAAAGCTGTACTCATGAGTGACTTCATACTACTTTTCTGTTTATATAAGACCAAACTGATGTTAAATCTTAATTCAAATGTAGTCATTATGTATCAAGAAGGATAAATTCAACAGGAATATGAGGCAATAATTTCCAGAGCATGTGAAAATATGACCAGACTTCAGCAATGACATAAAAACAGGTTCCTAAATATCTGGGTCCCTTTATTTATTTATTTATTTTTTTTTTTAAGTTTTTACCTTGTCTTTCTTAGTCAACGGCAATATAGGCTAGCTATAAGACATACTTGCAGATAACGACGTGGGAGATGGCTTATACTCACCATCATCAATGACAGCCTGCCACTGGTGCATGTGCTTCTGATAGGAAGATCTGACACTGAAAGCCTGGCACTGCCAGTCCCTGAAGGCAGGCACGCCAGCAGGACAAGAAGGGTTTTCACATATTCTGTACTGTATTGTGGGACCGTGACACTCTACTTCAAGGCCTGGACTAGAAAAGACAGCATAAATATAATGCTTGTTTGTGGAGGACATTTTGTCAAACTTACAGCGCAGTTTATTCGTTCTACATGTAAAGTCAGTTTAAATAGCAGAATTTTTGTTGAAACATAATATTAAGACATCATCCACTAGAAAATCAAATTTGCAAAACAAAACGTGTTTGCCTTCTTTTTGGACCAGTTACATTTCATGTAATGAGCTATAGATACTAAAATATAACGTATGCTTGGCTCCAAAGAAGCACCAGGATTAGCAGGAGTGTTCAGTAAAGAGAACTTCAGCTGTGTTACTGATATAGTTGGGTGATTTTTTTTCTAGGCTGACTGAGCCAAAGGTAGTGAAGGGACGCTTCCATTAATTTAGATTTGCGGCCTCCTTTGCAGGTGTGGTGTTACAAAGTTCAGATAACATCCTTTTTTTTTTTTTTCTGGTCCATCCAGTTGTACTTGTGAGGGCTAACGAACAAAGGCAAAAGAAAAGCAGATGCAGAAAATGAGGCTAATTATGGGGAACCTTGCTTGAAGAAATGAATGAAAGTGAAATTAAGATAGTCCTAAATTCTAGAACTAGCTTTTAGGCATGCAGCCAGAAGTGGGAGGGAATATGAAAGCATTCTGCATATCTGGAAGAGATTTTTCTGTTAGACTACCTTGCTTTTGTATAACTATATTGATGTTTCTTTACACAAATTTTTCTCTTTTAATCCTTTCCTGTTATCGTTTCTTTTGCCCGAAATCTGTTGTACTATCCTTCACCTTCCTTCATTTCCCCCATTTTATTCTTTCTGCTATTTTCTGAAACTATCTATTCTACTGTATTCCCACTTCTCTTCCTATTTTTCCCTTTTCTCTCCGCGTATGTGACCTATGAAAGAGAAATAGGGTATTGAGTTATTAAGAGAAAAATATCTTTTAGCTAACTACTAAGATCTCTACAGTGAAATACTAGTTCCACTCAAGTCAGTCGTAAAAATTACCTTTACCCTCAATGGCCCAGGATTTTCATTTTCACAAGATAAGAGTTTTATAAATTTTGTTTTCAGATATTCTACATCTAAATGCCTGCAAAACTGTTAGAAAGATCTCTCCGAAAAAGTTTTAATCCCTTGACTGTCCAAATGAAAAATAAGACAGCTTTTTCCAGTAAAAAAATTGAAAGATGAGAATTATATTCTAGACACTCTCCAAGTCAAGTAAACCTGTTTTTCTTCTTCAGGTGAAGTGGGAAACAGAACCTGTACCGGTCCACTAATGTTATCCGAGCTTTTGAGAACAGCAGAAATGAGGAAAATTAGTGCTTCCATGCAGTAAAGAAAAATCATTATGGAACAGATAATCTCTTAGGAATTACACGTTCAGCTCTCATTACCCATTTACACACACATTAAAAGCTCACAACTCCTACTTGGTTGAGTGAAGCTTATATGACCCATTTTTAGGAAAAAAAAAAAAAAATTCCCAAACCTAAAAGCCTTTTCTCCTACTGAATTTTTGATAAAAATGAATTGTTTATGTATATGGCAACTGTATCTTGGCAGGTTTCTGTATCTGTAAGAATGAGATTCTATTCAGAAACACAGATGAACAGCAATGGAAACCTGAACTTGTTTTTACCCAGGGCATTTGCGCTGTCGACTGCTGACTCCAGTGTTGCAAGTTCGGCTGCAAGTGCTCCAGGCGCTCCACTCCCCCTCCATGTGCTCCGCAAAAGAGGTCCGATTGATGCACTCGCCAGCCTTACACCACTAGGTCAAAATTAAGCTCTTAGGTAAATAAATCAAGACACGTACCAAACAATTCACTGCTCTAGAAGCACACCGAAAGCCCAACATAAACATTTTGTTGAACGCCCAATCCTCCTTTGAGTCAGGAATCTGTCTTCCTATGGATCCCGGTAGTTAATTTTTCTAGACTAGTAAACGTAACAGCCGGAGACCCTTCTCTAAGGCCCTGCAGGCACGTAGCATGTGCGACTCTTGTCCAGAGGCTTGAGCTCAAGTTCATTCCTAGCATAGGGTACCTACTGGAACAGCCTGCTGGAAACGATCCCTGTGCCAGACAGTCCCCTTCACTTGAGCCTGGGCACTGCCTAGGAGAGCACATTTGGGTCCAACTCAAACCCACTGCAGAGATCAATCCCCAAGTGGTCTATACAGATGATCACAACACAGCATTCAAGGCTGTTCCCTGGGCTTGTTTGGTTTACTAGCATAGACATAGCCAGCGGGAACTGCACTGGTCAAGGATTAGCCAGTGACCACTGTCGTAATATAAAGTTATAGAGTTATAGAGTTTTAGAGAAAATGAGGTTTCATTCATAATTTGTATTCAAAAAGTAGACGATGGAAGCCCGAGTAAGCTAGTCTTGAGGCTGTCAACAGAACTTCTGGCATTTATTAAAAAAAGGCCAGAGTATCAGCTCCATAATCCTACATGTATATATCATTTGCTGAAGAAACGACTGCTATTTCTCCTGTAAAAATTATCCAGTTAAAATTGCTATGTTCCATAATCTGGTACAAATCATCATACCTCTGTAGAATAGTAGTACTTTATCAACTTACGCTAACTGAAAATCGGTCCCATGTCTTATGAAATGTTAAAAACTGCAAAGCCATAAGGCTACAAAAACACAATGAACAATTAATTTCACTGACATCTGGAATTTAACATATTTCTCTTTGCACTCTGAATTATTTGAATTACTGTTATTAATGGGTACAGTGCCTGAAAAAATCTCATATTTCAAGCAAACCAAACCATGCCAATAAAGCAGTCAATAAAGACCTTTGTAACTTCTTATAATATACACTTCTGCTATTTGCAGTGTCTGTGCCAATTTCTTGTCTGGTGAACTTAAATTTCACCTGCAGTTTCAAACTGGTCTTGACTAATCAATCTTCATTTTCTGCCTTAAAATATTGCCTTGTGATGATGGCATAATTATACCACCTTTGAAAAGTCTTCATATCAGACAGATGCATTATTATATTGGGTATGCGATCACAAACTACAGATTTTGTAGTGCATTTGGATGTTTCAAACTGAAAATGCTCATATTTATACACAGATATTCTTACAGGTACAGTAGGTAAAATGAAATTTTGTGCAGGGAGAGCATCTGCCTTATAAAGAGGCTGCAGGTTGCTTTTTATAAGTCCTCAGTTAAACAAAACAACTAAACTGGAATGAGCCTGAAATAAGACAGGCTGAGCAAATTAAATTTCCATCACTTCCTAAAGATCCTAAGAGCAGAAAAGGAGATAACAGTACTCAATCTCTGCAATCTAAAGCAAAACAAAGTAAGTGACTTGTGAAATCAGAAGCTCATCTTGGACAGACAAAGTAGATAAGAAGAATCCTTCCAAATGCACTGAGATGCTCCAGTGACATCTGCTTCATTTTTTACTGCTAGACAGACATAACATATCTCTGTAGTCTGGCATGCAGTTCAGCCAGCAGTTGTCATCAGAATCAATACCTCCTCTTACCCTCACTGCTCAGTGTGAGCCCCCTGCATTGCTTACTGCATGCTAGCTAAGCTCCACAATAAGCCAGCAATGCTACCTTCCTTGTGGACTTTTCAGGAGCCATATCACTACCATATCACTACTATCATTATGCTCCCACGAGCATCAACATAACTGTTAAGAACCAGTCCTCCGCTATGAATTGCTATTATCATGTTTTGCAAGTGAATTAACGAGGCACTAGCATTTATGTGCAAAACACACTAATTTGGATACCTAGTTGAAGATGGCTATGGTTTTATAATGGAAAATACTGGGTGGTCTTAGCAAGGGGTGTAACCCTCCTATTCCAGGCTCACAGTAAAGAAGCAGCCTCTAACAACAGACAAGAAATCAGTCACACACATTTTCAGAATCATAAGATGGCAGCAAATGTCATTGTCCTAGAGATATGAAAATGAATAAAGTCTGGGGTTTTTTTAGGTATGTAAAATAATACTACCTGAACAGTTCATTTTATGCTATTTGCAGATTTGTTTGCTTTTTTAGAGGATGAGGATGGTCCTTGGTGAATGAAATACAATTCATTGAGCACATTATCCCTGTGAGAAATTGTTGTCAGTGTAATAGCATGAAAATCCCAAGCATGCTCCAGCTCTGTTGTCTTTTTTACTTGAGTTGATTTACCTTCACTTAAAGTTATATACATACATGGCAGGGATTATTCAAACATGAACGCTTTTAAAGGACATTTAACATGAGTCCGACTTGAGGTGGCCATTCAATTTCTTTGATGGTGTATTTTTAATGATGTTTATCACTCTTTTAGGTGTGCTGATACTGAAAATATACTACATCTTTAACGACGTTTCTCCTAAAAAGTTGTATTACAAATCTGTATTGATTTTTCCCATGAGACTATTCCTACTAAAACTTAAATCATAGCAGAGGTCTTTATATCTTTGAAAACTTATGTTTCTATTTACAATAAGCAGTGCAACAACGGCATTCCATTCATAAAATAGGATACAAAAATTGAACGAGTTTGAAATAAAACAGTGTAAGCATTAAAACATCTGTGGCTTTGGCTAACAGAAAAATGTCAGTGTTTGTTGGGAAGTATACTCTTCACATCTCTTTCACGCATATATACACACATACATAAATATATATAAGTATACTGTATTATTTTAATGTAAATCAAAGGAAGCAGTAAGTTTAAACAAGTGCAAAGATCTGTTCAGCTTTTTTTCTAAAACGTAGGTGATCAGTGTAATTTATATTGCTTTGTCACTTTTGCTTTAGGAAAGCCAGCAACCTACCTTTCCAGTGTCACAGTCTGTTCCATCCATCGGTGGATCCAGTTTAGTTTTGCATTCTTTCTCATTTTCCACTTTACACCACAACCCAGTGCAAATGACATGCTGAAAAAAACAAATATACAGCTAAGAATAAAGTCAGTCTTATGCAGATGACCTTTGCATGTAATTCACTCATTTTGTCTCATGAAGTTACCAGCTCGGCGGCACTGAAGTCCATTTAAAGGCAGGTTAAACATGCACAAAAATCACAGTGGGCAAACCCTGCTTAGACTTTCATTGATCACTGACACATGGAACAAGTCAAGCTGTTGTGTTGACAGAGGGGAAGAACTGCAGAAGTCTCACCCTAGGGGTCACAGTCTTTGTGTACTCGAGATCTGACAAAGCACATAGGAACAATTTTGCCCCACGTTGCGAAGCTGCCCTGCGCAGAAACATTTTCCCAAGACTCAAGGAGTTGTGATACAGCCAAGGCTGAAATACGGATTATGCTTCCGGTTATTAGCAGACAATTCAGGAGCCTGAGCTGCGTACTGGGAACAGAACAAGTTCCTTAGGTGCAGGGGACACACTTCTTTTTAAACAACACTTGGAGTTTTCTGGGAATTATTTAAAAATTGTCTTCGTACTTTTACTGCTTTTATTTATTGCTCATTCATTCTATGTGAAAAGGAGAAAACCAGCACTGTAACTAGCAATAAAAAACAAGGTTTTAAGATGACTGCACTAATATGTACAGAGATTGCAGCTACGTAGACTTATGTTCTCTAGAAGAAAAAAGAGAAAGACATAAGATCCAGGAACAGGGCAACAGGCTGCATTAAAAGTAAAAAATAAATAAATAAATAAATAAATAAATAAATAAAGCTAGAATGAAAATTGATGCTTCATAAGCACTAGTGTGCTGACTCCCAACCTCTCCCACAGGACACACATAGCAGTGAAGTTAGCATTTTGCAGTCCCTCCCAAATGCTCCCTGAACTCTTTGGGCAATAAATTTCAGCTGGTTCTTCCAAAGGTTACTTAAACTGAGAAAGAACACAGAAGTGCCAAGATGGACTCATAGATGAGAATGAACAAAGCAAGATACTTCAGAAGGCAAATTAAAAGTTATTTTCACATTGAACATCCACAGTCTGGTCAGTCGAATGTTCACCTCTCAACTGCTAAAGTTCAGGTTTAATTTAAATTAATAACAAGCATACAACTATTCCCTGGAAAAAAAATAGACGCAACTAATGCGAGTTACATAAGTGATAGGAAAATCACTCTAATTTATGTGTTATCTTGTACAATCCAGAAAATCTTTCTCTAGAAACTATGAGGCTTCTTTAGGACTTGTAATGCCCCTTGTTATACCATCCCAATGATTGCTGCTACCTGATGCTCTTCCAATGATAGGTCATTTCTCTGGAAACAGCTCAAAAATTAATCAAACCTGATAGCCACAAAGAAGATGCAAAGTAAGATGACAAATCAGGTTGAAATATATCTGTTGAGAATAGGAAGAGAAAGAGGGTAGACGAGAGGGGTGCTAGTCCATAGCAGAGATGGAAGGAAAAGCTGCTTATTTTGTCCATCCTAAGCATCAGAACAAGATAGTCTTATCCACTTCAAAAGAAAGCATAGCCTTGAAGTAGGTTCATGTGTTTCTCTAAATTCCCTTAGCAGCTTTCCCTAATACCCTCTAAAAAGCCCTCCTGCTCTCAAGTTCAGAATCACAACTTTGTTTCCTTACCCGGAAACCAGATGGAAGTGAACGGGGCCATTTGGGGATGCGTTGTGGCCTGAACGTTACTGCATATGCATTGTGAATCTCTCCAAATAGGTGCAGTAACCCCAAACAGGGACAAAAAGGATCCAGAGAGAGGGGGGGACAAAAGGTAAAGATCAGTAGGTTTTCAGAACCCCAGGCTGCAAGAAGACGTGCTCTTTCTGACTGAAGTGATTTGTTACATCAGTAAACCTACTAAGAGTCTCTGGTCCTTTACATCATGCATGAGAACTGAGTGATAAATCTTACGCTACCCCGAAAAAAAAAAAATCTTACTGCACAGGAAACTTGATTCAATAAAAGATTGTGTCTGAACCAGGGAACAGGACAGTTCCAGTGGGAGTCTTGTAAATAAAACTGTCTGTAGTATCAGCTTCAAAAACAAAACAAAAAAAACCCCACAGATTGCGGAGGGCCAAAGCATTGCATAGAAACAAGATTTCTAATTCATCCTGTAACAGCCTGTAAAGGCTCTTCACAGCCTTTTGAAGAGGCTGAACTGGTAAGACAACAGTTAGCCCATGCAAATCCCAAAATGAAGTTACAGAAGATCTATCCTATGGCTGGGATAATTTTAACTTTTTTCGATACCCAACTGTAATTTGTATTCCTGTTCAGAACAATTCAGAGAAGAAACAGAATTTATGTTTCTAAAACTGTCTATAATCATGAATTTTAAGATACAACTTCAGAGTCAAGAACCAAAAGTTAGAAACAAGACTTCTGGGACAGTTTCAGAAGACTATGTAGTTGTGACAGACTGTGCAATGCTCTACCACAACATAGTGCTTCGGTACCCAACTGTGAAATGACAGAATATACTGTTGGCACAACTCAACCTCACTGAAACAAAGATAAATGCTAATTTAATTTTTCTAATTCAAACCAAATTCATTTATGTACCTGAATCTTCGTTCCTCAATTATTCAGTAACAACATTTGAGGAAAAGGCATCCAGGATTTCAAAAAATAAAGTGAACTTTTCCTTTATGTCATTACATCTTAAAGCATGCTTCAGTGTGTGGTTTTTTTTTTTTAAACACTTTCACCTTATGCCCAACTTCACCAGCATAGAACTGCAGAACAGCTGACAACAAACCTATGGTTCCTTACGAATTCAGAAAAAGTTATTCTAATCTTAAAGAAGACATGAAGCCAGATTCACAAGGATTTGGATGCCTAAACACACAGAGGCACTTGAGCTGTGTAAAGTCAATTAAATCAAGATGCTTGACTTGCTTAAGTGCTTTGTATGCATATCTGCATGTTTTCACAAATACTTCTACACCACCTCTTTATGAACCATGAACCTAACTCCCCCCAGTTAGACACATCTTTGAGCTCACTTCCCCTTCACTAATTTTTAAAAATAAGAATCCATGACTATTTACATTTCATTCTAGACCTTGAGATTCCCCAAACCCAAGAAGTGGAATTACTAAAATTGGAGGATGACCTATAATTTTTTTTTGGCCTTTGGACTTCATTTCAAACCCCAAATATATTGACTCCTTGTCATTCTTCAGATTGTGCTTCTGCTGCAGAAATAAAGAATCTAGAGACTACTCTCCCCATATAACTTTTGACATTTGGGAATTTCTGCATGTGGTTGGGGACAAATCATGATGAGCACCTCAGCACTTTCGCTAAAAATCCTTAATGCTACAAATTAAACTAGGACTGAAGTGAAAATTAATAGAAATCTGGAGGCCAGTATCAATATTACAGTCACTCCAAAATCAGAGCACTAACTTCTAAAATAGAAGTTTGCTCCTTCAGGGAAGAAAGTTTAATTCACTCAGAATCTGCATAGTTAAGTTAATGTTCATAAAGTTTACTAGACATCTGTCCTAAGCATAGTACAAGAGCCGTTAGTTATTTAGACTAGCCAGGGGAAATAAAAATTATTGAAGGTGATAAAGTTATATTGATGATATTAGACTATTCATAACCTGTAAAATATTTCATTGTGTGTATATTGGGAAACAAAATGCTGCCAAATACAAAAAAAATATTTGTTTTGAAAGAATGAGTTTATCACAAGTATTTAAAAGCAACAGCTAGTAAAATATCACATGACAGTCAGAGTAAAATACAGAAAGAGCAGAGGTCATTCCAGCTTTTTCAGGAGCTTTTTTGAATTAAAAGAGTGAGGGAGATTTGTGTGCCTGATAGGGATGCTATTCCAATCATATAAGCATCTGGAAAGAAGGTGCCTGTTAAGAATAAGGAACAGAGACAAATGAAAAAAAAAAAGGCAGGTCAGAACTGGATTAGTGTGAAGTCAAGATTGTTTAAAGTCTGGTGGTGGAGACGAGGATGGCTATTTCACCATGGCTATAATATTTCCATGACTTTTGTTCTTTTCATTGTGATCTTTCCCTGAAACGCCTTAAAAATCATGATGAAATATAACCAGCCTCCTACTTCTTTGCAAAGATCACAGCTGTGTTATGACAGGAATTGTTTTAGTGGAACTCACTAGATAGCATTCACATCCTGGACTTTAATCTTAAAAGCCGACATTTAATAGTTCAACAATTATATTCCTTTGTCAAGTTCTACAATCGCGTTTAATCACCAAGTATTACTTCTGGGCCATGATCTCGCTCTCTGTTATGTGAAATAATGTTAGGGTCTAATTGATTCTTGTGTGAGACACCATGGGCATAAAAGCAAACTTGGCTCCCTTACAAGGTAAGCAGAGTGACACGGTATAAATCTTGTACCCTGAGATACACTCATACTTTTTTTCTCAGGATCTATAAATTTCGCTCAGGGTATGAATAAGAAGTCTTTGAAATAAAATCTAGATACCATTCATGAAAGAGGAGTGCAGGTCCTCAATGGTCCCTCTAGTCCTTCGCTTTTGCCATTAAATCATAAAGAGGAATTCCTGACAGCAAGGGAAAATCATTGGCACTTGCAAAGTTTCTGAGAGGTTACCATATAATGCAATTGTAAGTTATCCTAAAGTGCTATTCAATAATAATTTTTGCAGAAAATTAAATCTCAGCAGAAAGCTCTGGTCCTTGTAGCACCGACATTTTTAGAAGAATATTTCTAGATCATTAAGAGAATTAACTTTCATCACTACTCAATTGCTCTCTTGGCTGAACAGTTGTTACACAGAAAATATACTTGCTTAGTGCTAAAGACTACATGAAAGTCTGGTCATCAAATGATCTCATACTCAAAAAAAGGAGTCTGATACAGTTCATAATTTATCTTTTACACTGTTACACCACGGTGCATGTACTGTTAAGCTGGTAGAATGTATCCAAGAAAGTCTTGGCTATAAATTTTTGATTTATTTAAGTTTAAAGGAACCTCCTGCTTTCTCCAAGATAACTGCAAGCACAATAAACAGCCAATTACTGGCAGAGCAAAAGACAGAAAGTGTTACAAATTTTTTTGTGGGGAACAATCCTATTATTAAAAAGTATATGGTGACAAAAGAAAGTTGTTTGTATTTCACTGAAAATTCAGTGGTTGCCACTGTATAGTAAAATAATTACTGTAACAAATTAATACTGCAACTACGGAAATATTGCCTTAAATTTAGAAGAGCCTTCCAAACGCTGACTTCCTTAATGGCAGCCACAATAAGCTGCACAGTCAACTCGGTCAACTTTGCATCACCTTCATAATATGTAAAATATGATAATTGTTATTTCCATCTAACATCATCATATGTCAGATGGAGATGATAAAAAAACCCAGCTTCTAAAATGAGCTTTGCAGTTAAAAAATGTCAACATTGCCCAGTCCATGGGCCAGAACCCATGAAAGATTTCTGGAAAGTTTCTATACCTTGGTCCTACCCCTATTTAAATTGCAACAATTTTCTTCCACTATTCATACATGGTAGAAACATGAGGAGGGTGGCTTTCTTACCCTTTGAGCTGTGGTCTGTTCTTTGCTCTTGAGTTTCTTCCTTGCTATAGAAACCTTATTTTATTGGATTAGGATACTCTTATGTAAGCTTCCCTGATAGAACAGCTTCATTTAAGACTCACTGCAGGGAACAAAAGGAGATCTGAACATAAAAGACATAGGGCTTGCTATATCTAGCTCTTCAGGTCTACAGTCCAAAGATCAAATTTTCTGGATTTTTTGTGTGTGCAGGGAAAGAAGGAGGGCTGCTTCAAGACAGAAGAGCGCAGAGGAAACTGGCAAGGTGACTTTAAATAGTTTGGCAATGGAGCTTTACAGAACTTCCCCCATCACCTGTGCCCTCAGATTTTCTGGGGTCTGCCCTTTTGTATGTTTTTATGTAATTTCTGGTATGAGTAACACAGGTCCAAAGTTCTTAAAATGATTGTAACTGATTTTTATGGTTCAGTATTTGCATTTAGGATTTCTATTTCAGGGGCATCAATTTTGCAGAGGACCCTTGCCCTCTAGCATTTCTCCAAAACTGTTAAAAAGTTCCCTTTTTTCTTGCTGTTAAGATTACTGGCTTACGAAGTAGCACACTTACGAAGAAGACAGAGAATTAAATTGCAGTCTGTCAGAAAAAAAGGAACAGGTGAAAAGACCAGCAGCCTTTTGTATGGTCTTCTGTCACTACCAGGTTCTTTCCTGGTACCAGGTGTGTACTCTTACATAAAAATGCTAGAAGAGGAGAAATCTATTGAAGATAACGATTAGAAACGGACAATCAGATACCAAGACCCAAAGTGCAAATACTCTCTGCACAAACAACGGAAAAGCTATCAGGGTAAGATACTGACTTTAACTTCCTAACATTTCTAAAATAGTAACGGATATTAAAGAAACCTTAGAGTCACAATTCTGGGAGAAATATGGGAAAGACATCTGCGAATGATACATAACATGCATGGGACCAACTAGGTACCTGAACTGGTATGGCTGAATTAAAACTAAACACCACAGGTATCAAAGGAGGATATGTGCCCAGGGAAATGAAAAGCGTATAAAGGTATTATGCAACACCGAGTCTCCATGCTTGACTATCTGCTCAATTAATTTTAAAAATCTTTTACCTGCTAAACCTGTGACCTACAAGAAATAGGGGGCTAACTCTGTACATTTTCTTGTTTAAGATGGGTTTCTGGAGAATGAAAAACCAAAACCATATTTTGGAATTTAAAATACATTACTAAAAATCAATCAGTAGATTGTAACGTATACAGAAGTTCTTGCAAGTAATTAAGAACCTTTCAAGAATCATTATAAATGAGTTCTCTTGCCAGTCACTCAGAGTGAAAATGTTCTAACTAAAGAAGATAGTTAAAATGAAAATCAAAAACCTAAAGCTCGTTCTTTCAGCTAAGCCATTCTCAGCATATGGTAGTCACACATGTACTGCAGTGTTTCCTTTCGGAAACTTTAGGATAAAGATTATTCCTCACTCAAACAAGCTAAAGAAAGAGTATTATTTCCAATCTGAAAAGATTAAGAGAATGAAAGAAGTAAAGAAGTGAGGAACTATTCTTCCATTTTAAAAACTCCTGGCCCTTCCAGGCTCTTTGCATGTCTGACTCCGCTGACATTTCATTTTGCAGTTCCTCCTAACCCCCATTTTACCAACCCACACTCTGCACGCTCTCAGTCTTTCTGCCGTTGTAATATCATCTCTTCGTCTTGTCTTGGTTACCTTTTCAAGGGCACCCTACATGTTTAGTACCTGTCCTGTTTATGTTAAGAAAGGATACTTTTTCTCTATTAAAACCATTCTTAAAATGCTTCTTCAATGAGAAGCCTACTAGCATTAAGCCATAAAATTATGCAAAGCACTTGAATTTTGTTAATCTAGCTTTCTGAGATTAACACACAGAGATATCACTTAGTGCAGTGGTGTGAAGGGATCTGAGCAAACTCACTTAGATACTGCAACTCCTATTGCCATGGTACTGCAAGGCTCTGCCCGGGCTCTCTCTACTGAGAGCCTTGCCAACACCGCTATCCTCCCTCAGAGCTAGCGCGGGCACAACAAGCTGAAATTTAGACACGGAGGTTCAAAACCCAAAAGTTTGTAAACTTAAAAAAAAGTTTGTAAACTCCTAGTTACAAAAGTGCTAAGTTCCTTCTCAAACACATGCACAAAAAATCTGCTCGCTGAAAAAAGAATTAGTAGATATGTTTTCCAAGTGTACACCCATCCTTACCTGCATTTCTTGGCAAAAGGAAGCAGTTGGCCCAAAAAGAATTTGACACTGTTCGTCCGCAGTGTACGTCATCCCTGGGAGTTTGGAGGGAATAATCACAGAATTGAGGCTCTGAGGATTCGTCTGTAGCAGACAGTTACTGGCCTTTGACCTGGCAATAGGCAGAGATTTATATGCTGAGCAATCCTGCAGAGTCTGATTATCATGCTGACATGAAACGTGCATTTGACATTAAAAAGAAAAAAAAAAAGGCAGGGATTGACAAATCTTAATTTCTTTTTTTTAATTTGGTGCTGTCATTCAAAGAAATGACTCCATATAAATTAATAGATCTGCCTCCTTGTTAATTTAATGGTGTGACCTGATGTTCCACATTTACAAAAAGACAACGTAAATAAGCAGGAGTAATAGGAATTTCAGGAAAACTCTGGAAAACATTTTAGGGTAAACATTACTTAACTGATTATGGTTTGGATTAAGATTTAAATAATTATTTTAAAAGTAGACAGTTTCTAATGCACAGGCAGTTGTGTGACTTGCTATCCACATCTACTAAGGTCTTAATCACTTTAAATTAAACACCTATATTTTAAAATACAACCACTTCTGAGCTGGTTGTCAGAAATTTAACTTTTCTCAAAACCTGAAGAAAGAAGGACTTAAAAATAATTAAACCTGTTTTATATACCAAATCATGGAGTTCTGAGTTCTGAATTGACACATCTGATTTATATTAGCTATTCCAGTGTCATAAAGCAGACCTTTTGAGGATTCCTAATCATTGCAAGTAAACTGTCAATAGGTCTACCCATCAATTTCATAAATTAATGCACTGTGAAATAGTTCCTATTCAGAGACACAGAGCAAAAATTAATGTTTTAATTGGGTTTCTAGGTATTCCATTCTATATTAAACACTTTATAGCAGATTTCTACTAAAAGAACTAACAAAATGCAATTATGCTGAAAGGCAAATCAGACTTCACAGAAACTATATAATGTTCATAGGTCATTTACAATCCAATATTTTTTGAAAATATGTTGCATATCAATATACTTTAAAGCATATTTAAATATTTCATACATAACTATACATTAGCATATGAAAATATTATAAAAGTAGAAACAAATGCTGAAATTTGAGAGCTTAATTTTAAGTGATCTTTCAAATATTACCTGGTTCGTTATGATTTGAATTATTTTGGTGGACTACAGAAACAGGACTTCCCTCTGGAAGTGGCAGAAAGTATTAAAAACTTGTAATTGCAGGATACTTTTTGCAACTACTTGTAAAAGACAAATGGTAAGAGTTTTTTTTCTTGAATGAAATACCTGAGAAATCTTTCCAGATCTTCCCTGCTGCACCGGGACCATGAAACATCACCAAGATTCTGTCCTTTAATCCATTCTCCAGACATGATATGGAGACCATCTGCACAGGATGGGTGGTCATTGTCGTGATTTATTCCCATACTGGATTTTGAAGTTATTAAAAATAAAACAAAACACAACAATATAATAAAATGTTTTCAAAATGTTTGTAAGTCACAATTCTTGCAAGTAGGTAAGAGAAACTTGTGTATGGTACATGTATGAAATGTCTTTCAACTTTTTTTCCATAACCCCTTTCAAAATAGTACATAGTATCTTGACCAAAAGACAGGTCTATGTCTAACATCTGAAAAGTGAAAGTGAAGTCTCATCCATTTGATGAGAAATATTAACAGCTGTCCAATACATAATTTGAGACAACTTCTGAATATTCAAACTCACACAACTATCATGATTTCAATGAACCGAACTTCTCTTGCTAACGGGCAAAAGCAGCACTGGAAATTTATGTAATAAAATCACAGAATCATTCTATAGTTTGGCAGCGATCTTAATTTCATACGGAAATGGTTTGCTACAATTTTATAGGACGTTAAATTGTTTACTAGTTTAATGTATGATTATCATACCTAAAAAATCATTTAATTGTGTTTTTAATGCCTACTGTTACAAAGAACATCGATGGAGCAATGCAATGAATCCCGATTTTAAAGGCTCGGCACCCCTATCATCCCAGTAAGTTCTCACAGATGGCACCGCCATGAAGAATTCCACTAAAAACCCACTCGAGGTTGCTGCTTTAACTCAACCAAAGACTCACTGTTACTCTCTTCGACAACAGGCAAAGACGGAGGAAGAAGGCAGTTTTCAAAGAAAAAGGTGTCTTAAAGTTTTCAAAAGTAGCTGCTATGTGGATATGTGCTTGATAGGCATAAGAGGAATAAATGAAAGACTCTCAGCTGTTTTTGAAGATTTATAAATGAGTATGGGGACACTCTCCAGAGCTCTGCATCCAAACTGGTACTGGAATTTGGCAGCTCCAGCCTGCCCTGCAGAAAGCAAAACTTTACAGTGAATGAAGCATTATACCTAGTACCAATTCCTTCAGTCAAAGAAGAGTAAAATTGCTTAAGAGACTGCATAGACAGGAGAAGTTTGCCACTTCTGCAGAGAAACTAGAGGACATCGTGCTTCTTTAACATGTCACCACACTGTAGTGCCAAAGGGCAAAAATGGCTTGCCACCCATCATTGAAAACGCCATCTCACTTTTCTTCTCCACTCCATCCCAGTCCCCTGCAAGGACTAGGTCAAATTTTACATTAAGTTTGGCAAGCTGCATTAGCTTGCGTTTACTAATGAAAGGAATTTAAACACCCTTTAGGGCTTTATCCTGGTGCTCAGCCTCTTACGATGATGTGTGCACTCTACAGTCTGGAGCACTGGAATAGCTGCCTCTGCATGAATGAGATGAATTTGCTAATTGCTAACAGCATAACTGAGGCAAAATAATCTGTTTTGCTGTCATCTTAACCTCTTTCTTTTCCTGAACTGTCTGAAAAGGACAAAACATCCACAAGAAAGTGCTGTTGCACTTTCCTTAAATATTTTCTTACATATAATTTCTTAGGTATTTTTTTCTTATATATAACGCTTAAAATATAGAATTTCAGATGTCCATAACTCCAGAGTTACATCCCTAGTGTAGCTCTTCCAGAAGAAGATCACACAGAAAATCTCACGTCACTTTACTTGTTTGCTGACTGCACAAGAAATGGATTTTGATTACAGCTCTTCAAGCTGTAAATTCTTAATGTAAAAAAACCTCATTTATCAGTATCCTATGTGATATATATGACACATCATTTATGATTTGAAATAAAGAGCACACATACAGAGCACACATCAACAATAATCTTGTTGATATGATTTATTAAAGAATTCACGGCTCCCATAAACAGAGTCAGAACAACACAAATCACACATTATAGAAATATTCTCTGGCTACTATTCTCTCTCACTCAATCTGAAGAACAATTCTCAAAAGCAGGCTCTGTGACCTACTTGTTTATAAAATCATCCACAAATCCACGTGCTGAGCTGAATCAATATCTTCACCATTGCAAAAAATTCCACTAGCCACCATTACCTAAAAGCATCGGTGTAACACTTTTTTTTTTAATCTAACGTTACAGAAGCATTCTGTAACTACATGAATTCTGAGGACAACACTGTCTTTTATGGCGGGAAGTGTTGAAAGCATGTATACACACCAGCAACATTAACTTGCAGCAATAATAACAAGATCTAATACCAATGCTTCAACTTCTATATCCTTGTTACACTCCTCCTACTCAGCTCTGACATTCGAGTGAAGTCCAAAATTATGTGCAGTTTAAGTACACTTAACAAAATGCTCAGCAAGTCCCAAAGAGCAGTATCAAAGCTTTTGAACTATCAGAATGAACAGTTAGTTCAAAAGAGAAGTACAGTTCATTATGTTAATATCAACTAACTAATCTACAAGAGAATATGTGAGGAGTGGGCAAAACAGCAACAGACCCTGCTTTGCAAAATTTGCAAAAAATCATCTCTGTGTTGATCTCTTCTATAACACAGAAATGACTGCATACCTTTATTTGACCTAATATCAATTACCAGACCACATAAGAGCAGAAATGCAGTAATCCTGACTTCCTATTTCTTTCACTATGCCACGTTACACAATAAAGAAGCTGAACAGTCATTGCTACCCTTCTATCCAGCAAGGGATTAATAATGTAAGCACATACCTATTTCTTCATTAACTATCAAGGATATAAAAATATTCTGTGCTCATACAGCGACGTATCTCTAAGTTATGGTATTTTCTAACCGTTCTTCAGGTACCATCTACATGACTGGGACAACCACATCCTTTCACACACACACACACACACACACAAAAGGCATTTTAGAATTGGTGTGTGTTTGTGTATGGTGCTGTTCTGTATCTTAACACTCCTTTTCCTACAGGATTTACTCTGCTAGCCTTGGGCACACTGCCCCTCCTCTCCAGGAGCTCCACTTTTCCCACCGCTGAGATCACTCAACCTCACGCAAGAATGAGACAACTACATATGCATGTGGGAGCAAGACAAGCAAGTCTGGGCTAAGAGGATAAACTTTTTTAAATAGTCTGAAAAACTACAACTAAGAAAGAAGATAGTGCTGTACTTCAACAAGGAAATACATCCTATCTATACAGAAATCAATCAAACGCTGCTTTAAGAGCAGAAGTGTTATCACTTTCACTGAGATATAAAAATGCTCCATGCATTCTGGCTAAAAATATACACGCCACATATAATATGAAAGTAGGAAGCATCCTATGGAAAAACTCCCTAACTAAAATATTAGCAATATTTCAACTTACACATTGCAACCAAACTACATTTTAATAATCTCAGTTTAAAAGTATTTTGACAAAGAGCCTTGGTCAAATAAACTACACTAATATTATACATGGTTGTCAAGTCAACTGAAAAAATATTTTTATCTTATAAAACCACGCAAACTTGTTTAAAAGCCAGATTTTTGTTTTTTTTTTTTGTGATATCATGCAGAAAGCTGGAACAATCTACACTAGATTTTGAAGATGATCCCTGATCCCTAGATATGTTCTAGGAACACTAAAAAGAAAAATCCCTAACCTCTCTGTGCTTAGAAGCCAGAATTAACAACTCAGACTGAACAATTCTCTTACATTTTTCTATTGCTGCAAAATACAAAAAAGTGCATATTAGTTGGACTCAAGATAGATGACAACGTCTCTCCCTACAACCAAATAAATAGTTTATATTCTTGCAGGAACAAAATGCATTCCCATGTCAACCCATGTACTGAAAAAGTACCAGGAACCACACTTTGATTTCATTTGTTTATAGTTGAGTATTAAGAAATAAAAACTCTTTTATGTCTCAATAATTGGCCCTCGATCATAATGCTATATTTAAGTAAGTTAAATGAGGCTACACACACATCTTCTGGGAAGAATTAGGTCTGCAATATAAAGCGTTACTTTATATTCGCACTGCAGGACTGCAAAATTCTCAAACGTTTACTACATTCATGGCACCAAATTTGGTCAGTAATACTATACTATTCAGTTGGAAAGGTTTTATTTCTTATTTTTGACTATTTTCATCTTGGTTTAGAAATAGCAGGTGATAATCAGGTTATCACCGTCATATTTCACTTAAACGCATGGTATTGCAGATGAGCAATGATGATGCTATTAAACCAGAAACAGGTAATACAAGTACACAGACTGACTAGTATTCAAAAACGTAATTTAGGAGCAGGTAGTTGGGAGATAGCTGCGAAAATTGCTTTAGGTCTATCTGTTAATAAGGAAATTATTTTAATTAAAAAAAATTAATAGAGAATAGTAGCTACTGCTCAGTTTTACACGGTCACTAACCACAAGAGAGGGTGGGAAAGAGAATAGGAAGAGACGGATTAGGAAAAGCTTAAAAGCAGGCCCTCCAGGAACCGTGGTAGTTTTTCGAATATGGAATAATTTTAAATACATTCCCAAACCCTGAAAGATGAAAGTTCAGCCAAAGAAATATAAGCAGCAGAGGGATGATGAGTGTAAACTGCAGATCCAGAACAACAGTATCAGTTTAATCTCATGACAGAGTGAGAATGATTGAAAAAAACTTATTCCTTGTGCAGGAGAGAGTAAATGCAGGGGACACCTTATCTGACATTTAACAATTCAGTGATTCTATAATTACTCCGGCAGTGATTCTGTAATTAGTCTCAACAATTTTTTTAATCTGAGATTTGTGCCTCACAAGGATGTATTTGGTAAATGAAAATAACACCACTCCTTCGGCTACCACGGAGAGGGAGTGCTACTCTTTGTTAGCACTTGTATTGCACGTTTACAAAAAAAAATCTAAAGTGTTACCACATTATTATCTTTACAGTGAAGATGCTGTTTTAAACAAACAGCCTAGGAGCAGGTTTCTATATGCTATTTTATTTAACTAATGCAAAATGCAAAGAGTATGCATTACTATAGGACTTTTCTTTTAATTCCAGTTGGTGAAATACTGTTTCTTGCATAAATTTTTTTTAGTGTTTTAAAACATACAAGGAGGACTTCACAGACAACTGCATACATAGGTTATGATATATGGTACTACTTGTAAATGAATTATTTACCCTGATGTGCACTGAAAGACAAGTAACCCAGCTATAGAAAAGTTGTGATAGTAAAACGCATGAGACAATTTCTTTTGGAAAAACTCTCTCTTTAAACGTTCTCTTTAAACTTGTTGCTGGACATAGAAACCTTTATTCTCTTATTAATCATGATGAGGAAAAAAAAAAAAACAAAAGAAATATATTTAGCCAATCATTGTGAATCACTGCTGGGACTCTTAAGATGTTGACAACGTCAGGTTACATTTTCAACCTTAAAACCATTGATTAAGAAATACAACATGTAGACTAATATACAGAAGTGACTCTGTTCTGCATGCTGCTGTCCAGCTGAGTCCTTAACTTTTGCTGAACAGCTGCCTTCCTCTCTCTTACTCCAACCCTTCTAATTACCACACTTCAACAAGCCAAATCCAGACATAGCATGGTGTCATGGCCTTGTGACTTAAGCATATAAATAATATGAAGCTTTGATGTGACAGTCTTATTTAGTATCATAACATGAAGATCCATATGGCCCCTCACTGGATTTTTTTAAAGCAAGTATATGATAAAGGGAAAGTATTCGCCACTGGCAAATAAGATGCCAGGACTATATCCTGCAAACTGAAGTACGTCAAGATAAACAGTTATGTCTTTAATCCTGCGCCAAGAAAAAACACTGAAATACAACATATCTTCAAATGGAAAAAAATAGGTCATTAAGGGAAAGAAAACTTTGAGCTATCACCTATTAAATGAATTGCCAAAAAAGATGTGCATGTCCCTATTAATGAAAAACATGGACACTATATACATGATCTTTTGTCAACTTTTTAACTGTTCTTTTAAATGATCAGAACATCAACGAAGGTTATGCCTCTTGTAGAGCTACTTCTTTCTTCAGCTGTTTAGCTATCAGCAAAAAGCTGGTCATGCTTGTTCTCTGTTAGGCATGGATGCAAGGTGTTTGGATAAAATATGACCTATCTTGAGCCACTGTTTGTAGAACATGGACCGGATAAACTGTTTTTTAATAGTTTTGAAAAACCATGTACATTTTCCTGTTCCTTCTGAACTGAAAAAAAGGCAAGTGGAAACGCAAAGTACGTAATAAACTACATCCTCTTCTGTCATCTCTACTTGCATAAAGCTTCCAGACCACTGGAAAGTTTGGTATGATTTACCAAACTCTCACTGCTCACGTAATAATATCTTGTAAATCAGCATCATGACTGTGGAGCACGGATGCCTGCTGCGGTAGGCATGCAGAAAGACCAGAGGCTACCGATCTTTAAAGAACATCTCTGCTAAAGCATGCAGATTGAATGACAGAATCTAAGGCAAACTCAGGGACAGAATACTACCCTGGGAGTGCTTTTTTTGGGACAACGCCATTTTTTGCGACTACTTTCAATCTACTGTTCTTGGAGCAACATTAACTGTCTTGCCAGTATGGCTAAACTTCTAATAGATACTTTTCCTTAATTAAAAAGAGTAAAAAATTAAAGAGAGAGAGAGAGGGAAAAAAAGGGCTTTAAAGGTAGCTCAGTGTACTGTGCCTTTTTTTTTTTTAAAGCAATTGTTTTGAACAACTGTTTTGTAGTTTAATTCTTTTCTTAATCTGACAGAAAAAACAGCAGCAGTTCTTTGGGTAATTCCAGCATAAATCTTGTTTAAAATGGAAGAAGAACAACAACAAAAAAGTACTGCAATATGCAAAATGAAAATCTCTTATTATTTTTACCAGAAGAAGAAGCTAAATAACAAAGAAAAGGGGAAGGATTGTATTTTTGTTGTTGAGAGTAAATGAGAAAAAACAGTTTCTTAATCAGATGAGATGAAATTTCATAGATGAAATTTCCTGTAAAATGAACAGTGTTGAACTATCAGGACAGCAAATATTACCACAGCCAGTAATATCATACCAAAAATAGTATAAAAGTATGTCTATGTCATATGCAGCTATCCACAAACTGCAGAGGAGCATGTCCACTTCTCTGTAAATCTGTTAATGATGCAAATATGTGTATGGGAAGGTTATCTTCTTATAATGTTCTCTATGTATTTTGAAAACTATTTCAACTTTACAAACCGCAGCCATGCTTTTTAAATTATATTGCTCAAAGCTAGGTTCTTGCATTTACATTTAAGCTGACAAACAACAATAATTTAATTCTGAGCAAAAAACTCTGTAACTATAGAAATAAGTCAAAATAGTTAAGGCTCAACATCTTTGAGAGTCAGGCTGCTTCTATAAAGTATCTAAGCACATAGATATTTATATACCCAGAGGTACATTCGCAACTGTATGTAGGTATCTACATACAAATTTGGACTGAGAAACCTAACTTTAGACACCTCTGGTTGGAAAGCTCCTGGTTTGGTGACTCTGAAGAACATCGTGAAAGAATCATCTGATCTAAGAGGAGAGTAAAATTAAGGAAAGAAGCAATAGGGGGAAAATGACAGACTGCATGTTTGGGGGCGACGACGACAGGCGCTTCCCCTACACCTTCTATTGGCATCCTTACAGCCCATGGCACCAGAGAGTTATGAGAAAAAGAAGGAAGCAGGAGATTATTTGGGGACAGATTACCAGCCCAGGCGGTAGCTTCCTTCTTCCATAGCAGTCACTGCCATGGGAATGGCCAACATTGAAGGACCAAAAGGTAACTTGAGTCAGGATGCTGGGAAGCAAGAGCCCTGGAAGACGGGGCTCCCAGAGCTATCACTACCATCACTATTAAACGAAGGCTTTATTTACCTATCAGTAAATAGCGTAACTGTATCAGTACTGACACTTCGCTTCAGTATATTTCCTTGGCTAACTAACCTCTGCTTTACAAACATCTTTTAAGTCGATAATCAAGAAACAGTCACGATATCAGAGTTGGCTTAATGTACAAAACATTCTCTCTAAGAAACAAATTTTCTTTAAGAGAGATGCTGGCAATGGCACAGCATATAAGTGATAGGCATATTCTGAGATGTTATTACTATTTACTTCCTAAAAATTTACTGACTCAAATTCAATGCTTATTACTATTGAGATCTTCACAGCAGGGATTTTCTCTCATTACGACCATTCCAGCACTTAGAACAATAAAGCTCCAAGTCTTAATTAATCTCTCTGATACTAGTATACAACTTACACAAACCATGAGAAAAAAATACCCAACATTTTAAGAGGATGTACTCAAACTAGAAGATATATGTCTTTTTGCGTAAGAATTAGAGAAAGAAATAGAAAACCAATGGTCCCTGTTTTACATCAAGGAAAGGGGAGATACAAAAGTGTAAAACAGAAACAGGAAGTTCCCCCCTGACAGTAGTAAAGGGAAACTTTAATGCCAAAATAAAGAAAAAGCGTGTGTAGGTGTCAAGAAATGAACTTCTCTTAAGCCTCCTAGATCAACACATTCAGAAATCCTATTGGCTCTTAATTTTCTAACTAAAAATCAGATAATTTAAGTCAGTGGTTAAATGTTATTGACAAAATTCACAAAAACTAAATCGGAAGCCTAAAATTCATACTATTTCAGAGGAGAAGACCTGACATTGGAAAAAGAATACAGTAACCATTCAAAACATCAATAAAATAAAAAATCATGATGTTGATCCCAGTATTTTCATACTTTTTAGTCTACCTTTCACATAAGTCAAAAGCCTGAATACAGGATTGCAGGACTAACTAGGGAAATACGCACTACTGATGAAAGCAGTTACACATGCTAAAACATTTCTGTAACAGTGGGACCTCAGAAGACAACCACCTACAGCATGAGCTCCTGAGTACTGGTTTTTGTTTCTAAAATATTCTGCAACAAACTAAACCTGTACTTATTTCTGCAAGAAATAGTTAGGTTTTTAACTTCAATAATTGTTTACCTTGCTCATTTCAAAACATTTCATATTGCGGGCCAGTGCCTTCAGATCATATAATTGTTTCATTTAGGGTTCATTTCTGAATGAACTAAACATGACTTGATCACTGAAAGAAATTAATTCAGCTGTCTTGTCATAGCACAAGATCGTCTGAAAAATGCACTATAGAAAGAAAATATTTTTCTTCCTATGCAGTAAAATAGCATAGTGTGTACTTTACATAGCATGTAAAAATAAACTCTCCAAAAGTAAACTGTTACATTATTTCAAAGATACTTCAATGATATTCCTCAAAATAATGACAAACTTTTGTAAACATATTCATTTCTTTATGTCTGTACTTCCTCAGGTTCTTAGGCTGATCAAGGAAAAATTGCAACATTTATTTTGCACGTATTTTGAATTTAGTCAAATAATACAGGTAGGTATATTTACTTGTTGTACAGGAAAAATTAAGGGGTTTTGCCTCATATTTTCATTTTGTTTGAGAACTAGTTTTTCCTTATCCTATGCTGTTTGATAGGTTTCTCCTCACAACATCAGGAGAAGCTAGGATGGTTAATGAAATTAGATTTAAAAAAAATAAAATAGGCGGCAATAGTCAAGTGACTTCTTGATCCAGAAAGAGTTTTTGTGAAAATTTTCTAGAATGTGTGACTCATGTTGAAAGACTGAAAGATATACAGCTGGTCTAAATAGCAATCATTTAATCTCCACTTCTGTGAAAGTTTTTAAGGATGGGTAAGACAAATCTCCATGAGAAATACTCTAGTTAAAATGATTCTCCTCTGGGCAAAAAACTCTTTAGGTCCTTTTGAAGGGAACCTTCACTCAAATGTTTGTCTCCACTTCGTCGTCGTTGTTTTCTCTCTCCCCATTCCCAGTGTGCTTTCTTGCAGTTAGTATTGATAGATCAGCAGATGGAGATGATCAGGCAGAGAAAACAACTCTCTGAAATATCACTTTACTTTCTTTTTTTGCAAGAATCTATTTTAGATTACAAAGGTTGAAGACTCTGGCTGCATAATGAAACCGAGACCAAACTGAATTGAGCGTTCTGCAATGCAGGCTGCCTCTCCAATCTGTTTTTACATTTTGCGACAACCGTTTATACATCCCTGGCTACCTGCTTTTTCATGTTTAAGACAGCCTTCCCAATTTCTATCTACGTGGCTTGTTTCTAGCCTTCAGGATGCTGAAGTTCTGGAAGAAATGCATCCAGGTTCAGAGAGCATCCTGTCCTTCGCTACTGAACAAGATTCGGTTTATTCTTCATTTCCACTGTTTTTAAATGTCTACTAGAGTACACACAGTGAAACATAATGTTTTCTCTGAGGACTCCAAATGGAATTACTGTGAGAATAAGGTGACTGGGATCTGATCCTGATGCGTTTTCCCAAATTCGTTTGAATGTATACGGAGGGATTTGAAAGTTCTGAAATTTTACAGTGTATTCTGTTACACTTTTCCCCAGGATTCGCATATTAGCAGTTGAGCTTTTCTGTCCTTCCAGGAAGGTCATGCTGCATCCTTTCTTTTCCTCAGCCTCACAGCAAAGCAAAGCCATAAAAAGATTTCCAGTTGAGAACCGAATGTAACAAGAGCCAGAGAGCCTGGCTCTTGCAGCAGCCCTGGAAGACCTGCCAGGACTATTGATAACAGCTACAGCGGGCCTCCTCACCAACTTTAACTTGTGTTGGATGCTATTTCACATCCAGCAGCTGTTTAAGAGTGTCAAAGATAGGTCTGAAAGTGCTGCTCAACAAAACTCTCTTTATAAGATCAACATCCTACATTCTCAAGTTTGCTTATGCAGAACATATGCATCTCACATAACTCTGCAAATTCTTTACAACTCCTTCCTATTTTCCAAAAGTAGGAGACTATAGATCAGCATTTCTCAGGAAGCATAAGGTGTTACATTTTTTGTTGATCGAGATGCCTTTTTTTCCCCAACTCCAGTAACCCCGTTACCAAGTTTTAGATTCTCTAAAAATATTTTTATCGTGCAGAACTTATTGTTCTGTAAATAATCTGATTTTATCATACCTATTTCAAATAATTTGCTAATTTACCCCATCAATGAATTTATCTACAGTTCATATTCTATTACTGTTTCTTTCCCCTTATCCTTGGTCTACTGTCAAAAGAGTAAGTGTACAGAAAATGAGTCTTACTCTACAGTCCCTTCTAACACTGGTAAATACTACAGTGAAAAAAGAAGGTGACAGCATGTGGCTACAAGACACCAATAAATCTTTCTTTTCAGAAAAAAAATAAATCAGTTTTTCCTTTATCATAACTACCAGTCAAATAGGCTCGTTTCTATTAGCCTAGAGCTGCTTTCTGCAATAAAAAAAAATAAAAAAGATTAATTTCAGCTCTTTTCTGTAAGTAATATAGCTGCACTGAAATTGCTTATTTTGCTTTCATGAGAAATTTTAAATAGAAATATTTTAAGTTCTGATCCTTTTTTGTAATCAATTGTTTGTTTCAACATTAGATATTATGACCTCCGTTCTCAGATGGCTTTGACAAAATTAAAAAAAAAAATCACTTTGTCTGAAGGCACCCAACACCCAATTTTCAGAGGGTCTGGGCTTCAAAGGATTTAACAGATTATTCTTCTCCATTGTTATTCTGAAGCTGTTTTTCTAAAAATGTGTATACTAATATGTGGAACAGCCACTATAGCTGAAAGTGGCAGATTAATAGCCTCATCCTACCTTTTTTTTAAATAAATTTTCCTGTTTATTTTTCTTTAAAAAGTACTGAACCAAGAACTGAATACGACTTTCATTAAATAATTTGATTTGCGATGTTTTTTCTTCCCCACTTCTGCTCCAAAGTATTCCTTGCTGTCCATGTAATGAGTAAAAATAACAGATCATGAAGGATACGTGTCTTCACCTTCAATTTGTCTTCCTTTTCTAGGAAGGAGGAGGACGAGGGGACCCAAAATTAAGGTTTTAATGACCGATGACCATTACATGTTTTAATGAGAACTGTCTTCAGAATGCCAAATTCAAATAAGGGCTCTTCCAACTCATGATCTCATTAAAATGTTTGTTGGCAACAATATTCAGAGCTGGATCTGATACATAACACCACAGTCCCAAAAGAAAAAAAAAATGGAGGCACCTGTTTTTCCTCTAGACTAAGTTAGTCTTTCCAACTAGTCTAATTATTGTGCAGCTATAAAGATTCCTGTATTACTCAGAGCTGTAAACATTTTCTTGACTTACATGCTATATATCAGTACATGTCACTATTATATTAATAATAAAAACATGGATTTCCAAAGTTTTTAATCAAAATCAAAAGCCACCTGAAAAGAAAAAAAAACACAAGTACACAACCAATAACAAAGTAAATCACAGCCAGAAATATTACATGCTAACAAATATTAGGGCTTGTTATCTGCGTACTTACTTGTGGCCCATTTCATGGGCAATGGTAAAAGCAAGATTCAGACCATTGTCCTCTGCAATAATACATTTCCGTTTTTCACTGCACATTCCACTCAAATATGCTATACCTAGGAAACAAACACCATGATCAATTATTTTTATTATTACTAATTATTATTATTACTATATAGGGTATCACAAGCCTCAAACAGGACTAAAACATTACTGTGGCCAGCACCATCTAAATACATAAAGAGGTACCTGCAATGGTTTACTTACTCATAAGCTACAATGACTGATTTTAACACAGAAGCGGATAAAGATGGAAAAGCAACTACGAGCAGTGGTAATACTACCTGATTACATAGACTGCAAACGCGCAGGAAATGTATTCTTTAAAACAGTTGCTAGGTACCTTAATAAGATGTGACAGAAACAAATATGGATACCAATATTATTGTAAATGAAAATAGATGCTTACAATAGCAGTGCACAAATCTCAACAGGTATTTTCTCTGACAGAAGAATAGAATATAAAATGTACAAACTGTCCCACACATTAGCATTGTTAAGTATGACTATGGTATTCAGCATGTGATAGGATTCCAAAAATGTATAAAGTAGTTGAAGGTCACAGAACAAGTAAAATTCTTAGTAGACTGCAGTCTGACGAAAATATTTATTATAAATGTTAAAACACCTCTATTATCTAATACCTAACTTTGCAAAAAGTAGAAGCCTAAAAGGTAGACTACTGAGTTCAAAAGTGAAGTTTCTAAAAAGCAGAATGCCTGTAAAATATTGAGCAACATGGAGCTTCGTTTGTGTAACGGTCATTTTTTTGAAGGCATAAATATACTTAGTGGGGACCTACGTTAGCCACTCATTGTTTGAAATCTTGGAGTAAGCAATCAAAACGCTGTTTCAAGCATTTGGCCTAACTCCCAGGAACATCCTTTCAAAGACACGGTGCCCTCTGGATTAACATATTTGCTGGATGTTTGGATACGAAGGTCAAGTTTGAAATGTCTGACAGTGTTTGAAATTTAGTCATAATTAGCATTCTAAGTTATCATATCATACGATAAAAGTCATTCTTCTTAGGATCCAAGTATTTGTCAGTCTGCAAACACAATGCCTCTTCCACAACATGAATTTCAACTAGTAACCTCATCCTTAGTCTGGCAGTGCCATTCTCAACAGAGTTGGCTGAAAGCTTTCAGACACAGAGTTCATATGGAAAAAGAATATTGTTCAGGACTGAAGAACACGATCACGAAATAGATCTGAACGGGCTAGAATATTTTGTATTTTACTATTACCTTCTCAATGAAAGGAGAAAAAAGATGGAGTGAGGGTAAAAGTAACTGGGGCTGCAAAAAAGGGCAAAATATATTCAAAGCAAAAAAATTCAAGTTCTTCAAATGACACCTCATGCTAAGCGCCTAAGTTTAAACACAATTCATATTAACTGTTTTGAAAACGAGAGAGAAGTAACGAAGGCCCCGAAATGTAATGTGTTTTTTCCACGTTATGCTTCAGTGGCTGAAATAAAAAGAAAAATTCAAAAAATTGTTCCAAGAACATTTTGTGTCTGGTAGACCCACAACTGCGTGCATTTTCTCTTAGGTTTCCAGTTTAGCGAGTAAACTGAAAAAAAGCGTTGTTTTTAATGATGTAGCTCTGAGTAGGAGTAGAATTGATAACAGTATTGAAAAGAAGCATACGCTAGGGCTCGGACTTCTGCCAACACCAATGAATTTGCAAAGTGCTGAAACAAGATAGAAAAAATATCTCACTATAGACAAAATGCAGGGCTGCATTTTGAAGCGTTGTGGGCCTTCCAGTTACTATAAAGTTTCTTGAAGACTGTTCAAAAGTATCTTCCTTACGGAGGATGGCTATCCTCTACGGGATAAATCTTAGCTGCTGGGACCTAAGGAAAGGGAATTCCCAAATCTCCCTCTCTCTGTTGATGCTGAAAATTAACCGAAAACTGTCTGATGCTCCCCTGGCCTTCTCTCAGCCTCTAAAAGGACAGGTTAAAGTACATGAGCAATACCTTTCCACACCAGAACACGAGTACTATCAGTTTCCGTTGCTCTATCTACCTTGCCTTCCCCGAGAGCATAAAATATCCGCAAATTACTAGGTACATTGCATCTTAAACACCTATTATTCAGAAAAAGAAATAAGCAGGAGCAGGCATTTTCAGCGATACCCAATATAGACGACCAAGACTGTTTTTATACTCAACGTTCTTAGAAGGGAATTGGTTATGCTTGATCTTTTTGAATGCAACATATGAAACGTTAAGACCTGCATTTCATTTAGACTAAATTAGATTTCTGATTCTGGAAACATCTAAAAACATCAAATGCAATTAATGCCTTATGACTTTTCACTTATTAAACAAAGTCAACCTTATACATGAAAGCCACATCAAACAGCAGCTACTGGATGTAGATCAGCCAACTACTATTCGTGAACTAGCTTCATGTCTTGTCCTTGGTTATTAATTTCACGTGTAGAGAAAAAGAAACTTGACTTCAGCAAGCAGCTGCTCTTGCTTAGCTCTCTCAGCATTAGGTAAAAGAAAGAATTTCTTCTTTAAATATATGTATGTTCACTGCAGCTTCCTGTGGCTTATTAACACAGCTGGAACCGCTCCAAGGTTAAGTCCACAAGAAAAAAACATGAACAATTGCTCTCTTGTTATGATTAAGCTATTCCCAATGAACTCATGGGCTCACCACACAGCTTCAAATTAACACACTTAGTACCTGAAAAATGCTGGCTAGAAAGCAGTAATATCATCTCACTGACCATATAAGGAACATCCCTATTACCTATTAACATAGAAACCTGTTTCAAAAAAAAAAAAAAACACCCAAAAACCAAAAAGAAACACAGCAATGAATGGATACATGCCAAATATAAATTATTAAAATGACCTTACTCCGTGGAAAAGTATTTCTCAAGTTAATGTAGAGTAAAATATCTGCAGTATCAACTAAGAGAGTCAAGCTGCACCGTTGTACACTAGAAGAATCACTGCAATACTACATTTTCTTATCAAGTACATAAATATCCAAATGAAATACATGTTGCTTCAGAAAAGTACTATTTTTGCTCAAGTCATAACAGCAGTTTATTACAACTATCACTACTTCTACCCATGAAGATGTTTTACATGTCATGCTATATAATATCATAATTTTTCTTCAATGTTTCCTGATGTGTTAATTATCATACTCATCACAACCTGAACACTATTTACTGTATCAGAATAGACATACATTTGCAGCTTTTCTGTTGAAAAGTACTGTTCAGCTCACAGAGATGCTATCTTAAACACGTTACCAACTAAAGTATCCGTGCTATCTATATACCTCTCTGTCACTCAAGACTGTCAAATTTGACCAAGATGAATAATAGTAAAAAAGAAAAGATCCTCAATGTCTACTGCATTCCACACCATCTAGGTGAGGATACAAACCACACCAATACTAACGAATGCTCATTAGATATCATTTCAAGCATGCGAGGATTTTTTTTAAAAGAAATTAATGAACAATGGATCAATTTTTCCCACACATACAAATGATATTGCCTAAGTACACGCTACTAATAAAAACAATGTTTATATACACAGAAGCTCTTAGAAGAAAATTTCATTAAGCTTCAAAAACAGGAGTGTAAGATACTGATAAAATACAACTAAACCTGAAACGGACAGAAGATGGGCAGAACTGCTGGTGATAATTTGAACCACAAACATCCTTCCCAAAATATTTGCTTTTCACAAGGTGTCACGCTACAATATGCAACATGATCTTAGCTTGATTTACATGATCGCCTGCAAACCCAGGTAAGCTACTGCAATTGAATGTGCAGGTACGTTCGGCTTTGATACAAACTTAAGCATTTGAGTTGGCAAATCAATGGACCTGTGAGGATAAACAGCAGTACTTAAGTGGACGTGATTAGTTCTAACAAATGGGTTTTTTTGTTTTGGTTTGTTGTTGTTTTTTTTTTTTTTAAGCAGTCCAGATGCTTTCCTTCAGCAAAGGAAATAAAAAGCTTTCCACAAGGCTGACCCTTAACAGCCTCACTACCACAAGCTGCTCTGAACACCACACACTGAGGATTTCCAGGGGGGAGAAAGGGCGGGGGGAAGCCCTAGCACTTGCTAGGGAATCAGCAGCCCTGAAACCCTCAGCAGGCAGCAACCAAACCAACACATTTAATAAACAGGAATCTCGAATACAAACAGAAAAGCCTAGAAAAAAAAAAGTATTTCTTTTTCTTTGTAAAGTGAGAGATAGAAAGTGATAGCTATACACATATATGTATGTATACACACACCTATATGCAGGTATGTCTGTGTGTGTATATATATATGTATGTGTTTTATATATATATATATATATATATAAAACATATTTATGTACATGGATGCAAGACATTAGCCAAAAGAATGGGATAAAGATGAATTAGCTTTTGATGCATTTTATGTAAATAGGTGTGCACATAACCCAAATTTTCATTACCTTTCTTTGATTTATGAAAATCTTCTCAGAAAAAGTAAAGTTTCCAGAAAAATAATTTATCAATACATAATAAATATGTGGTTATGTGTTTAATAATGGACTATGAACTTTAACCCCTCCTTTAAGGAAAAGGTTGCACTTTAATCCTTAAGAACAGGGAAAATTCAGTGTATACAGGGCACATCAATGTATATAGAAATGCTAAACACGCATGAACAAATTTTGAATGTGTGATCTAACAATTTTAGGTCCTTGGTCATTGCACCTTACTAACAATCCACAGCTGTTCAACACGTTATTATATGGATGGCGCACCTGCTGGAAGTTACTTACTTTCTTGTAAAACATAGCCCAAATGGAAAACTTCTCTTTTGAGATTAACAACGAACATCTTGGCATGGCTCAGAGATCAACCTGGACTAATACTCTGTGCCCAACAGTGGCCAATGGCAAATATTTCCAGAGATACTATACAAACTAGGCAGAAGAGAGCTTTCCCCAGCATGCACTCCCAGCCTCTGCCGACAGTGTTGTAGGGACCCCTGCGCTAGAGGCTGCTTCTATACTGTCATCTTTAACAGCCACCAAGGCATTTATTCTCCATAAATATGGTTGTTCCTTCTTAACCTGCTTTAAGGGTTGGGTCCATAACATGCTGTGGCAAATAGCTCCAGAAAATAACTGGGTGCAACCATACGTTTTCCTCCATTTTAACTATGGCGTCGCGAGTTCTCTTGCCCAAATATAGTGCTCCATCAATCTTTTCCAAGCCATTTATGTCTTTAGAGATAGCTGATGGAGATCTCTATGACAAACAGAATAGTTCCAGTACATTTAGCCCTTCCTCAGGCAGAAGCCAACCACACCTTTTCATCATCTTGTAGGCCTCTGCATACCTGAGCTTTTCTTGTTCTGCTGCGCTGTCTCTGACAGAAGTGGCCATAGTCAAAGTGCACGTGTACCATAAATTCAAAAAGGACCAGAATCATGTTCTTTTCTGTGGTTTTCTATTCTTTCTTAATCAATCCTAACTGTCAGTTAGGACAGCTGATCAGTGAGCTGATGCTTTCAGAGAACTGTCCACAATCATTCTTTACTTTTGTACCTCTAATATAGAAATGAAGAAAATTTGATTAAATCATGAATAATTCTAGTAGAGGACAAAGAAGTTCTAAGCCATTCTGTTCCAGAACAAAAGGTAAAAATCACAAGATACTCAGTAACGTACAATAAAAATTTCCTTGCTTCATACATTGAAATACTATCACAATGACAGAAAAATCAGATCTAATACTTCTAAACAATAACTCGTCCTTCTGAGAACCTGAACTGCTTTGACCTATTACTCTAAATTCCTCAAGATATGATTTGCATAAACAATTTTTCTAGAGATTTGTAGATGTTTCTTGCACGTTCTCTGTTACATGGCACAGAAAACTATTAACACTCTTGATTTCCATTTTAAAACATTTATTTTTTTGGACAAAAGCAGAAAAGCCTATTTTTAAGACCTACACAATAAAGGTTTCCACTGGATAAATTGCTAGTGTGCCTTATGAAAGCTTCCAGATCTATAACACGTGACTTTGAAAAGGAGACACTTCACTTGTTTGGCAAGAAAAACTGAATGGGGTTTTCCAAAGGAAAGCTGAAGCATGTTACCTAGAAAGCCACAAACAGGTTTCAAGCTGAGCATCAGTCATTTCAGAACAGTCCTCACCAAATAAACCTATCGTCTTGACGACTTTCTTTTCACGGATGCACTGGACCGATATACAGGATATTCAGTTTACTTTGCATGCGTGTCCCATGCCCCAGGTTAAGAGTTAGTGCCCATTTCCTACAATAAATGCCTGTTTCTGTAAATTGACAAAACATTTGTCGCCATACAGACATACCACACCTCTCGTGGAGGTGACGATAGTCAACACTGAAGCACCCCACTAGAAGCGCTTCTGACAACTCTAAACCACTTCATGTGGTTTGCAATTTGTTCTTCCACTACACTTCCTTCATAAATGGGCCATGTGATAACACGGTTTTGCAGTCTTTCAGGCTCTTTTTGTAGCTTTCTCCACCAACCTGCTCTGGTGATTTTATTTCTTCCTAGGGGAAAAATGAACAGATTAAGACATTTGTTTGAACTAGCCGTTTTCACTCCTGATTACATCTAAGCATACGCACTCCTGATCTTCAGATTTGCTTCAGTAGAACAGGAACAAGAATTTATTCTTTATGACGCAAAGTTACTATTTGCTATTACCTTCTTATATACATATACAAAGATCATTGGAAATAAATATATTTTGGAATATCGTGCTAGATGGAAAAAAACAGAGCTTGAATTCTGCTTTTCTTGGATACAACGAACCTGAAAGCAGAAACTAAGACAGGACTGTTCTCCATGGATAATCATAATGATTAGAAGATATGTAAACCAAATCATACATTTTCCTCTTAATTATTTACCTTTATGACCAGATCCACCAGTCCACGCTAGCATCTACAGTAGCATAACGACGTGGTATGTGTGAACGTGATATGAAGGCCAGTTCCTTCGACTAATTACCTCTACGCGTGTATATACACCTTTATATTTTTTCTCCTTTTCTGATCTTTACTTAGCCCATACAAAAACTTTCTGTTTTTCTCTCCACACCTGATATACTTTGAGCTACTTGTTTATTTTGGGGAGGAAAAAAGAAAGTTTACCTTTTGTATTTCATTACTCCTCACAGATAACATCTTCTTTCAAAGGATGCAAGAAAAAGTAATATTGCTCTACACAGCATCCATGCAGAGTTGCCCCTTCCTAAAATATATTTCCTTCCCTATTGCTTTCAGCTTGAGATACGTCCTGTGGCTGGAAACCAACCTAGTTTCACAGCATATGGTAGCTCTTAATCCTGTCAGGAAGCAAGCAGGAGCACTCTGAGCATTTGGGATACAAAGTGGTTATCTGTGTTTTATGTTGCCAAGTGAAAGCCTGAGAGACAGAGGCACGCTTGAAAGTGGGAAATTCTTTGTGTTCTTTACAGAGAAAAATTATTCTTCAGACGCTCTTAAAAGAAATGTTTCATTGTAACAACAGCAGGGTAACAGGAGAAAATGAGTCCTACATATTTCCTTTTAAAACATTTTTAGAGACATAAAACATCTGCTATACGGGAACAGATTATCTTAAACGATCAAACTACCTGGTGATGACTGTTTTATCTGCTATGGTTCATTCAGAAGTCTGTAATGAACGGATGGCATAGATTTAATGATGGCTTTTCACCGTGATGAAAATTTGCACAAAGAGAGGACCAAGTTAATATTCTAGCCTAATACGAACGCCTTGTGCAAAATTTTTTAGGTTTACCAACTTTGAAGCAGCAGCTTCTGCTGCAATATGACTTTAAAAGGAAAAGTAAGAGCTGCAAACTGTAGAGCAAACTCAAAAGGGAGATATCTTTGCCAAAAAGGCAAGTGAAAGTTTAGTTTTCCAAGAATATCAGAGTAGGGTTAGCAGTACAACAAATTACCATTTGAATACTTGCTAACATTAAGAAATATAAACTGACTTCATTTTATGAAGGAGATGACCTTTTCTAATAATTTGTTACAGCTTTGCTATTGTATACTTCATTACCCCTGCCAAGGGTTTAAATTACTTTTTTTTTTTTTTTTTTCCTCAATGTAAGCACTATTTTAAGTATATCTTTATAAAAACTATGTACTGAAAGGTTTGGTCAGTTTAAAATATTTTAAATGTCTGGAATGCATCAAACAATCATTTTATTTTCAAGTAAAAATAAAATACAATAAAAAAAAGCCTCCTCATTTAATACTAAGGGCCCTGGTCCAAGGAAGCAGGAAGCACACTGCACAAAACAGTATGTTGATATAAGCGTACATTTTAGACTTCCAGAGAAGATGCATATAGTAAGGGTACTTTAAAAGTTCCTCTGCTTTGACAGACTATTCTAAAACTAACCTTTATCTTCTGAATGGAAATTTAGATAACTTATGAAATCTTTAAAAAAAAAAAAAAAAGGTGCTGATCGCAAAATCTGAGCACACGCATCATTTTGAGATGATGAAATGCTTTCTGTAATTTGCCAAAAATATACATATTTATATTTCTTGCACTCCTATTTTAATGCAAATGCTGGCTGTCTCTCATTCTGCTCCTAAGAAAATCTGACACTTTGCCCGTAAGAGATTTCTATGAATGGGTATTTTCATGCTACATAAGATGATCCAATTAATTGTCAAAATTGCTTTCATTCCTATAAAGTGTGTTTTCACTTTAGGAGTTTTCTAAATACTAAAAGCCTCCATCTCTGTGCACCTGGGTCAACATATATTAGCATCACAAAGTAAGATGTATAATAAAGGTAACTAAGAATTATAATGTCACTCCATCCGCCCAGCAAAAATACTCATCCAGGTGCTTATCTCTCTTCTCACTTTTCTGACAGGTGCATTTCCATTCTCAAATTCATGCAGTGTGCAACTGCTAAAGGCACCCTCCTGCTCTGTACATCCCTGCACAAGGCAGCCCCTTTGAGCTCGTCTCTTGTCTCATTCCATTCCATCAAATCACTTTTTTCTGAATATGCTTCCAAGGCCTGTGTAACATCAACTCTCTCTTCTTATTTGAGCTAATCATAACATATTACCAATGCTCTCCCTGGTCTTACAAGGATTCCAGCCTTGAAACCCTATTGATCTGATTTTCCTATAATTTAATTCACAACGCTTTCTTGCCCTTCTGCTGGTAACCACGCAATAAACAGATCAGAAATCACTCACGAGGCCACATCATTCTCATGCCAGAACACCTCCATCAAGCTTGTGTTTATTTATATCACAAAATATGAAGAAAACAAGATAGTCCCGTTTTCCTTTGTGATTTACTTCCTCTGTGCTATGGAAATGACACTATTGGACAGAAATGTAGAATTTTTACTATCCTATCTAAAACTGTTACTATTTCCTATCTTTATTTTTCTATTCAGATATTCAATTCCTCCTCTTTGTATAGACAGCATATTTACTTCGGCATAGGAAATAAGTTTCTTGGCGATGTCTACAGGAAATTCACACTCTTTGAAGGTATTTAATTAGTAAATAATAATGCACTGTGAGCAGAACGTTTCCTGAAAAACAGTACAACAGCACAGTAATACATTTCTTCCTTCTCTGTAATCTGAGTGATCCCTCTAAACCACATTTCACGCTTTCATGCCTAATTTCAAAAATAATTTTATTTATTAAAATTATCTCAGGATTTCTGTATGCATTTTGTAGCTAAAATTTAACTCTTTAAATTTAAAAAAAAACAAACAAACTACATAACTCCAGAAGGCTTTAGTATTGGAAACATTTTCAAAGTATTTCTGGCAATACTATATTTAAAAAAAAAAAAAAAAGTAGAAGGAAGAATTAGGCCAAGAAGGTAAAAATCAGAAAAAAACAGTATCCTCTTCCATCCAATGGATACTAAAGCACATAATTTTCCCCAACTGAAATGTCCCAAGAGAAATGTCCCAAAATGTCCCTTTTTTCATCTTCACTACAACCAAGTGATTAGAGAAAAGAGCTTTATTTTACTTTTGTTACTTTGAACAAAAAAAAAAAAAAGTTCACAATTTTTGTGTTTAGACCATTCTGAAGTGTGCATTCCCTTTTGTGTGTGTCCTGCTTAACCACACAGACAAAGGGATTGAAAGAGGTGTTACTCAGATGTTATTAAATAAGAGTCAGTGCTAACGGATTAGCGGCCCAGGTTGTGCCTGCACTGGAGGAGCTTCTGTAAGACCACGTCTGAATGTTCTTGCAAACTGTTTCAAACTCATTTTTTGAACTTTTGAGATGGTCTTCACAAAGAGTTTGGACTCCATGAAAGCAAACTGAAACGCTGCGCATCAGGTCTTTCCTCCATCAGGGAATCCATTATTCAGTTACCTTTGAAAACCTGCAAGATGCAAGGTCATCAAGACCTGGAGGAGGCTCCTGCACCTCAGATGCGCGGGGATAGACCCTGGCTAATCCCCTGCTTGAGCAAGTTGAGTAGGGGATGACTTTTTTGATGAGAAACTCATGTTCCATTCGTGGTAGGATATCCATCATCCTGACACCACAAAAACTTCAGTACAAACTGAAAACAGAAACACAAAAGAACAAGCTGCCATTTAAATATCGTAAAAGGGAGCTACGAGATGGATTCCAACAGTAAACCTGCACACAGACACTAGATGACGAGTCAGCCTTGGCCCTGGCCCTCAGTTCCTTCCTGCTCGTATTCGCAGGGCTGACTTTTCACTGTGTTTTGACAAGTTAGATGAGGTTGCATGGATGATCTGCAGTGCTCTCTGCACGTGGAGCCCTTTTCCTTTCCTCCTTAAATAAAGGATCCACATATCACTGCCTACACATCCCACACTTCAGAGAAAAATAACGCATTTATCATGTGATCTCTCTAATTCCATCACACTAATCATTTTTCCATTATATAGGTATAGGGCACACAAACTGATGTCTTAGCCAAAAGGAGCTATTTGGCCTCTCGTACTTGGAAAAACTGTCCAGTAAAATGTAGTCAGATTTTTCAGTGAGAAATGTTACACAATGGTGAGCACTCTACCCAAACACTGCTTCACAAACATTTCTTTTCTAAGCATAAAATATTAAATGCAAGCATATCTAACAACAGCTAAAAAACAAGATTAGTTGGAGAAATGGCTAGGTAGCTATATAACAACTATGATTTACTTTACAGTCATATATTTTGAAATAACTAATTTGTACTGTTTGACACCAAATATTATTTTGTTTTTAAAAAGTAATTGTATGCGTAAGAAAATTATAAAATAATAAAAATAATAAAAATTACTATACAGTAACTCTTTATATAAAATAATATAGAGCATATATTAGTATTCTAGAGTGCATATTTATAGAGTAATTGACTACAGATATATGATTATTTATAGTGTTGCCAACTTGCACAGTTTCATTATGAATGTACTGACAGTGTTTCACCTAAATGTTTTTCACATAAAGAAATGTTATAAAAGATAAGTATTAAAGTTGTAAAATCCAGAAGACAATAAAAGATATCTTTAAAAGCTCATCGTGGCTGGGGCTTGACCCAGTTTTTCAACAGTTCGGGTAGACAAAAGGACACAGGACATGATTCACTGCTCAGTGCAGTGAGTGGGGCATGACATGACTAATTGTTATATCTCTTGCAATCTGATTAGCTAAACTGGACCTCTTCTGTTGTGAAAGAATTTTTGCCAGCAGAAAGCTGAGCTTAGTAGTCCACTTCTGTCCTGATTTGTGTCTTGCCTCCCTGCCCTAGCCTTGATGGGACCTTCTCTCGTGTACGGTGGTGGTATCGGTGTGATGGAGGAGGAAGCTGTGGTGCCTGGAGTGCCTTGCATAGCGGGAGCCTAATTTATTCCTACCACAGATGGGGAGAGCTCTTCCGAGAGTCTGTAGCGGACGCAGGTCACTCTGCACTCCAGCAGCAACCTCCAGAGGTCCCTTCCAACCTCAACCGTTCTGTGATTCTGTGAAAAGGAACTTAGTTGTTCCCAGCTTTCATAACCTGTAAGGTGAGAAATCCCTATCCCATGTCTACTATTGATTTCATTAGAAAAGGTAAAACAAATTATGAATAAATCTTTGCAGTTTACATCTTAGACTTCCCTAGTTCAGGGAAGATTTATATTTAGTGATCTCACCCCTCATGGATGTTAGAAAACAGTTGCACAGACTGAGATGGGATGAACCACAATGACAGATTTTCATGACGCATGCTAGGGATTCAGCTGGAAAAGTTTGGAAGCGTCCTGCTAACATATAAATCAAACTGTTACTCCCTTGTTTTTGTAACGCAACAACGCAATGACAACTGCAAGGCAAAAGGAGAAGGCCATTAAAACTCAGCACATCTGACAAGTAACAAGGAATTCCAATTGCAGTTTCATACTACCAGACGGAAACACTTTGAGTAATTAAACACTAATTACATCCTAGCTACGTAGAATACTAGGCGCTTTAGCGCAAAGCATTCTTTCTAGCAGACCCTATACCGGCATACAATTTACTGCTATATATGTTTGAAGTAACACTAATACTTTAAGATTCTTGATTCCAACAAACATAAGGGATTCATATATGAAGTTAGACGCTAACTAGTATACACTATTTACAAGATAAATGCAAATTATAGTGATTATTATCTTGAAATTTCCTTTTATTTTAACATAAAGCAAATATGCACTCTATATATTACAAACAGATTCCTATAGCATTACTTAGGAATGCCTTTTTCTGACAGACATAGGAGCTCTGTCTGTTAAAGAAATGCAAGTTCTGGCTCCAAGCACAAATCTTCTAATTGCTTCCAAAAATACTGTTGAAATTCTTTAAATGCAGTAAGTCTCTCTCTATTTTAAGATCTCTTGAAGAATGGATTTTAAGTACCCCAGATAAGTTGAGACTCAATACCGAAAATGAATACAAAATAAATACAAATATTTACCGAGAAACGAAGTAGGGTAGGCTGTGGAAGAGAACGTTATGTTACGTTCTCACAAAAAGGATATAGTTACACAAGAAGTTACATAAAGCTATGGATGGTATTGTGGTGCATTACAGGCCAGTTTACTGGGTCAAGAGCCAGACAGAGCAGTTGAGCACGTATTTGACTCTGCTGGGATTTAAGTATATGCTAAGAACAATGACAGCACATGGCATAAATGAGAAAGAACACGACTCAATATATTTGAACTCAAATGTACAAGAAGAATTAGTGATGGCTCTGAATAGGTATGATGAGTATTATTAAAGCATTAAAAAAAAGGCTCAACTATGCAGATATTTTAGGATAACCATAGTATCTGAATAAAGATATTTTACTTAGTAATTAGCCTATAATTGTAATATATAATAATAATAATTATTATTATATAATATGTAATATCTTTAATATTATCTTACTACTTTGTGTTTATCCTATATTTTTATTTTACAAATAAGTACCACTATAGCTGGTAATATCAACACCATAAACAAATACACAAAATTATACTGCAAATCACATGATTAACATGTTGATTAATTAGAGTGTGTTTCATTTTCAAAAATTATTAATATGTAATGAAAACACACACAGGCTAACTGAAGTTCAGCCACGTATTTTCTAAACTCTGTCCAAAACATAAGCTTGCAAAACTGGATGTAAACATCAAAATTAACCTTGCAGTCTTCCTAAACACGTTCAAAGCCCTACTGCCCCCTAAAAGATATTACTAAAATAGATTTAGTAAGAAAACAATACATAATTTCTCTGAGATAATTGGGGCGGGGGAGGGCGGCTGGTCTTGAAACTAAACAAAAAACATTTTTTTCTTCACTTTCAACTTTCTAAAACGCATTGGCCAACTGCTTCAAATTAAAATAAATTAAAATAAAGGATGAGAAGGAACTGTTAGAAGCAGTAAGTCCTTGATCAATTGTTTAAGATCAATTGTTTAAGGCAGAAAAGACCTGAATTTTTTTGGTTTTTTGTTTCTTTAAAGGAATGATAAGTGGTTAGTAATTTAAAGTTAGCTCAGTGATTATGAAATTACCACCAAGACTCCAGAGATATTTATTCTGTTACCATACTACTGTTCAGATTAACTAGGTGTTTAACCACTTAAAATAAAACACTGAGAAATAAAACAGAATCTCATGTGTTGCAACCTAGCTATTTTGTATCTAGTTACGACACAGTATGAAAACACAGATTCAACTCTCCTGGTGAGAAAATGTGGCTCATTGCTTGGAAAAATGTTGCCATTAGAACAAACTCAGTAAAACAGAAGGCAAGGTAAGGTGGAAATACATCTTAGAAGTTCAAAGAAAGCAAGAAACTAATCAATGTTAAGATGGACTTTAAAATATTTACAGGAGGAATAAAGTGGTGGCTTGCAATAGCAGAAATCGAGATTTGATGATCCAGGACATACACTGCAGTTTATGATCTTCTGCTTTCTTGAGAAACTGCACCAACCTGAGCTAATTAGTTCAATGTTTCATGACACTGAGACTTTCCCCCCCCCCCCCCCCTAAACATTTATTTGGAATTCATATTCAATTGGAGTTCTGCCTTGCTGTACTTTTGGACATGTAACACTCACTGATAAAAAGAGCTTTATTCTGTAGACTACAGAAGTTTAAGTTTCTGTGACCATTTAAGAGATTCTACGTATTAAAGATATTTGTATGTCAAAAGCACTGTACTACCATATGGAAATCACTTCCTAAAGAACTTCTGCATTTCTGTACTTGTACACAGTTCATATTACGTTAACTAAAATTTGTTAGCAAGGTCACAGAAGACGTTGGCGTTCAAAAGCCACATGAGACCATTCTATTTACTTAGGCATTTGCAGCTACTGGATACACTTCTGAGCTATGGTACTTTTCACAAAAATAAATATTCACAAAGTGCAACTGAGTGAGATGTCTATGACTAGCTTTTCCACAAAAGCACTTAAAAGAGGCTCCTGCTCCTACAGTATGAAGTGCTTATTTCTAAACAAGTCAGTGAACTTATGATCGTGACTCTGCTGGGAAAGCGTAACTGTTAAAAGACAGTTGTACATCTGGAAAATTGAGAGAGGCCTTGATTAAGTAATATTGGAATTTGCAATCTTTTGCAGGTGTGAATGGTGAACCCAAGTTCTCTGAACGTCAACAATCTTACCCACAAAAAATTATCTTCCCTTTATCTGGGACACATTTAGAGGATCTTCTGTTCAGGACAGTTTCTTTATTTTGGGGTAAGCCAATGCATGCGGCAAAAATTCAAAGCTTACAAGACTTTTATTGATTCTGTGAATTTTGTGGAGCAGTAAGGCTGGAGACATGTCAGAGAACGTTTGTGACCTGCACAGCTTAAAAACATGCAAATACGCCTTCATTCTGCTGGAGAGCAACTTGCTTTGGTTGGTCTCCTCATCTGGCCTATATATCCCTCTGCTTGTACTCCCACTCTGAATTCCCTACTGTATTAAGAGAGTAGCAGTTACAACAAAAGAAACAAATTTCGTTATTCTAGTGAATACCAGAAAAAAAATTCAGGGCCATAGTGATCAGCTGTATTTTTCATGACTAGGTATACAGCTCCAGGTGGTAGCAACTTCAGTCAATCAGATTTTAAACTGTAACCTGAAATAACCTGTCTTTACTGAAAGGTAACAGGACACCTTTTCGCTGATATCCAACCTGGTAGTTTTCAATGCTAAAACCTTAAGAAAATATATCCAGACACACACCTTTTACAAAACACTTCTTTCTAACCTCCACTGATTTCTCTTCTCCAAGTGTGCCTGCTACATTTCCCTATGCCAGTCTGGCAGGACCCCTCAGCCGCATCCGTGCTTGGTTCTTTGGCCTGGAACTGGGTCCGGGTCATCCCCCGGCCCCGAGCTTTCCCTGCCTTGTTGAGCAACCAGAAAAGCACCTCAAAGTTATGATATGCCGTAAACGATAGGTCTGAAGACTTACCCTTCGGCAGTGACCGACTGGAAATTTCCATTGCCCCCACACCAACTGAATGTCTTATAGCACGCATTTGTAATGGCGTTAAGTTTCTTCCATGATTATCCCTGCCTGCAGGGCTTATGCCCTAAGGGTTCCTGTTCTGCAGGGCACAGAGATTTGAGCTAGTTTTAAATTAGCAACATCAAGTATCAATAGCAATTCTGCCACAGCAGCATATGGCTGAGTGTGAGACGATTTACCATGCTTCTTAGTAAACTCTTCCCACTTCCTTAACTAATGAGGCTAAAGCCAGCTACACGAGATTCCAGCATAGCGATTTTCTGGGTAAGACAAGAGACAACAGATGGATACAGATGAGGAAGCACAAGGAAACAGTCTTTAAATCCATTTCTGCAATACTGATGCCTGTGTTCAGGAGAACTTCTTTGGCTGCCTCTTTGGTGGTAATGGGCTCTAAGCATTCAACTTTAATATATCCAGCATTAACCTCCATTGGACAATGCTAGCCTACCTAATTTCCTATTTTTGCCATAATCTCTTAATGCATAGGGCTGGACTAAACGTCTGTCCCTTGAGAGAAGTACTGGAGGAAAAGGCCAAGTATTTTGTGTTAAAGATCTACAACTTTCAAATTATAAAAGAAAAACAGCTAAATCCATCTTTGGCATTTTGCTAAGTTGGATGGAAGACATGTTCTTTCACTTCATTTTGTTTTGTGGTCTTTATTGTGTAGATGTTTGATTCATTACCAGTCATTATTTGTATCCATGCTATTTACATCCTTTGCAACAAAATGAAGACCTCATGGCGCCTGAATTTTCCGCTATTGTTTTTAATCTCTGCAAAACTAGATGTTACCAAAGTTAGAAATTTATAACGTAGTAAATTTATAATTTATAACATTTATAATATAATAAATTTGCACCATCCTCCTAAAATAGTATGACAAGCATTTCAAGGGAGTTCTAATCGGAGATTGTAAGGTCAGCATTTTATTAGGAAATGCTTCCTAGTAAACAAGTGAGGTGGAAGCACGTCTGGGGAAACAATGTTGTGATACCCGATGCTTTAACTGAGAACAGATCTGAGAATACAGCATCCAATGGTACAGTATCAGATTTTTAAAACATATATATATTTTTAAAGAAAATTCTGCTCTTTTGTAGTACCCTAAGATAATGAAATTGGGAAAAACTAAGATTACACAGCAACAAAACTGTTTGAAAATAGTATCTGATGACTTTCTCTCCAGAAAACCCTGGAGCTATCAAGCTATCAGAACATTGCATTTACACTCCTCTGGGATCAATAAAATGTTGGAAACCCTGTTTTTCATAAAGCATCAGAAAAACTCAATTTACTGTTCCTGAGACATCTTATTATTTGGGAATCTCAATCAGGACTGAGATTAAAGCAAATGGTATCAGTTTTAAAAGGATCTTGTCTATACAGAATCATATAGATGTGTCAACTTGAGATGCACTTAAAAAAAAGAAGCTCACCTCACTGCAAGAAGAAGATATTATTGAAACAATCAGCTGAGGTCACTATTTAAGGCAAAAGCCATCTCCAAAATGACTCATAATTCTGACACACTAGGTAAAATGGAACTCAATTCATACGCGCCAAGAAAACTGTTGACCTTTTTTTGACAGAGACAGGGTTTTTTTTTAGCTGAGTGTAGTAAAAGGCTTAGGCAAACTAAATCTGGAAATACTACTTTTTTCTCTTCCATTTTGTTGCAGTGTTACTAAGACATTTTACCAGCTACCATTAATCTTTCAAAACATGAACAGTGGTCACAATATTTTATATAGCACATGTGTTGTGCACCTGTGGGTTTCTGACAAGGGATGAGAGGAGATATTACCTGAACAATTGGATAACATACTGCATGGCCTAATGAAAGGATTCAGGTGCTTAGTGTCTGACATTTGAAATGGGCTATCTTTAATTAAAAAAAAACCAACTTTGAAAAAAAGATAACCACACAGAAAAAATGCAATTACTAGCCAGTATAGTATAATATCAGTAAAGCAACAGCTTGCAAATTGTAGAACGGAAGAATTTTTGTCTAAAAATTGCCT